>NW_027253095.1:0-600000 GCF_044704955.1 Pristiophorus japonicus | reverse complement strand
GCAGGAGGATTTACAGGAGTTGTTGCAGGCGGAGTTGCAGGAGTTGTTGCAGGAGGAGTTGCAGGAGTTGTTGCAGGACAAGTTGCAGGAGTTGTTGCAGGAGGAGTTGCAGGAGTTGTTGCAGGAGTTGTTGCAGGAGGAGTTGGAGGAGTCGTTGCAGGAGCGTTGCAGCAGTTGTTGCAGGAGGAGTTGCAGGAGTTATTGCAGGAGGAGTTGCAGGAGGAGTTGCAGAAGTTGTTGCAGGAGTTGTTGCAGGAGCTGTTGCAGGTGGAGTTGCAGGCAGATTTGCAAGAGTTGTTGCAGGAGTTGTTCCAGGTGGAGTTGCAGGAGTCGTTGCAGTAGTTGTTGCAGGAGGAGTTGTAGGAGTTGTTGCAGGAGGAGTTGCCGGAGTTGTTGCAGGAGCAGTTGCAGGAGTTGTTGCAGGAGGAGTTGCAGGAGGAGTTGCAGGAGTTATTGCAGGAGTTGTTGCAGAAGGAGTTGCAGGAGTTGTTTCAGGAGGAGTTGCAGGAGTTGTTGCAGGAGGAGTTGCAGGAGGAGTTGCAGGAGTTGTTGCAAGAGTTGTTGCAGGAGGAGTTGCAGGAGTTGTTGCAGGAGGAGTTGCAGGAGTTGTTGCAGAAGTTGTTTCATGGGGTTTGCAGGAGTTATTGCAGGAGGAGTGGCAGGAGTTGTTGCAGGAGGAGTTGCAGTAGGAGTTGCAGCAGTTGTTGAAGGAGGAGTTGCAGGAGTTGTTGGAGGAGGAGTTGCAGGTGTTGTTGCAGGAGGAGTTGCATGAGTTGTTGCAGGAGTTGTTGCAGGAGAAGTTGCAGGAGTTGTTGCAGGAGGCGTTGAAGGAGGAGTTGAAGGATTTGTTGCAGGAGGAGTTGCAGCAGTTGTTGCAGGAGTTGTTGCAGGAGGAGGAGCAGGAGTTGTTGCAGGAGTTGTTGCAGGGTGAGTTGCAGGAGTTAATGCAGGAGGACTTGCAGGAGTCATTGCTTGAGGAGTTGCAGGAGTTGTTGCAGTTGGTGTTGCATGCGGATTTGCAAGATTTGTTGGAGGAGTTGTTGCAGGAGGAGTTGCAGGAGTTGTTGCAGGAGGAGTTGCAGGAGGAGTTGCAGGAGTTGTTGCAAGAGTTGTTGCAGGAGGAGTTACAGGCATTGTTGCAGGAGGAGTTGCAGGAGTTGTTGCAGAAGTTGTTGCAGGAGGAGTTGCAGGAGTTGTTGCAGGAGTTGTTGCAGGAGTTGTTGTCGGATGAGTTACAGGAGGAGTTGCAGGAGGATTTACAGGAGTTGTTGCAGGCGGAGTTGCAGGAGTTGTTGCAGGCCTTGTTGCAGGAGTTGTTGCAGGAGTTGTTGTAGGATGAGTTAAAGGAGGAGTTGCAGGAGTTGTTGCAGGAGGATTTACAGGAGTTGTTGCAGGTGGAGTTGCAGGAGTTGTTGCAGGAGGAGTTGCAGGAGTTGTTGCAGGACAAGTTGCAGGAGTTGTTGCAGGAGGAGTTGCAGGAGTTGTTGCAGGAGTTGTTGCAGGAGTTTTTGTAGGAGGAGTTACAGGAGGAGTTGCAGGAGTTGTTGCAGGAGCATTTACAGGTATTGTTGCGGGAGCAGTTGCAGGAGTTGTTGCAGGAGGAGCTGCAGGAGTTGTTGCAGGACGAGTTGCAGGAGTTGTTGCAGGAGTTGTTGCAGGAGTTGTTGCAGGAGGAGTTTCAGGAGTTGTTGCAGGAGGACTTGCAGGACTCGTTGCAGGAGCGTTGCAGCAGTTGTTGCAGGAGGAGTTGCAGGAGTTGTTGCAGGAGGAGTTGCAGGAGTTGTTGCAGGAGGAGTTGCAGGAGGAGTTGCAGGAGTTGTTGCAAGAGTTGTTGCAGGAGGAGTTGCAGGAGTTGTTGCAGGAGGAGTTGCAGGAGTTGTTGCAGAAGTTGTTGCATGGGGGTTGCAGGAGTTATTGCAGGAGGAGTGGCAGGAGTTGTTGCAGTAGGAGTTGCAGCAGTTGTTGAAGGAGGAGTTGCAGGAGTTGTTGCAGGAGGAGTTGCAGGAGTTGTTGCAGGAGGTGTTGCAGGAGTTGTTGCAAGAGGAGTTGCAGGAGTTGTTGCAGGAATTTTTGCAGGAGGAGGAGCAGGAGTTGTTGCAGGAGTTGTTGCAGGAGGAGTTGCAGGAGTTATTGCAGGAGGGTTGCAGGAGTTGTTGCAGGAGGAGTTGCAGGAGTTGTTGCAGATGGTGTTGCATCCGGATTTGCAAGATTTGTTGGAGGAGTTGTTGCAGGAGTTGTTGCAGGAGGAGTTGCAGGAGGAGTTGCAGGAGTTGTTGCAAGAGTTGTTGCAGGAGGAGTTACAGGCGTTGTTGCAGGAGGAGTTGCAGAAGTTGTTGCAGGAGGAGTTGCAGGAGTTGTTGCAGGAGTTGTTGTCGGAGGAGTTACAGGAGGAGTTGCAGGAGGATTTACAGGAGTTGTTGCCGGCGGAGTTGCAGGAGTTGTTGCAGGCCTTGTTGCAGGAGTTGTTGCAGGAGGAGTTGCAGGAGTTGTTGCAGGACGAGTTGCAGGAGTTGTTGCAGGAGGAGTTGCAGGAGTTGTTGCAGGAGGAGTTGCAGGAATTGTTGCAGGAGTTGTTGTAGGAGGAGTTACAGGAGGAGTTGCAGGAGTTGTTGCAGGAGCATTTACAGGAGTTGTTGCAGGAGCAGTTGCAGGAGTTGTTGCAGGAGGAGCTGCAGGAGTTGTTGCAGGACGAGTTGCAGGAGTTGTTGCAGGAGTTGTTGCAGGAGGAGTTGCAGGAGTTGTTGCAGGAGGAGTTGGAGGAGTCGTTGCAGGAGCGTTGCAACAGTTGTTGCAGGAGGAGTTGCAGGAGTTATTGCAGGAGGAGTTGCAGAAGTTTTTGCAGGAGTTGTTGCAGGAGCTGTTGCAGGTGGAGTTGCAGGAAGATTTGCAAGAGTTGTTGCAGGAGTTGTTCCAGGTGGAGTTGCAGGAGTCGTTGCAGTAGTTGTTGCAGGAGGAGTTGTAGGAGTTGTTGCATGAGGAGTTGCTGGAGTTGTTGCAGGAGCAGTTGCAGGAGTTGTTGCAGGAGGAGTTGCAGGAGGAGTTGCAGGAGTTATTGCAGGAGTTGCTGCAGAAGGAGTTGCAGGAGTTGTTGCAGGAGGAGTTGCAGGAGTTGTTGCAGGAGGAGTTGCAGGAGGAGTTGCAGGCGTTGTTGCAAGAGTTGTTGCAGGAGGAGTTGCAGGAGTTGTTGCAGGAGGAGTTGAAGGAGTTGTTGCAGAAGTTGTTGCATGGGGGTTGCAGGAGTTATTGCAGGAGGAGTGGCAGGAGTTGTTGCAGGAGGAGTTGCAGTAGGAGTTGCAGCAGTTGTTGAAGGAGGAGTTGCAGGAGTTGTTGGAGGAGGAGTTGCAGGAGTTGTTGCAGGAGGAGTTGCAGGCGGAGTTGCAGGAGTTGTTGCAGGCCTTGTTGCAGGAGTTGTTGCAGGAGTTGTTGTAGGATGAGTTACAGGAGGAGTTGCAGGAGTTGTTGCAGGAGGATTTACAGGAGTTGTTGCAGGCGGAGTTGCAGGAGTTGTTGCACAAGGAGTTGCAGGAGTTGTTGCAGGACGAGTTGCAGGAGTTGTTGCAGGAGGAGTTGCAGGAGTTGTTGCAGGAGTTGTTGCAGGAGTTGTTGCAGGAGTTTTTGTAGGAGGAGTTACAGGAGGAGTTGCAGGAGTTGTTGCAGGAACATTTACAGGTATTGTTGCAGGAGCAGTTGCAGGAGTTGTTGCAGGAGGAGCTGCAGGAGTTGTTGCAGGACGAGTTGCAGGAGTTGTTGCAGGAGTTGTTGCAGGAGTTGTTGCAGGAGGAGTTGCAGGAGTTGTTGCAGGAGGACTTGCAGGAGTCGTTCAGGAGCGTTGCAGCAGTTGTTGCAGGAGTTGTTGCAGGAGGAGTTGCAGGAGTTGTTGCAGGAGGAGTTGCAGGAGGAGTTGCAGGAGTTGTTGCAAGAGTTGTTGCAGGAGGAGTTGCAGGAGTTGTTGCAGGAGGAGTTGCAGGAGTTGTTGCAGGAGCATTTACAGGTATTGTTGCAGGAGCAGTTGCAGGAGTTGTTGCAGGAGTTGTTGCAGGAGGAGCTGCAGGAGTTGTTGCAGGACGAGTTGCAGGAGTCGTTGCAGGAGTTGTTGCAGGAGTTGTTGCAGGAGGAGTTGCAGGAGTTGTTGCAGGAGGACTTGCAGGAGTCGTTCAGGAGCGTTGCAGCAGTTGTTGCAGGAGGAGTTGCAGGAGTTGTTGCAGGAGGAGTTGCAGGAGTTGTTGCAGGAGGAGTTGCAGGAGGAGTTGCAGGAGTTGTTGCAAGAGTTGTTGCAGGAGGAGTTGCAGGAGTTGTTGCAGGAGGAGTTGCAGGAGTTGTTGCAAGAGTTGTTGCTGGAGCAGTTACAGGCGTTGTTGCAGGAGGAGTTGCAGGAGTTGTTGCAGAAGTTGTTGCAGGAGGAGTTGCAGGAGTTGTTGCAGGAGTTGTTGCAGGAGTTGTTGTCGGATGAGTTACAGGAGGAGTTGCAGGAGGATTTACAGGAGTTGTTGCAGGCGGAGTTGCAGGAGTTGTTGCAGGCCTTGTTGCAGGAGTTGTTGCAGGAGTTGTTGTAGGATGAGTTACAGGAGGAGTTGCAGGAGTTGTTGCAGGAGGATTTACAGGAGTTGTTGCAGGCGGAGTTGCAGGAGTTGTTGCACAAGGAGTTGCAGGAGTTGTTGCAGGACGAGTTGCAGGAGTTGTTGCAGGAGGAGTTGCAGGAGTTGTTGCAGGAGTTGTTGCAGGAGTTGTTGCAGGAGTTTTTGTAGGAGGAGTTACAGGAGGAGTTGCAGGAGTTGTTGCAGGAGCATTTACAGGTATTGTTGCAGGAGCAGTTGCAGGAGTTGTTGCAGGAGGAGCTGCAGGAGTTGTTGCAGGACGAGTTGCAGGAGTTGTTGCAGGAGTTGTTGCAGGAGTTGTTGCAGGAGGAGTTGCAGGAGCTGTTGCAGGAGGACTTGCAGGAGTCGTTCAGGAGCGTTGCAGCAGTTGTTGCAGGAGGAGTTGCAGGAGTTGTTGCAGGAGGAGTTGCAGGAGTTGTTGCAGGAGGAGTTGCAGGAGGAGTTGCAGGAGTTGTTGCAAGAGTTGTTGCAGGAGGAGTTGCAGTAGTTGTTGCAGGAGTTGTTGCAGAAGTTGTTGCATGGGGGTTGCAGGAGTTATTGCAGGAGGAGTGGCAGGAGTTGTTGCAGGAGGAGTTGCAGTAGGAGTTGCAGGAGTTGTTGCAGAAGTTGTTGCATGGGGGTTGCAGGAGTTATTGCAGGAGGAGTGGCAGGAGTTGTTGCAGGAGGAGTTGCAGTAGGAGTTGCAGCAGTTGTTGAAGGAGGAGTTGCAGGAATTGTTGCAGGAGGAGTTGCAGGAGTTGTTGCAGG
The DNA here is from genome assembly GCF_044704955.1 of Pristiophorus japonicus. Classification (NCBI taxonomy): domain Eukaryota; kingdom Metazoa; phylum Chordata; class Chondrichthyes; family Pristiophoridae; genus Pristiophorus; species Pristiophorus japonicus. Next base: position 594,658 of record NW_027253095.1, on the reverse strand, counting down.
AGGTGTTGCAGGAGTTGTTGCAAGAGGAGTTGCAGGAGTTATTGCAGGAATTTTTGCAGGAGGAGGAGCAGGAGTTGTTGCAGGAGTTGTTGCAGGAGTTATTGCAGGAGGGTTGCAGGAGTTGTTGCAGGAGGAGTTGCAGGAGTTGTTGTAGGACGAGTTGCAGGAGTTGTTGCAGGAGGAGTTGCAGGAGTTGTTGCAGGAGGCGTTGCAGGAGTTGTTGCAGGAGTTGTTGTAGGAGGAGTTACAGGAGGAGTTGCAGGAGTTGTTGCAGGACGAGTTGCAGGAGTTGTTGCAGGAGTTGTTGCAGGAGGAGTTGCAGGAGTTGTTGCAGGAGGAGTTGGAGGAGTCGTTGCAGGAGCGTTGCAGCAGTTGTTGCAGGAGGAGTTGCAGGAGTTATTGCAGGAGGAGTTGCAGGAGGAGTTGTAGAAGTTGTTGCAGGAGTTGTTGCAGGAGCTGTTGCAGGTGGAGTTGCAGGCAGATTTGCAAGAGTTGTTGCAGGAGTTGTTCCAGTTGGAGTTGCAGGAGTCGTTGCAGTAGTTGTTGCAGGAGGAGTTGTAGGAGTTGTTGCAGGAGGAGTTGCCGGAGTTGTTTCAGGAGCAGTTGCAGGAGTTGTTGCAGGAGGAGTTGCAGGAGGAGTTGCAGGAGTTATTGCAGGAGTTGTTGCAGAAGGAGTTGCAGGAGTTGTTGCAGGAGGAGTTGCAGGAGTTGTTGCAGGAGGAGTTGCAGGAGGAGTTGCAGGAGTTGTTGCAAGAGTTGTTGCAGGAGGAGTTGCAGGAGTTGTTGCAGGAGGAGTTGCAGGAGTTGTTGCAGAAGTTGTTGCATGGGGGTTGCAGGAGTTATTGCAGGAGGAGTGGCAGGAGTTGTTGCAGGAGGAGTTGCAGTAGGAGTTGCAGCAGTTGTTGAAGGAGGAGTTGCAGGAGTTGTTGGAGGAGGAGTTGCAGGTGTTGTTGCAGGAGGAGTTGCATGAGTTGTTGCAGGAGTTGTTGCAGGAGAAGTTGCAGGAGTTGTTGCAGGAGGCGTTGAAGGAGGAGTTGAAGGATTTGTTGCAGGAGGAGTTGCAGGAGTTGTTGCAGGAGTTGTTGCAGGAGGAGGAGCAGGAGTTGTTGCAGGAGTTGTTGCAGGGTGAGTTGCAGGAGTTAATGCAGGAGGACTTGCAGGAGTCATTGCTTGAGGAGTTGCAGGAGTTGTTGCAATTGGTGTTGCATGCGGATTTGCAAGATTTGTTGGAGGAGTTGTTGCAGGAGGAGTTGCAGGAGTTGTTGCAGGAGGAGTTGCAGGAGGAGTTGCAGGAGTTGTTGCAAGAGTTGTTGCAGGAGGAGTTACAGGCGTTGTTGCAGGAGGAGTTGCAGGAGTTGTTGCAGAAGTTGTTGCAGGAGGAGTTGCAGGAGTTGTTGCAGGAGTTGTTGCAGGAGTTGTTGTCGGATGAGCTACAGGAGGAGTTGCAGGAGGATTTACAGGAGTTGTTGCAGGCGGAGTTGCAGGAGTTGTTGCACGCCTTGTTGCAGGAGTTGTTGCAGGAGTTGTTGTAGGATGAGTTACAGGAGGAGTTGCAGGAGTTGTTGCAGGAGGATTTACAGGAGTTGTTGCAGGCGGAGTTGCAGGAGTTGTTGCAGGAGGAGTTGCAGGAGTTGTTGCAGGACAAGTTGCAGGAGTTGTTGCAGGAGGAGTTGCAGGAGTTGTTGCAGGAGTTGTTGCAGGAGGAGTTGGAGGAGTCGTTGCAGGAGCGTTGCAGCAGTTGTTGCAGGAGGAGTTGCAGGAGTTATTGCAGGAGGAGTTGCAGGAGGAGTTGCAGAAGTTGTTGCAGGAGTTGTTGCAGGAGCTGTTGCAGGTGGAGTTGCAGGCAGATTTGCAAGAGTTGTTGCAGGAGTTGTTCCAGGTGGAGTTGCAGGAGTCGTTGCAGTAGTTGTTGCAGGAGGAGTTGTAGGAGTTGTTGCAGGAGGAGTTGCCGGAGTTGTTGCAGGAGCAGTTGCAGGAGTTGTTGCAGGAGGAGTTGCAGGAGGAGTTGCAGGAGTTATTGCAGGAGTTGTTGCAGAAGGAGTTGCAGGAGTTGTTTCAGGAGGAGTTGCAGGAGTTGTTGCAGGAGGAGTTGCAGGAGGAGTTGCAGGAGTTGTTGCAAGAGTTGTTGCAGGAGGAGTTGCAGGAGTTGTTGCAGGAGGAGTTGCAGGAGTTGTTGCAGAAGTTGTTTCATGGGGTTTGCAGGAGTTATTGCAGGAGGAGTGGCAGGAGTTGTTGCAGGAGGAGTTGCAGTAGGAGTTGCAGCAGTTGTTGAAGGAGGAGTTGCAGGAGTTGTTGGAGGAGGAGTTGCAGGTGTTGTTGCAGGAGGAGTTGCATGAGTTGTTGCAGGAGTTGTTGCAGGAGAAGTTGCAGGAGTTGTTGCAGGAGGCGTTGAAGGAGGAGTTGAAGGATTTGTTGCAGGAGGAGTTGCAGCAGTTGTTGCAGGAGTTGTTGCAGGAGGAGGAGCAGGAGTTGTTGCAGGAGTTGTTGCAGGGTGAGTTGCAGGAGTTAATGCAGGAGGACTTGCAGGAGTCATTGCTTGAGGAGTTGCAGGAGTTGTTGCAGTTGGTGTTGCATGCGGATTTGCAAGATTTGTTGGAGGAGTTGTTGCAGGAGGAGTTGCAGGAGTTGTTGCAGGAGGAGTTGCAGGAGGAGTTGCAGGAGTTGTTGCAAGAGTTGTTGCAGGAGGAGTTACAGGCATTGTTGCAGGAGGAGTTGCAGGAGTTGTTGCAGAAGTTGTTGCAGGAGGAGTTGCAGGAGTTGTTGCAGGAGTTGTTGCAGGAGTTGTTGTCGGATGAGTTACAGGAGGAGTTGCAGGAGGATTTACAGGAGTTGTTGCAGGCGGAGTTGCAGGAGTTGTTGCAGGCCTTGTTGCAGGAGTTGTTGCAGGAGTTGTTGTAGGATGAGTTAAAGGAGGAGTTGCAGGAGTTGTTGCAGGAGGATTTACAGGAGTTGTTGCAGGTGGAGTTGCAGGAGTTGTTGCAGGAGGAGTTGCAGGAGTTGTTGCAGGACAAGTTGCAGGAGTTGTTGCAGGAGGAGTTGCAGGAGTTGTTGCAGGAGTTGTTGCAGGAGTTTTTGTAGGAGGAGTTACAGGAGGAGTTGCAGGAGTTGTTGCAGGAGCATTTACAGGTATTGTTGCGGGAGCAGTTGCAGGAGTTGTTGCAGGAGGAGCTGCAGGAGTTGTTGCAGGACGAGTTGCAGGAGTTGTTGCAGGAGTTGTTGCAGGAGTTGTTGCAGGAGGAGTTTCAGGAGTTGTTGCAGGAGGACTTGCAGGACTCGTTGCAGGAGCGTTGCAGCAGTTGTTGCAGGAGGAGTTGCAGGAGTTGTTGCAGGAGGAGTTGCAGGAGTTGTTGCAGGAGGAGTTGCAGGAGGAGTTGCAGGAGTTGTTGCAAGAGTTGTTGCAGGAGGAGTTGCAGGAGTTGTTGCAGGAGGAGTTGCAGGAGTTGTTGCAGAAGTTGTTGCATGGGGGTTGCAGGAGTTATTGCAGGAGGAGTGGCAGGAGTTGTTGCAGTAGGAGTTGCAGCAGTTGTTGAAGGAGGAGTTGCAGGAGTTGTTGCAGGAGGAGTTGCAGGAGTTGTTGCAGGAGGTGTTGCAGGAGTTGTTGCAAGAGGAGTTGCAGGAGTTGTTGCAGGAATTTTTGCAGGAGGAGGAGCAGGAGTTGTTGCAGGAGTTGTTGCAGGAGGAGTTGCAGGAGTTATTGCAGGAGGGTTGCAGGAGTTGTTGCAGGAGGAGTTGCAGGAGTTGTTGCAGATGGTGTTGCATCCGGATTTGCAAGATTTGTTGGAGGAGTTGTTGCAGGAGTTGTTGCAGGAGGAGTTGCAGGAGGAGTTGCAGGAGTTGTTGCAAGAGTTGTTGCAGGAGGAGTTACAGGCGTTGTTGCAGGAGGAGTTGCAGAAGTTGTTGCAGGAGGAGTTGCAGGAGTTGTTGCAGGAGTTGTTGTCGGAGGAGTTACAGGAGGAGTTGCAGGAGGATTTACAGGAGTTGTTGCCGGCGGAGTTGCAGGAGTTGTTGCAGGCCTTGTTGCAGGAGTTGTTGCAGGAGGAGTTGCAGGAGTTGTTGCAGGACGAGTTGCAGGAGTTGTTGCAGGAGGAGTTGCAGGAGTTGTTGCAGGAGGAGTTGCAGGAATTGTTGCAGGAGTTGTTGTAGGAGGAGTTACAGGAGGAGTTGCAGGAGTTGTTGCAGGAGCATTTACAGGAGTTGTTGCAGGAGCAGTTGCAGGAGTTGTTGCAGGAGGAGCTGCAGGAGTTGTTGCAGGACGAGTTGCAGGAGTTGTTGCAGGAGTTGTTGCAGGAGGAGTTGCAGGAGTTGTTGCAGGAGGCGTTGAAGGAGGAGTTGAAGGATTTGTTGCAGGAGGAGTTGCAGCAGTTGTTGCAGGAGTTGTTGCAGGAGGAGGAGCAGGAGTTGTTGCAGGAGTTGTTGCAGGGTGAGTTGCAGGAGTTAATGCAGGAGGACTTGCAGGAGTCATTGCTTGAGGAGTTGCAGGGGTTGTTGCAGTTGGTGTTGCATGCGGATTTGCAAGATTTGTTGGAGGAGTTGTTGCAGGAGGAGTTGCAGGAGTTGTTGCAGGAGGAGTTGCAGGAGGAGTTGCAGGAGTTGGTGCAAGAGTTGTTGCAGGAGGAGTTACAGGCATTGTTGCAGGAGGAGTTGCAGGAGTTGTTGCAGAAGTTGTTGCAGGAGGAGTTGCAGGAGTTGTTGCAGGAGTTGTTGCAGGAGTTGTTGTCGGATGAGTTACAGGAGGAGTTGCAGGAGGATTTACAGGAGTTGTTGCAGGCGGAGTTGCAGGAGTTGTTGCAGGCCTTGTTGCAGGAGATGTTGCAGGAGTTGTTGTAGGATGAGTTAAAGGAGGAGTTGCAGGAGTTGTTGCAGGAGGATTTACAGGAGTTGTTGCAGGTGGAGTTGCAGGAGTTGTTGCAGGAGGAGTTGCAGGAGTTGTTGCAGGACAAGTTGCAGGAGTTGTTGCAGGAGGAGTTGCAGGAGTTGTTGCAGGAGTTGTTGCAGGAGTTGTTGCAGGAGTTTTTGTAGGAGGAGTTACAGGAGGAGTTGCAGGAGTTGTTGCAGGATCATTTACAGGTATTGTTGCGGGAGCAGTTGCAGGAGTTGTTGCAGGAGGAGCTGCAGGAGTTGTTGCAGGACGAGTTGCAGGAGTTGTTGCAGGAGTTGTTGCAGGAGTTGTTGCAGGAGGAGTTTCAGGAGTTGTTGCAGGAGGACTTGCAGGACTCGTTGCAGGAGCGTTGCAGCAGTTGTTGCAGGAGGAGTTGCAGGAGTTGTTGCAGGAGGAGTTGCAGGAGTTGTTGCAGGAGGAGTTGCAGGAGGATTTGCAGGAGTTGTTGCAAGAGTTGTTGCAGGAGGAGTTGCAGGAGTTGTTGCAGGAGGAGTTGCAGGAGTTGTTGCAGAAGTTGTTGCATGGGGGTTGCAGGAGTTATTGCAGGAGGAGTGGCAGGAGTTGTTGCAGTAGGAGTTGCAGCAGTTGTTGAAGGAGGAGTTGCAGGAGTTGTTGCAGGAGGAGTTGCAGGAGTTGTTGCAGGAGGTGTTGCAGGAGTTGTTGCAAGAGGAGTTGCAGGAGTTGTTGCAGGAATTTTTGCAGGAGGAGGAGCAGGAGTTGTTGCAGGAGTTGTTGCAGGGGGAGTTGCAGGAGTTATTGCAGGAGGGTTGCAGGAGTTGATGCAGGAGGAGTTGCAGGAGTTGTTGCAGATGGTGTTGCATCCGGATTTGCAAGACTTGTTGGAGGAGTTGTTGCAGGAGTTGTTGCAGGAGGAGTTGCAGGAGGAGTTGCAGGAGTTGTTGCAAGTGTTGTTGCAGGAGGAGTTACAGGCGTTGTTGCAGGAGGAGTTGCAGAAGTTGTTGCAGGAGGAGTTGCAGGAGTTGTTGCAGGAGTTGTTGTCGGAGGAGTTACAGGAGGAGTTGCAGGAGGATTTACAGGAGTTGTTGCCGGCGGAGTTGCAGGAGTTGTTGCAGGCCTTGTTGCAGGAGTTGTTGCAGGAGGAGTTGCAGGAGTTGTTGCAGGACGAGTTGCAGGAGTTGTTGCAGGAGGAGTTGCAGGAGTTGTTGCAGGAGGAGTTGCAGGAATTGTTGCAGGAGTTGTTGTAGGAGGAGTTACAGGAGGAGTTGCAGGAGTTGTTGCAGGAGCATTTACAGGAGTTGTTGCAGGAGCAGTTGCAGGAGTTGTTGCAGGAGGAGCTGCAGGAGTTGTTGCAGGACGAGTTGCAGGAGTTGTTGCAGGAGTTGTTGCAGGAGGAGTTGCAGGAGTTGTTGCAGGAGGAGTTGGAGGAGTCGTTGCAGGAGCGTTGCAACAGTTGTTGCAGGAGGAGTTGCAGGAGTTATTGCAGGAGGAGTTGCAGAAGTTTTTGCAGGAGTTGTTGCAGGAGCTGTTGCAGGTGGAGTTGCAGGAAGATTTGCAAGAGTTGTTGCAGGAGTTGTTCCAGGTGGAGTTGCAGGAGTCGTTGCAGTAGTTGTTGCAGGAGGAGTTGTAGGAGTTGTTGCATGAGGAGTTGCTGGAGTTGTTGCAGGAGCAGTTGCAGGAGTTGTTGCAGGAGGAGTTGCAGGAGGAGTTGCAGGAGTTATTGCAGGAGTTGCTGCAGAAGGAGTTGCAGGAGTTGTTGCAGGAGGAGTTGCAGGAGTTGTTGCAGGAGGAGTTGCAGGAGGAGTTGCAGGCGTTGTTGCAAGAGTTGTTGCAGGAGGAGTTGCAGGAGTTGTTGCAGGAGGAGTTGAAGGAGTTGTTGCAGAAGTTGTTGCATGGGGGTTGCAGGAGTTATTGCAGGAGGAGTGGCAGGAGTTGTTGCAGGAGGAGTTGCAGTAGGAGTTGCAGCAGTTGTTGAAGGAGGAGTTGCAGGAGTTGTTGGAGGAGGAGTTGCAGGAGTTGTTGCAGGAGGAGTTGCAGGCGGAGTTGCAGGAGTTGTTGCAGGCCTTGTTGCAGGAGTTGTTGCAGGAGTTGTTGTAGGATGAGTTACAGGAGGAGTTGCAGGAGTTGTTGCAGGAGGATTTACAGGAGTTGTTGCAGGCGGAGTTGCAGGAGTTGTTGCACAAGGAGTTGCAGGAGTTGTTGCAGGACGAGTTGCAGGAGTTGTTGCAGGAGGAGTTGCAGGAGTTGTTGCAGGAGTTGTTGCAGGAGTTGTTGCAGGAGTTTTTGTAGGAGGAGTTACAGGAGGAGTTGCAGGAGTTGTTGCAGGAACATTTACAGGTATTGTTGCAGGAGCAGTTGCAGGAGTTGTTGCAGGAGGAGCTGCAGGAGTTGTTGCAGGACGAGTTGCAGGAGTTGTTGCAGGAGTTGTTGCAGGAGTTGTTGCAGGAGGAGTTGCAGGAGTTGTTGCAGGAGGACTTGCAGGAGTCGTTCAGGAGCGTTGCAGCAGTTGTTGCAGGAGTTGTTGCAGGAGGAGTTGCAGGAGTTGTTGCAGGAGGAGTTGCAGGAGGAGTTGCAGGAGTTGTTGCAAGAGTTGTTGCAGGAGGAGTTGCAGGAGTTGTTGCAGGAGGAGTTGCAGGAGTTGTTGCAGGAGCATTTACAGGTATTGTTGCAGGAGCAGTTGCAGGAGTTGTTGCAGGAGTTGTTGCAGGAGGAGCTGCAGGAGTTGTTGCAGGACGAGTTGCAGGAGTCGTTGCAGGAGTTGTTGCAGGAGTTGTTGCAGGAGGAGTTGCAGGAGTTGTTGCAGGAGGACTTGCAGGAGTCGTTCAGGAGCGTTGCAGCAGTTGTTGCAGGAGGAGTTGCAGGAGTTGTTGCAGGAGGAGTTGCAGGAGTTGTTGCAGGAGGAGTTGCAGGAGGAGTTGCAGGAGTTGTTGCAAGAGTTGTTGCAGGAGGAGTTGCAGGAGTTGTTGCAGGAGGAGTTGCAGGAGTTGTTGCAAGAGTTGTTGCTGGAGCAGTTACAGGCGTTGTTGCAGGAGGAGTTGCAGGAGTTGTTGCAGAAGTTGTTGCAGGAGGAGTTGCAGGAGTTGTTGCAGGAGTTGTTGCAGGAGTTGTTGTCGGATGAGTTACAGGAGGAGTTGCAGGAGGATTTACAGGAGTTGTTGCAGGCGGAGTTGCAGGAGTTGTTGCAGGCCTTGTTGCAGGAGTTGTTGCAGGAGTTGTTGTAGGATGAGTTACAGGAGGAGTTGCAGGAGTTGTTGCAGGAGGATTTACAGGAGTTGTTGCAGGCGGAGTTGCAGGAGTTGTTGCACAAGGAGTTGCAGGAGTTGTTGCAGGACGAGTTGCAGGAGTTGTTGCAGGAGGAGTTGCAGGAGTTGTTGCAGGAGTTGTTGCAGGAGTTGTTGCAGGAGTTTTTGTAGGAGGAGTTACAGGAGGAGTTGCAGGAGTTGTTGCAGGAGCATTTACAGGTATTGTTGCAGGAGCAGTTGCAGGAGTTGTTGCAGGAGGAGCTGCAGGAGTTGTTGCAGGACGAGTTGCAGGAGTTGTTGCAGGAGTTGTTGCAGGAGTTGTTGCAGGAGGAGTTGCAGGAGCTGTTGCAGGAGGACTTGCAGGAGTCGTTCAGGAGCGTTGCAGCAGTTGTTGCAGGAGGAGTTGCAGGAGTTGTTGCAGGAGGAGTTGCAGGAGTTGTTGCAGGAGGAGTTGCAGGAGGAGTTGCAGGAGTTGTTGCAAGAGTTGTTGCAGGAGGAGTTGCAGTAGTTGTTGCAGGAGTTGTTGCAGAAGTTGTTGCATGGGGGTTGCAGGAGTTATTGCAGGAGGAGTGGCAGGAGTTGTTGCAGGAGGAGTTGCAGTAGGAGTTGCAGGAGTTGTTGCAGAAGTTGTTGCATGGGGGTTGCAGGAGTTATTGCAGGAGGAGTGGCAGGAGTTGTTGCAGGAGGAGTTGCAGTAGGAGTTGCAGCAGTTGTTGAAGGAGGAGTTGCAGGAATTGTTGCAGGAGGAGTTGCAGGAGTTGTTGCAGGAGGTGTTGCAGGAGTTGTTGCAAGAGGAGTTGCAGGAGTTATTGCAGGAATTTTTGCAGGAGGAGGAGCAGGAGTTGTTGCAGGAGTTGTTGCAGGAGTTATTGCAGGAGGGTTGCAGGAGTTGTTGCAGGAGGAGTTGCAGGAGTTGTTGTAGGACGAGTTGCAGGAGTTGTTGCAGGAGGAGTTGCAGGAGTTGTTGCAGGAGGCGTTGCAGGAGTTGTTGCAGGAGTTGTTGTAGGAGGAGTTACAGGAGGAGTTGCAGGAGTTGTTGCAGGACGAGTTGCAGGAGTTGTTGCAGGAGTTGTTGCAGGAGGAGTTGCAGGAGTTGTTGCAGGAGGAGTTGGAGGAGTCGTTGCAGGAGCGTTGCAGCAGTTGTTGCAGGAGGAGTTGCAGGAGTTATTGCAGGAGGAGTTGCAGGAGGAGTTGTAGAAGTTGTTGCAGGAGTTGTTGCAGGAGCTGTTGCAGGTGGAGTTGCAGGCAGATTTGCAAGAGTTGTTGCAGGAGTTGTTCCAGTTGGAGTTGCAGGAGTCGTTGCAGTAGTTGTTGCAGGAGGAGTTGTAGGAGTTGTTGCAGGAGGAGTTGCCGGAGTTGTTTCAGGAGCAGTTGCAGGAGTTGTTGCAGGAGGAGTTGCAGGAGGAGTTGCAGGAGTTATTGCAGGAGTTGTTGCAGAAGGAGTTGCAGGAGTTGTTGCAGGAGGAGTTGCAGGAGTTGTTGCAGGAGGAGTTGCAGGAGGAGTTGCAGGAGTTGTTGCAAGAGTTGTTGCAGGAGGAGTTGCAGGAGTTGTTGCAGGAGGAGTTGCAGGAGTTGTTGCAGAAGTTGTTGCATGGGGGTTGCAGGAGTTATTGCAGGAGGAGTGGCAGGAGTTGTTGCAGGAGGAGTTGCAGTAGGAGTTGCAGCAGTTGTTGAAGGAGGAGTTGCAGGAGTTGTTGGAGGAGGAGTTGCAGGTGTTGTTGCAGGAGGAGTTGCATGAGTTGTTGCAGGAGTTGTTGCAGGAGAAGTTGCAGGAGTTGTTGCAGGAGGCGTTGAAGGAGGAGTTGAAGGATTTGTTGCAGGAGGAGTTGCAGGAGTTGTTGCAGGAGTTGTTGCAGGAGGAGGAGCAGGAGTTGTTGCAGGAGTTGTTGCAGGGTGAGTTGCAGGAGTTAATGCAGGAGGACTTGCAGGAGTCATTGCTTGAGGAGTTGCAGGAGTTGTTGCAATTGGTGTTGCATGCGGATTTGCAAGATTTGTTGGAGGAGTTGTTGCAGGAGGAGTTGCAGGAGTTGTTGCAGGAGGAGTTGCAGGAGGAGTTGCAGGAGTTGTTGCAAGAGTTGTTGCAGGAGGAGTTACAGGCGTTGTTGCAGGAGGAGTTGCAGGAGTTGTTGCAGAAGTTGTTGCAGGAGGAGTTGCAGGAGTTGTTGCAGGAGTTGTTGCAGGAGTTGTTGTCGGATGAGCTACAGGAGGAGTTGCAGGAGGATTTACAGGAGTTGTTGCAGGCGGAGTTGCAGGAGTTGTTGCACGCCTTGTTGCAGGAGTTGTTGCAGGAGTTGTTGTAGGATGAGTTACAGGAGGAGTTGCAGGAGTTGTTGCAGGAGGATTTACAGGAGTTGTTGCAGGCGGAGTTGCAGGAGTTGTTGCAGGAGGAGTTGCAGGAGTTGTTGCAGGACAATTTGCAGGAGTTGTTGCAGGAGGAGTTGCAGGAGTTGTTGCAGGAGTTGTTGCAGGAGGAGTTGGAGGAGTCGTTGCAGGAGCGTTGCAGCAGTTGTTGCAGGAGGAGTTGCAGGAGTTATTGCAGGAGGAGTTGCAGGAGGAGTTGCAGAAGTTGTTGCAGGAGTTGTTGCAGGAGCTGTTGCAGGTGGAGTTGCAGGCAGATTTGCAAGAGTTGTTGCAGGAGTTGTTCCAGGTGGAGTTGCAGGAGTCGTTGCAGTAGTTGTTGCAGGAGGAGTTGTAGGAGTTGTTGCAGGAGGAGTTGCCGGAGTTGTTGCAGGAGCAGTTGCAGGAGTTGTTGCAGGAGGAGTTGCAGGAGGAGTTGCAGGAGTTATTGCAGGAGTTGTTGCAGAAGGAGTTGCAGGAGTTGTTTCAGGAGGAGTTGCAGGAGTTGTTGCAGGAGGAGTTGCAGGAGGAGTTGCAGGAGTTGTTGCAAGAGTTGTTGCAGGAGGAGTTGCAGGAGTTGTTGCAGGAGGAGTTGCAGGAGTTGTTGCAGAAGTTGTTTCATGGGGTTTGCAGGAGTTATTGCAGGAGGAGTGGCAGGAGTTGTTGCAGGAGGAGTTGCAGTAGGAGTTGCAGCAGTTGTTGAAGGAGGAGTTGCAGGAGTTGTTGGAGGAGGAGTTGCAGGTGTTGTTGCAGGAGGAGTTGCATGAGTTGTTGCAGGAGTTGTTGCAGGAGAAGTTGCAGGAGTTGTTGCAGGAGGCGTTGAAGGAGGAGTTGAAGGATTTGTTGCAGGAGGAGTTGCAGCAGTTGTTGCAGGAGTTGTTGCAGGAGGAGGAGCAGGAGTTGTTGCAGGAGTTGTTGCAGGGTGAGTTGCAGGAGTTAATGCAGGAGGACTTGCAGGAGTCATTGCTTGAGGAGTTGCAGGAGTTGTTGCAGTTGGTGTTGCATGCGGATTTGCAAGATTTGTTGGAGGAGTTGTTGCAGGAGGAGTTGCAGGAGTTGTTGCAGGAGGAGTTGCAGGAGGAGTTGCAGGAGTTGTTGCAAGAGTTGTTGCAGGAGGAGTTACAGGCATTGTTGCAGGAGGAGTTGCAGGAGTTGTTGCAGAAGTTGTTGCAGGAGGAGTTGCAGGAGTTGTTGCAGGAGTTGTTGCAGGAGTTGTTGTCGGATGAGTTACAGGAGGAGTTGCAGGAGGATTTACAGGAGTTGTTGCAGGCGGAGTTGCAGGAGTTGTTGCAGGCCTTGTTGCAGGAGTTGTTGCAGGAGTTGTTGTAGGATGAGTTAAAGGAGGAGTTGCAGGAGTTGTTGCAGGAGGATTTACAGGAGTTGTTGCAGGTGGAGTTGCAGGAGTTGTTGCAGGAGGAGTTGCAGGAGTTGTTGCAGGACAAGTTGCAGGAGTTGTTGCAGGAGGAGTTGCAGGAGTTGTTGCAGGAGTTGTTGCAGGAGTTTTTGTAGGAGGAGTTACAGGAGGAGTTGCAGGAGTTGTTGCAGGAGCATTTACAGGTATTGTTGCGGGAGCAGTTGCAGGAGTTGTTGCAGGAGGAGCTGCAGGAGTTGTTGCAGGACGAGTTGCAGGAGTTGTTGCAGGAGTTGTTGCAGGAGTTGTTGCAGGAGGAGTTTCAGGAGTTGTTGCAGGAGGACTTGCAGGACTCGTTGCAGGAGCGTTGCAGCAGTTGTTGCAGGAGGAGTTGCAGGAGTTGTTGCAGGAGGAGTTGCAGGAGTTGTTGCAGGAGGAGTTGCAGGAGGAGTTGCAGGAGTTGTTGCAAGAGTTGTTGCAGGAGGAGTTGCAGGAGTTGTTGCAGGAGGAGTTGCAGGAGTTGTTGCAGAAGTTGTTGCATGGGGGTTGCAGGAGTTATTGCAGGAGGAGTGGCAGGAGTTGTTGCAGTAGGAGTTGCAGCAGTTGTTGAAGGAGGAGTTGCAGGAGTTGTTGCAGGAGGAGTTGCAGGAGTTGTTGCAGGAGGTGTTGCAGGAGTTGTTGCAAGAGGAGTTGCAGGAGTTGTTGCAGGAATTTTTGCAGGAGGAGGAGCAGGAGTTGTTGCAGGAGTTGTTGCAGGAGGAGTTGCAGGAGTTATTGCAGGAGGGTTGCAGGAGTTGTTGCAGGAGGAGTTGCAGGAGTTGTTGCAGATGGTGTTGCATCCGGATTTGCAAGATTTGTTGGAGGAGTTGTTGCAGGAGTTGTTGCAGGAGGAGTTGCAGGAGGAGTTGCAGGAGTTGTTGCAAGAGTTGTTGCAGGAGGAGTTACAGGCGTTGTTGCAGGAGGAGTTGCAGAAGTTGTTGCAGGAGGAGTTGCAGGAGTTGTTGCAGGAGTTGTTGTCGGAGGAGTTACAGGAGGAGTTGCAGGAGGATTTACAGGAGTTGTTGCCGGCGGAGTTGCAGGAGTTGTTGCAGGCCTTGTTGCAGGAGTTGTTGCAGGAGGAGTTGCAGGAGTTGTTGCAGGACGAGTTGCAGGAGTTGTTGCAGGAGGAGTTGCAGGAGTTGTTGCAGGAGGAGTTGCAGGAATTGTTGCAGGAGTTGTTGTAGGAGGAGTTACAGGAGGAGTTGCAGGAGTTGTTGCAGGAGCATTTACAGGAGTTGTTGCAGGAGCAGTTGCAGGAGTTGTTGCAGGAGGAGCTGCAGGAGTTGTTGCAGGACGAGTTGCAGGAGTTGTTGCAGGAGTTGTTGCAGGAGGAGTTGCAGGAGTTGTTGCAGGAGGAGTTGGAGGAGTCGTTGCAGGAGCGTTGCAACAGTTGTTGCAGGAGGAGTTGCAGGAGTTATTGCAGGAGGAGTTGCAGAAGTTTTTGCAGGAGTTGTTGCAGGAGCTGTTGCAGGTGGAGTTGCAGGAGTCGTTGCAGTAGTTGGTGCAGGAGGAGTTGTAGGAGTTGTTGCATGAGGAGTTGCTGGAGTTGTTGCAGGAGCAGTTGCAGGAGTTGTTGCAGGAGGAGTTGCAGGAGGAGTTGCAGGAGTTATTGCAGGAGTTGCTGCAGAAGGAGTTGCAGGAGTTGTTGCAGGAGGAGTTGCAGGAGTTGTTGCAGGAGGAGTTGCAGGAGGAGTTGCAGGCGTTGTTGCAAGAGTTGTTGCAGGAGGAGTTGCAGGAGTTGTTGCAGGAGGAGTTGAAGGAGTTGTTGCAGAAGTTGTTGCATGGGGGTTGCAGGAGTTATTGCAGGAGGAGTGGCAGGAGTTGTTGCAGGAGGAGTTGCAGTAGGAGTTGCAGTAGGAGTTGCAGCAGTTGTTGAAGGAGGAGTTGCAGGAGTTGTTGGAGGAGGAGTTGCAGGAGTTGTTGCAGGAGGTGTTGCAGGAGTTGTTGCAAGAGGAGTTGCAGGAGTTGTTGCAGGAATTGTTGCAGGAGGAGGAGCAGGAGTTGTTGCAGGGGGAGTTGCAGGAGTTATTGCAGGAGTGGTTGCAGGAGTTGTTGCAGGAGGAGTTGCAGGAGTTGTTGCAGATGGTGTTGCATCCGGATTTGCAAGATTTGTTGTAGGAGTTGTTGCAGGTGGAGTTGCAGGAGCTGTTGCAGGAGGAGTTGCAGGTGTTGTTGCAGGAGAAGTTGCAGGAGTTGTTGCAGGAGGCGTTGAAGGAGGAGTTGAAGGATTTGTTGCAGGAGGAGTTGCAGCAGTTGTTGCAGGAGTTGTTGCAGGAGGAGGAGCAGGAGTTGTTGCAGGAGCTGTTGCAGGGTGAGTTGCAAGAGTTAATGCAGGAGGACTTGCAGGAGTCATTGCTTGAGGAGTTGCAGGAGTTGTTGCAGTTGGTGTTGCATGCGGATTTGCAAGATTTGTTGGAGGAGTTGTTGCAGGAGGAGTTGCAGGAGTTGCTGCAGGAGGAGTTGCAGGAGTTGTTGCAAGAGTTGTTGCAGGAGGAGTTACAGGCATTGTTGCAGGAGGAGTTGCAGGAGTTGTTGCAGAAGTTGTTGCAGGAGGAGTTGCAGGAGTTGTTGCAGGAGTTGTTGCAGGAGTTGTTGTCGGATGAGTTACAGGAGGAGTTGCAGGAGGATTTACAGGAGTTGTTGCAGGCGGAGTTGCAGGAGTTGTTGCAGGCCTTGTTGCAGGAGTTGTTGCAGGAGTTGTTGTAGGATGAGTTAAAGGAGGAGTTGCAGGAGTTGTTGCAGGAGGATTTACAGGAGTTGTTGCAGGTGGAGTTGCAGGAGTTGTTGCAGGAGGAGTTGCAGGAGTTGTTGCAGGACAAGTTGCAGGAGTTGTTGCAGGAGGAGTTGCAGGAGTTGTTGCAGGAGTTGTTGCAGGAGTTGTTGCAGGAGTTTTTGTAGGAGGAGTTACAGGAGGAGTTGCAGGAGTTGTTGCAGGAGCATTTACAGGTATTGTTGCGGGAGCAGTTGCAGGAGTTGTTGCAGGAGGAGCTGCAGGAGTTGTTGCAGGACGAGTTGCAGGAGTTGTTGCAGGAGTTGTTGCAGGAGTTGTTGCAGGAGGAGTTTCAGGAGTTGTTGCAGGAGGACTTGCAGGACTCGTTGCAGGAGCGTTGCAGCAGTTGTTGCAGGAGGAGTTGCAGGAGTTGTTGCAGGAGGAGTTGCAGGAGTTGTTGCAGGAGGAGTTGCAGGAGGATTTGCAGGAGTTGTTGCAAGAGTTGTTGCAGGAGGAGTTGCAGGAGTTGTTGCAGGAGGAGTTGCAGGAGTTGTTGCAGAAGTTGTTGCATGGGGGTTGCAGGAGTTATTGCAGGAGGAGTGGCAGGAGTTGTTGCAGTAGGAGTTGCAGCAGTTGTTGAAGGAGGAGTTGCAGGAGTTGTTGCAGGAGGAGTTGCAGGAGTTGTTGCAGGAGGTGTTGCAGGAGTTGTTGCAAGAGGAGTTGCAGGAGTTGTTGCAGGAATTTTTGCAGGAGGAGGAGCAGGAGTTGTTGCAGGAGTTGTTGCAGGGGGAGTTGCAGGAGTTATTGCAGGAGGGTTGCAGGAGTTGTTGCAGGAGGAGTTGCAGGAGTTGTTGCAGATGGTGTTGCATCCGGATTTGCAAGATTTGTTGGAGGAGTTGTTGCAGGAGTTGTTGCAGGAGGAGTTGCAGGAGGAGTTGCAGGAGTTGTTGCAAGAGTTGTTGCAGGAGGAGTTACAGGCGTTGTTGCAGGAGGAGTTGCAGAAGTTGTTGCAGGAGGAGTTGCAGGAGTTGTTGCAGGAGTTGTTGTCGGAGGAGTTACAGGAGGAGTTGCAGGAGGATTTACAGGAGTTGTTGCCGGCGGAGTTGCAGGAGTTGTTGCAGGCCTTGTTGCAGGAGTTGTTGCAGGAGGAGTTGCAGGAGTTGTTGCAGGACGAGTTGCAGGAGTTGTTGCAGGAGGAGTTGCAGGAGTTGTTGCAGGAGGAGTTGCAGGAATTGTTGCAGGAGTTGTTGTAGGAGGAGTTACAGGAGGAGTTGCAGGAGTTGTTGCAGGAGCATTTACAGGAGTTGTTGCAGGAGCAGTTGCAGGAGTTGTTGCAGGAGGAGCTGCAGGAGTTGTTGCAGGACGAGTTGCAGGAGTTGTTGCAGGAGTTGTTGCAGGAGGAGTTGCAGGAGTTGTTGCAGGAGGAGTTGGAGGAGTCGTTGCAGGAGCGTTGCAACAGTTGTTGCAGGAGGAGTTGCAGGAGTTATTGCAGGAGGAGTTGCAGAAGTTTTTGCAGGAGTTGTTGCAGGAGCTGTTGCAGGTGGAGTTGCAGGCAGATTTGCAAGAGTTGTTGCAGGAGTTGTTCCAGGTGGAGTTGCAGGAGTCGTTGCAGTAGTTGTTGCAGGAGGCGTTGTAGGAGTTGTTGCATTAGGAGTTGCAGGAGGAGTTGCAGGAGTTATTGCAGGAGTTGCTGCAGAAGGAGTTGCATGATTTGTTGCAGGAGGAGTTGCAGGAGTTGTTGCAGGAGGAGTTGCAGGAGGAGTTGCAGGCGTCGTTGCAAGAGTTGTTGCAGGAGGAGTTGCAGGAGTTGTTGCAGGAGGAGTTGAAGGAGTTGCTGCAGAAGTTGTTGCATGGGGGTTGCAGGAGTTATTGCAGGAGGAGTGGCAGGAGTTGTTGCAGGAGGAGTTGCAGTAGGAGTTGCAGCAGTTGTTGAAGGAGGAGTTGCAGGAGTTGTTGGAGGAGGAGTTGCAGGAGTTGTTGCAGGAGGTGTTGCAGGAGTTGTTGCAAGAGGAGTTGCAGGAGTTGTTGCAGGAATTTTTGCAGGAGGAGGAGCAGGAGTTGTTGCAGAGGGAGTTGCAGGAGTTATTGCAGGAGTGGTTGCAGGAGTTGTTGCAGGAGGAGTTGCAGGAGTTGTTGCAGATGGTGTTGCATCCGGATTTGCAAGATTTGTTGTAGGAGTTGTTGCAGGTGGAGTTGCAGGAGCTGTTGCAGGAGGAGTTGCAGGTGTTGTTGCAGGAGGAGTTGCATGAGTTGTTGCAGGAGTTGTTGCAGGAGAAGTTGCAGGAGTTGTTGCAGGAGGCGTTGAAGGAGGAGTTGAAGGATTTGTTGCAGGAGGAGTTGCAGGAGTTGTTGCAGGAGTTGTTGCAGGAGGAGGAGCAGGAGTTGTTGCAGGAGTTGTTGCAGGGTGAGTTGCAGGAGTTAATGCAGGAGGACTTGCAGGAGTCATTGCTTGAGGAGTTGCAGGAGTTGTTGCAGTTGGTGTTGCATGCGGATTTGCAAGATTTGTTGGAGGAGTTGTTGCAGGAGGAGTTGCAGGAGTTGTTGCAGGAGGAGTTGCAGGAGGAGTTGCAGGAGTTGATGCAAGAGTTGTTGCAGGAGGAGTTACAGGCGTTGTTGCAGGAGGAGTTGCAGGAGTTGTTGCAGAAGTTGTTGCAGGAGGAGTTGCAGGAGTTGTTGCAGGAGTTGGTGCAGGAGGAGTTACAGGAGGAGTTGCAGGAGGATTTACAGGAGTTGTTGCAGGCGGAGTTGCAGGAGTTGTTGCAGGCCTTGTTGCAGGAGTTGTTGCAGGAGTTGTTGTAGGATGAGTTACAGGAGGAGTTGCAGGAGTTGTTGCAGGAGGATTTACAGGAGTTGTTGCAGGCGGAGTTGCAGGAGTTGTTGCAGGAGGACTTGCAGGAGTCGTTCAGGAGCGTTGCAGCAGTTGTTGCAGGAGGAGTTGCAGGAGTTGTTGCAGGAGGAGTTGCAGGAGTTGTTGCAGGAGGAGTTGCAGGAGGAGTTGCAGGGGTTGTTGCAGTTGGTGTTGCATGCGGATTTGCAAGATTTGTTGGAGGAGTTGTTGCAGGAGGAGTTGCAGGAGTTGTTGCAGGAGGAGTTGCAGGAGGAGTTGCAGGAGTTGTTGCAAGAGTTGTTGCAGGAGCAGTTACAGGCGTTGTTGCAGGAGGAGTTGCAGGAGTTGTTGCAGAAGTTGTTGCAGGAGGAGTTGCAGGAGTTGTTGCAGGAGTTGTTGCAGGAGTTGTTGTCGGATGAGTTACAGGAGGACTTGCAGGAGTATTTACAGGAGTTGTTGCAGGCGGAGTTGCAGGAGTTGTTGCAGGCCTTGTTGCAGGAGTTGTTGCAGGAGTTGTTGTAGGATGAGTTACAGGAGGAGTTGCAGGAGTTGTTGCAGGAGGATTTACAGGAGTTGTTGCAGGCGGAGTTGCAGGAGTTGTTGCACAAGGAGTTGCAGGAGTTGTTGCAGGACGAGTTGCAGGAGTTGTTGCAGGAGGAGATGCAGGAGTTGTTGCAGGAGTTGTTGCAGGAGTTGTTGCAGGAGTTTTTGTAGGAGGAGTTACAGGAGGAGTTGCAGGAGTTGTTGCAGGAGCATTTACAGGTATTGTTGCAGGAGCAGTTGCAGGAGTTGTTGCAGGAGGAGCTGCAGGAGTTGTTGCAGGACGAGTTGCAGGAGTTGTTGCAGGAGTTGTTGCAGGAGTTGTTGCAGGAGGAGTTGCAGGAGTTGTTGCAGGAGGACTTGCAGGAGTCATTCAGGAGCGTTGCAGCAGTTGTTGCAGGAGGAGTTGCAGGAGTTGTTGCAGGATGAGTTGCAGGAGTTGTTGCAGGAGGAGTTGCAGGAGGAGTTGCAGGAGTTGTTGCAAGAGTT
This sequence comes from Pristiophorus japonicus, assembly GCF_044704955.1. Lineage (NCBI taxonomy): Eukaryota > Metazoa > Chordata > Chondrichthyes > Pristiophoridae > Pristiophorus > Pristiophorus japonicus. Next base: position 576,286 of record NW_027253095.1, on the reverse strand, counting down.
GTTGCAGGAGGAGTTGCAGGAGTTGTTGCAGGAGGAGTTGCAGGAGTTGTTGCAAGAGTTGTTGCTGGAGCAGTTACAGGCGTTGTTGCAGGAGGAGTTGCAGGAGTTGTTGCAGGAGTTGTTGCAGGAGGAGTTGCAGGAGTTGTTGCAGGAGTTGTTGCAGGAGTTGTTGTCGGATGAGTTACAGGAGGAGTTGCAGGAGGATTTACAGGAGTTGTTGCAGGCGGAGTTGCAGGAGTTGTTGCAGGCCTTGTTGCAGGAGTTGTTGCAGGAGTTGTTGTAGGATGAGTTACAGGAGGAGTTGCAGGAGTTGTTGCAGGAGGATTTACAGGAGTTGTTGCAGGCGGAGTTGCAGGAGTTGTTGCACAAGGAGTTGCAGGAGTTGTTGCAGGACGAGTTGCAGGAGTTGTTGCAGGAGGAGTTGCAGGAGTTGTTGCAGGAGTTGTTGCAGGAGTTGTTGCAGGAGTTTTTGTAGGAGGAGTTACAGGAGGAGTTGCAGGAGTTGTTGCAGGAGCATTTACAGGTATTGTTGCAGGAGCAGTTGCAGGAGTTGTTGCAGGAGGAGCTGCAGGAGTTGTTGCAGGACGAGTTGCAGGAGTTGTTGCAGGAGTTGTTGCAGGAGTTGTTGCAGGAGGAGTTGCAGGCGTTGTTGCAGGAGGACTTGCAGGAGTCGTTCAGGAGCGTTGCAGCAGTTGTTGCAGGAGGAGTTGCAGGAGTTGTTGCAGGAGGAGTTGCAGGAGTTGTTGCAGGAGGAGTTGCAGGAGGAGTTGCAGGAGTTGTTGCAAGAGTTGTTGCAGGAGGAATTGCAGGAGTTGTTGCAGGAGGAGTTGCAGGAGTTGTTGCAGGAGCATTTACAGGTATTGTTGCAGGAGCAGTTGCAGGAGTTGTTGCAGGAGGAGCTGCAGGAGTTGTTGCAGGACGAGTTGCAGGAGTTGTTGCAGGAGTTGTTGCAGGAGTTGTTGTCGGATGAGTTACAGGAGGAGTTGCAGGAGGATTTACAGGAGTTGTTGCAGGCGGAGTTGCAGGAGTTGTTGCAGGCCTTGTTGCAGGAGTTGTTGCAGGAGTTGTTGTAGGATGAGTTACAGGAGGAGTTGCAGGAGTTGTTGCAGGAGGAGTTGCAGGAGTTGTTGCAGGAGTTGTTGCAGGATTTGTTGTCGGATGAGTTACAGGAGGAGTTGCAGGAGGATTTACAGGAGTTGTTGCAGGCGGAGTTGCAGGAGTTGTTGCAGGCCTTGTTGCAGGAGTTGTTGCAGGAGTTGTTGTAGGATGAGTTACAGGAGGAGTTGCAGGAGTTGTTGCAGGAGGATTTACAGGAGTTGTTGCAGGCGGAGTTGCAGGAGTTGTTGCACAAGGAGTTGCAGGAGTTGTTGCAGGACGAGTTGCAGGAGTTGTTGCAGGAGGAGTTGCAGGAGTTGTTGCAGGAGTTGTTGCAGGAGTTGTTGCAGGAGTTTTTGTAGGAGGAGTTACAGGAGGAGTTGCAGGAGTTGTTGCAGGAGCATTTACAGGTATTGTTGCAGGAGCAGTTGCAGGAGTTGTTGCAGGAGGAGCTGCAGGAGTTGTTGCAGGACGAGTTGCAGGAGTTGTTGCAGGAGTTGTTGCAGGAGTTGTTGCAGGAGGAGTTGCAGGCGTTGTTGCAGGAGGACTTGCAGGAGTCGTTCAGGAGCGTTGCAGCAGTTGTTGCAGGAGGAGTTGCAGGAGTTGTTGCAGGAGGAGTTGCAGGAGTTGTTGCAGGAGGAGTTGCAGGAGGAGTTGCAGGAGTTGTTGCAAGAGTTGTTGCAGGAGGAATTGCAGGAGTTGTTGCAGGAGGAGTTGCAGGAGTTGTTGCAGGAGCATTTACAGGTATTGTTGCAGGAGCAGTTGCAGGAGTTGTTGCAGGAGGAGCTGCAGGAGTTGTTGCAGGACGAGTTGCAGGAGTTGTTGCAGGAGTTGTTGCAGGAGTTGTTGCAGGAGGAGTTGCAGGAGTTGTTGCAGGAGGACTTGCAGGAGTCGTTCAGGAGCGTTGCAGCAGTTGTTGCAGGAGGAGTTGCAGGAGTTGTTGCAGGAGGAGTTGCAGGAGTTGTTGCAGGAGGAGTTGCAGGAGGAGTTGCAGGAGTTGTTGCAGGAGGAGTTGCAGGAGGAGTTGCAGGAGTTGTTGCAAGAGTTGTTGCAGGAGGAGTTGCAGGAGTTGTTGCAGGAGGAGTAGCAGGAGTTGTTGCAAGAGTTGTTGCTGGAGCAGTTACAGGCGTTGTTGCAGGAGGAGTTGCAGGAGTTGTTGCAGAAGTTGTTGCAGGAGGAGTTGCAGGAGTTGTTGCAGGAGTTGTTGCAGGAGTTGTTGCAGGAGTTGTTGTAGGATGAGTTACAGGAGGAGTTGCAGGAGTTGTTGCAGGAGGATTTACAGGAGTTGTTGCAGGCGGAGTTGCAGGAGTTGTTGCACAAGGAGTTGCAGGAGTTGTTGCAGGACGAGTTGCAGGAGTTGTTGCAGGAGGAGTTGCAGGAGTTGTTGCAGGAGTTGTTGCAGGAGTTGTTGCAGGAGTTTTTGTAGGAGGAGTTACAGGAGGAGTTGCAGGAGTTGTTGCAGGAGCATTTACAGGTATTGTTGCAGGAGCAGTTGCAGGAGTTGTTGCAGGAGGAGCTGCAGGAGTTGTTGCAGGACGAGTTGCAGGAGTTGTTGCAGGAGTTGTTGCAGGAGTTGTTGCAGGAGGACTTGCAGGAGTTGTTGCAGGAGGACTTGCAGGACTCGTTCAGGAGCGTTGCAGCAGTTGTTGCAGGAGGAGTTGCAGGAGTTGTTGCAGGAGGAGTTGCAGGAGTTGTTGCAGGAGGAGTTGCAGGAGTTGTTGCAAGAGTTGTTGTAGGAGGAGTTGCAGGAGTTGTTGCAGGAGGAGTTGCAGGAGTTGTTGCAGAAGTTGTTGCATGGGGGTTGCAGGAGTTATTGCAGGAGGAGTGGCAGGAGTTGTTGCAGGAGGAGTTGCAGTAGGAGTTGCAGCAGTTGTTGAAGGAGGAGTTGCAGGAGTTGTTGCAGGAGGAGTTGCAGGAGGTGTTGCAGGAGTTGTTGCAAGAGGAGTTGCAGGAGTTATTGCAGGAATTTTTGCAGGAGGAGGAGCAGGAGTTGTTGCAGGAGTTGTTGCAGGGGGAGTTGCAGGAGTTATTGCAGGAGGGTTGCAGGAGTTGTTGCAGGAGGAGTTGCAGGAGTTGTTGTAGGACGAGTTGCAGGAGTTGTTGCAGGAGGAGTTGCAGGAGTTGTTGCAGGAGGAGTTGCAGGAGTTGTTGCAGGAGTTGTTGTAGGAGGAGTTACAGGAGGAGTTGCAGGAGTTGTTGCAGGAGCATTTACAGGAGTTGTTGCAGGAGCAGTTGCAGGAGTTGTTGCAGGAGGGGCTGCAGGAGTTGTTGCAGGACGAGTTGCAGGAGTTGTTGCAGGAGTTGTTGCAGGAGGAGTTGCAGGAGTTGTTGCAGGAGGAGTTGGAGGAGTCGTTGCAGGAGCGTTGCAGCAGTTGTTGCAGGAGGAGTTGCAGGAGTTATTGCAGGAGGAGCTGCAGGAGGAGTTGCAGAAGTTGTTGCAGGAGTTGTTGCAGGAGCTGTTGCAGGTGGAGTTGCAGGCAGATTTGCAAGAGTTGTTGCAGGAGTTGTTCCAGGTGGAGTTGCAGGAGTCGTTGCAGTAGTTGTTGCAGGAGGAGTTGTAGGAGTTGTTGCAGGAGGAGTTGCCAGAGTTGTTGCAGGAGCAGTTGCAGGAGGAGTTGCAGGAGGCGTTGCAGGAGTTATTGCAGGAGTTGTTGCAGAAGGAGTTGCAGGAGTTGTTTCAGGAGGAGTTGCAGGAGTTGTTGCAGGAGGAGTTGCAGGAGGAGTTGCAGGAGTTGTTGCAAGAGTTGTTGCAGGAGGAGTTGCAGGAGTTGTTGCAGGAGGAGTTGCAGGAGTTGTTGCAGAAGTTGTTGCATGGGGGTTGCAGGAGTTATTGCAGGAGGATTGGCAGGAGTTGTTGCAGGAGGAGTTGCAGTAGGAGTTGCAGCAGTTGTTGAAGGAGGAGTTGCAGGAGTTGTTGGAGGAGGAGTTGCAGGTGTTGTTGCAGGAGGAGTGCATGAGTTGTTGCAGGAGTTGTTGCAGGAGAAGTTGCAGGAGTTGTTGCAGGAGGCGTTGAAGGAGTAGTTGAAGGATTTGTTGCAGGAGGAGTTGCAGGAGTTGTTGCAGGAGTTGTTGCAGGAGGAGGAGCAGGAGTTGTTGCAGGAGTTGTTGCAGGGTGAGTTGCAGGAGTTAATGCAGGAGGACTTGCAGGAGTCATTGCTTGAGGAGTTGCAGGAGTTGTTGCAGTTGGTGTTGCATGCGGATTTGCAAGATTTGTTGGAGGAGTTGTTGCAGGAGGAGTTGCAGGAGTTGTTGCAGGAGGAGTTGCAGGAGGAGTTGCAGGAGTTGTTGCAAGAGTTGTTGCAGGAGGAGTTACAGGCGTTGTTGCAGGAGGAGTTGCAGGAGTTGTTGCAGAAGGTGTTGCAGGAGGAGTTGCAGGAGTTGTTGCAGGAGTTGTTGCAGGAGTTGTTGTCGGATGAGTTACAGGAGGAGTTGCAGGAGGATTTACAGGAGTTGTTGCAGGCGGAGTTGCAGGAGTTGTTGCAGGCCTTGTTGCAGGAGTTGTTGCAGGAGTTGTTGTAGGATGAGTTACAGCAGGAGTTGCAGGAGTTGTTGCAGGAGGATTTACAGGAGTTGTTGCAGGCGGAGTTGCAGGAGTTGTTGCAGGAGGAGTTGCAGGAGTTGTTGCAGGACAAGTTGCAGGAGTTGTTGCAGGAGGAGTTGCAGGAGTTGTTGCAGGAGTTGTTGCAGGAGTTGTTGCAGGAGTTTTTGTAGGAGGAGTTACAGGAGGAGTTGCAGGAGTTGTTGCAGGAGCATTTACAGGTATTGTTGCGGGAGCAGTTGCAGGAGTTGTTGCAGGAGGAGCTGCAGGAGTTGTTGCAGGACGAGTTGCAGGAGTTGTTGCAGGAGTTGTTGCAGGAGGAGTTGCAGGAGTTGTTGCAGGAGGACTTGCAGGAGTCGTTGCAGGAGCGTTGCAGCAGTTGTTGCAGGAGGAGTTGCAGGAGTTGTTGCAGGAGGAGTTGCAGGAGTTGTTGCAGGAGGAGTTGCAGGAGTTGTTGCAAGAGTTGTTGCAGGAGGAGTTGCAGGAGTTGTTGCAGGAGGAGTTGCAGGAGTTGTTGCAGAAGTTGTTGCATGGGGGTTGCAGGAGTTATTGCAGGAGGAGTGGCAGGAGTTGTTGCAGTAGGAGTTGCAGCAGTTGTTGAAGGAGGAGTTGCAGGAGTTGTTGCAGGAGGAGTTGCAGGAGTTGTTGCAGGAGGTGTTGCAGGAGTTGTTGCAAGAGGAGTTGCAGGAGTTGTTGCAGGAATTTTTGCAGGAGGAGGAGCAGGAGTTGTTGCAGGAGTTGTTGCAGGGGGAGTTGCAGGAGTTATTGCAGGAGGGTTGCAGGAGTTGTTGCAGGAGGAGTTGCAGGAGTTGTTGCAGATGGTGTTGCATCCGGATTTGCAAGATTTGTTGGATGAGTTGTTGCAGGAGGATTTGCAGGAGTTGTTGCAGGAGGAGTTGCAGGAGGAGTTGCAGGAGTTGTTGCAAGAGTTGTTGCAGGAGGAGTTACAGGCGTTGTTGCAGGAGGAGTTGCAGAAGTTGTTGCAGGAGGAGTTGCAGGAGTTGTTGCAGGAGTTGTTGTCGGAGGAGTTACAGGAGGAGTTGCAGGAGGATTTACAGGAGTTGTTGCCGGCGGAGTTGCAGGAGTTGTTGCAGGCCTTGTTGCAGGAGTTGTTGCAGGAGTTGTTGTAGGATGAGTTACAGGAGGAGTTACAGGAGTTGTTGCAGGAGGAGTTGCAGGAGTTGTTGCAGGCGGAGTTGCAGGAGTTGTTGCAGGAGGAGTTGCAGGAGTTGTTGCAGGACGAGTTGCAGGAGTTGTTGCAGGAGGAGTTGCAGGAGTTGTTGCAGGAGGAGTTGCAGGAGTTGTTGCAGGAGTTGTTGTAGGAGGAGTTACAGGAGGAGTTGCAGGAGTTGTTGCAGGAGCATTTACAGGAGTTGTTGCAGGAGCAGTTGCAGGAGTTGTTGCAGGAGTTGTTGCAGGAGGAGTTGCAGGAGTTGTTGCAGGAGGAGTTGGAGGAGTCGTTGCAGGAGCGTTGCAACAGTTGTTGCAGGAGGAGTTGCAGGAGTTATTGCAGGAGGAGTTGCAGGAGGAGTTGCAGAAGTTGTTGCAGGAGTTGTTGCAGGAGCTGTTGCAGGTGGAGTTGCAGGCAGATTTGCAAGAGTTGTTGCAGGAGTTGTTCCAGGTGGAGTTGCAGGAGTCATTGCAGTAGTTGTTGCAGGAGGAGTTGTAGGAGTTGTTGCAGGAGGAGTTGCCGGAGTTGTTGGAGGAGCAGTTGCAGGAGGAGTTGCAGGAGTTATTGCAGGAGTTGTTGCAGAAGGAGTTGCAGGAGTTGTTTCAGGAGGAGTTGCAGGAGTTGTTGCAGGAGGAGTTGCAGGAGGAGTTGCAGGAGTTGTTGCAAGAGTTGTTGCAGGAGGAGTTGCAGGAGTTGTTGCAGGAGGAGTTGCAGGAGTTGTTGCAGAAGTTGTTGCATGGGGGTTGCAGGAGTTATTGCAGGAGGAGTGGCAGGAGTTGTTGCAGGAGGAGTTGCAGTAGGAGTTGCAGCAGTTGTTGAAGGAGGAGTTGCAGGAGTTGTTGGAGGATGAGTTGCAGGTGTTGTTGCAGGAGGAGTTGCATGAGTTGTTGCAGGAGTTGTTGCAGGAGAAGTTGCAGGAGTTGTTGCAGGAGGCGTTGAAGGAGGAGTTGAAGGATTTGTTGCAGGAGTTGTTGCAGGAGTTGTTGCAGGAGGAGGAGCAGGAGTTGTTGCAGGAGTTGTTGCAGGGTGAGTTGCAGGAGTTAATGCAGGAGGACTTGCAGGAGTCATTGCTTGAGGAGTTGCAGGAGTTGTTGCAATTGGTGTTGCATGCGGATTTGCAAGATTTGTTGGAGGAGTTGTTGCAGGAGGAGTTGCAGGAGTTGTTGCAGGAGGAGTTGCAGGAGGAGTTGCAGGAGTTGTTGCAAGAGTTGTTGCAGGAGGAGTTACAGGCGTTGTTGCAGGAGGAGTTGCAGGAGTTGTTGCAGAAGTTGTTGCAGGAGGAGTTGCAGGAGTTGTTGCAGGAGTTGTTGCAGGAGTTGTTGTCGGATGAGTTACAGGAGGAGTTGCAGGAGGATTTACAGGAGTTGTTGCAGGCGGAGTTGCAGGAGTTGTTGCACGCCTTGTTGCAGGAGTTGTTGCAGGAGTTGTTGTAGGATGAGTTACAGGAGGAGTTGCAGGAGTTGTTGCAGGAGGATTTACAGGAGTTGTTGCAGGCGGAGTTGCAGGAGTTGTTGCAGGAGGAGTTGCAGGAGTTGTTGCAGGACAAGTTGCAGGAGTTGTTGCAGGAGGAGTTGCAGGAGTTGTTGCAGGAGTTGTTGCAGGAGTTGTTGCAGGAGGAGTTGGAGGAGTAGTTGCAGGAGCGTTGCAGCAGTTGTTGCAGGAGGAGTTGCAGGAGTTATTGCAGGAGGAGTTGCAGGAGGAGTTGCAGAAGTTGTTGCAGGAGTTGTTGCAGGAGCTGTTGCAGGTGGAGTTGCAGGCAGATTTGCAAGAGTTGTTGCAGGAGTTGTTCCAGGTGAAGTTGCAGGAGTCGTTGCAGTAGTTGTTGCAGGAGGATTTGTAGGAGTTGTTGCAGGAGGAGTTGCCGGAGTTGTTGCAGGAGCAGTTGCAGGAGTTGTTGCAGGAGGAGTTGCAGGAGTTGTTGCAATTGGTGTTGCATGCGGATTTGCAAGATTTGTTGGAGGAGTTGTTGCAGGAGGAGTTGCAGGAGTTGTTGCAGGAGGAGTTGCAGGAGGAGTTGCAGGAGTTGTTGCAAGAGTTGTTGCAGGAGGAGTTACAGGCGTTGTTGCAGGAGGAGTTGCAGGAGTTGTTGCAGAAGTTGTTGCAGGAGGAGTTGCAGGAGTTGTTGCAGGAGTTGTTGCAGGAGTTGTTGTCGGATGAGTTACAGGAGGAGTTGCAGGAGGATTTACAGGAGTTGTTGCAGGCGGAGTTGCAGGAGTTGTTGCACGCCTTGTTGCAGGAGTTGTTGCAGGAGTTGTTGTAGGATGAGTTACAGGAGGAGTTGCAGGAGTTGTTGCAGGAGGATTTACAGGAGTTGTTGCAGGCGGAGTTGCAGGAGTTGTTGCAGGAGGAGTTGCAGGAGTTGTTGCAGGACAAGTTGCAGGAGTTGTTGCAGGAGGAGTTGCAGGAGTTGTTGCAGGAGTTGTTGCAGGAGGAGTTGGAGGAGTCGTTGCAGGAGCGTTGCAGCAGTTGTTGCAGGAGGAGTTGCAGGAGTTATTGCAGGAGGAGTTGCAGGAGGAGTTGCAGAAGTTGTTGCAGGAGTTGTTGCAGGAGCTGTTGCAGGTGGAGTTGCAGGCAGATTTGCAAGAGTTGTTGCAGGAGTTGTTCCAGGTGGAGTTGCAGGAGTCGTTGCAGTAGTTGTTGCAGGAGGATTTGTAGGAGTTGTTGCAGGAGGAGTTGCCGGAGTTGTTGCAGGAGCAGTTGCAGGAGTTGTTGCAGGAGGAGTTGCAGGAGGAGTTGCAGGAGTTATTGCAGGAGTTGTTGCAGAAGGAGTTGCAGGAGTTGTTTCAGGAGGAGTTGCAGGAGTTGTTGCAGGAGGAGTTGCAGGAGGAGTTGCAGGAGTTGTTGCAAGAGTTGTTGCAGGAGGAGTTGCAGGAGTTGTTGCAGGAGGAGTTGCAGGAGTTGTTGCAGAAGTTGTTGCATGGGGTTTGCAGGAGTTATTGCAGGAGGAGTGGCAGGAGTTGTTGCAGGAGGAGTTGCAGTAGGAGTTGCAGCAGTTGTTGAAGGAGGAGTTGCAGGATTTGTTGGAGGAGGAGTTGCAGGTGTTGTTGCAGGAGGAGTTGCATGAGTTGTTGCAGGAGTTGTTGCAGGAGAAGTTGCAGGAGTTGTTGCAGGAGGCGTTGAAGGAGGAGTTGAAGGATTTGTTGCAGGAGGAGTTGCAGGAGTTGTTGCAGGAGTTGTTGCAGGAGGAGGAGCAGGAGTTGTTGCAGGAGTTGTTGCAGGGGGAGTTGCAGGAGTTATTGCAGGAGGACTTGCAGGAGTCGTTGCTTGAGGAGTTGCAGGAGTTGTTGCAGTTGGTGTTGCATGCGGATTTGCAAGATTTGTTGGAGGAGTTGTTGCAGGAGGAGATGCAGGAGTTGTTGCAGGAGGAGTTGCAGGAGGAGTTGCAGGAGTTGTTGAAGGAGGAGTTGCAGGAGTTGTTGCAGGAGGAGTTGCAGGAGTTGTTGCAGGAGGTGTTGCAAGAGTTGTTGCAAGAGGAGTTGCAGGAGTTGTTGCAGGAATTTTTGCAGGGGGAGGAGCAGGATTTGTTGCAGGTGGAGTTGCAGGAGTTATTGCAGGAGTGGTTGCAGGAGTTGTTGCAGGAGGAGTTGCAGGAGTTGTTGCAGATGGTGTTGCATCCGGATTTGCAAGATTTGTTGTAGGAGTTGTTGCAGGTGGAGTTGCAGGAGCTGTTGCAGGAGGAGTTGCAGGTGTTGTTGCAGTAGGAGTTGCATGAGTTGTTGCAGGAGTTGTTGCAGGAGAAGTTGCAGGAGTTGTTGCAGGAGGCGTTGAAGGAGGAGTTGAAGGATTTGTTGCAGGAGGAGTTGCAGGAGTTGTTGCAGGAGTTGTTGCAGGAGGAGGAGCAGGAGTTGTTGCAGGAGTTGTTGCAGGGTGAGTTGCAGGAGTTAATGCAGGAGGACTTGCAGGAGTCATTGCTTGAGGAGTTGCAGGAGTTGTTGCAGTTGGTGTTGCATGCGGATTTGCAAGATTTGTTGGAGGAGTTGTTGCAGGAGGAGTTGCAGGAGTTGTTGCAGGAGGAGTTGCAGGAGGAGTTGCAGGAGTTGTTGCAAGAGTTGTTGCAGGAGGAGTTACAGGCGTTGTTGCAGGAGGAGTTGCAGGAGTTGTTGCAGAAGTTGTTGCAGGAGGAGTTGCAGGAGTTGTTGCAGGAGTTGTTGCAGGAGTTGTTGTCGGATGAGTTACAGGAGGAGTTGCAGGAGGATTTACAGGAGTTGTTGCAGGCCTTGTTGCAGGAGTTGTTGCAGGAGTTGTTGTAGGATGAGTTACAGGAGGAGTTGCAGGAGTTGTTGCAGGAGGATTTACAGGAGTTGTATCAGGCGGAGTTGCAGGAGTTGTTGCAGGAGGACTTGCAGGAGTCGTTCAGGAGCGTTGCAGCAGTTGTTGCAGGAGGAGTTGCAGGAGTTGTTGCAGGAGGAGTTCCAGGAGTTGTTGCAGGAGGAGTTGCAGGAGTTGTTGCAGGAGTTGTTGCAGGAGGAGGAGCAGGAGTTGTTGCAGGAGTTGTTGCAGGGTGAGTTGCAGGAGTTAATGCAGGAGGACTTGCAGGAGTCATTGCTTGAGGAGTTGCAGGAGTTGTTGCAGTTGGTGTTGCATGCGGATTTGCAAGATTTGTTGGAGGAGTTGTTGCAGGAGGAGTTGCAGGAGTTGTTGCAGGAGGAGTTGCAGGAGGAGTTGCAGGAGTTGTTGCAAGAGTTGTTGCAGGAGGAGTTACAGGCGTTGTTGCAGGAGGAGTTGCAGGAGTTGTTGTAGAAGTTGTTGCAGGAGGAGTTGCAGGAGTTGTTGCAGGAGTTGTTGCAGGAGTTGTTGTCGGATGAGTTACAGGAGGAGTTGCAGGAGGATTTACAGGAGTTGTTGCAGGCGGAGTTGCAGGAGTTGTTGCAGGCCTTGTTGCAGGAGTTGTTGCAGGAGTTGTTGTAGGATGAGTTACAGGAGGAGTTGCAGGAGTTGTTGCAGGAGGATTTACAGGAGTTGTTGCAGGCGGAGTTGCAGGAGTTGTTGCAGGAGGAGTTGCAGGAGTTGTTGCAGGACAAGTTGCAGGAGTTGTTGCAGGAGGAGTTGCAGGAGTTGTTGCAGGAGTTGTTGCAGGAGTTGTTGCAGGAGTTTTTGTAGGAGGAGTTACAGGAGGAGTTGCAGGAGTTGTTGCAGGAGCATTTACAGGTATTGTTGCGGGAGCAGTTGCAGGAGTTGTTGCAGGAGGAGCTGCAGGAGTTGTTGCAGGACGAGTTGCAGGAGTTGTTGCAGGAGTTGTTGCAGGAGGAGTTGCAGGAGTTGTTGCAGGAGGACTTGCAGGAGTCGTTGCAGGAGCGTTGCAGCAGTTGTTGCAGGAGGAGTTGCAGGAGTTGTTGCAGGAGGAGTTGCAGGAGTTGTTGCAGGAGGAGTTGCAGGAGGAGTTGCAGGAGTTGTTGCAAGAGTTGTTGCAGGAGGAGTTGCAGGAGTTGTTGCAGGAGGAGTTGCAGGAGTTGTTGCAGAAGTTGTTGCATGGGGGTTGCAGGAGTTATTGCAGGAGGAGTGGCAGGAGTTGTTGCAGTAGGAGTTGCAGCAGTTGTTGAAGGAGGAGTTGCCGGAGTTGTTGCAGGAGGAGTTGCAGGAGTTGTTGCAGGAGGTGTTGCAGGAGTTGTTGCAAGAGGAGTTGCAGGAGTTGTTGCAGGAATTTTTGCAGGAGGAGGAGCAGGAGTTGTTGCAGGAGTTGTTGCAGGGGGAGTTGCAGGAGTTATTGCAGGAGGGTTGCAGGAGTTGTTGCAGGAGGTGTTGCAGGAGTTGTTGCAAGAGGAGTTGCAGGAGTTGTTGCAGGAATTTTTGCAGGAGGAGGAGCAGGAGTTGTTGCAGGAGTTGTTGCAGGGGGAGTTGCAGGAGTTATTGCAGGAGGGTTGCAGGAGTTGTTGCAGGAGGAGTTGCAGGAGTTGTTGCAGATGGTGTTGCATCCGGATTTGCAAGATTTGTTGGAGGAGTTGTTGCAGGAGGAGTTGCAGGAGTTGTTGCAGGAGGAGTTGCAGGAGGAGTTGCAGGAGTTGTTGCAAGAGTTGTTGCAGGAGGAGTTACAGGCGTTGTTGCAGGAGGAGGTGCAGAAGTTGTTGCAGGAGGAGTTGCAGGAGTTGTTGCAGGAGTTGTTGTCGGAGGAGTTACAGGAGGAGTTGCAGGAGGATTTACAGGAGTTGTTGCCGGCGGAGTTGCAGGAGTTGTTGCAGGCCTTGTTGCAGGAGTTGTTGCAGGAGTTGTTGTAGGATGAGTTACAGGAGGAGTTGCAGGAGTTGTTGCAGGAGGATTTACAGGAGTTGTTGCAGGCGGAGTTGCAGGAGTTGTTGCAGGAGGAGTTGCAGGGGTTGTTGCAGGACGAGTTGCAGGAGTTGTTGCAGGAGGAGTTGCAGGAGTTGTTGCAGGAGGAGTTGCAGGAGTTGTTGCAGGAGTTGTTGTAGGAGGAGTTACAGGAGGAGTTGCAGGAGTTGTTGCAGGAGCATTTACAGGAGTTGTTGCAGGAGCAGTTGCAGGAGTTGTTGCAGGAGGAGCTGCAGGAGTTGTTGCAGGACGAGTTGCAGGAGTTGTTGCAGGAGTTGTTGCAGGAGGAGTTGCAGGAGTTGTTGCAGGAGGAGTTGGAGGAGTCGTTGCAGGAGCGTTGCAACAGTTGTTGCAGGAGGAGTTGCAGGAGTTATTGCAGGAGGAGTTGCAGGAGGAGTTGCAGTAGTTGTTGCAGGAGTTGTTGCAGGAGCTGTTGCAGGTGGAGTTGCAGGCAGATTTGCAAGAGTTGTTGCAGGAGTTGTTCCAGGTGGAGTTGCAGGAGTCGTTGCAGGAGGAGTTGCAGGAGTTGTTGCAGACGTTGTTGCATGGGGGTTGCAGGAGTTATTGCAGGAGGAGTGGCAGGAGTTGTTGCAGGAGGAGTTGCAGTAGGAGTTGCAGCAGTTGTTGAAGGAGGAGTTGCAGGAGTTGTTGGAGGAGGAGTTGCAGGAGTTGTTCCAGGAGGTGTTGCAGGAGTTGTTGCAAGAGGAGTTGCAGGAGTTGTTGCAGGACAAGTTGCAGGAGTTGTTGCAGGAGGAGTTGCAGGAGTTGTTGTAGGATGAGTTACAGGAGGAGTTGCAGGAGTTGTTGCAGGAGGATTTACAGGAGTTGTTGCAGGCGGAGTTGCAGGAGTTGTTGCAGGAGGAGTTGCAGGAGTTGTTGCAGGACAAGTTGCAGGAGTTGTTGCAGGAGGAGTTGCAGGAGTTGTTGCAGGAGTTGTTGCAGGAGTTGTTGCAGGAGGAGTTGGAGGAGTCGTTGCAGGAGCGTTGCAGCAGTTGTTGCAGGAGGAGTTGCAGGAGTTATTGCAGGAGGAGTTGCAGGAGGAGTTGCAGAAGTTGTTGCAGGAGTTGTTGCAGGAGCTGTTGCAGGTGGAGTTGCAGGCAGATTTGCAAGAGTTGTTGCAGGAGTTGTTCCAGGTGGAGTTGCAGGAGTCGTTGCAGTAGTTGTTGCAGGAGGAGTTGTAGGAGGTGTTGCAGGAGGAGTTGCAGGAGTTGTTGCAGAAGTTGTTGCATGGGGTTTGCAGGAGTTATTGCAGGAGGAGTGGCAGGAGTTGTTGCAGGAGGAGTTGCAGTAGGAGTTGCAGCAGTTGTTGAAGGAGGAGTTGCAGGAGTTGTTGGAGGAGGAGTTGCAGGTGTTGTTGCAGGAGGAGTTGCATGAGTTGTTGCAGGAGTTGTTGCAGGAGAAGTTGCAGGAGTTGTTGCAGGAGGCGTTGAAGGAGGAGTTGAAGGATTTGTTGCAGGAGGAGTTGCAGCAGTTGTTGCAGGAGTTGTTGCAGGAGGAGGAGCAGGAGTTGTTGCAGGAGTTGTTGCAGGGTGAGTTGCAGGAGTTAATGCAGGAGGACTTGCAGGAGTCATTGCTTGAGGAGTTGCAGGGGTTGTTGCAGTTGGTGTTGCATGCGGATTTGCAAGATTTGTTGGAGGAGTTGTTGCAGGAGGAGTTGCAGGAGTTGTTGCAGGAGGAGTTGCAGGAGGAGTTGCAGGAGTTGGTGCAAGAGTTGTTGCAGGAGGAGTTACAGGCATTGTTGCAGGAGGAGTTGCAGGAGTTGTTGCAGAAGTTGTTGCAGGAGGAGTTGCAGGAGTTGTTGCAGGAGTTGTTGCAGGAGTTGTTGTCGGATGAGTTACAGGAGGAGTTGCAGGAGGATTTACAGGAGTTGTTGCAGGCGGAGTTGCAGGAGTTGTTGCAGGCCTTGTTGCAGGAGATGTTGCAGGAGTTGTTGTAGGATGAGTTAAAGGAGGAGTTGCAGGAGTTGTTGCAGGAGGATTTACAGGAGTTGTTGCAGGTGGAGTTGCAGGAGTTGTTGCAGGAGGAGTTGCAGGAGTTGTTGCAGGACAAGTTGCAGGAGTTGTTGCAGGAGGAGTTGCAGGAGTTGTTGCAGGAGTTGTTGCAGGAGTTGTTGCAGGAGATTTTGTAGGAGGAGTTACAGGAGGAGTTGCAGGAGTTGTTGCAGGAGCATTTACAGGTATTGTTGCGGGAGCAGTTGCAGGAGTTGTTGCAGGAGGAGCTGCAGGAGTTGTTGCAGGACGAGTTGCAGGAGTTGTTGCAGGAGTTGTTGCAGGAGTTGTTGCAGGAGGAGTTTCAGGAGTTGTTGCAGGAGGACTTGCAGGACTCGTTGCAGGAGCGTTGCAGCAGTTGTTGCAGGAGGAGTTGCAGGAGTTGTTGCAGGAGGAGTTGCAGGAGTTGTTGCAGGAGGAGTTGCAGGAGGATTTGCAGGAGTTGTTGCAAGAGTTGTTGCAGGAGGAGTTGCAGGAGTTGTTGCAGGAGGAGTTGCAGGAGTTGTTGCAGAAGTTGTTGCATGGGGGTTGCAGGAGTTATTGCAGGAGGAGTGGCAGGAGTTGTTGCAGTAGGAGTTGCAGCAGTTGTTGAAGGAGGAGTTGCAGGAGTTGTTGCAGGAGGAGTTGCAGGAGTTGTTGCAGGAGGTGTTGCAGGAGTTGTTGCAAGAGGAGTTGCAGGAGTTGTTGCAGGAATTTTTGCAGGAGGAGGAGCAGGAGTTGTTGCAGGAGTTGTTGCAGGGGGAGTTGCAGGAGTTATTGCAGGAGGGTTGCAGGAGTTGATGCAGGAGGAGTTGCAGGAGTTGTTGCAGATGGTGTTGCATCCGGATTTGCAAGACTTGTTGGAGGAGTTGTTGCAGGAGTTGTTGCAGGAGGAGTTGCAGGAGGAGTTGCAGGAGTTGTTGCAAGTGTTGTTGCAGGAGGAGTTACAGGCGTTGTTGCAGGAGGAGTTGCAGAAGTTGTTGCAGGAGGAGTTGCAGGAGTTGTTGCAGGAGTTGTTGTCGGAGGAGTTACAGGAGGAGTTGCAGGAGGATTTACAGGAGTTGTTGCCGGCGGAGTTGCAGGAGTTGTTGCAGGCCTTGTTGCAGGAGTTGTTGCAGGAGGAGTTGCAGGAGTTGTTGCAGGACGAGTTGCAGGAGTTGTTGCAGGAGGAGTTGCAGGAGTTGTTGCAGGAGGAGTTGCAGGAATTGTTGCAGGAGTTGTTGTAGGAGGAGTTACAGGAGGAGTTGCAGGAGTTGTTGCAGGAGCATTTACAGGAGTTGTTGCAGGAGCAGTTGCAGGAGTTGTTGCAGGAGGAGCTGCAGGAGTTGTTGCAGGACGAGTTGCAGGAGTTGTTGCAGGAGTTGTTGCAGGAGGAGTTGCAGGAGTTGTTGCAGGAGGAGTTGGAGGAGTCGTTGCAGGAGCGTTGCAACAGTTGTTGCAGGAGGAGTTGCAGGAGTTATTGCAGGAGGAGTTGCAGAAGTTTTTGCAGGAGTTGTTGCAGGAGCTGTTGCAGGTGGAGTTGCAGGAAGATTTGCAAGAGTTGTTGCAGGAGTTGTTCCAGGTGGAGTTGCAGGAGTCGTTGCAGTAGTTGTTGCAGGAGGCGTTGTAGGAGTTGTTGCATGAGGAGTTGCTGGAGTTGTTGCAGGAGCAGTTGCAGGAGTTGTTGCAGGAGGAGTTGCAGGAGGAGTTGCAGGAGTTATTGCAGGAGTTGCTGCAGAAGGAGTTGCAGGAGTTGTTGCAGGAGGAGTTGCAGGAGTTGTTGCAGGAGGAGTTGCAGGAGGAGTTGCAGGCGTTGTTGCAAGAGTTGTTGCAGGAGGAGTTGCAGGAGTTGTTGCAGGAGGAGTTGAAGGAGTTGTTGCAGAAGTTGTTGCATGGGGGTTGCAGGAGTTATTGCAGGAGGAGTGGCAGGAGTTGTTGCAGGAGGAGTTGCAGTAGGAGTTGCAGCAGTTGTTGAAGGAGGAGTTGCAGGAGTTGTTGGAGGAGGAGTTGCAGGAGTTGTTGCAGGAGGAGTTGCAGGCGGAGTTGCAGGAGTTGTTGCAGGCCTTGTTGCAGGAGTTGTTGCAGGAGTTGTTGTAGGATGAGTTACAGGAGGAGTTGCAGGAGTTGTTGCAGGAGGATTTACAGGAGTTGTTGCAGGCGGAGTTGCAGGAGTTGTTGCACAAGGAGTTGCAGGAGTTGTTGCAGGACGAGTTGCAGGAGTTGTTGCAGGAGGAGTTGCAGGAGTTGTTGCAGGAGTTGTTGCAGGAGTTGTTGCAGGAGTTTTTGTAGGAGGAGTTACAGGAGGAGTTGCAGGAGTTGTTGCAGGAACATTTACAGGTATTGTTGCAGGAGCAGTTGCAGGAGTTGTTGCAGGAGGAGCTGCAGGAGTTGTTGCAGGACGAGTTGCAGGAGTTGTTGCAGGAGTTGTTGCAGGAGTTGTTGCAGGAGGAGTTGCAGGAGTTGTTGCAGGAGGACTTGCAGGAGTCGTTCAGGAGCGTTGCAGCAGTTGTTGCAGGAGTTGTTGCAGGAGGAGTTGCAGGAGTTGTTGCAGGAGGAGTTGCAGGAGGAGTTGCAGGAGTTGTTGCAAGAGTTGTTGCAGGAGGAGTTGCAGGAGTTGTTGCAGGAGGAGTTGCAGGAGTTGTTACAGGAGCATTTACAGGTATTGTTGCAGGAGCAGTTGCAGGAGTTGTTGCAGGAGTTGTTGCAGGAGGAGCTGCAGGAGTTGTTGCAGGACGAGTTGCAGGAGTCGTTGCAGGAGTTGTTGCAGGAGTTGTTGCAGGAGGAGTTGCAGGAGTTGTTGCAGGAGGACTTGCAGGAGTCGTTCAGGAGCGTTGCAGCAGTTGTTGCAGGAGGAGTTGCAGGAGTTGTTGCAGGAGGAGTTGCAGGAGTTGTTGCAGGAGGAGTTGCAGGAGGAGTTGCAGGAGTTGTTGCAAGAGTTGTTGCAGGAGGAGTTGCAGGAGTTGTTGCAGGAGGAGTTGCAGGAGTTGTTGCAAGAGTTGTTGCTGGAGCAGTTACAGGCGTTGTTGCAGGAGGAGTTGCAGGAGTTGTTGCAGAAGTTGTTGCAGGAGGAGTTGCAGGAGTTGTTGCAGGAGTTGTTGCAGGAGTTGTTGTCGGATGAGTTACAGGAGGAGTTGCAGGAGGATTTACAGGAGTTGTTGCAGGCGGAGTTGCAGGAGTTGTTGCAGGCCTTGTTGCAGGAGTTGTTGCAGGAGTTGTTGTAGGATGAGTTACAGGAGGAGTTGCAGGAGTTGTTGCAGGAGGATTTACAGGAGTTGTTGCAGGCGGAGTTGCAGGAGTTGTTGCACAAGGAGTTGCAGGAGTTGTTGCAGGACGAGTTGCAGGAGTTGTTGCAGGAGGAGTTGCAGGAGTTGTTGCAGGAGTTGTTGCAGGAGTTGTTGCAGGAGTTTTTGTAGGAGGAGTTACAGGAGGAGTTGCAGGAGTTGTTGCAGGAGCATTTACAGGTATTGTTGCAGGAGCAGTTGCAGGAGTTGTTGCAGGAGGAGCTGCAGGAGTTGTTGCAGGACGAGTTGCAGGAGTTGTTGCAGGAGTTGTTGCAGGAGTTGTTGCAGGAGGAGTTGCAGGAGCTGTTGCAGGAGGACTTGCAGGAGTCGTTCAGGAGCGTTGCAGCAGTTGTTGCAGGAGGAGTTGCAGGAGTTGTTGCAGGAGGAGTTGCAGGAGTTGTTGCAGGAGGAGTTGCAGGAGGAGTTGCAGGAGTTGTTGCAAGAGTTGTTGCAGGAGGAGTTGCAGTAGTTGTTGCAGGAGTTGTTGCAGAAGTTGTTGCATGGGGGTTGCAGGAGTTATTGCAGGAGGAGTGGCAGGAGTTGTTGCAGGAGGAGTTGCAGTAGGAGTTGCAGGAGTTGTTGCAGAAGTTGTTGCATGGGGGTTGCAGGAGTTATTGCAGGAGGAGTGGCAGGAGTTGTTGCAGGAGGAGTTGCAGTAGGAGTTGCAGCAGTTGTTGAAGGAGGAGTTGCAGGAATTGTTGCAGGAGGAGTTGCAGGAGTTGTTGCAGGAGGTGTTGCAGGAGTTGTTGCAAGAGGAGTTGCAGGAGTTATTGCAGGAATTTTTGCAGGAGGAGGAGCAGGAGTTGTTGCAGGAGTTGTTGCAGGAGTTATTGCAGGAGGGTTGCAGGAGTTGTTGCAGGAGGAGTTGCAGGAGTTGTTGTAGGACGAGTTGCAGGAGTTGTTGCAGGAGGAGTTGCAGGAGTTGTTGCAGGAGGCGTTGCAGGAGTTGTTGCAGGAGTTGTTGT
Source organism: Pristiophorus japonicus (assembly GCF_044704955.1). Taxonomy (NCBI): domain Eukaryota; kingdom Metazoa; phylum Chordata; class Chondrichthyes; family Pristiophoridae; genus Pristiophorus; species Pristiophorus japonicus. Next base: position 558,026 of record NW_027253095.1, on the reverse strand, counting down.
AGGAGGAGTTACAGGAGGAGTTGCAGGAGTTGTTGCAGGACGAGTTGCAGGAGTTGTTGCAGGAGTTGTTGCAGGAGGAGTTGCAGGAGTTGTTGCAGGAGGAGTTGGAGGAGTCGTTGCAGGAGCGTTGCAGCAGTTGTTGCAGGAGGAGTTGCAGGAGTTATTGCAGGAGGAGTTGCAGGAGGAGTTGTAGAAGTTGTTGCAGGAGTTGTTGCAGGAGCTGTTGCAGGTGGAGTTGCAGGCAGATTTGCAAGAGTTGTTGCAGGAGTTGTTCCAGTTGGAGTTGCAGGAGTCGTTGCAGTAGTTGTTGCAGGAGGAGTTGTAGGAGTTGTTGCAGGAGGAGTTGCCGGAGTTGTTTCAGGAGCAGTTGCAGGAGTTGTTGCAGGAGGAGTTGCAGGAGGAGTTGCAGGAGTTATTGCAGGAGTTGTTGCAGAAGGAGTTGCAGGAGTTGTTGCAGGAGGAGTTGCAGGAGTTGTTGCAGGAGGAGTTGCAGGAGGAGTTGCAGGAGTTGTTGCAAGAGTTGTTGCAGGAGGAGTTGCAGGAGTTGTTGCAGGAGGAGTTGCAGGAGTTGTTGCAGAAGTTGTTGCATGGGGGTTGCAGGAGTTATTGCAGGAGGAGTGGCAGGAGTTGTTGCAGGAGGAGTTGCAGTAGGAGTTGCAGCAGTTGTTGAAGGAGGAGTTGCAGGAGTTGTTGGAGGAGGAGTTGCAGGTGTTGTTGCAGGAGGAGTTGCATGAGTTGTTGCAGGAGTTGTTGCAGGAGAAGTTGCAGGAGTTGTTGCAGGAGGCGTTGAAGGAGGAGTTGAAGGATTTGTTGCAGGAGGAGTTGCAGGAGTTGTTGCAGGAGTTGTTGCAGGAGGAGGAGCAGGAGTTGTTGCAGGAGTTGTTGCAGGGTGAGTTGCAGGAGTTAATGCAGGAGGACTTGCAGGAGTCATTGCTTGAGGAGTTGCAGGAGTTGTTGCAATTGGTGTTGCATGCGGATTTGCAAGATTTGTTGGAGGAGTTGTTGCAGGAGGAGTTGCAGGAGTTGTTGCAGGAGGAGTTGCAGGAGGAGTTGCAGGAGTTGTTGCAAGAGTTGTTGCAGGAGGAGTTACAGGCGTTGTTGCAGGAGGAGTTGCAGGAGTTGTTGCAGAAGTTGTTGCAGGAGGAGTTGCAGGAGTTGTTGCAGGAGTTGTTGCAGGAGTTGTTGTCGGATGAGCTACAGGAGGAGTTGCAGGAGGATTTACAGGAGTTGTTGCAGGCGGAGTTGCAGGAGTTGTTGCACGCCTTGTTGCAGGAGTTGTTGCAGGAGTTGTTGTAGGATGAGTTACAGGAGGAGTTGCAGGAGTTGTTGCAGGAGGATTTACAGGAGTTGTTGCAGGCGGAGTTGCAGGAGTTGTTGCAGGAGGAGTTGCAGGAGTTGTTGCAGGACAAGTTGCAGGAGTTGTTGCAGGAGGAGTTGCAGGAGTTGTTGCAGGAGTTGTTGCAGGAGTTGTTGCAGGAGGAGTTGGAGGAGTCGTTGCAGGAGCGTTGCAGCAGTTGTTGCAGGAGGAGTTGCAGGAGTTATTGCAGGAGGAGTTGCAGGAGGAGTTGCAGAAGTTGTTGCAGGAGTTGTTGCAGGAGCTGTTGCAGGTGGAGTTGCAGGCAGATTTGCAAGAGTTGTTGCAGGAGTTGTTCCAGGTGGAGTTGCAGGAGTCGTTGCAGTAGTTGTTGCAGGAGGAGTTGTAGGAGTTGTTGCAGGAGGAGTTGCCGGAGTTGTTGCAGGAGCAGTTGCAGGAGTTGTTGCAGGAGGAGTTGCAGGAGGAGTTGCAGGAGTTATTGCAGGAGTTGTTGCAGAAGGAGTTGCAGGAGTTGTTTCAGGAGGAGTTGCAGGAGTTGTTGCAGGAGGAGTTGCAGGAGGAGTTGCAGGAGTTGTTGCAAGAGTTGTTGCAGGAGGAGTTGCAGGAGTTGTTGCAGGAGGAGTTGCAGGAGTTGTTGCAGAAGTTGTTTCATGGGGTTTGCAGGAGTTATTGCAGGAGGAGTGGCAGGAGTTGTTGCAGGAGGAGTTGCAGTAGGAGTTGCAGCAGTTGTTGAAGGAGGAGTTGCAGGAGTTGTTGGAGGAGGAGTTGCAGGTGTTGTTGCAGGAGGAGTTGCATGAGTTGTTGCAGGAGTTGTTGCAGGAGAAGTTGCAGGAGTTGTTGCAGGAGGCGTTGAAGGAGGAGTTGAAGGATTTGTTGCAGGAGGAGTTGCAGCAGTTGTTGCAGGAGTTGTTGCAGGAGGAGGAGCAGGAGTTGTTGCAGGAGTTGTTGCAGGGTGAGTTGCAGGAGTTAATGCAGGAGGACTTGCAGGAGTCATTGCTTGAGGAGTTGCAGGAGTTGTTGCAGTTGGTGTTGCATGCGGATTTGCAAGATTTGTTGGAGGAGTTGTTGCAGGAGGAGTTGCAGGAGTTGTTGCAGGAGGAGTTGCAGGAGGAGTTGCAGGAGTTGTTGCAAGAGTTGTTGCAGGAGGAGTTACAGGCATTGTTGCAGGAGGAGTTGCAGGAGTTGTTGCAGAAGTTGTTGCAGGAGGAGTTGCAGGAGTTGTTGCAGGAGTTGTTGCAGGAGTTGTTGTCGGATGAGTTACAGGAGGAGTTGCAGGAGGATTTACAGGAGTTGTTGCAGGCGGAGTTGCAGGAGTTGTTGCAGGCCTTGTTGCAGGAGTTGTTGCAGGAGTTGTTGTAGGATGAGTTAAAGGAGGAGTTGCAGGAGTTGTTGCAGGAGGATTTACAGGAGTTGTTGCAGGTGGAGTTGCAGGAGTTGTTGCAGGAGGAGTTGCAGGAGTTGTTGCAGGACAAGTTGCAGGAGTTGTTGCAGGAGGAGTTGCAGGAGTTGTTGCAGGAGTTGTTGCAGGAGTTTTTGTAGGAGGAGTTACAGGAGGAGTTGCAGGAGTTGTTGCAGGAGCATTTACAGGTATTGTTGCGGGAGCAGTTGCAGGAGTTGTTGCAGGAGGAGCTGCAGGAGTTGTTGCAGGACGAGTTGCAGGAGTTGTTGCAGGAGTTGTTGCAGGAGTTGTTGCAGGAGGAGTTTCAGGAGTTGTTGCAGGAGGACTTGCAGGACTCGTTGCAGGAGCGTTGCAGCAGTTGTTGCAGGAGGAGTTGCAGGAGTTGTTGCAGGAGGAGTTGCAGGAGTTGTTGCAGGAGGAGTTGCAGGAGGAGTTGCAGGAGTTGTTGCAAGAGTTGTTGCAGGAGGAGTTGCAGGAGTTGTTGCAGGAGGAGTTGCAGGAGTTGTTGCAGAAGTTGTTGCATGGGGGTTGCAGGAGTTATTGCAGGAGGAGTGGCAGGAGTTGTTGCAGTAGGAGTTGCAGCAGTTGTTGAAGGAGGAATTGCAGGAGTTGTTGCAGGAGGAGTTGCAGGAGTTGTTGCAGGAGGAGTTGCAGGAGTTGTTGCAGGAGGTGTTGCAGGAGTTGTTGCAAGAGGAGTTGCAGGAGTTGTTGCAGGAATTTTTGCAGGAGGAGGAGCAGGAGTTGTTGCAGGAGTTGTTGCAGGAGGAGTTGCAGGAGTTATTGCAGGAGGGTTGCAGGAGTTGTTGCAGGAGGAGTTGCAGGAGTTGTTGCAGATGGTGTTGCATCCGGATTTGCAAGATTTGTTGGAGGAGTTGTTGCAGGAGTTGTTGCAGGAGGAGTTGCAGGAGGAGTTGCAGGAGTTGTTGCAAGAGTTGTTGCAGGAGGAGTTACAGGCGTTGTTGCAGGAGGAGTTGCAGAAGTTGTTGCAGGAGGAGTTGCAGGAGTTGTTGCAGGAGTTGTTGTCGGAGGAGTTACAGGAGGAGTTGCAGGAGGATTTACAGGAGTTGTTGCCGGCGGAGTTGCAGGAGTTGTTGCAGGCCTTGTTGCAGGAGTTGTTGCAGGAGGAGTTGCAGGAGTTGTTGCAGGACGAGTTGCAGGAGTTGTTGCAGGAGGAGTTGCAGGAGTTGTTGCAGGAGGAGTTGCAGGAATTGTTGCAGGAGTTGTTGTAGGAGGAGTTACAGGAGGAGTTGCAGGAGTTGTTGCAGGAGCATTTACAGGAGTTGTTGCAGGAGCAGTTGCAGGAGTTGTTGCAGGAGGAGCTGCAGGAGTTGTTGCAGGACGAGTTGCAGGAGTTGTTGCAGGAGTTGTTGCAGGAGGAGTTGCAGGAGTTGTTGCAGGAGGAGTTGGAGGAGTCGTTGCAGGAGCGTTGCAACAGTTGTTGCAGGAGGAGTTGCAGGAGTTATTGCAGGAGGAGTTGCAGAAGTTTTTGCAGGAGTTGTTGCAGGAGCTGTTGCAGGTGGAGTTGCAGGAGTCGTTGCAGTAGTTGGTGCAGGAGGAGTTGTAGGAGTTGTTGCATGAGGAGTTGCTGGAGTTGTTGCAGGAGCAGTTGCAGGAGTTGTTGCAGGAGGAGTTGCAGGAGGAGTTGCAGGAGTTATTGCAGGAGTTGCTGCAGAAGGAGTTGCAGGAGTTGTTGCAGGAGGAGTTGCAGGAGTTGTTGCAGGAGGAGTTGCAGGAGGAGTTGCAGGCGTTGTTGCAAGAGTTGTTGCAGGAGGAGTTGCAGGAGTTGTTGCAGGAGGAGTTGAAGGAGTTGTTGCAGAAGTTGTTGCATGGGGGTTGCAGGAGTTATTGCAGGAGGAGTGGCAGGAGTTGTTGCAGGAGGAGTTGCAGTAGGAGTTGCAGTAGGAGTTGCAGCAGTTGTTGAAGGAGGAGTTGCAGGAGTTGTTGGAGGAGGAGTTGCAGGAGTTGTTGCAGGAGGTGTTGCAGGAGTTGTTGCATGAGGAGTTGCAGGAGTTGTTGCAGGAATTGTTGCAGGAGGAGGAGCAGGAGTTGTTGCAGGGGGAGTTGCAGGAGTTATTGCAGGAGTGGTTGCAGGAGTTGTTGCAGGAGGAGTTGCAGGAGTTGTTGCAGATGGTGTTGCATCCGGATTTGCAAGATTTGTTGTAGGAGTTGTTGCAGGTGGAGTTGCAGGAGCTGTTGCAGGAGGAGTTGCAGGTGTTGTTGCAGGAGAAGTTGCAGGAGTTGTTGCAGGAGGCGTTGAAGGAGGAGTTGAAGGATTTGTTGCAGGAGGAGTTGCAGCAGTTGTTGCAGGAGTTGTTGCAGGAGGAGGAGCAGGAGTTGTTGCAGGAGTTGTTGCAGGGTGAGTTGCAAGAGTTAATGCAGGAGGACTTGCAGGAGTCATTGCTTGAGGAGTTGCAGGAGTTGTTGCAGTTGGTGTTGCATGCGGATTTGCAAGATTTGTTGGAGGAGTTGTTGCAGGAGGAGTTGCAGGAGTTGTTGCAGGAGGAGTTGCAGGAGTTGTTGCAAGAGTTGTTGCAGGAGGAGTTACAGGCATTGTTGCAGGAGGAGTTGCAGGAGTTGTTGCAGAAGTTGTTGCAGGAGGAGTTGCAGGAGTTGTTGCAGGAGTTGTTGCAGGAGTTGTTGTCGGATGAGTTACAGGAGGAGTTGCAGGAGGATTTACAGGAGTTGTTGCAGGCGGAGTTGCAGGAGTTGTTGCAGGCCTTGTTGCAGGAGTTGTTGCAGGAGTTGTTGTAGGATGAGTTAAAGGAGGAGTTGCAGGAGTTGTTGCAGGAGGATTTACAGGAGTTGTTGCAGGTGGAGTTGCAGGAGTTGTTGCAGGAGGAGTTGCAGGAGTTGTTGCAGGACAAGTTGCAGGAGTTGTTGCAGGAGGAGTTGCAGGAGTTGTTGCAGGAGTTGTTGCAGGAGTTGTTGCAGGAGTTTTTGTAGGAGGAGTTACAGGAGGAGTTGCAGGAGTTGTTGCAGGAGCATTTACAGGTATTGTTGCGGGAGCAGTTGCAGGAGTTGTTGCAGGAGGAGCTGCAGGAGTTGTTGCAGGACGAGTTGCAGGAGTTGTTGCAGGAGTTGTTGCAGGAGTTGTTGCAGGAGGAGTTTCAGGAGTTGTTGCAGGAGGACTTGCAGGACTCGTTGCAGGAGCGTTGCAGCAGTTGTTGCAGGAGGAGTTGCAGGAGTTGTTGCAGGAGGAGTTGCAGGAGTTGTTGCAGGAGGAGTTGCAGGAGGATTTGCAGGAGTTGTTGCAAGAGTTGTTGCAGGAGGAGTTGCAGGAGTTGTTGCAGGAGGAGTTGCAGGAGTTGTTGCAGAAGTTGTTGCATGGGGGTTGCAGGAGTTATTGCAGGAGGAGTGGCAGGAGTTGTTGCAGTAGGAGTTGCAGCAGTTGTTGAAGGAGGAGTTGCAGGAGTTGTTGCAGGAGGAGTTGCAGGAGTTGTTGCAGGAGGTGTTGCAGGAGTTGTTGCAAGAGGAGTTGCAGGAGTTGTTGCAGGAATTTTTGCAGGAGGAGGAGCAGGAGTTGTTGCAGGAGTTGTTGCAGGGGGAGTTGCAGGAGTTATTGCAGGAGGGTTGCAGGAGTTGTTGCAGGAGGAGTTGCAGGAGTTGTTGCAGATGGTGTTGCATCCGGATTTGCAAGATTTGTTGGAGGAGTTGTTGCAGGAGTTGTTGCAGGAGGAGTTGCAGGAGGAGTTGCAGGAGTTGTTGCAAGAGTTGTTGCAGGAGGAGTTACAGGCGTTGTTGCAGGAGGAGTTGCAGAAGTTGTTGCAGGAGGAGTTGCAGGAGTTGTTGCAGGAGTTGTTGTCGGAGGAGTTACAGGAGGAGTTGCAGGAGGATTTACAGGAGTTGTTGCCGGCGGAGTTGCAGGAGTTGTTGCAGGCCTTGTTGCAGGAGTTGTTGCAGGAGGAGTTGCAGGAGTTGTTGCAGGACGAGTTGCAGGAGTTGTTGCAGGAGGAGTTGCAGGAGTTGTTGCAGGAGGAGTTGCAGGAATTGTTGCAGGAGTTGTTGTAGGAGGAGTTACAGGAGGAGTTGCAGGAGTTGTTGCAGGAGCATTTACAGGAGTTGTTGCAGGAGCAGTTGCAGGAGTTGTTGCAGGAGGAGCTGCAGGAGTTGTTGCAGGACGAGTTGCAGGAGTTGTTGCAGGAGTTGTTGCAGGAGGAGTTGCAGGAGTTGTTGCAGGAGGAGTTGGAGGAGTCGTTGCAGGAGCGTTGCAACAGTTGTTGCAGGAGGAGTTGCAGGAGTTATTGCAGGAGGAGTTGCAGAAGTTTTTGCAGGAGTTGTTGCAGGAGCTGTTGCAGGTGGAGTTGCAGGCAGATTTGCAAGAGTTGTTGCAGGAGTTGTTCCAGGTGGAGTTGCAGGAGTCGTTGCAGTAGTTGTTGCAGGAGGCGTTGTAGGAGTTGTTGCATTAGGAGTTGCAGGAGGAGTTGCAGGAGTTATTGCAGGAGTTGCTGCAGAAGGAGTTGCATGATTTGTTGCAGGAGGAGTTGCAGGAGTTGTTGCAGGAGGAGTTGCAGGAGGAGTTGCAGGCGTCGTTGCAAGAGTTGTTGCAGGAGGAGTTGCAGGAGTTGTTGCAGGAGGAGTTGAAGGAGTTGCTGCAGAAGTTGTTGCATGGGGGTTGCAGGAGTTATTGCAGGAGGAGTGGCAGGAGTTGTTGCAGGAGGAGTTGCAGTAGGAGTTGCAGCAGTTGTTGAAGGAGGAGTTGCAGGAGTTGTTGGAGGAGGAGTTGCAGGAGTTGTTGCAGGAGGTGTTGCAGGAGTTGTTGCAAGAGGAGTTGCAGGAGTTGTTGCAGGAATTTTTGCAGGAGGAGGAGCAGGAGTTGTTGCAGAGGGAGTTGCAGGAGTTATTGCAGGAGTGGTTGCAGGAGTTGTTGCAGGAGGAGTTGCAGGAGTTGTTGCAGATGGTGTTGCATCCGGATTTGCAAGATTTGTTGTAGGAGTTGTTGCAGGTGGAGTTGCAGGAGCTGTTGCAGGAGGAGTTGCAGGTGTTGTTGCAGGAGGAGTTGCATGAGTTGTTGCAGGAGTTGTTGCAGGAGAAGTTGCAGGAGTTGTTGCAGGAGGCGTTGAAGGAGGAGTTGAAGGATTTGTTGCAGGAGGAGTTGCAGGAGTTGTTGCAGGAGTTGTTGCAGGAGGAGGAGCAGGAGTTGTTGCAGGAGTTGTTGCAGGGTGAGTTGCAGGAGTTAATGCAGGAGGACTTGCAGGAGTCATTGCTTGAGGAGTTGCAGGAGTTGTTGCAGTTGGTGTTGCATGCGGATTTGCAAGATTTGTTGGAGGAGTTGTTGCAGGAGGAGTTGCAGGAGTTGTTGCAGGAGGAGTTGCAGGAGGAGTTGCAGGAGTTGATGCAAGAGTTGTTGCAGGAGGAGTTACAGGCGTTGTTGCAGGAGGAGTTGCAGGAGTTGTTGCAGAAGTTGTTGCAGGAGGAGTTGCAGGAGTTGTTGCAGGAGTTGGTGCAGGAGGAGTTACAGGAGGAGTTGCAGGAGGATTTACAGGAGTTGTTGCAGGCGGAGTTGCAGGAGTTGTTGCAGGCCTTGTTGCAGGAGTTGTTGCAGGAGTTGTTGTAGGATGAGTTACAGGAGGAGTTGCAGGAGTTGTTGCAGGAGGATTTACAGGAGTTGTTGCAGGCGGAGTTGCAGGAGTTGTTGCAGGAGGACTTGCAGGAGTCGTTCAGGAGCGTTGCAGCAGTTGTTGCAGGAGGAGTTGCAGGAGTTGTTGCAGGAGGAGTTGCAGGAGTTGTTGCAGGAGGAGTTGCAGGAGGAGTTGCAGGGGTTGTTGCAGTTGGTGTTGCATGCGGATTTGCAAGATTTGTTGGAGGAGTTGTTGCAGGAGGAGTTGCAGGAGTTGTTGCAGGAGGAGTTGCAGGAGGAGTTGCAGGAGTTGTTGCAAGAGTTGTTGCAGGAGCAGTTACAGGCGTTGTTGCAGGAGGAGTTGCAGGAGTTGTTGCAGAAGTTGTTGCAGGAGGAGTTGCAGGAGTTGTTGCAGGAGTTGTTGCAGGAGTTGTTGTCGGATGAGTTACAGGAGGACTTGCAGGAGTATTTACAGGAGTTGTTGCAGGCGGAGTTGCAGGAGTTGTTGCAGGCCTTGTTGCAGGAGTTGTTGCAGGAGTTGTTGTAGGATGAGTTACAGGAGGAGTTGCAGGAGTTGTTGCAGGAGGATTTACAGGAGTTGTTGCAGGCGGAGTTGCAGGAGTTGTTGCACAAGGAGTTGCAGGAGTTGTTGCAGGACGAGTTGCAGGAGTTGTTGCAGGAGGAGATGCAGGAGTTGTTGCAGGAGTTGTTGCAGGAGTTGTTGCAGGAGTTTTTGTAGGAGGAGTTACAGGAGGAGTTGCAGGAGTTGTTGCAGGAGCATTTACAGGTATTGTTGCAGGAGCAGTTGCAGGAGTTGTTGCAGGAGGAGCTGCAGGAGTTGTTGCAGGACGAGTTGCAGGAGTTGTTGCAGGAGTTGTTGCAGGAGTTGTTGCAGGAGGAGTTGCAGGAGTTGTTGCAGGAGGACTTGCAGGAGTCATTCAGGAGCGTTGCAGCAGTTGTTGCAGGAGGAGTTGCAGGAGTTGTTGCAGGATGAGTTGCAGGAGTTGTTGCAGGAGGAGTTGCAGGAGGAGTTGCAGGAGTTGTTGCAAGAGTTGTTGCAGGAGGAGTTGCAGGAGTTGTTGCAGGAGGAGTTGCAGGAGTTGTTGCAAGAGTTGTTGCTGGAGCAGTTACAGGCGTTGTTGCAGGAGGAGTTGCAGGAGTTGTTGCAGGAGTTGTTGCAGGAGGAGTTGCAGGAGTTGTTGCAGGAGTTGTTGCAGGAGTTGTTGTCGGATGAGTTACAGGAGGAGTTGCAGGAGGATTTACAGGAGTTGTTGCAGGCGGAGTTGCAGGAGTTGTTGCAGGCCTTGTTGCAGGAGTTGTTGCAGGAGTTGTTGTAGGATGAGTTACAGGAGGAGTTGCAGGAGTTGTTGCAGGAGGATTTACAGGAGTTGTTGCAGGCGGAGTTGCAGGAGTTGTTGCACAAGGAGTTGCAGGAGTTGTTGCAGGACGAGTTGCAGGAGTTGTTGCAGGAGGAGTTGCAGGAGTTGTTGCAGGAGTTGTTGCAGGAGTTGTTGCAGGAGTTTTTGTAGGAGGAGTTACAGGAGGAGTTGCAGGAGTTGTTGCAGGAGCATTTACAGGTATTGTTGCAGGAGCAGTTGCAGGAGTTGTTGCAGGAGGAGCTGCAGGAGTTGTTGCAGGACGAGTTGCAGGAGTTGTTGCAGGAGTTGTTGCAGGAGTTGTTGCAGGCGTTGTTGCAGGAGGACTTGCAGGAGTCGTTCAGGAGCGTTGCAGCAGTTGTTGCAGGAGGAGTTGCAGGAGTTGTTGCAGGAGGAGTTGCAGGAGTTGTTGCAGGAGGAGTTGCAGGAGGAGTTGCAGGAGTTGTTGCAAGAGTTGTTGCAGGAGGAATTGCAGGAGTTGTTGCAGGAGGAGTTGCAGGAGTTGTTGCAGGAGCATTTACAGGTATTGTTGCAGGAGCAGTTGCAGGAGTTGTTGCAGGAGGAGCTGCAGGAGTTGTTGCAGGACGAGTTGCAGGAGTTGTTGCAGGAGTTGTTGCAGGAGTTGTTGTCGGATGAGTTACAGGAGGAGTTGCAGGAGGATTTACAGGAGTTGTTGCAGGCGGAGTTGCAGGAGTTGTTGCAGGCCTTGTTGCAGGAGTTGTTGCAGGAGTTGTTGTAGGATGAGTTACAGGAGGAGTTGCAGGAGTTGTTGCAGGAGGAGTTGCAGGAGTTGTTGCAGGAGTTGTTGCAGGAGTTGTTGTCGGATGAGTTACAGGAGGAGTTGCAGGAGGATTTACAGGAGTTGTTGCAGGCGGAGTTGCAGGAGTTGTTGCAGGCCTTGTTGCAGGAGTTGTTGCAGGAGTTGTTGTAGGATGAGTTACAGGAGGAGTTGCAGGAGTTGTTGCAGGAGGATTTACAGGAGTTGTTGCAGGCGGAGTTGCAGGAGTTGTTGCACAAGGAGTTGCAGGAGTTGTTGCAGGACGAGTTGCAGGAGTTGTTGCAGGAGGAGTTGCAGGAGTTGTTGCAGGAGTTGTTGCAGGAGTTGTTGCAGGAGTTTTTGTAGGAGGAGTTACAGGAGGAGTTGCAGGAGTTGTTGCAGGAGCATTTACAGGTATTGTTGCAGGAGCAGTTGCAGGAGTTGTTGCAGGAGGAGCTGCAGGAGTTGTTGCAGGACGAGTTGCAGGAGTTGTTGCAGGAGTTGTTGCAGGAGTTGTTGCAGGAGGAGTTGCAGGCGTTGTTGCAGGAGGACTTGCAGGAGTCGTTCAGGAGCGTTGCAGCAGTTGTTGCAGGAGGAGTTGCAGGAGTTGTTGCAGGAGGAGTTGCAGGAGTTGTTGCAGGAGGAGTTGCAGGAGGAGTTGCAGGAGTTGTTGCAAGAGTTGTTGCAGGAGGAATTGCAGGAGTTGTTGCAGGAGGAGTTGCAGGAGTTGTTGCAGGAGCATTTACAGGTATTGTTGCAGGAGCAGTTGCAGGAGTTGTTGCAGGAGGAGCTGCAGGAGTTGTTGCAGGACGAGTTGCAGGAGTTGTTGCAGGAGTTGTTGCAGGAGTTGTTGCAGGAGGAGTTGCAGGAGTTGTTGCAGGAGGACTTGCAGGAGTCGTTCAGGAGCGTTGCAGCAGTTGTTGCAGGAGGAGTTGCAGGAGTTGTTGCAGGAGGAGTTGCAGGAGTTGTTGCAGGAGGAGTTGCAGGAGGAGTTGCAGGAGTTGTTGCAGGAGGAGTTGCAGGAGGAGTTGCAGGAGTTGTTGCAAGAGTTGTTGCAGGAGGAGTTGCAGGAGTTGTTGCAGGAGGAGTAGCAGGAGTTGTTGCAAGAGTTGTTGCTGGAGCAGTTACAGGCGTTGTTGCAGGAGGAGTTGCAGGAGTTGTTGCAGAAGTTGTTGCAGGAGGAGTTGCAGGAGTTGTTGCAGGAGTTGTTGCAGGAGTTGTTGCAGGAGTTGTTGTAGGATGAGTTACAGGAGGAGTTGCAGGAGTTGTTGCAGGAGGATTTACAGGAGTTGTTGCAGGCGGAGTTGCAGGAGTTGTTGCACAAGGAGTTGCAGGAGTTGTTGCAGGACGAGTTGCAGGAGTTGTTGCAGGAGGAGTTGCAGGAGTTGTTGCAGGAGTTGTTGCAGGAGTTGTTGCAGGAGTTTTTGTAGGAGGAGTTACAGGAGGAGTTGCAGGAGTTGTTGCAGGAGCATTTACAGGTATTGTTGCAGGAGCAGTTGCAGGAGTTGTTGCAGGAGGAGCTGCAGGAGTTGTTGCAGGACGAGTTGCAGGAGTTGTTGCAGGAGTTGTTGCAGGAGTTGTTGCAGGAGGACTTGCAGGAGTTGTTGCAGGAGGACTTGCAGGACTCGTTCAGGAGCGTTGCAGCAGTTGTTGCAGGAGGAGTTGCAGGAGTTGTTGCAGGAGGAGTTGCAGGAGTTGTTGCAGGAGGAGTTGCAGGAGTTGTTGCAAGAGTTGTTGTAGGAGGAGTTGCAGGAGTTGTTGCAGGAGGAGTTGCAGGAGTTGTTGCAGAAGTTGTTGCATGGGGGTTGCAGGAGTTATTGCAGGAGGAGTGGCAGGAGTTGTTGCAGGAGGAGTTGCAGTAGGAGTTGCAGCAGTTGTTGAAGGAGGAGTTGCAGGAGTTGTTGCAGGAGGAGTTGCAGGAGGTGTTGCAGGAGTTGTTGCAAGAGGAGTTGCAGGAGTTATTGCAGGAATTTTTGCAGGAGGAGGAGCAGGAGTTGTTGCAGGAGTTGTTGCAGGGGGAGTTGCAGGAGTTATTGCAGGAGGGTTGCAGGAGTTGTTGCAGGAGGAGTTGCAGGAGTTGTTGTAGGACGAGTTGCAGGAGTTGTTGCAGGAGGAGTTGCAGGAGTTGTTGCAGGAGGAGTTGCAGGAGTTGTTGCAGGAGTTGTTGTAGGAGGAGTTACAGGAGGAGTTGCAGGAGTTGTTGCAGGAGCATTTACAGGAGTTGTTGCAGGAGCAGTTGCAGGAGTTGTTGCAGGAGGGGCTGCAGGAGTTGTTGCAGGACGAGTTGCAGGAGTTGTTGCAGGAGTTGTTGCAGGAGGAGTTGCAGGAGTTGTTGCAGGAGGAGTTGGAGGAGTCGTTGCAGGAGCGTTGCAGCAGTTGTTGCAGGAGGAGTTGCAGGAGTTATTGCAGGAGGAGCTGCAGGAGGAGTTGCAGAAGTTGTTGCAGGAGTTGTTGCAGGAGCTGTTGCAGGTGGAGTTGCAGGCAGATTTGCAAGAGTTGTTGCAGGAGTTGTTCCAGGTGGAGTTGCAGGAGTCGTTGCAGTAGTTGTTGCAGGAGGAGTTGTAGGAGTTGTTGCAGGAGGAGTTGCCAGAGTTGTTGCAGGAGCAGTTGCAGGAGGAGTTGCAGGAGGCGTTGCAGGAGTTATTGCAGGAGTTGTTGCAGAAGGAGTTGCAGGAGTTGTTTCAGGAGGAGTTGCAGGAGTTGTTGCAGGAGGAGTTGCAGGAGGAGTTGCAGGAGTTGTTGCAAGAGTTGTTGCAGGAGGAGTTGCAGGAGTTGTTGCAGGAGGAGTTGCAGGAGTTGTTGCAGAAGTTGTTGCATGGGGGTTGCAGGAGTTATTGCAGGAGGATTGGCAGGAGTTGTTGCAGGAGGAGTTGCAGTAGGAGTTGCAGCAGTTGTTGAAGGAGGAGTTGCAGGAGTTGTTGGAGGAGGAGTTGCAGGTGTTGTTGCAGGAGGAGTGCATGAGTTGTTGCAGGAGTTGTTGCAGGAGAAGTTGCAGGAGTTGTTGCAGGAGGCGTTGAAGGAGTAGTTGAAGGATTTGTTGCAGGAGGAGTTGCAGGAGTTGTTGCAGGAGTTGTTGCAGGAGGAGGAGCAGGAGTTGTTGCAGGAGTTGTTGCAGGGTGAGTTGCAGGAGTTAATGCAGGAGGACTTGCAGGAGTCATTGCTTGAGGAGTTGCAGGAGTTGTTGCAGTTGGTGTTGCATGCGGATTTGCAAGATTTGTTGGAGGAGTTGTTGCAGGAGGAGTTGCAGGAGTTGTTGCAGGAGGAGTTGCAGGAGGAGTTGCAGGAGTTGTTGCAAGAGTTGTTGCAGGAGGAGTTACAGGCGTTGTTGCAGGAGGAGTTGCAGGAGTTGTTGCAGAAGGTGTTGCAGGAGGAGTTGCAGGAGTTGTTGCAGGAGTTGTTGCAGGAGTTGTTGTCGGATGAGTTACAGGAGGAGTTGCAGGAGGATTTACAGGAGTTGTTGCAGGCGGAGTTGCAGGAGTTGTTGCAGGCCTTGTTGCAGGAGTTGTTGCAGGAGTTGTTGTAGGATGAGTTACAGCAGGAGTTGCAGGAGTTGTTGCAGGAGGATTTACAGGAGTTGTTGCAGGCGGAGTTGCAGGAGTTGTTGCAGGAGGAGTTGCAGGAGTTGTTGCAGGACAAGTTGCAGGAGTTGTTGCAGGAGGAGTTGCAGGAGTTGTTGCAGGAGTTGTTGCAGGAGTTGTTGCAGGAGTTTTTGTAGGAGGAGTTACAGGAGGAGTTGCAGGAGTTGTTGCAGGAGCATTTACAGGTATTGTTGCGGGAGCAGTTGCAGGAGTTGTTGCAGGAGGAGCTGCAGGAGTTGTTGCAGGACGAGTTGCAGGAGTTGTTGCAGGAGTTGTTGCAGGAGGAGTTGCAGGAGTTGTTGCAGGAGGACTTGCAGGAGTCGTTGCAGGAGCGTTGCAGCAGTTGTTGCAGGAGGAGTTGCAGGAGTTGTTGCAGGAGGAGTTGCAGGAGTTGTTGCAGGAGGAGTTGCAGGAGTTGTTGCAAGAGTTGTTGCAGGAGGAGTTGCAGGAGTTGTTGCAGGAGGAGTTGCAGGAGTTGTTGCAGAAGTTGTTGCATGGGGGTTGCAGGAGTTATTGCAGGAGGAGTGGCAGGAGTTGTTGCAGTAGGAGTTGCAGCAGTTGTTGAAGGAGGAGTTGCAGGAGTTGTTGCAGGAGGAGTTGCAGGAGTTGTTGCAGGAGGTGTTGCAGGAGTTGTTGCAAGAGGAGTTGCAGGAGTTGTTGCAGGAATTTTTGCAGGAGGAGGAGCAGGAGTTGTTGCAGGAGTTGTTGCAGGGGGAGTTGCAGGAGTTATTGCAGGAGGGTTGCAGGAGTTGTTGCAGGAGGAGTTGCAGGAGTTGTTGCAGATGGTGTTGCATCCGGATTTGCAAGATTTGTTGGATGAGTTGTTGCAGGAGGATTTGCAGGAGTTGTTGCAGGAGGAGTTGCAGGAGGAGTTGCAGGAGTTGTTGCAAGAGTTGTTGCAGGAGGAGTTACAGGCGTTGTTGCAGGAGGAGTTGCAGAAGTTGTTGCAGGAGGAGTTGCAGGAGTTGTTGCAGGAGTTGTTGTCGGAGGAGTTACAGGAGGAGTTGCAGGAGGATTTACAGGAGTTGTTGCCGGCGGAGTTGCAGGAGTTGTTGCAGGCCTTGTTGCAGGAGTTGTTGCAGGAGTTGTTGTAGGATGAGTTACAGGAGGAGTTACAGGAGTTGTTGCAGGAGGATTTACAGGAGTTGTTGCAGGCGGAGTTGCAGGAGTTGTTGCAGGAGGAGTTGCAGGAGTTGTTGCAGGACGAGTTGCAGGAGTTGTTGCAGGAGGAGTTGCAGGAGTTGTTGCAGGAGGAGTTGCAGGAGTTGTTGCAGGAGTTGTTGTAGGAGGAGTTACAGGAGGAGTTGCAGGAGTTGTTGCAGGAGCATTTACAGGAGTTGTTGCAGGAGCAGTTGCAGGAGTTGTTGCAGGAGTTGTTGCAGGAGGAGTTGCAGGAGTTGTTGCAGGAGGAGTTGGAGGAGTCGTTGCAGGAGCGTTGCAACAGTTGTTGCAGGAGGAGTTGCAGGAGTTATTGCAGGAGGAGTTGCAGGAGGAGTTGCAGAAGTTGTTGCAGGAGTTGTTGCAGGAGCTGTTGCAGGTGGAGTTGCAGGCAGATTTGCAAGAGTTGTTGCAGGAGTTGTTCCAGGTGGAGTTGCAGGAGTCATTGCAGTAGTTGTTGCAGGAGGAGTTGTAGGAGTTGTTGCAGGAGGAGTTGCCGGAGTTGTTGGAGGAGCAGTTGCAGGAGGAGTTGCAGGAGTTATTGCAGGAGTTGTTGCAGAAGGAGTTGCAGGAGTTGTTTCAGGAGGAGTTGCAGGAGTTGTTGCAGGAGGAGTTGCAGGAGGAGTTGCAGGAGTTGTTGCAAGAGTTGTTGCAGGAGGAGTTGCAGGAGTTGTTGCAGGAGGAGTTGCAGGAGTTGTTGCAGAAGTTGTTGCATGGGGGTTGCAGGAGTTATTGCAGGAGGAGTGGCAGGAGTTGTTGCAGGAGGAGTTGCAGTAGGAGTTGCAGCAGTTGTTGAAGGAGGAGTTGCAGGAGTTGTTGGAGGATGAGTTGCAGGTGTTGTTGCAGGAGGAGTTGCATGAGTTGTTGCAGGAGTTGTTGCAGGAGAAGTTGCAGGAGTTGTTGCAGGAGGCGTTGAAGGAGGAGTTGAAGGATTTGTTGCAGGAGTTGTTGCAGGAGTTGTTGCAGGAGGAGGAGCAGGAGTTGTTGCAGGAGTTGTTGCAGGGTGAGTTGCAGGAGTTAATGCAGGAGGACTTGCAGGAGTCATTGCTTGAGGAGTTGCAGGAGTTGTTGCAATTGGTGTTGCATGCGGATTTGCAAGATTTGTTGGAGGAGTTGTTGCAGGAGGAGTTGCAGGAGTTGTTGCAGGAGGAGTTGCAGGAGGAGTTGCAGGAGTTGTTGCAAGAGTTGTTGCAGGAGGAGTTACAGGCGTTGTTGCAGGAGGAGTTGCAGGAGTTGTTGCAGAAGTTGTTGCAGGAGGAGTTGCAGGAGTTGTTGCAGGAGTTGTTGCAGGAGTTGTTGTCGGATGAGTTACAGGAGGAGTTGCAGGAGGATTTACAGGAGTTGTTGCAGGCGGAGTTGCAGGAGTTGTTGCACGCCTTGTTGCAGGAGTTGTTGCAGGAGTTGTTGTAGGATGAGTTACAGGAGGAGTTGCAGGAGTTGTTGCAGGAGGATTTACAGGAGTTGTTGCAGGCGGAGTTGCAGGAGTTGTTGCAGGAGGAGTTGCAGGAGTTGTTGCAGGACAAGTTGCAGGAGTTGTTGCAGGAGGAGTTGCAGGAGTTGTTGCAGGAGTTGTTGCAGGAGTTGTTGCAGGAGGAGTTGGAGGAGTAGTTGCAGGAGCGTTGCAGCAGTTGTTGCAGGAGGAGTTGCAGGAGTTATTGCAGGAGGAGTTGCAGGAGGAGTTGCAGAAGTTGTTGCAGGAGTTGTTGCAGGAGCTGTTGCAGGTGGAGTTGCAGGCAGATTTGCAAGAGTTGTTGCAGGAGTTGTTCCAGGTGAAGTTGCAGGAGTCGTTGCAGTAGTTGTTGCAGGAGGATTTGTAGGAGTTGTTGCAGGAGGAGTTGCCGGAGTTGTTGCAGGAGCAGTTGCAGGAGTTGTTGCAGGAGGAGTTGCAGGAGTTGTTGCAATTGGTGTTGCATGCGGATTTGCAAGATTTGTTGGAGGAGTTGTTGCAGGAGGAGTTGCAGGAGTTGTTGCAGGAGGAGTTGCAGGAGGAGTTGCAGGAGTTGTTGCAAGAGTTGTTGCAGGAGGAGTTACAGGCGTTGTTGCAGGAGGAGTTGCAGGAGTTGTTGCAGAAGTTGTTGCAGGAGGAGTTGCAGGAGTTGTTGCAGGAGTTGTTGCAGGAGTTGTTGTCGGATGAGTTACAGGAGGAGTTGCAGGAGGATTTACAGGAGTTGTTGCAGGCGGAGTTGCAGGAGTTGTTGCACGCCTTGTTGCAGGAGTTGTTGCAGGAGTTGTTGTAGGATGAGTTACAGGAGGAGTTGCAGGAGTTGTTGCAGGAGGATTTACAGGAGTTGTTGCAGGCGGAGTTGCAGGAGTTGTTGCAGGAGGAGTTGCAGGAGTTGTTGCAGGACAAGTTGCAGGAGTTGTTGCAGGAGGAGTTGCAGGAGTTGTTGCAGGAGTTGTTGCAGGAGGAGTTGGAGGAGTCGTTGCAGGAGCGTTGCAGCAGTTGTTGCAGGAGGAGTTGCAGGAGTTATTGCAGGAGGAGTTGCAGGAGGAGTTGCAGAAGTTGTTGCAGGAGTTGTTGCAGGAGCTGTTGCAGGTGGAGTTGCAGGCAGATTTGCAAGAGTTGTTGCAGGAGTTGTTCCAGGTGGAGTTGCAGGAGTCGTTGCAGTAGTTGTTGCAGGAGGATTTGTAGGAGTTGTTGCAGGAGGAGTTGCCGGAGTTGTTGCAGGAGCAGTTGCAGGAGTTGTTGCAGGAGGAGTTGCAGGAGGAGTTGCAGGAGTTATTGCAGGAGTTGTTGCAGAAGGAGTTGCAGGAGTTGTTTCAGGAGGAGTTGCAGGAGTTGTTGCAGGAGGAGTTGCAGGAGGAGTTGCAGGAGTTGTTGCAAGAGTTGTTGCAGGAGGAGTTGCAGGAGTTGTTGCAGGAGGAGTTGCAGGAGTTGTTGCAGAAGTTGTTGCATGGGGTTTGCAGGAGTTATTGCAGGAGGAGTGGCAGGAGTTGTTGCAGGAGGAGTTGCAGTAGGAGTTGCAGCAGTTGTTGAAGGAGGAGTTGCAGGATTTGTTGGAGGAGGAGTTGCAGGTGTTGTTGCAGGAGGAGTTGCATGAGTTGTTGCAGGAGTTGTTGCAGGAGAAGTTGCAGGAGTTGTTGCAGGAGGCGTTGAAGGAGGAGTTGAAGGATTTGTTGCAGGAGGAGTTGCAGGAGTTGTTGCAGGAGTTGTTGCAGGAGGAGGAGCAGGAGTTGTTGCAGGAGTTGTTGCAGGGGGAGTTGCAGGAGTTATTGCAGGAGGACTTGCAGGAGTCGTTGCTTGAGGAGTTGCAGGAGTTGTTGCAGTTGGTGTTGCATGCGGATTTGCAAGATTTGTTGGAGGAGTTGTTGCAGGAGGAGATGCAGGAGTTGTTGCAGGAGGAGTTGCAGGAGGAGTTGCAGGAGTTGTTGAAGGAGGAGTTGCAGGAGTTGTTGCAGGAGGAGTTGCAGGAGTTGTTGCAGGAGGTGTTGCAAGAGTTGTTGCAAGAGGAGTTGCAGGAGTTGTTGCAGGAATTTTTGCAGGGGGAGGAGCAGGATTTGTTGCAGGTGGAGTTGCAGGAGTTATTGCAGGAGTGGTTGCAGGAGTTGTTGCAGGAGGAGTTGCAGGAGTTGTTGCAGATGGTGTTGCATCCGGATTTGCAAGATTTGTTGTAGGAGTTGTTGCAGGTGGAGTTGCAGGAGCTGTTGCAGGAGGAGTTGCAGGTGTTGTTGCAGTAGGAGTTGCATGAGTTGTTGCAGGAGTTGTTGCAGGAGAAGTTGCAGGAGTTGTTGCAGGAGGCGTTGAAGGAGGAGTTGAAGGATTTGTTGCAGGAGGAGTTGCAGGAGTTGTTGCAGGAGTTGTTGCAGGAGGAGGAGCAGGAGTTGTTGCAGGAGTTGTTGCAGGGTGAGTTGCAGGAGTTAATGCAGGAGGACTTGCAGGAGTCATTGCTTGAGGAGTTGCAGGAGTTGTTGCAGTTGGTGTTGCATGCGGATTTGCAAGATTTGTTGGAGGAGTTGTTGCAGGAGGAGTTGCAGGAGTTGTTGCAGGAGGAGTTGCAGGAGGAGTTGCAGGAGTTGTTGCAAGAGTTGTTGCAGGAGGAGTTACAGGCGTTGTTGCAGGAGGAGTTGCAGGAGTTGTTGCAGAAGTTGTTGCAGGAGGAGTTGCAGGAGTTGTTGCAGGAGTTGTTGCAGGAGTTGTTGTCGGATGAGTTACAGGAGGAGTTGCAGGAGGATTTACAGGAGTTGTTGCAGGCCTTGTTGCAGGAGTTGTTGCAGGAGTTGTTGTAGGATGAGTTACAGGAGGAGTTGCAGGAGTTGTTGCAGGAGGATTTACAGGAGTTGTATCAGGCGGAGTTGCAGGAGTTGTTGCAGGAGGACTTGCAGGAGTCGTTCAGGAGCGTTGCAGCAGTTGTTGCAGGAGGAGTTGCAGGAGTTGTTGCAGGAGGAGTTGCAGGAGTTGTTGCAGGAGGAGTTGCAGGAGTTGTTGCAGGAGTTGTTGCAGGAGGAGGAGCAGGAGTTGTTGCAGGAGTTGTTGCAGGGTGAGTTGCAGGAGTTAATGCAGGAGGACTTGCAGGAGTCATTGCTTGAGGAGTTGCAGGAGTTGTTGCAGTTGGTGTTGCATGCGGATTTGCAAGATTTGTTGGAGGAGTTGTTGCAGGAGGAGTTGCAGGAGTTGTTGCAGGAGGAGTTGCAGGAGGAGTTGCAGGAGTTGTTGCAAGAGTTGTTGCAGGAGGAGTTACAGGCGTTGTTGCAGGAGGAGTTGCAGGAGTTGTTGTAGAAGTTGTTGCAGGAGGAGTTGCAGGAGTTGTTGCAGGAGTTGTTGCAGGAGTTGTTGTCGGATGAGTTACAGGAGGAGTTGCAGGAGGATTTACAGGAGTTGTTGCAGGCGGAGTTGCAGGAGTTGTTGCAGGCCTTGTTGCAGGAGTTGTTGCAGGAGTTGTTGTAGGATGAGTTACAGGAGGAGTTGCAGGAGTTGTTGCAGGAGGATTTACAGGAGTTGTTGCAGGCGGAGTTGCAGGAGTTGTTGCAGGAGGAGTTGCAGGAGTTGTTGCAGGACAAGTTGCAGGAGTTGTTGCAGGAGGAGTTGCAGGAGTTGTTGCAGGAGTTGTTGCAGGAGTTGTTGCAGGAGTTTTTGTAGGAGGAGTTACAGGAGGAGTTGCAGGAGTTGTTGCAGGAGCATTTACAGGTATTGTTGCGGGAGCAGTTGCAGGAGTTGTTGCAGGAGGAGCTGCAGGAGTTGTTGCAGGACGAGTTGCAGGAGTTGTTGCAGGAGTTGTTGCAGGAGGAGTTGCAGGAGTTGTTGCAGGAGGACTTGCAGGAGTCGTTGCAGGAGCGTTGCAGCAGTTGTTGCAGGAGGAGTTGCAGGAGTTGTTGCAGGAGGAGTTGCAGGAGTTGTTGCAGGAGGAGTTGCAGGAGGAGTTGCAGGAGTTGTTGCAAGAGTTGTTGCAGGAGGAGTTGCAGGAGTTGTTGCAGGAGGAGTTGCAGGAGTTGTTGCAGAAGTTGTTGCATGGGGGTTGCAGGAGTTATTGCAGGAGGAGTGGCAGGAGTTGTTGCAGTAGGAGTTGCAGCAGTTGTTGAAGGAGGAGTTGCCGGAGTTGTTGCAGGAGGAGTTGCAGGAGTTGTTGCAGGAGGTGTTGCAGGAGTTGTTGCAAGAGGAGTTGCAGGAGTTGTTGCAGGAATTTTTGCAGGAGGAGGAGCAGGAGTTGTTGCAGGAGTTGTTGCAGGGGGAGTTGCAGGAGTTATTGCAGGAGGGTTGCAGGAGTTGTTGCAGGAGGTGTTGCAGGAGTTGTTGCAAGAGGAGTTGCAGGAGTTGTTGCAGGAATTTTTGCAGGAGGAGGAGCAGGAGTTGTTGCAGGAGTTGTTGCAGGGGGAGTTGCAGGAGTTATTGCAGGAGGGTTGCAGGAGTTGTTGCAGGAGGAGTTGCAGGAGTTGTTGCAGATGGTGTTGCATCCGGATTTGCAAGATTTGTTGGAGGAGTTGTTGCAGGAGGAGTTGCAGGAGTTGTTGCAGGAGGAGTTGCAGGAGGAGTTGCAGGAGTTGTTGCAAGAGTTGTTGCAGGAGGAGTTACAGGCGTTGTTGCAGGAGGAGGTGCAGAAGTTGTTGCAGGAGGAGTTGCAGGAGTTGTTGCAGGAGTTGTTGTCGGAGGAGTTACAGGAGGAGTTGCAGGAGGATTTACAGGAGTTGTTGCCGGCGGAGTTGCAGGAGTTGTTGCAGGCCTTGTTGCAGGAGTTGTTGCAGGAGTTGTTGTAGGATGAGTTACAGGAGGAGTTGCAGGAGTTGTTGCAGGAGGATTTACAGGAGTTGTTGCAGGCGGAGTTGCAGGAGTTGTTGCAGGAGGAGTTGCAGGGGTTGTTGCAGGACGAGTTGCAGGAGTTGTTGCAGGAGGAGTTGCAGGAGTTGTTGCAGGAGGAGTTGCAGGAGTTGTTGCAGGAGTTGTTGTAGGAGGAGTTACAGGAGGAGTTGCAGGAGTTGTTGCAGGAGCATTTACAGGAGTTGTTGCAGGAGCAGTTGCAGGAGTTGTTGCAGGAGGAGCTGCAGGAGTTGTTGCAGGACGAGTTGCAGGAGTTGTTGCAGGAGTTGTTGCAGGAGGAGTTGCAGGAGTTGTTGCAGGAGGAGTTGGAGGAGTCGTTGCAGGAGCGTTGCAACAGTTGTTGCAGGAGGAGTTGCAGGAGTTATTGCAGGAGGAGTTGCAGGAGGAGTTGCAGTAGTTGTTGCAGGAGTTGTTGCAGGAGCTGTTGCAGGTGGAGTTGCAGGCAGATTTGCAAGAGTTGTTGCAGGAGTTGTTCCAGGTGGAGTTGCAGGAGTCGTTGCAGGAGGAGTTGCAGGAGTTGTTGCAGACGTTGTTGCATGGGGGTTGCAGGAGTTATTGCAGGAGGAGTGGCAGGAGTTGTTGCAGGAGGAGTTGCAGTAGGAGTTGCAGCAGTTGTTGAAGGAGGAGTTGCAGGAGTTGTTGGAGGAGGAGTTGCAGGAGTTGTTCCAGGAGGTGTTGCAGGAGTTGTTGCAAGAGGAGTTGCAGGAGTTGTTGCAGGAATTTTTGCAGGAGGAGGAGCAGGAGTTGTTGCAGGGGGAGTTGCAGGAGTTATTGCAGGAGTGGTTGCAGGAGTTGTTGCAGGAGGAGTTGCAGGAGTTGTTGCAGATGGTGTTGCATCCGGATTTGCAAGATTTGTTGTAGGAGTTGTTGCAGGTGGAGTTGCAGGAGCTGTTGCAGGAGGAGTTGCAGGTGTTGTTGCAGGAGGAGTTGCATGAGTTGTTGCAGGAGTTGTTGCAGGAGAAGTTGCAGGAGTTGTTGCAGGAGGCGTTGAAGGAGGAGTTGAAGGATGTGTTGCAGGAGGAGTTGCAGGAGTTGTTGCAGGAGTTGTTGCAGGAGGAGGAGCAGGAGTTGTTGCAGGAGTTGTTGCAGGGTGAGTTGCAGGAGTTAATGCAGGAGGACTTGCAGGAGTCATTGCTTGAGGAGTTGCAGGAGTTGTTGCAGTTGGTGTTGCATGCGGATTTGCAAGATTTGTTGGAGGAGTTGTTGCAGCAGGAGTTGCAGGGGTTGTTGCAGGAGGAGTTGCAGGAGGAGTTGCAAGAGTTGTTGCAGGAGGAGTTACAGGCGTTGTTGCAGGAGGAGTTGCAGGAGTTGTTGCAGAAGTTGTTGCAGGAGGAGTTGCAGGAGTTGTTGCAGGAGTTGTTGCAGGAGTTGTTGTCGGATGAGTTACAGGAGGAGTTGCAGGAGGATTTACAGGAGTTGTTGCAGGCCTTGTTGCAGGAGTTGTTGCAGGAGTTGTTGTAGGATGAGTTACAGGAGGAGTTGCAGGAGTTGTTGCAGGAGGATTTACAGGAGTTGTTGCAGGCGGAGTTGCAGGAGTTGTTGCAGGAGGACTTGCAGGAGTCGTTCAGGAGCGTTGCAGCAGTTGTTGCAGGAGGAGTTGCAGGAGTTGTTGCAGGAGGAGTTGCAGGAGTTGTTGCAGGAGGAGTTGCAGGAGGAGTTGCAGGAGTTGTTGCAGTTGGTGTTGCATGCGGATTTGCAAGATTTGTTGGAGGAGTTGTTGCAGGAGGAGTTGCAGGAGTTGTTGCAGGAGGAGTTGCAGGAGGAGTTGCAGGAGTTGTTGCAAGAGTTGTTGCAGGAGCAGTTACAGGCGTTGTTGCAGGAGGAGTTGCAGGAGTTGTTGCAGAAGTTGTTGCAGGAGGAGTTGCAGGAGTTGTTGCAGGAGTTGTTGCAGGAGTTGTTGTCGGATGAGTTACAGGAGGAGTTGCAGGAGGATTTACAGGAGTTGTTGCAGGCGGAGTTGCAGGAGTTGTTGCAGGCCTTGTTGCAGGAGTTGTTGTAGGAGTTGTTGTAGGATGAGTTACAGGAGGAGTTGCAGGAGTTGGTGCAGGAGGATTTACAGGAGTTGTTGCAGGCGGAGTTGCAGGAGTTGTTGCACAAGGAGTTGCAGGAGTTGTTGCAGGACGAGTTGCAGGAGTTGTTGCAGGAGGAGTTGCAGGAGTTGTTGCAGGAGTTGTTGCAGGAGTTGTTGCAGGAGTGTTTGTAGGAGGAGTTACAGGAGGAGTTGCAGGAGTTGTTGCAGGAGCATTTACAGGTATTGTTGCAGGAGTTGTTGCAGGAGGAGCTGCAGGAGTTGTTGCAGGACGAGTTGCAGGAGTCGTTGCAGGAGTTGTTGCAGGAGTTGTTGCAGGAGGAGTTGCAGGAGTTGTTGCAGGAGGACTTGCAGGAGTCGTTCAGGAGCGTTGCAGCAGTTGTTGCAGGAGGAGTTGCAGGAGTTGTTGCAGGAGGAGTTGCAGGAGTTGTTGCAGGAGGAGTTGCAGGAGGAGTTGCAGGAGTTGTTGCAAGAGTTGTTGCAGGAGGAGTTGCAGGAGTTGTTGCAGGAGGAGTTGCAGGAGGAGCTGCAGGAGTTGTTGCTGGAGCAGTTACAGGAGTTGTTGCAGGAGGAGTTGCAGGAGTTGTTGCAGAAGTTGTTGCAGGAGGAGTTGCAGGAGTTGTTCAGGAGCGTTGCAGCAGTTGTTGCAGGAGGAGTTGCAGGAGTTGTTGCAGGAGGAGTTGCAGGAGTTGTTGCAGGAGGAGTTGCAGGAGGAGTTGCAGGAGTTGTTGCAAGAGTTGTTGCAGGAGGAGTTGCAGGAGTTGTTGCAGGAGGAGTTGCAGGAGTTGTTGCAGGAGCATTTACAGGTATTGTTGCAGGAGCAGTTGCAGGAGTTGTTGCAGGAGGAGTTGCAGGAGTTGTTGCAAGAGTTGTTGCAGGAGGAGTTACAGGCATTGTTGCAGGAGGAGTTGCAGGAGTTGTTGCAGAAGTTGTTGCAGGAGGAGTTGCAGGAGTTGTTGCAGGAGTTGTTGCAGGAGTTGTTGTCGGATGAGTTACAGGAGGAGTTGCAGGAGGATTTACAGGAGTTGTTGCAGGCGGAGTTGCAGGAGTTGTTGCAGGCCTTGTTGCAGGAGTTGTTGCAGGAGTTGTTGTAGGATGAGTTAAAGGAGGAGTTGCAGGAGTTGTTGCAGGAGGATTTACAGGAGTTGTTGCAGGTGGAGTTGCAGGAGTTGTTGCAGGAGGAGTTGCAGGAGTTGTTGCAGGACAAGTTGCAGGAGTTGTTGCAGGAGGAGTTGCAGGAGTTGTTGCAGGAGTTGTTGCAGGAGTTTTTGTAGGAGGAGTTACAGGAGGAGTTGCAGGAGTTGTTGCAGGAGCATTTACAGGTATTGTTGCGGGAGCAGTTGCAGGAGTTGTTGCAGGAGGAGCTGCAGGAGTTGTTGCAGGACGAGTTGCAGGAGTTGTTGCAGGAGTTGTTGCAGGAGTTGTTGCAGGAGGAGTTTCAGGAGTTGTTGCAGGAGGACTTGCAGGACTCGTTGCAGGAGCGTTGCAGCAGTTGTTGCAGGAGGAGTTGCAGGAGTTGTTGCAGGAGGAGTTGCAGGAGTTGTTGCAGGAGGAGTTGCAGGAGGAGTTGCAGGAGTTGTTGCAAGAGTTGTTGCAGGAGGAGTTGCAGGAGTTGTTGCAGGAGGAGTTGCAGGAGTTGTTGCAGAAGTTGTTGCATGGGGGTTGCAGGAGTTATTGCAGGAGGAGTGGCAGGAGTTGTTGCAGTAGGAGTTGCAGCAGTTGTTGAAGGAGGAGTTGCAGGAGTTGTTGCAGGAGGAGTTGCAGGAGTTGTTGCAGGAGGTGTTGCAGGAGTTGTTGCAAGAGGAGTTGCAGGAGTTGTTGCAGGAATTTTTGCAGGAGGAGGAGCAGGAGTTGTTGCAGGAGTTGTTGCAGGGGGAGTTGCAGGAGTTATTGCAGGAGGGTTGCAGGTGTTGTTGCAGGAGGAGTTGCAGGAGTTGTTGCAGATGGTGTTGCATCCGGATTTGCAAGATTTGTTGGAGGAGTTGTTGCAGGAGTTGTTGCAGGAGGAGTTGCAGGAGGAGTTGCAGGAGTTGTTGCAAGAGTTGTTGCAGGAGGAGTTACAGGCGTTGTTGCAGGAGGAGTTGCAGAAGTTGTTGCAGGAGGAGTTGCAGGAGTTGTTGCAGGAGTTGTTGTCGGAGGAGTTACAGGAGGAGTTGCAGGAGGATTTACAGGAGTTGTTGCCGGCGGAGTTGCAGGAGTTGTTGCAGGCCTTGTTGCAGGAGTTGTTGCAGGAGGAGTTGCAGGAGTTGTTGCAGGACGAGTTGCAGGAGTTGTTGCAGGAGGAGTTGCAGGAGTTGTTGCAGGAGGAGTTGCAGGAATTGTTGCAGGAGTTGTTGTAGGAGGAGTTACAGGAGGAGTTGCAGGAGTTGTTGCAGGAGCATTTACAGGAGTTGTTGCAGGAGCAGTTGCAGGAGTTGTTGCAGGAGGAGCTGCAGGAGTTGTTGCAGGACGAGTTGCAGGAGTTGTTGCAGGAGTTGTTGCAGGAGGAGTTGCAGGAGTTGTTGCAGGAGGAGTTGGAGGAGTCGTTGCAGGAGCGTTGCAACAGTTGTTGCAGGAGGAGTTGCAGGAGTTATTGCAGGAGGAGTTGCAGAAGTTTTTGCAGGAGTTGTTGCAGGAGCTGTTGCAGGTGGAGTTGCAGGAGTCGTTGCAGTAGTTGGTGCAGGAGGAGTTGTAGGAGTTGTTGCATGAGGAGTTGCTGGAGTTGTTGCAGGAGCAGTTGCAGGAGTTGTTGCAGGAGGAGTTGCAGGAGGAGTTGCAGGAGTTATTGCAGGAGTTGCTGCAGAAGGAGTTGCAGGAGTTGTTGCAGGAGGAGTTGCAGGAGTTGTTGCAGGAGGAGTTGCAGGAGGAGTTGCAGGCGTTGTTGCAAGAGTTGTTGCAGGAGGAGTTGCAGGAGTTGTTGCAGGAGGAGTTGAAGGAGTTGTTGCAGAAGTTGTTGCATGGGGGTTGCAGGAGTTATTGCAGGAGGAGTGGCAGGAGTTGTTGCAGGAGGAGTTGCAGTAGGAGTTGCAGTAGGAGTTGCAGCAGTTGTTGAAGGAGGAGTTGCAGGAGTTGTTGGAGGAGGAGTTGCAGGAGTTGTTGCAGGAGGTGTTGCAGGAGTTGTTGCAAGAGGAGTTGCAGGAGTTGTTGCAGGAATTGTTGCAGGAGGAGGAGCAGGAGTTGTTGCAGGGGGAGTTGCAGGAGTTATTGCAGGAGTGGTTGCAGGAGTTGTTGCAGGAGGAGTTGCAGGAGTTGTTGCAGATGGTGTTGCATCCGGATTTGCAAGATTTGTTGTAGGAGTTGTTGCAGGTGGAGTTGCAGGAGCTGTTGCAGGAGGAGTTGCAGGTGTTGTTGCAGGAGAAGTTGCAGGAGTTGTTGCAGGAGGCGTTGAAGGAGGAGTTGAAGGATTTGTTGCAGGAGGAGTTGCAGCAGTTGTTGCAGGAGTTGTTGCAGGAGGAGGAGCAGGAGTTGTTGCAGGAGTTGTTGCAGGGTGAGTTGCAAGAGTTAATGCAGGAGGACTTGCAGGAGTCATTGCTTGAGGAGTTGCAGGAGTTGTTGCAGTTGGTGTTGCATGCGGATTTGCAAGATTTGTTGGAGGAGTTGTTGCAGGAGGAGTTGCAGGAGTTGTTGCAGGAGGAGTTGCAGGAGTTGTTGCAAGAGTTGTTGCAGGAGGAGTTACAGGCATTGTTGCAGGAGGAGTTGCAGGAGTTGTTGCAGAAGTTGTTGCAGGAGGAGTTGCAGGAGTTGTTGCAGGAGTTGTTGCAGGAGTTGTTGTCGGATGAGTTACAGGAGGAGTTGCAGGAGGATTTACAGGAGTTGTTGCAGGCGGAGTTGCAGGAGTTGTTGCAGGCCTTGTTGCAGGAGTTGTTGCAGGAGTTGTTGTAGGATGAGTTAAAGGAGGAGTTGCAGGAGTTGTTGCAGGAGGATTTACAGGAGTTGTTGCAGGTGGAGTTGCAGGAGTTGTTGCAGGAGGAGTTGCAGGAGTTGTTGCAGGACAAGTTGCAGGAGTTGTTGCAGGAGGAGTTGCAGGAGTTGTTGCAGGAGTTGTTGCAGGAGTTTTTGTAGGAGGAGTTACAGGAGGAGTTGCAGGAGTTGTTGCAGGAGCATTTACAGGTATTGTTGCGGGAGCAGTTGCAGGAGTTGTTGCAGGAGGAGCTGCAGGAGTTGTTGCAGGACGAGTTGCAGGAGTTGTTGCAGGAGTTGTTGCAGGAGTTGTTGCAGGAGGAGTTTCAGGAGTTGTTGCAGGAGGACTTGCAGGACTCGTTGCAGGAGCGTTGCAGCAGTTGTTGCAGGAGGAGTTGCAGGAGTTGTTGCAGGAGGAGTTGCAGGAGTTGTTGCAGGAGGAGTTGCAGGAGGATTTGCAGGAGTTGTTGCAAGAGTTGTTGCAGGAGGAGTTGCAGGAGTTGTTGCAGGAGGAGTTGCAGGAGTTGTTGCAGAAGTTGTTGCATGGGGGTTGCAGGAGTTATTGCAGGAGGAGTGGCAGGAGTTGTTGCAGTAGGAGTTGCAGCAGTTGTTGAAGGAGGAGTTGCAGGAGTTGTTGCAGGAGGAGTTGCAGGAGTTGTTGAAGGAGGTGTTGCAGGAGTTGTTGCAAGAGGAGTTGCAGGAGTTGTTGCAGGAATTTTTGCAGGAGGAGGAGCAGGAGTTGTTGCAGGAGTTGTTGCAGGGGGAGTTGCAGGAGTTATTGCAGGAGGGTTGCAGGAGTTGTTGCAGGAGGAGTTGCAGGAGTTGTTGCAGATGGTGTTGCATCCGGATTTGCAAGATTTGTTGGAGGAGTTGTTGCAGGAGTTGTTGCAGGAGGAGTTGCAGGAGGAGTTGCAGGAGTTGTTGCAAGAGTTGTTGCAGGAGGAGTTACAGGCGTTGTTGCAGGAGGAGTTGCAGAAGTTGTTGCAGGAGGAGTTGCAGGAGTTGTTGCAGGAGTTGTTGTCGGAGGAGTTACAGGAGGAGTTGCAGGAGGATTTACAGGAGTTGTTGCCGGCGGAGTTGCAGGAGTTGTTGCAGGCCTTGTTGCAGGAGTTGTTGCAGGAGGAGTTGCAGGAGTTGTTGCAGGACGAGTTGCAGGAGTTGTTGCAGGAGGAGTTGCAGGAGTTGTTGCAGGAGGAGTTGCAGGAATTGTTGCAGGAGTTGTTGTAGGAGGAGTTACAGGAGGAGTTGCAGGAGTTGTTGCAGGAGCATTTACAGGAGTTGTTGCAGGAGCAGTTGCAGGAGTTGTTGCAGGAGGAGCTGCAGGAGTTGTTGCAGGACGAGTTGCAGGAGTTGTTGCAGGAGTTGTTGCAGGAGGAGTTGCAGGAGTTGTTGCAGGAGGAGTTGGAGGAGTCGTTGCAGGAGCGTTGCAACAGTTGTTGCAGGAGGAGTTGCAGGAGTTATTGCAGGAGGAGTTGCAGAAGTTTTTGCAGGAGTTGTTGCAGGAGCTGTTGCAGGTGGAGTTGCAGGAGTCGTTGCAGTAGTTGTTGCAGGAGGCGTTGTAGGAGTTGTTGCATTAGGAGTTGCTGGAGTTGTTGCAGGAGCAGTTGCAGGAGTTGTTGCAGGAGGAGTTGCAGGAGGAGTTGCAGGAGTTATTGCAGGAGTTGCTGCAGAAGGAGTTGCAGGATTTGTTGCAGGAGGAGTTGCAGGAGTTGTTGCAGGAGGAGTTGCAGGAGGAGTTGCAGGCGTCGTTGCAAGAGTTGTTGCAGGAGGAGTTGCAGGAGTTGTTGCAGGAGGAGTTGAAGGAGTTGTTGCAGAAGTTGTTGCATGGGGGTTGCAGGAGTTATTGCAGGAGGAGTGGCAGGAGTTGTTGCAGTAGGAGTTGCAGCAGTTGTTGAAGGAGGAGTTGCAGGAGTTGTTGGAGGAGGAGTTGCAGGAGTTGTTGCAGGAGGTGTTGCAGGAGTTGTTGCAAGAGGAGTTGCAGGAGTTGTTGCAGGAATTTTTGCAGGAGGAGGAGCAGGAGTTGTTGCAGAGGGAGTTGCAGGAGTTATTGCAGGAGTGGTTGCAGGAGTTGTTGCAGGAGGAGTTGCAGGAGTTGTTGCAGATGGTGTTGCATCCGGATTTGCAAGATTTGTTGTAGGAGTTGTTGCAGGTGGAGTTGCAGGAGCTGTTGCAGGAGGAGTTGCAGGTGTTGTTGCAGGAGGAGTTGCATGAGTTGTTGCAGGAGTTGTTGCAGGAGAAGTTGCAGGAGTTGTTGCAGGAGGCGTTGAAGGAGGAGTTGAACGATTTGTTGCAGGAGGAGTTGCAGGAGTTGTTGCAGGAGTTGTTGCAGGAGGAGGAGCAGGAGTTGTTGCAGGAGTTGTTGCAGGGTGAGTTGCAGGAGTTAATGCAGGAGGACTTGCAGGAGTCATTGCTTGAGGAGTTGCAGGAGTTGTTGCAGTTGGTGTTGCATGCGGATTTGCAAGATTTGTTGGAGGAGTTGTTGCAGGAGGAGTTGCAGGAGTTGTTGCAGGAGGAGTTGCAGGAGGAGTTGCAGGAGTTGATGCAAGAGTTGTTGCAGGAGGAGTTACAGGCGTTGTTGCAGGAGGAGTTGCAGGAGTTGTTGCAGAAGTTGTTGCAGGAGGAGTTGCAGGAGTTGTTGCAGGAGTTGGTGCAGGAGGAGTTACAGGAGGAGTTGCAGGAGGATTTACAGGAGTTGTTGCAGGCGGAGTTGCAGGAGTTGTTGCAGGCCTTGTTGCAGGAGTTGTTGCAGGAGTTGTTGTAGGATGAGTTACAGGAGGAGTTGCAGGAGTTGTTGCAGGAGGATTTACAGGAGTTGTTGCAGGCGGAGTTGCAGGAGTTGTTGCAGGAGGACTTGCAGGAGTCGTTCAGGAGCGTTGCAGCAGTTGTTGCAGGAGGAGTTGCAGGAGTTGTTGCAGGAGGAGTTGCAGGAGTTGTTGCAGGAGGAGTTGCAGGAGGAGTTGCAGGGGTTGTTGCAGTTGGTGTTGCATGCGGATTTGCAAGATTTGTTGGAGGAGTTGTTGCAGGAGGAGTTGCAGGAGTTGTTGCAGGAGGAGTTGCAGGAGGAGTTGCAGGAGTTGTTGCAAGAGTTGTTGCAGGAGCAGTTACAGGCGTTGTTGCAGGAGGAGTTGCAGGAGTTGTTGCAGAAGTTGTTGCAGGAGGAGTTGCAGGAGTTGTTGCAGGAGTTGTTGCAGGAGTTGTTGTCGGATGAGTTACAGGAGGACTTGCAGGAGTATTTACAGGAGTTGTTGCAGGCGGAGTTGCAGGAGTTGTTGCAGGCCTTGTTGCAGGAGTTGTTGCAGGAGTTGTTGTAGGATGAGTTACAGGAGGAGTTGCAGGAGTTGTTGCAGGAGGATTTACAGGAGTTGTTGCAGGCGGAGTTGCAGGAGTTGTTGCACAAGGAGTTGCAGGAGTTGTTGCAGGACGAGTTGCAGGAGTTGTTGCAGGAGGAGATGCAGGAGTTGTTGCAGGAGTTGTTGCAGGAGTTGTTGCAGGAGTTTTTGTAGGAGGAGTTACAGGAGGAGTTGCAGGAGTTGTTGCAGGAGCATTTACAGGTATTGTTGCAGGAGCAGTTGCAGGAGTTGTTGCAGGAGGAGCTGCAGGAGTTGTTGCAGGACGAGTTGCAGGAGTTGTTGCAGGAGTTGTTGCAGGAGTTGTTGCAGGAGGAGTTGCAGGAGTTGTTGCAGGAGGACTTGCAGGAGTCATTCAGGAGCGTTGCAGCAGTTGTTGCAGGAGGAGTTGCAGGAGTTGTTGCAGGATGAGTTGCAGGAGTTGTTGCAGGAGGAGTTGCAGGAGGAGTTGCAGGAGTTGTTGCAAGAGTTGTTGCAGGAGGAGTTGCAGGAGTTGTTGCAGGAGGAGTTGCAGGAGTTGTTGCAAGAGTTGTTGCTGGAGCAGTTACAGGCGTTGTTGCAGGAGGAGTTGCAGGAGTTGTTGCAGAAGTTGTTGCAGGAGGAGTTGCAGGAGTTGTTGCAGGAGTTGTTGCAGGAGTTGTTGTCGGATGAGTTACAGGAGGAGTTGCAGGAGGATTTACAGGAGTTGTTGCAGGCGGAGTTGCAGGAGTTGTTGCAGGCCTTGTTGCAGGAGTTGTTGCAGGAGTTGTTGTAGGATGAGTTACAGGAGGAGTTGCAGGAGTTGTTGCAGGAGGATTTACAGGAGTTGTTGCAGGCGGAGTTGCAGGAGTTGTTGCACAAGGAGTTGCAGGAGTTGTTGCAGGACGAGTTGCAGGAGTTGTTGCAGGAGGAGTTGCAGGAGTTGTTGCAGGAGTTGTTGCAGGAGTTGTTGCAGGAGTTTTTGTAGGAGGAGTTACAGGAGGAGTTGCAGGAGTTGTTGCAGGAGCATTTACAGGTATTGTTGCAGGAGCAGTTGCAGGAGTTGTTGCAGGAGGAGCTGCAGGAGTTGTTGCAGGACGAGTTGCAGGAGTTGTTGCAGGAGTTGTTGCAGGAGTTGTTGCAGGAGGAGTTGCAGGCGTTGTTGCAGGAGGACTTGCAGGAGTCGTTCAGGAGCGTTGCAGCAGTTGTTGCAGGAGGAGTTGCAGGAGTTGTTGCAGGAGGAGTTGCAGGAGTTGTTGCAGGAGGAGTTGCAGGAGGAGTTGCAGGAGTTGTTGCAAGAGTTGTTGCAGGAGGAATTGCAGGAGTTGTTGCAGGAGGAGTTGCAGGAGTTGTTGCAGGAGCATTTACAGGTATTGTTGCAGGAGCAGTTGCAGGAGTTGTTGCAGGAGGAGCTGCAGGAGTTGTTGCAGGACGAGTTGCAGGAGTTGTTGCAGGAGTTGTTGCAGGAGTTGTTGCAGGAGGAGTTGCAGGAGTTGTTGCAGGAGGACTTGCAGGAGTCGTTCAGGAGCGTTGCAGCAGTTGTTGCAGGAGGAGTTGCAGGAGTTGTTGCAGGAGGAGTTGCAGGAGTTGTTGCAGGAGGAGTTGCAGGAGGAGTTGCAGGAGTTGTTGCAGGAGGAGTTGCAGGAGGAGTTGCAGGAGTTGTTGCAAGAGTTGTTGCAGGAGGAGTTGCAGGAGTTGTTGCAGGAGGAGTAGCAGGAGTTGTTGCAAGAGTTGTTGCTGGAGCAGTTACAGGCGTTGTTGCAGGAGGAGTTGCAGGAGTTGTTGCAGAAGTTGTTGCAGGAGGAGTTGCAGGAGTTGTTGCAGGAGTTGTTGCAGGAGTTGTTGCAGGAGTTGTTGTAGGATGAGTTACAGGAGGAGTTGCAGGAGTTGTTGCAGGAGGATTTACAGGAGTTGTTGCAGGCGGAGTTGCAGGAGTTGTTGCACAAGGAGTTGCAGGAGTTGTTGCAGGACGAGTTGCAGGAGTTGTTGCAGGAGGAGTTGCAGGAGTTGTTGCAGGAGTTGTTGCAGGAGTTGTTGCAGGAGTTTTTGTAGGAGGAGTTACAGGAGGAGTTGCAGGAGTTGTTGCAGGAGCATTTACAGGTATTGTTGCAGGAGCAGTTGCAGGAGTTGTTGCAGGAGGAGCTGCAGGAGTTGTTGCAGGACGAGTTGCAGGAGTTGTTGCAGGAGTTGTTGCAGGAGTTGTTGCAGGAGGACTTGCAGGAGTTGTTGCAGGAGGACTTGCAGGACTCGTTCAGGAGCGTTGCAGCAGTTGTTGCAGGAGGAGTTGCAGGAGTTGTTGCAGGAGGAGTTGCAGGAGTTGTTGCAGGAGGAGTTGCAGGAGTTGTTGCAAGAGTTGTTGTAGGAGGAGTTGCAGGAGTTGTTGCAGGAGGAGTTGCAGGAGTTGTTGCAGAAGTTGTTGCATGGGGGTTGCAGGAGTTATTGCAGGAGGAGTGGCAGGAGTTGTTGCAGGAGGAGTTGCAGTAGGAGTTGCAGCAGTTGTTGAAGGAGGAGT
This sequence comes from Pristiophorus japonicus, assembly GCF_044704955.1. Taxonomy (NCBI): domain Eukaryota; kingdom Metazoa; phylum Chordata; class Chondrichthyes; family Pristiophoridae; genus Pristiophorus; species Pristiophorus japonicus. Next base: position 524,911 of record NW_027253095.1, on the reverse strand, counting down.
TGCAGGAGTTGTTGCAGGAGGAGTTGCAGGAGGTGTTGCAGGAGTTGTTGCAAGAGGAGTTGCAGGAGTTATTGCAGGAATTTTTGCAGGAGGAGGAGCAGGAGTTGTTGCAGGAGTTGTTGCAGGGGGAGTTGCAGGAGTTATTGCAGGAGGGTTGCAGGAGTTGTTGCAGGAGGAGTTGCAGGAGTTGTTGTAGGACGAGTTGCAGGAGTTGTTGCAGGAGGAGTTGCAGGAGTTGTTGCAGGAGGAGTTGCAGGAGTTGTTGCAGGAGTTGTTGTAGGAGGAGTTACAGGAGGAGTTGCAGGAGTTGTTGCAGGAGCATTTACAGGAGTTGTTGCAGGAGCAGTTGCAGGAGTTGTTGCAGGAGGGGCTGCAGGAGTTGTTGCAGGACGAGTTGCAGGAGTTGTTGCAGGAGTTGTTGCAGGAGGAGTTGCAGGAGTTGTTGCAGGAGGAGTTGGAGGAGTCGTTGCAGGAGCGTTGCAGCAGTTGTTGCAGGAGGAGTTGCAGGAGTTATTGCAGGAGGAGCTGCAGGAGGAGTTGCAGAAGTTGTTGCAGGAGTTGTTGCAGGAGCTGTTGCAGGTGGAGTTGCAGGCAGATTTGCAAGAGTTGTTGCAGGAGTTGTTCCAGGTGGAGTTGCAGGAGTCGTTGCAGTAGTTGTTGCAGGAGGAGTTGTAGGAGTTGTTGCAGGAGGAGTTGCCGGAGTTGTTGCAGGAGCAGTTGCAGGAGGAGTTGCAGGAGGCGTTGCAGGAGTTATTGCAGGAGTTGTTGCAGAAGGAGTTGCAGGAGTTGTTTCAGGAGGAGTTGCAGGAGTTGTTGCAGGAGGAGTTGCAGGAGGAGTTGCAGGAGTTGTTGCAAGAGTTGTTGCAGGAGGAGTTGCAGGAGTTGTTGCAGGAGGAGTTGCAGGAGTTGTTGCAGAAGTTGTTGCATGGGGGTTGCAGGAGTTATTGCAGGAGGATTGGCAGGAGTTGTTGCAGGAGGAGTTGCAGTAGGAGTTGCAGCAGTTGTTGAAGGAGGAGTTGCAGGAGTTGTTGGAGGAGGAGTTGCAGGTGTTGTTGCAGGAGGAGTGCATGAGTTGTTGCAGGAGTTGTTGCAGGAGAAGTTGCAGGAGTTGTTGCAGGAGGCGTTGAAGGAGGAGTTGAAGGATTTGTTGCAGGAGGAGTTGCAGGAGTTGTTGCAGGAGTTGTTGCAGGAGGAGGAGCAGGAGTTGTTGCAGGAGTTGTTGCAGGGTGAGTTGCAGGAGTTAATGCAGGAGGACTTGCAGGAGTCATTGCTTGAGGAGTTGCAGGAGTTGTTGCAGTTGGTGTTGCATGCGGATTTGCAAGATTTGTTGGAGGAGTTGTTGCAGGAGGAGTTGCAGGAGTTGTTGCAGGAGGAGTTGCAGGAGGAGTTGCAGGAGTTGTTGCAAGAGTTGTTGCAGGAGGAGTTACAGGCGTTGTTGCAGGAGGAGTTGCAGGAGTTGTTGCAGAAGGTGTTGCAGGAGGAGTTGCAGGAGTTGTTGCAGGAGTTGTTGCAGGAGTTGTTGTCGGATGAGTTACAGGAGGAGTTGCAGGAGGATTTACAGGAGTTGTTGCAGGCGGAGTTGCAGGAGTTGTTGCAGGCCTTGTTGCAGGAGTTGTTGCAGGAGTTGTTGTAGGATGAGTTACAGCAGGAGTTGCAGGAGTTGTTGCAGGAGGATTTACAGGAGTTGTTGCAGGCGGAGTTGCAGGAGTTGTTGCAGGAGGAGTTGCAGGAGTTGTTGCAGGACAAGTTGCAGGAGTTGTTGCAGGAGGAGTTGCAGGAGTTGTTGCAGGAGTTGTTGCAGGAGTTGTTGCAGGAGTTTTTGTAGGAGGAGTTACAGGAGGAGTTGCAGGAGTTGTTGCAGGAGCATTTACAGGTATTGTTGCGGGAGCAGTTGCAGGAGTTGTTGCAGGAGGAGCTGCAGGAGTTGTTGCAGGACGAGTTGCAGGAGTTGTTGCAGGAGTTGTTGCAGGAGGAGTTGCAGGAGTTGTTGCAGGAGGACTTGCAGGAGTCGTTGCAGGAGCGTTGCAGCAGTTGTTGCAGGAGGAGTTGCAGGAGTTGTTGCAGGAGGAGTTGCAGGAGTTGTTGCAGGAGGAGTTGCAGGAGTTGTTGCAAGAGTTGTTGCAGGAGGAGTTGCAGGAGTTGTTGCAGGAGGAGTTGCAGGAGTTGTTGCAGAAGTTGTTGCATGGGGGTTGCAGGAGTTATTGCAGGAGGAGTGGCAGGAGTTGTTGCAGTAGGAGTTGCAGCAGTTGTTGAAGGAGGAGTTGCAGGAGTTGTTGCAGGAGGAGTTGCAGGAGTTGTTGCAGGAGGTGTTGCAGGAGTTGTTGCAAGAGGAGTTGCAGGAGTTGTTGCAGGAATTTTTGCAGGAGGAGGAGCAGGAGTTGTTGCAGGAGTTGTTGCAGGGGGAGTTGCAGGAGTTATTGCAGGAGGGTTGCAGGAGTTGTTGCAGGAGGAGTTGCAGGAGTTGTTGCAGATGGTGTTGCATCCGGATTTGCAAGATTTGTTGGATGAGTTGTTGCAGGAGGATTTGCAGGAGTTGTTGCAGGAGGAGTTGCAGGAGGAGTTGCAGGAGTTGTTGCAAGAGTTGTTGCAGGAGGAGTTACAGGCGTTGTTGCAGGAGGAGTTGCAGAAGTTGTTGCAGGAGGAGTTGCAGGAGTTGTTGCAGGAGTTGTTGTCGGAGGAGTTACAGGAGGAGTTGCAGGAGGATTTACAGGAGTTGTTGCCGGCGGAGTTGCAGGAGTTGTTGCAGGCCTTGTTGCAGGAGTTGTTGCAGGAGTTGTTGTAGGATGAGTTACAGGAGGAGTTACAGGAGTTGTTGCAGGAGGATTTACAGGAGTTGTTGCAGGCGGAGTTGCAGGAGTTGTTGCAGGAGGAGTTGCAGGAGTTGTTGCAGGACGAGTTGCAGGAGTTGTTGCAGGAGGAGTTGCAGGAGTTGTTGCAGGAGGAGTTGCAGGAGTTGTTGCAGGAGTTGTTGTAGGAGGAGTTACAGGAGGAGTTGCAGGAGTTGTTGCAGGAGCATTTACAGGAGTTGTTGCAGGAGCAGTTGCAGGAGTTGTTGCAGGAGTTGTTGCAGGAGGAGTTGCAGGAGTTGTTGCAGGAGGAGTTGGAGGAGTCGTTGCAGGAGCGTTGCAACAGTTGTTGCAGGAGGAGTTGCAGGAGTTATTGCAGGAGGAGTTGCAGGAGGAGTTGCAGAAGTTGTTGCAGGAGTTGTTGCAGGAGCTGTTGCAGGTGGAGTTGCAGGCAGATTTGCAAGAGTTGTTGCAGGAGTTGTTCCAGGTGGAGTTGCAGGAGTCATTGCAGTAGTTGTTGCAGGAGGAGTTGTAGGAGTTGTTGCAGGAGGAGTTGCCGGAGTTGTTGCAGGAGCAGTTGCAGGAGGAGTTGCAGGAGTTATTGCAGGAGTTGTTGCAGAAGGAGTTGCAGGAGTTGTTTCAGGAGGAGTTGCAGGAGTTGTTGCAGGAGGAGTTGCAGGAGGAGTTGCAGGAGTTGTTGCAAGAGTTGTTGCAGGAGGAGTTGCAGGAGTTGTTGCAGGAGGAGTTGCAGGTGTTGTTGCAGAAGTTGTTGCATGGGGGTTGCAGGAGTTATTGCAGGAGGAGTGGCAGGAGTTGTTGCAGGAGGAGTTGCAGTAGGAGTTGCAGCAGTTGTTGAAGGAGGAGTTGCAGGAGTTGTTGGAGGATGAGTTGCAGGTGTTGTTGCAGGAGGAGTTGCATGAGTTGTTGCAGGAGTTGTTGCAGGAGAAGTTGCAGGAGTTGTTGCAGGAGGCGTTGAAGGAGGAGTTGAAGGATTTGTTGCAGGAGTTGTTGCATGAGTTGTTGCAGGAGGAGGAGCAGGAGTTGTTGCAGGAGTTGTTGCAGGGTGAGTTGCAGGAGTTAATGCAGGAGGACTTGCAGGAGTCATTGCTTGAGGAGTTGCAGGAGTTGTTGCAATTGGTGTTGCATGCGGATTTGCAAGATTTGTTGGAGGAGTTGTTGCAGGAGGAGTTGCAGGAGTTGTTGCAGGAGGAGTTGCAGGAGGAGTTGCAGGAGTTGTTGCAAGAGTTGTTGCAGGAGGAGTTACAGGCGTTGTTGCAGGAGGAGTTGCAGGAGTTGTTGCAGAAGTTGTTGCAGGAGGAGTTGCAGGAGTTGTTGCAGGAGTTGTTGCAGGAGTTGTTGTCGGATGAGTTACAGGAGGAGTTGCAGGAGGATTTACAGGAGTTGTTGCAGGCGGAGTTGCAGGAGTTGTTGCACGCCTTGTTGCAGGAGTTGTTGCAGGAGTTGTTGTAGGATGAGTTACAGGAGGAGTTGCAGGAGTTGTTGCAGGAGGATTTACAGGAGTTGTTGCAGGCGGAGTTGCAGGAGTTGTTGCAGGAGGAGTTGCAGGAGTTGTTGCAGGACAAGTTGCAGGAGTTGTTGCAGGAGGAGTTGCAGGAGTTGTTGCAGGAGTTGTTGCAGGAGTTGTTGCAGGAGGAGTTGGAGGAGTAGTTGCAGGAGCGTTGCAGCAGTTGTTGCAGGAGGAGTTGCAGGAGTTATTGCAGGAGGAGTTGCAGGAGGAGTTGCAGAAGTTGTTGCAGGAGTTGTTGCAGGAGCTGTTGCAGGTGGAGTTGCAGGCAGATTTGCAAGAGTTGTTGCAGGAGTTGTTCCAGGTGAAGTTGCAGGAGTCGTTGCAGTAGTTGTTGCAGGAGGATTTGTAGGAGTTGTTGCAGGAGGAGTTGCCGGAGTTGTTGCAGGAGCAGTTGCAGGAGTTGTTGCAGGAGGAGTTGCAGGAGTTGTTGCAATTGGTGTTGCATGCGGATTTGCAAGATTTGTTGGAGGAGTTGTTGCAGGAGGAGTTGCAGGAGTTGTTGCAGGAGGAGTTGCAGGAGGAGTTGCAGGAGTTGTTGCAAGAGTTGTTGCAGGAGGAGTTACAGGCGTTGTTGCAGGAGGAGTTGCAGGAGTTGTTGCAGAAGTTGTTGCAGGAGGAGTTGCAGGAGTTGTTGCAGGAGTTGTTGCAGGAGTTGTTGTCGGATGAGTTACAGGAGGAGTTGCAGGAGGATTTACAGGAGTTGTTGCAGGCGGAGTTGCAGGAGTTGTTGCACGCCTTGTTGCAGGAGTTGTTGCAGGAGTTGTTGTAGGATGAGTTACAGGAGGAGTTGCAGGAGTTGTTGCAGGAGGATTTACAGGAGTTGTTGCAGGAGGAGTTGCAGGAGTTGTTGCAGGAGTTGTTGCAGGAGTTGTTGTCGGATGAGTTACAGGAGGAGTTGCAGGAGGATTTACAGGAGTTGTTGCAGGCGGAGTTGCAGGAGTTGTTGCACGCCTTGTTGCAGGAGTTGTTGCAGGAGTTGTTGTAGGATGAGTTACAGGAGGAGTTGCAGGAGTTGTTGCAGGAGGATTTACAGGAGTTGTTGCAGGCGGAGTTGCAGGAGTTGTTGCAGGAGGAGTTGCAGGAGTTGTTGCAGGACAAGTTGCAGGAGTTGTTGCAGGAGGAGTTGCAGGAGTTGTTGCAGGAGTTGTTGCAGGAGGAGTTGGAGGAGTCGTTGCAGGAGCGTTGCAGCAGTTGTTGCAGGAGGAGTTGCAGGAGTTATTGCAGGAGGAGTTGCAGGAGGAGTTGCAGAAGTTGTTGCAGGAGTTGTTGCAGGAGCTGTTGCAGGTGGAGTTGCAGGCAGATTTGCAAGAGTTGTTGCAGGAGTTGTTCCAGGTGGAGTTGCAGGAGTCGTTGCAGTAGTTGTTGCAGGAGGATTTGTAGGAGTTGTTGCAGGAGGAGTTGCCGGAGTTGTTGCAGGAGCAGTTGCAGGAGTTGTTGCAGGAGGAGTTGCAGGAGGAGTTGCAGGAGTTATTGCAGGAGTTGTTGCAGAAGGAGTTGCAGGAGTTGTTTCAGGAGGAGTTGCAGGAGTTGTTGCAGGAGGAGTTGCAGGAGGAGTTGCAGGAGTTGTTGCAAGAGTTGTTGCAGGAGGAGTTGCAGGAGTTGTTGCAGGAGGAGTTGCAGGAGTTGTTGCAGAAGTTGTTGCATGGGGTTTGCAGGAGTTATTGCAGGAGGAGTGGCAGGAGTTGTTGCAGGAGGAGTTGCAGTAGGAGTTGCAGCAGTTGTTGAAGGAGGAGTTGCAGGATTTGTTGGAGGAGGAGTTGCAGGTGTTGTTGCAGGAGGAGTTGCATGAGTTGTTGCAGGAGTTGTTGCAGGAGAAGTTGCAGGAGTTGTTGCAGGAGGCGTTGAAGGAGGAGTTGAAGGATTTGTTGCAGGAGGAGTTGCAGGAGTTGTTGCAGGAGTTGTTGCAGGAGGAGGAGCAGGAGTTGTTGCAGGAGTTGTTGCAGGGGGAGTTGCAGGAGTTATTGCAGGAGGACTTGCAGGAGTCGTTGCTTGAGGAGTTGCAGGAGTTGTTGCAGTTGGTGTTGCATGCGGATTTGCAAGATTTGTTGGAGGAGTTGTTGCAGGAGGAGATGCAGGAGTTGTTGCAGGAGGAGTTGCAGGAGGAGTTGCAGGAGTTGTTGAAGGAGGAGTTGCAGGAGTTGTTGCAGGAGGAGTTGCAGGAGTTGTTGCAGGAGGTGTTGCAAGAGTTGTTGCAAGAGGAGTTGCAGGAGTTGTTGCAGGAATTTTTGCAGGGGGAGGAGCAGGATTTGTTGCAGGTGGAGTTGCAGGAGTTATTGCAGGAGTGGTTGCAGGAGTTGTTGCAGGAGGAGTTGCAGGAGTTGTTGCAGATGGTGTTGCATCCGGATTTGCAAGATTTGTTGTAGGAGTTGTTGCAGGTGGAGTTGCAGGAGCTGTTGCAGGAGGAGTTGCAGGTGTTGTTGCAGTAGGAGTTGCATGAGTTGTTGCAGGAGTTGTTGCAGGAGAAGTTGCAGGAGTTGTTGCAGGAGGCGTTGAAGGAGGAGTTGAAGGATTTGTTGCAGGAGGAGTTGCAGGAGTTGTTGCAGGAGTTGTTGCAGGAGGAGGAGCAGGAGTTGTTGCAGGAGTTGTTGCAGGGTGAGTTGCAGGAGTTAATGCAGGAGGACTTGCAGGAGTCATTGCTTGAGGAGTTGCAGGAGTTGTTGCAGTTGGTGTTGCATGCGGATTTGCAAGATTTGTTGGAGGAGTTGTTGCAGGAGGAGTTGCAGGAGTTGTTGCAGGAGGAGTTGCAGGAGGAGTTGCAGGAGTTGTTGCAAGAGTTGTTGCAGGAGGAGTTACAGGCGTTGTTGCAGGAGGAGTTGCAGGAGTTGTTGCAGAAGTTGTTGCAGGAGGAGTTGCAGGAGTTGTTGCAGGAGTTGTTGCAGGAGTTGTTGTCGGATGAGTTACAGGAGGAGTTGCAGGAGGATTTACAGGAGTTGTTGCAGGCCTTGTTGCAGGAGTTGTTGCAGGAGTTGTTGTAGGATGAGTTACAGGAGGAGTTGCAGGAGTTGTTGCAGGAGGATTTACAGGAGTTGTATCAGGCGGAGTTGTAGGAGTTGTTGCAGGAGGACTTGCAGGAGTCGTTCAGGAGCGTTGCAGCAGTTGTTGCAGGAGGAGTTGCAGGAGTTGTTGCAGGAGGAGTTGCAGGAGTTGTTGCAGGAGGAGTTGCAGGAGTTGTTGCAGGAGTTGTTGCAGGAGGAGGAGCAGGAGTTGTTGCAGGAGTTGTTGCAGGGTGAGTTGCAGGAGTTAATGCAGGAGTCATTGCTTGAGGAGTTGCAGGAGTTGTTGCAGTTGGTGTTGCATGCGGATTTGCAAGATTTGTTGGAGGAGTTGTTGCAGGAGGAGTTGCAGGAGTTGTTGCAGGAGGAGTTGCAGGAGGAGTTGCAGGAGTTGTTGCAAGAGTTGTTGCAGGAGGAGTTACAGGCGTTGTTGCAGGAGGAGTTGCAGGAGTTGTTGCAGAAGTTGTTGCAGGAGGAGTTGCAGGAGTTGTTGCAGGAGTTGTTGCAGGAGTTGTTGTCGGATGAGTTACAGGAGGAGTTGCAGGAGGATTTACAGGAGTTGTTGCAGGCGGAGTTGCAGGAGTTGTTGCAGGCCTTGTTGCAGGAGTTGTTGCAGGAGTTGTTGTAGGATGAGTTACAGGAGGAGTTGCAGGAGTTGTTGCAGGAGGATTTACAGGAGTTGTTGCAGGCGGAGTTGCAGGAGTTGTTGCAGGAGGAGTTGCAGGAGTTGTTGCAGGACAAGTTGCAGGAGTTGTTGCAGGAGGAGTTGCAGGAGTTGTTGCAGGAGTTGTTGCAGGAGTTGTTGCAGGAGTTTTTGTAGGAGGAGTTACAGGAGGAGTTGCAGGAGTTGTTGCAGGAGCATTTACAGGTATTGTTGCGGGAGCAGTTGCAGGAGTTGTTGCAGGAGGAGCTGCAGGAGTTGTTGCAGGACGAGTTGCAGGAGTTGTTGCAGGAGTTGTTGCAGGAGGAGTTGCAGGAGTTGTTGCAGGAGGACTTGCAGGAGTCGTTGCAGGAGCGTTGCAGCAGTTGTTGCAGGAGGAGTTGCAGGAGTTGTTGCAGGAGGAGTTGCAGGAGTTGTTGCAGGAGGAGTTGCAGGAGGAGTTGCAGGAGTTGTTGCAAGAGTTGTTGCAGGAGGAGTTGCAGGAGTTGTTGCAGGAGGAGTTGCAGGAGTTGTTGCAGAAGTTGTTGCATGGGGGTTGCAGGAGTTATTGCAGGAGGAGTGGCAGGAGTTGTTGCAGTAGGAGTTGCAGCAGTTGTTGAAGGAGGAGTTGCCGGAGTTGTTGCAGGAGGAGTTGCAGGAGTTGTTGCAGGAGGTGTTGCAGGAGTTGTTGCAAGAGGAGTTGCAGGAGTTGTTGCAGGAATTTTTGCAGGAGGAGGAGCAGGAGTTGTTGCAGGAGTTGTTGCAGGGGGAGTTGCAGGAGTTATTGCAGGAGGGTTGCAGGAGTTGTTGCAGGAGGTGTTGCAGGAGTTGTTGCAAGAGGAGTTGCAGGAGTTGTTGCAGGAATTTTTGCAGGAGGAGGAGCAGGAGTTGTTGCAGGAGTTGTTGCAGGGGGAGTTGCAGGAGTTATTGCAGGAGGGTTGCAGGAGTTGTTGCAGGAGGAGTTGCAGGAGTTGTTGCAGATGGTGTTGCATCCGGATTTGCAAGATTTGTTGGAGGAGTTGTTGCAGGAGGAGTTGCAGGAGTTGTTGCAGGAGGAGTTGCAGGAGGAGTTGCAGGAGTTGTTGCAAGAGTTGTTGCAGGAGGAGTTACAGGCGTTGTTGCAGGAGGAGGTGCAGAAGTTGTTGCAGGAGGAGTTGCAGGAGTTGTTGCAGGAGTTGTTGTCGGAGGAGCTGCAGGAGTTGTTGCAGGACGAGTTGCAGGAGTTGTTGCAGGAGTTGTTGCAGGAGGAGTTGCAGGAGTTGTTGCAGGAGGACTTGCAGGAGTCGTTGCAGGAGCGTTGCAGCAGTTGTTGCAGGAGGAGTTGCAGGAGTTGTTGCAGGAGGAGTTGCAGGAGTTGTTGCAGGAGGAGTTGCAGGAGGAGTTGCAGGAGTTGTTGCAAGAGTTGTTGCAGGAGGAGTTGCAGGAGTTGTTGCAGGAGGAGTTGCAGGAGTTGTTGCAGAAGTTGTTGCATGGGGGTTGCAGGAGTTATTGCAGGAGGAGTGGCAGGAGTTGTTGCAGTAGGAGTTGCAGCAGTTGTTGAAGGAGGAGTTGCCGGAGTTGTTGCAGGAGGAGTTGCAGGAGTTGTTGCAGGAGGTGTTGCAGGAGTTGTTGCAAGAGGAGTTGCAGGAGTTGTTGCAGGAATTTTTGCAGGAGGAGGAGCAGGAGTTGTTGCAGGAGTTGTTGCAGGGGGAGTTGCAGGAGTTATTGCAGGAGGGTTGCAGGAGTTGTTGCAGGAGGTGTTGCAGGAGTTGTTGCAAGAGGAGTTGCAGGAGTTGTTGCAGGAATTTTTGCAGGAGGAGGAGCAGGAGTTGTTGCAGGAGTTGTTGCAGGGGGAGTTGCAGGAGTTATTGCAGGAGGGTTGCAGGAGTTGTTGCAGGAGGAGTTGCAGGAGTTGTTGCAGATGGTGTTGCATCCGGATTTGCAAGATTTGTTGGAGGAGTTGTTGCAGGAGGAGTTGCAGGAGTTGTTGCAGGAGGAGTTGCAGGAGGAGTTGCAGGAGTTGTTGCAAGAGTTGTTGCAGGAGGAGTTACAGGCGTTGTTGCAGGAGGAGGTGCAGAAGTTGTTGCAGGAGGAGTTGCAGGAGTTGTTGCAGGAGTTGTTGTCGGAGGAGTTACAGGAGGAGTTGCAGGAGGATTTACAGGAGTTGTTGCCGGCGGAGTTGCAGGAGTTGTTGCAGGCCTTGTTGCAGGAGTTGTTGCAGGAGTTGTTGTAGGATGAGTTACAGGAGGAGTTGCAGGAGTTGTTGCAGGAGGATTTACAGGAGTTGTTGCAGGCGGAGTTGCAGGAGTTGTTGCAGGAGGAGTTGCAGGGGTTGTTGCAGGACGAGTTGCAGGAGTTGTTGCAGGAGGAGTTGCAGGAGTTGTTGCAGGAGGAGTTGCAGGAGTTGTTGCAGGAGTTGTTGTAGGAGGAGTTACAGGAGTAGTTGCAGGAGTTGTTGCAGGATCATTTACAGGAGTTGTTGCAGGAGCAGTTGCAGGAGTTGTTGCAGGAGGAGCTGCAGGAGTTGTTGCAGGACGAGTTGCAGGAGTTGTTGCAGGAGTTGTTGCAGGAGGAGTTGCAGGAGTTGTTGCAGGAGGAGTTGGAGGAGTCGTTGCAGGAGCGTTGCAACAGTTGTTGCAGGAGGAGTTGCAGGAGTTATTGCAGGAGGAGTTGCAGGAGGAGTTGCAGAAGTTGTTGCAGGAGTTGTTGCAGGAGCTGTTGCAGGTGGAGTTGCAGGCAGATTTGCAAGAGTTGTTGCAGGAGTTGTTCCAGGTGGAGTTGCAGGAGTCGTTGCAGGAGGAGTTGCAGGAGTTGTTGCAGACGTTGTTGCATGGGGGTTGCAGGAGTTATTGCAGGAGGAGTGGCAGGAGTTGTTGCAGGAGGAGTTGCAGTAGGAGTTGCAGCAGTTGTTGAAGGAGGAGTTGCAGGAGTTGTTGGAGGAGGAGTTGCAGGAGTTGTTCCAGGAGGTGTTGCAGGAGTTGTTGCAAGAGGAGTTGCAGGAGTTGTTGCAGGAATTTTTGCAGGAGGAGGAGCAGGAGTTGTTGCAGGGGGAGTTGCAGGAGTTATTGCAGGAGTGGTTGCAGGAGTTGTTGCAGGAGGAGTTGCAGGAGTTGTTGCAGATGGTGTTGCATCCGGATTTGCAAGATTTGTTGTAGGAGTTGTTGCAGGTGGAGTTGCAGGAGCTGTTGCAGGAGGAGTTGCAGGTGTTGTTGCAGGAGGAGTTGCATGAGTTGTTGCAGGAGTTGTTGCAGGAGAAGTTGCAGGAGTTGTTGCAGGAGGCGTTGAAGGAGGAGTTGAAGGATGTGTTGCAGGAGGAGTTGCAGGAGTTGTTGCAGGAGTTGTTGCAGGAGGAGGAGCAGGAGTTGTTGCAGGAGTTGTTGCAGGGTGAGTTGCAGGAGTTAATGCAGGAGGACTTGTAGGAGTCATTGCTTGAGGAGTTGCAGGAGTTGTTGCAGTTGGTGTTGCATGCGGATTTGCAAGATTTGTTGGAGGAGTTGTTGCAGCAGGAGTTGCAGGGGTTGTTGCAGGAGGAGTTGCAGGAGGAGTTGCAAGAGTTGTTGCAGGAGGAGTTACAGGCGTTGTTGCAGGAGGAGTTGCAGGAGTTGTTGCAGAAGTTGTTGCAGGAGGAGTTGCAGGAGTTGTTGCAGGAGTTGTTGCAGGAGTTGTTGTCGGATGAGTTACAGGAGGAGTTGCAGGAGGATTTACAGGAGTTGTTGCAGGCCTTGTTGCAGGAGTTGTTGCAGGAGTTGTTGTAGGATGAGTTACAGGAGGAGTTGCAGGAGTTGTTGCAGGAGGATTTACAGGAGTTGTTGCAGGCGGAGTTGCAGGAGTTGTTGCAGGAGGACTTGCAGGAGTCGTTCAGGAGCGTTGCAGCAGTTGTTGCAGGAGGAGTTGCAGGAGTTGTTGCAGGAGGAGTTGCAGGAGTTGTTGCAGGAGGAGTTGCAGGAGGAGTTGCAGGAGTTGTTGCAGTTGGTGTTGCATGCGGATTTGCAAGATTTGTTGGAGGAGTTGTTGCAGGAGGAGTTGCAGGAGTTGTTGCAGGAGGAGTTGCAGGAGGAGTTGCAGGAGTTGTTGCAAGAGTTGTTGCAGGAGCAGTTACAGGCGTTGTTGCAGGAGGAGTTGCAGGAGTTGTTGCAGAAGTTGTTGCAGGAGGAGTTGCAGGAGTTGTTGCAGGAGTTGTTGCAGGAGTTGTTGTCGGATGAGTTACAGGAGGAGTTGCAGGAGGATTTACAGGAGTTGTTGCAGGCGGAGTTGCAGGAGTTGTTGCAGGCCTTGTTGCAGGAGTTGTTGTAGGAGTTGTTGTAGGATGAGTTACAGGAGGAGTTGCAGGAGTTGTTGCAGGAGGATTTACAGGAGTTGTTGCAGGCGGAGTTGCAGGAGTTGTTGCACAAGGAGTTGCAGGAGTTGTTGCAGGACGAGTTGCAGGAGTTGTTGCAGGAGGAGTTGCAGGAGTTGTTGCAGGAGTTGTTGCAGGAGTTGTTGCAGGAGTGTTTGTAGGAGGAGTTACAGGAGGAGTTGCAGGAGTTGTTGCAGGAGCATTTACAGGTATTGTTGCAGGAGCAGTTGCAGGAGTTGTTGCAGGAGGAGCTGCAGGAGTTGTTGCAGGACGAGTTGCAGGAGTCGTTGCAGGAGTTGTTGCAGGAGTTGTTGCAGGAGGAGTTGCAGGAGTTGTTGCAGGAGGACTTGCAGGAGTCGTTCAGGAGCGTTGCAGCAGTTGTTGCAGGAGGAGTTGCAGGAGTTGTTGCAGGAGGAGTTGCAGGAGTTGTTGCAGGAGGAGTTGCAGGAGGAGTTGCAGGAGTTGTTGCAAGAGTTGTTGCAGGAGGAGTTGCAGGAGTTGTTGCAGGAGGAGTTGCAGGAGTTGTTGCAAGAGTTGTTGCTGGAGCAGTTACAGGAGTTGTTGCAGGAGGAGTTGCAGGAGTTGTTGCAGAAGTTGTTGCAGGAGGAGTTGCAGGAGTTGTTCAGGAGCGTTGCAGCAGTTGTTGCAGGAGGAGTTGCAGGAGTTGTTGCAGGAGGAGTTGCAGGAGTTGTTGCAGGAGGAGTTGCAGGAGGAGTTGCAGGAGTTGTTGCAAGAGTTGTTGCAGGAGGAGTTGCAGGAGTTGTTGCAGGAGGAGTTGCAGGAGTTGTTGCAGGAGCATTTACAGGTATTGTTGCAGGAGCAGTTGCAGGAGTTGTTGCAGGAGGAGCTGCAGGAGTTGTTGCAGGACGAGTTGCAGGAGTTGTTGCAGGAGTTGTTGCAGGAGGAGTTGCAGGAGTTGTTGCAGGAGGACTTGCAGGAGTCGTTCAGGAGCGTTGCAGCAGTTGTTGCAGGAGGAGTTGCAGGAGTTGTTGCAGGAGGAGTTGCAGGAGTTGTTGCAGGAGGAGTTGCAGGAGGAGTTGCAGGAGTTGTTGCAAGAGTTGTTGCAGGAGGAGTTGCAGGAGTTGTTGCAGGAGGAGTTGCAGGAGTTGTTGCAAGAGTTGTTGCTGGAGCATTTACAGGCGTTGTTGCAGGAGGAGTTGCAGGAGTTGTTGCAGAAGTTGTTGCAGGAGGAGTTGCAGGAGTTGTTGCAGGAGTTGTTGCAGGAGTTGTTGTCGGATGAGTTACAGGAGGAGTTGCAGGAGGATTTACAGGAGTTGTTGCAGGCGGAGTTGCAGGAGTTGTTGCAGGCCTTGTTGCAGGAGTTGTTGCAGGAGTTGTTGTAGGATGAGTTACAGGAGGAGTTGCAGGAGTTGTTGCAGGAGGATTTACAGGAGTTGTTGCAGGCGGAGTTGCAGGAGTTGTTGCACAAGGAGTTGCAGGAGTTGTTGCAGGACGAGTTGCAGGAGTTGTTGCAGGAGGAGTTGCAGGAGTTGTTGCAGGAGTTGTTGCAGGAGTTGTTGCAGGAGTTTTTGTAGGAGGAGTTACAGGAGGAGTTGCAGGAGTTGTTGCAGGAGCATTTACAGGTATTGTTGCAGGAGCAGTTGCAGGAGTTGTTGCAGGAGGAGCTGCAGGAGTTGTTGCAGGACGAGTTGCAGGAGTTGTTGCAGGAGTTGTTGCAGGAGTTGTTGCAGGAGGAGTTGCAGGAGTTGTTGCAGGAGGACTTGCAGGAGTCGTTCAGGAGCGTTGCAGCAGTTGTTGCAGGAGGAGTTGCAGGAGTTGTTGCAGGAGGAGTTGCAGGAGTTGTTGCAGGAGGAGTTGCAGGAGGAGTTGCAGGAGTTGTTGCAAGAGTTGTTGCAGGAGGAGTTGCAGGAGTTGTTGCAGGAGGAGTTGCAGGAGTTGTTGCAGAAGTTGTTGCATGGGGGTTGCAGGAGTTATTGCAGGAGGAGTGGCAGGAGTTGTTGCAGGAGGAGTTGCAGTAGGAGTTGCAGCAGTTGTTGAAGGAGGAGTTGCAGGAGTTGTTGCAGGAGGAGTTGCAGGAGTTGTTGCAGGAGGTGTTGCAGGAGTTGTTGCAAGAGGATTTGCAGGAGTTATTGCAGGAATTTTTGCAGGAGGAGGAGCAGGAGTTGTTGCAGGAGTTGTTGCAGGGGGAGTTGCAGGATTTATTGCAGGAGGGTTGCAGGAGTTGTTGCAGGAGGAGTTGCAGGAGTTGTTGTAGGACGAGTTGCAGGAGTTGTTGCAGGAGGAGTTGCAGGAGTTGTTGCAGGAGGAGTTGCAGGAGTTGTTGCAGGAGTTGTTGTAGGAGGAGTTACAGGAGGAGTTGCAGGAGTTGTTGCAGGAGCATTTACAGGAGTTGTTGCAGGAGCAGTTGCAGGAGTTGTTGCAGGAGGGGCTGCAGGAGTTGTTGCAGGACGAGTTGCAGGAGTTGTTGCAGGAGTTGTTGCAGGAGGAGTTGCAGGAGTTGTTGCAGGAGGAGTTGGAGGAGTCGTTGCAGGAGCGTTGCAGCAGTTGTTGCAGGAGGAGTTGCAGGAGTTATTGCAGGAGGAGTTGCAGGAGGAGTTGCAGAAGTTGCTGCAGGAGTTGTTGCAGGAGCTGTTGCAGGTGGAGTTGCAGGCAGATTTGCAAGAGTTGTTGCAGGAGTTGTTCCAGGTGGAGTTGCAGGAGTCGTTGCAGTAGTTGTTGCAGGAGGAGTTGTAGGAGTTGTTGCAGGAGGAGTTGCCGGAGTTGTTGCAGGAGCAGTTGCAGGAGTTGTTGCAGGAGGAGTTGCAGGAGGAGTTGCAGGAGTTATTGCAGGAGTTGTTGCAGAAGGAGTTGCAGGAGTTGTTTCAGGAGGAGTTGCAGGAGTTGTTGCAGGAGGAGTTGCAGGAGGAGTTGCAGGAGTCGTTGCAAGAGTTGTTGCAGGAGGAGTTGCAGGAGTTGTTGCAGGAGGAGTTGCAGGAGTTGTTGCAGAAGTTGTTGCATGGGGGTTGCAGGAGTTATTGCAGGAGGAGTGGCAGGAGTTGTTGCAGGAGGAGTTGCAGTAGGAGTTGCAGCAGTTGTTGAAGGAGGAGTTGCAGGAGTTGTTGGAGGAGGAGTTGCAGGTGTTGTTGCAGGAGGAGTTGCATGAGTTGTTGCAGGAGTTGTTGCAGGAGAAGTTGCAGGAGTTGTTGCAGGAGGCGTTGAAGGAGGAGTTGAAGGATTTGTTGCAGGAGGAGTTGCAGGAGTTGTTGCAGGAGTTGTTGCAGGAGGAGGAGCAGGAGTTGTTGCAGGAGTTGTTGCAGGAGTTAATGCAGGACGACTTGCAGGAGTCATTGCTTGAGGAGTTGCAGGAGTTGTTGCAGTTGGTGTTGCATGCGGATTTGCAAGATTTGTTGGAGGAGTTGTTGCAGGAGGAGTTGCAGGAGTTGTTGCAGGAGGAGTTGCAGGAGGAGTTGCAGGAGTTGTTGCAAGAGTTGTTGCAGGAGGAGTTACAGGCGTTGTTGCAGGAGGAGTTGCAGGAGTTGTTGCAGAAGTTGTTGCAGGAGGAGTTGCAGGAGTTGTTGCAGGAGTTGTTGCAGGAGTTGTTGTCGGATGAGTTACAGGAGGAGTTGCAGGAGGATTTACAGGAGTTGCTGCAGGCGGAGTTGCAGGAGTTGTTGCAGGCCTTGTTGCAGGAGTTGTTGCAGGAGTTGTTGTAGGATGAGTTACAGGAGGAGTTGCAGGAGTTGTTGCAGGAGGATTTACAGGAGTTGTTGCAGGCGGAGTTGCAGGAGTTGTTGCAGGAGGAGTTGCAGGAGTTGTTGCAGGACAAGTTGCAGGAGTTGTTGCAGGAGGAGTTGCAGGAGTTGTTGCAGGAGTTGTTGCAGGAGTTGTTGCAGGAGTTTTTGTAGGAGGAGTTACAGGAGGAGTTGCAGGAGTTGTTGCAGGAGCATTTACAGGTATTGTTGCGGGAGCAGTTGCAGGAGTTGTTGCAGGAGGAGCTGCAGGAGTTGTTGCAGGACGAGTTGCAGGAGTTGTTGCAGGAGTTGTTGCAGGAGGAGTTGCAGGAGTTGTTGCAGGAGGACTTGCAGGAGTCGTTGCAGGAGCGTTGCAGCAGTTGTTGAAGGAGGAGTTGCAGGAGTTGTTGGAGGAGGAGTTGCAGGAGTTGTTGCAGGAGGTGTTGCAGGAGTTGTTGCAAGAGGAGTTGCAGGAGTTGTTGCAGGAATTTTTGCAGGAGGAGGAGCAGGAGTTGTTGCAGGGGTAGTTGCAGGAGTTATTGCAGGAGTGGTTGCAGGAGTTGTTGCAGGAGGAGTTGCAGGAGTTGTTGCAGATGGTGTTGCATCCGGATTTGCAAGATTTGTTGTAGGAGTTGTTGCAGGTGGAGTTGCAGGAGCTGTTGCAGGAGGAGTTGCAGGTGTTGTTGCAGGAGGAGTTGCATGAGTTGTTGCAGGAGTTGTTGCAGGAGAAGTTGCAGGAGTTGTTGCAGAAGGCGTTGAAGGAGGAGTTGAAGGATTTGTTGCAGGAGGAGTTGCAGGAGTTGTTGCAGGAGTTGTTGCAGGAGGAGGAGCAGGAGTTGTTGCAGGAGTTGTTGCAGGGTGAGTTGCAGGAGTTAATGCAGGAGGACTTGCAGGAGTCATTGCTTGAGGAGTTGCAGGAGTTGTTGCAGTTGGTGTTGCATGCGGATTTGCAAGATTTGTTGGAGGAGTTGTTGCAGGAGGAGTTGCAGGAGTTGTTGCAGGAGGAGTTGCAGGAGGAGTTGCAGGAGTTGTTGCAAGAGTTGTTGCAGGAGGAGTTACAGGCGTTGTTGCAGGAGGAGTTGCAGGAGTTGTTGCAGAAGTTGTTGCAGGAGGAGTTGCAGGAGTTGTTGCAGGAGTTGTTGCAGGAGTTGTTGTCGGATGAGTTACAGGAGGAGTTGCAGGAGGATTTACAGGAGTTGTTGCAGGCGGAGTTGCAGGAGTTGTTGCAGGCCTTGTTGCAGGAGTTGTTGCAGGAGTTGTTGTAGGATGAGTTACAGGAGGAGTTGCAGGAGTTGTTGCAGGAGGATTTACAGGAGTTGTTGCAGGCGGAGTTGCAGGAGTTGTTGCAGGAGGACTTGCAGGAGTCGTTCAGGAGCGTTGCAGCAGTTGTTTCAGGAGGAGTTGCAGGAGTTGTTGCAGGAGGAGTTGCAGGAGTTGTTGCAGGAGGAGTTGCAGGAGGAGTTGCAGGAGTTGTTGCAGTTGGTGTTGCATGCGGATTTGCAAGATTTGTTGGAGGAGTTGTTGCAGGAGGAGTTGCAGGAGTTGTTGCAGGAGGAGTTGCAGGAGGAGTTGCAGGAGTTGTTGCAAGAGTTGTTGCAGGAGCAGTTACAGGCGTTGTTGCAGGAGGAGTTGCAGGAGTTGTTGCAGAAGTTGTTGCAGGAGGAGTTGCAGGAGTTGTTGCAGGAGTTGTTGCAGGAGTTGTTGTCGGATGAGTTACAGGAGGAGTTGCAGGAGGATTTACAGGAGTTGTTGCAGGCGGAGTTGCAGGAGTTGTTGCAGGCCTTGTTGCAGGAGTTGTTGCAGGAGTTGTTGTAGGATGAGTTACAGGAGGAGTTGCAGGAGTTGTTGCAGGAGGATTTACAGGAGTTGTTGCAGGCGGAGTTGCAGGAGTTGTTGCACAAGGAGTTGCAGGAGTTGTTGCAGGACGAGTTGCAGGAGTTGTTGCAGGAGGAGTTGCAGGTGTTGTTGCAGGAGTTGTTGCAGGAGTTGTTGCAGGAGTTGTTGCAGGAGTTTTTGTAGGAGGAGTTACAGGAGGAGTTGCAGGAGTTGTTGCAGGAGCATTTACAGGTATTGTTGCAGGAGCAGTTGCAGGAGTTGTTGCAGGAGGAGCTGCAGGAGTTGTTGCAGGACGAGTTGCAGGAGTTGTTGCAGGAGTTGTTGCAGGAGTTGTTGCAGGAGGAGTTGCAGGAGTTGTTGCAGGAGGACTTGCAGGAGTCGTTCAGGAGCGTTGCAGCAGTTGTTGCAGGAGGAGTTGCAGGAGTTGTTGCAGGAGGAGTTGCAGGAGTTGTTGCAGGAGGAGTTGCAGGAGTTGTTGCAAGAGTTGTTGCAGGAGGAGTTGCAGGAGTTGTTGCAGGAGGAGTTGCAGGAGTTGTTGCAAGAGTTGTTGCTGGAGCAGTTACAGGCGTTGTTGCAGGAGGAGTTGCAGGAGTTGTTGCAGAAGTTGTTGCAGGAGTTGTTGCAGGAGTTGTTGCAGGAGTTGTTGCAGGAGTTTTTGTAGGAGGAGTTACAGGAGGAGTTGCAGGAGTTGTTGCAGGAGCATTTACAGGTATTGTTGCAGGAGCAGTTGCAGGAGTTGTTGCAGGAGGAGCTGCAGGAGTTGTTGCAGGACGAGTTGCAGGAGTTGTTGCAGGAGTTGTTGCAGGAGTTGTTGCAGGAGGAGTTGCAGGAGTTGTTGCAGGAGGACTTGCAGGAGTCGTTCAGGAGCATTGCAGCAGTTGTTGCAGGAGGAGTTGCAGGAGTTGTTGCAGGAGGAGTTGCAGGAGTTGTTGCAGGAGGAGTTGCAGTAGGAGTTGCAGGAGTTGTTGCAAGAGTTGTTGCAGGAGGAGTTGCAGGAGTTGTTGCAGGAGGAGTTGCGGGAGTTGTTGCAGGAGCATTTACAGGTATTGTTGCAGGAGCAGTTGCAGGAGTTGTTGCAGGAGGAGCTGCAGGAGTTGTTGCAGGACGAGTTGCAGGAGTTGTTGCAGGAGTTGTTGCAGGAGTTGTTGCAGGAGGAGTTGCAGGAGTTGTTGCAGGAGGACTTGCAGGAGTCGTTCAGGAGCGTTGCAGCAGTTGTTGCAGGAGGAGTTGCAGGAGATGTTGCAGGAGGAGTTGCAGGAGTTGTTGCAGGAGGAGTTGCAGGAGGAGTTGCATGAGTTGTTGCAAGAGTTGTTGCAGGAGGAGTTGCAGGAGTTGTTGCAGGAGGAGTTGCAGGAGTTGTTGCAAGAGTTGTTGCTGGAGCAGTTACAGGCGTTGTTGCAGGAGGAGTTGCAGGAGTTGTTGCAGAAGTTGTTGCAGGAGGAGTTGCAGGAGTTGTTGCAGGAGTTGTTGCAGGAGTTGTTGCCGGATGAGTTACAGGAGGAGTTGCAGGAGGATTTACAGGAGTTGTTGCAGGCGGAGTTGCAGGAGTTGTTGCAGGCCTTGTTGCAGGAGTTGTTGCAGGAGTTGTTGTAGGATGAGTTACAGGAGGAGTTGCAGGAGTTGTTGCAGGAGGATTTACAGGAGTTGCTGCAGGCGGAGTTGCAGGAGTTGTTGCACAAGGAGTTGCAGGAGTTGTTGCAGGACGAGTTGCAGGAGTTGTTGCAGGAGGAGTTGCAGGAGTTGTTGCAGGAGTTGTTGCAGGAGTTGTTGCAGGAGTTTTTGTAGGAGGAGTTACAGGAGGAGTTGCAGGAGTTGTTGCAGGAGCATTTACAGGTATTGTTGCAGGAGCAGTTGCAGGAGTTGTTGCAGGAGGAGCTGCAGGAGTTGTTGCAGGACGAGTTGCAGGAGTAGTTGCAGGAGTTGTTGCAGGAGTTGTTGCAGGAGGAGTTGCAGGAGTTGTTGCAGGAGGACTTGCAGGAGTCGTTCAGGAGCGTTGCAGCAGTTGTTGCAGGAGGAGTTGCAGGAGTTGTTGCAGGAGGAGTTGCAGGAGTTGTTGCAGGAGGAGTTGCAGGAGGAGTTGCAGGAGTTGTTGCAAGAGTTGTTGCAGGAGGAGTTGCAGGAGTTGTTGCAGGAGGAGTTGCAGGAGTTGTTGCAGAAGTTGTTGCTTGGGGGTTGCAGGAGTTATTGCAGGAGGAGTGGCAGGAGTTGTTGCAGGAGGAGTTGCAGTAGGAGTTGCAGCTGTTGTTGAAGGAGGAGTTGCAGGAGTTGTTGCAGGAGGAGTTGCAGGAGTTGTTGCAGGAGGTGTTGCAGGAGTTGTTGCAAGAGGAGTTGCAGGAGTTATTGCAGGAATTTTTGCAGGAGGAGGAGCAGGAGTTGTTGCAGGAGTTGTTGCAGGGGGAGTTGCAGGAGTTATTGCAGGAGGGTTGCAGGAGTTGTTGCAGGAGGAGTTGCAGGAGTTGTTGTAGGACGAGTTGCAGGAGTTGTTGCAGGAGGAGTTGCAGGAGTTGTTGCAGGAGGAGTTGCAGGAGTTGTTGCAGGAGTTGTTGTAGGAGGAGTTACAGGAGGAGTTGCAGGAGTTGTTGCAGGAGCATTTACAGGAGTTGTTGCAGGAGCAGTTGCAGGAGTTGTTGCAGGAGGGGCTGCAGGAGTTGTTGCAGGACGAGTTGCAGGAGTTGTTGCAGGAGTTGTTGCAGGAGGAGTTGCAGGAGTTGTTGCAGGAGGAGTTGGAGGAGTCGTTGCAGGAGCGTTGCAACAGTTGTTGCAGGAGGAGTTGCAGGAGTTATTGCAGGAGGAGTTGCAGGAGGAGTCGCAGAAGTTGTTGCAGGAGTTGTTGTAGGAGCTGTTGCAGGTGGAGTTGCAGGCAGATTTGCAAGAGTTGTTGCAGGAGTTGTTCCAGGTGGAGTTGCAGGAGTCGTTGCAGTAGTTGTTGCAGGAGGAGTTGTAGGAGTTGTTGCAGGAGGAGTTGCCGGAGTTGTTGCAGGAGCAGTTGCAGGAGTTGTTGCAGGAGGAGTTGCAGGAGGAGTTGCAGGAGTTATTGCAGGAGTTGTTGCAGAAGGAGTTGCAGGAGTTGTTTCAGGAGGAGTTGCAGGAGTTGTTGCAGGAGGAGTTGCAGGAGGAGTTGCAGGAGTTGTTGCAAGAGTTGTTGCAGGAGGAGTTGCAGGAGTTGTTGCAGGAGGAGTTGCAGGAGTTGTTGCAGAAGTTGTTGCATGGGGGTTGCAGGAGTTATTGCAGGAGGAGTGGCAGGAGTTGTTGCAGGAGGAGTTGCAGTAGGAGTTGCAGCAGTTGTTGAAGGAGGAGTTGCAGGAGTTGTTGGAGGAGGAGTTGCAGGTGTTGTTGCAGGAGGAGTGCATGAGTTGTTGCAGGAGTTGTTGCAGGAGAAGTTGCAGGAGTTGTTGCAGGAGGCGTTGAAGGAGGAGTTGAAGGATTTGTTGCAGGAGGAGTTGCAGGAGTTGTTGCAGGAGTTGTTGCAGGAGGAGGAGCAGGAGTTGTTGCAGGAGTTGTTGCAGGGTGAGTTGCAGGAGTTAATGCAGGAGGACTTGCAGGAGTCATTGCTTGAGGAGTTGCAGGAGTTGTTGCAGTTGGTGTTGCATGCGGATTTGCAAGATTTGTTGGAGGAGTTGTTGCAGGAGGAGTTGCAGGAGTTGTTGCAGGAGGAGTTGCAGGAGGAGTTGCAGGAGTTGTTGCAAGAGTTGTTGCAGGAGGAGTTACAGGCGTTGTTGCAGGAGGAGTTGCAGGAGTTGTTGCAGAAGTTGTTGCAGGAGGAGTTGCAGGAGTTGTTGCAGGAGTTGTTGCAGGAGTTGTTGTCGAATGAGTTACAGGAGGAGTTGCAGGAGGATTTACAGGAGTTGCTGCAGGCGGAGTTGCAGGAGTTGTTGCATGCCTTGTTGCAGGAGTTGTTGCAGGAGTTGTTGTAGGATGAGTTACAGGAGGAGTTGCAGGAGTTGTTGCAGGAGGATTTACAGGAGTTGTTGCAGGCGGAGTTGCAGGAGTTTTTGCAGGAGGAGTTGCAGGAGTTGTTGCAGGACAAGTTGCAGGAGTTGTTGCAGGAGGAGTTGCAGGAGTTGTTGCAGGAGTTGTTGCAGGAGTTGTTGCAGGAGTTTTTGTAGGAGGAGTTACAGGAGGAGTTGCAGGAGTTGTTGCAGGAGCATTTACAGGTATTGTTGCGGGAGCAGTTGCAGGAGTTGTTGCAGGAGGAGCTGCAGGAGTTGTTGCAGGACGAGTTGCAGGAGTTGTTGCAGGAGTTGTTGCAGGAGTTGTTGCAGGAGTTGTTGCAGGAGGAGTTGCAGGAGTTGTTGCAGGAGGAGTTGCAGTAGGAGTTGCAGCAGTTGTTGAAGGAGGAGTTGCAGGAGTTGTTGGAGGAGGAGTTGCAGGAGTTGTTGCAGGAGTTGTTGCAGGAGTTGTTGCAGGAGGAGTTGCAGGAGTTGTTGCAGGAGGACTTGCAGGAGTCGTTCAGGAGCGTTGCAGCAGTTGTTGCAGGAGGAGTTGCAGGAGTTGTTGCAGGAGGAGTTGCAGGAGTTGTTTCAGGAGGAGTTGCAGGAGGAGTTGCAGGAGTTGTTGCAAGAGTTGTTGCAGGAGGAGTTGCAGGAGTTGTTGCAGGAGGAGTTGCAGGAGTTGTTGCAGAAGTTGTTGCATGGGGGTTGCAGGAGTTATTGCAGGAGGAGTGGCAGGAGTTGTTGCAGGAGGAGTTGCAGTAGGAGTTGCAGCTGTTGTTGAAGGAGGAGTTGCAGGAGTTGTTGCAGGAGGAGTTGCAGGAGTTGTTGCAGGAGGTGTTGCAGGAGTTGTTGCAAGAGGAGTTGCAGGAGTTATTGCAGGAATTTTTGCAGGAGGAGGAGCAGGAGTTGTTGCAGGAGTTGTTGCAGGGGGAGTTGCAGGAGTTATTGCAGGAGGGTTGCAGGAGTTGTTGCAGGAGGAGTTGCAGGAGTTGTTGTAGGACGAGTTGCAGGAGTTGTTGCAGGAGGAGTTGCAGGAGTTGTTGCAGGAGGAGTTGCAGGAGTTGTTGCAGGAGTTGTTGTAGGAGGAGTTACAGGAGGAGTTGCAGGAGTTGTTGCAGGAGCATTTACAGGAGTTGTTGCAGGAGCAGTTGCAGGAGTTGTTGCAGGAGGGGCTGCAGGTGTTGTTGCAGGACGAGTTGCAGGAGTTGTTGCAGGAGTTGTTGCAGGAGGAGTTGCAGGAGTTGTTGCAGGAGGAGTTGGAGGAGTCGTTGCAGGAGCGTTGCAACAGTTGTTGCAGGAGGAGTTGCAGGAGTTATTGCAGGAGGAGTTGCAGGAGGAGTCGCAGAAGTTGTTGCAGGAGTTGTTGCAGGAGCTGTTGCAGGTGGAGTTGCAGGCAGATTTGCAAGAGTTGTTGCAGGAGTTGTTCCAGGTGGAGTTGCAGGAGTCATTGCAGTAGTTGTTGCAGGAGGAGTTGCAGGAGGAGTTGCAGGAGTTATTGCAGGAGTTGTTGCAGAAGGAGTTGCAGGAGTTGTTTCAGGAGGAGTTGCAGGAGTTGTTGCAGGAGGAGTTGCAGGAGGAGTTGCAGGAGTTGTTGCAAGAGTTGTTGCAGGAGGAGTTGCAGGAGTTGTTGCAGGAGGAGTTGCAGGAGTTGTTGCAGAAGTTGTTGCATGGGGGTTGCAGGAGTTATTGCAGGAGGAGTGGCAGGAGTTGTTGCAGGAGGAGTTGCAGTAGGAGTTGCAGCAGTTGTTGAAGGAGGAGTTGCAGGAGTTGTTGGAGGAGGAGTTGCAGGTGTTGTTGCAGGAGGAGTGCATGAGTTGTTGCAGGAGTTGTTGCTGGAGAAGTTGCAGGAGTTGTTGCAGGAGGCGTTGAAGGAGGAGTTGAAGGATTTGTTGCAGGAGGAGTTGCAGGAGTTGTTGCAGGAGTTGTTGCAGGAGGAGGAGCAGGAGTTGTTGCAGGAGTTGTTGCAGGGTGAGTTGCAGGAGTTAATGCAGGAGGACTTGCAGGAGTCATTGCTTGAGGAGTTGCAGGAGTTGTTGCAGTTGGTGTTGCATGCGGATTTGCAAGATTTGTTGGAGGAGTTGTTGCAGGAGGAGTTGCAGGAGTTGTTGCAGGAGGAGTTGCAGGAGGAGTTGCAGGAGTTGTTGCAAGAGTTGTTGCAGGAGGAGTTACAGGCGTTGTTGCAGGAGGAGTTGCAGGAGTTGTTGCAGAAGGTGTTGCAGGAGGAGTTGCAGGAGTTGTTGCAGGAGTTGTTGCAGGAGTTGTTGTCGAATGAGTTACAGGAGGAGTTGCAGGAGGATTTACAGGAGTTGCTGCAGGCGGAGTTGCAGGAGTTGTTGCATGCCTTGTTGCAGGAGTTGTTGCAGGAGTTGTTGTAGGATGAGTTACAGGAGGAGTTGCAGGAGTTGTTGCAGGAGGATTTACAGGAGTTGTTGCAGGCGGAGGTGCAGGAGTTTTTGCAGGAGGAGTTGCAGGAGTTGTTGCAGGACAAGTTGCAGGAGTTGTTGCAGGAGGAGTTGCAGGAGTTGTTGCAGGAGTTGTTGCAGGAGTTGTTGCAGGAGTTTTTGTAGGAGGAGTTACAGGAGGAGTTGCAGGAGTTGTTGCAGGAGCATTTACAGGTATTGTTGCGGGAGCAGTTGCAGGAGTTGTTGCAGGAGGAGCTGCAGGAGTTGTTGCAGGACGAGTTGCAGGAGTTGTTGCAGGAGTTGTTGCAGGAGTTGTTGCAGGAGTTGTTGCAGGAGGAGTTGCAGGAGTTTTTGCCGGAGGAGTTGCAGTAGGAGTTGCAGCAGTTGTTGAAGGAGGAGTTGCAGGAGTTGTTGGAGGAGGAGTTGCAGGAGTTGTTGCAGGAGGTGTTGCAGGAGTTGTTGCAAGAGGAGTTGCAGGAGTTGTTGCAGGAATTTTTGCAGGAGGAGGAGCAGGAGTTGTTGCAGGGGTAGTTGCAGGAGTTATTGCAGGAGTGGTTGCAGGAGTTGTTGCAGGAGGAGTTGCAGGAGTTGTTGCAGATGGTGTTGCATCCGGATTTGCAAGATTTGTTGTAGGAGTTGTTGCAGGTGGAGTTGCAGGAGCTGTTGCAGGAGGAGTTGCAGGTGTTGTTGCAGGAGGAGTTGCATGAGTTGTTGCAGGAGTTGTTGCAGGAAAAGTTGCAGGATTTGTTGCAGGAGGCGTTGAAGGAGGAGTTGAAGGATTTGTTGCAGGAGGAGTTGCAGGAGTTGTTGCAGGAGTTGTTGCAGGAGGAGGAGCAGGAGTTGTTGCAGGAGTTGTTGCAGGGTGAGTTGCAGGAGTTAATGCAGGAGGACTTGCAGGAGTCATTGCTTGAGGAGTTGCAGGAGTTGTTGCAGTTGGTGTTGCATGCGGATTTGCAAGATTTGTTGGAGGAGTTGTTGCAGGAGGAGTTGCAGGAGTTGTTGCAGGAGGAGTTGCAGGAGGAGTTGCAGGAGTTGTTGCAAGAGTTGTTGCAGGAGGAGTTACAGGCGTTGTTGCAGGAGGAGTTGCAGGAGTTGTTGCAGAAGTTGTTGCAGGAGGAGTTGCAGGAGTTGTTGCAGGAGTTGTTGCAGGAGTTGTTGTCGGATGAGTTACAGGAGGAGTTGCAGGAGGATTTACAGGAGTTGTTGCAGGCGGAGTTGCAGGAGTTGTTGCAGGCCTTGTTGCAGGAGTTGTTGCAGGAGTTGTTGTAGGATGAGTTACAGGAGGAGTTGCAGGAGTTGTTGCAGGAGGATTTACAGGAGTTGTTGCAGGCGGAGTTGCAGGAGTTGTTGCAGGAGGACTTGCAGGAGTCGTTCAGGAGCGTTGCAGCAGTTGTTTCAGGAGGAGTTGCAGGAGTTGTTGCAGGAGGAGTTGCAGGAGTTGTTGCAGGAGGAGTTGCAGGAGGAGTTGCAGGAGTTGTTGCAGTTGGTGTTGCATGCGGATTTGCAAGATTTGTTGGAGGAATTGTTGCAGGAGGAGTTGCAGGAGTTGTTGCAGGAGGAGTTGCAGGAGGAGTTGCAGGAGATGTTGCAAGAGTTGTTGCAGGAGCAGTTACAGGCGTTGTTGCAGGAGGAGTTGCAGGAGTTGTTGCAGAAGTTGTTGCAGGAGGAGTTGCAGGAGTTGTTGCAGGAGTTGTTGCAGGAGTTGTTGTCGGATGAGTTACAGGAGGAGTTGCAGGAGGATTTACAGGAGTTGTTGCAGGCGGAGTTGCAGGAGTTGTTGCAGGAGTTGTTGTAGGATGAGTTACAGGAGGAGTTGCAGGAGTTGTTGCAGGAGGATTTACAGGAGTTGTTGCAGGCGGAGTTGCAGGAGTTGTTGCACAAGGAGTTGCAGGAGTTGTTGCAGGACGAGTTGCAGGAGTTGTTGCAGGAGGAGTTGCAGGTGTTGTTGCAGGAGTTGTTGCAGGAGTTGTTGCAGGAGTTGTTGCAGGAGTGTTTGTAGGAGGAGTTACAGGAGGAGTTGCAGGAGTTGTTGCAGGAGCATTTACAGGTATTGTTGCAGGAGCAGTTGCAGGAGTTGTTGCAGGAGGAGCTGCAGGAGTTGTTGCAGGACGAGTTGCAGGAGTTGTTGCAGGAGTTGTTGCAGGAGTTGTTGCAGGAGGAGTTGCAGCAGTTGTTGCAGGAGGACTTGCAGGAGTCGTTCAGGAGCGTTGCAGCAGTTGTTGCAGGAGGAGTTGCAGGAGTTGTTGCAGGAGGAGTTGCAGGAGTTGTTGCAGGAGGAGTTGCAGGAGTTGTTGCAAGAGTTGTTGCAGGAGGAGTTGCAGGAGTTGTTGCAGGAGGAGTTGCAGGAGTTGTTGCAAGAGTTGTTGCTGGAGCAGTTACAGGCGTTGTTGCAGGAGGAGTTGCAGGAATTGTTGCAGAAGTTGTTGCAGGAGTTGTTGCAGGAGTTGTTGCAGGAGTTGTTGCAGGAGTTTTTGTAGGAGGAGTTACAGGAGGAGTTGCAGGAGTTGTTGCAGGAGCATTTACAGGTATTATTGCAGGAGCAGTTGCAGGAGTTGTTGCAGGAGGAGCTGCAGGAGTTGTTGCAGGACGAGTTGCAGGAGTTGTTGCAGGAGTTGTTGCAGCAGTTGTTACAGGAGGAGTTGCAGGAGTTGTTGCAGGAGGACTTGCAGGAGTCGTTCAGGAGCGTTGCAGCAGTTGTTGCAGGAGGAGTTGCAGGAGTTGTTGCAGGAGGAGTTGCAGGAGTTGTTGCAGGAGGAGTTGCAGTAGGAGTTGCAGGAGTTGTTGCAAGAGTTGTTGCAGGAGGAGTTGCAGGAGTTGTTGCAGGAGGAGTTGCAGGAGTTGTTGCAGGAGCATTTACAGGTATTGTTGCAGGAGCAGTTGCAGGAGTTGTTGCAGGAGGAGCTGCAGGAGTTGTTGCAGGACGAGTTGCAGGAGTTGTTGCAGGAGTTGTTGCAGGAGTTGTTGCAGGAGGAGTTGCAGGAGTTGTTGCAGGAGAACTTGCAGGAGTCGTTCAGGAGCGTTGCAGCAGTTGTTGCAGGAGGAGTTGCAGGAGTTGTTGCAGGAGGAGTTGCAGGAGTTGTTGCAGGAGGAGTTGCAGGAGGAGTTGCATGAGTTGTTGCAAGAGTTGTTGCAGGAGGAGTTGCAGGAGTTGTTGCAGGAGGAGTTGCAGGAGTTGTTGCAAGAGTTGTTGCTGGAGCAGTTACAGGCGTTGTTGCAGGAGGAGTTGCAGGAGTTGTTGCAGAAGTTGTTGCAGGAGGAGTTGCAGGAGTTGTTGCAGGAGTTGTTGCAGGAGTTGTTGCCGGATGAGTTACAGGAGGAGTTGCAGGAGGATTTACAGGAGTTGTTGCAGGCGGAGTTGCAGGAGTTGTTGCAGGCCTTGTTGCAGGAGTTGTTGCAGGAGTTGTTGTAGGATGAGTTACAGGAGGAGTTGCAGGAGTTGTTGCAGGAGGATTTACAGGAGTTGTTGCAGGCGGAGTTGCAGGAGTTGTTGCACAAGGAGTTGCAGGAGTTGTTGCAGGACGAGTTGCAGGAGTTGTTGCA
The DNA here is from genome assembly GCF_044704955.1 of Pristiophorus japonicus. Classification (NCBI taxonomy): domain Eukaryota; kingdom Metazoa; phylum Chordata; class Chondrichthyes; family Pristiophoridae; genus Pristiophorus; species Pristiophorus japonicus. The sequence goes on along the minus strand of NW_027253095.1, from coordinate 497,268 downwards.
GGAGGAGTTGCAGGAGTTGTTGCAGGAGTTGTTGCAGGAGTTGTTGCAGGAGTTTTTGTAGGAGGAGTTACAGGAGGAGTTGCAGGAGTTGTTGCAGGAGCATTTACAGGTATTGTTGCAGGAGCAGTTGCAGGAGTTGTTGCAGGAGGAGCTGCAGGAGTTGTTGCAGGACGAGTTGCAGGAGTTGTTGCAGGAGTTGTTGCAGGAGTTGTTGCAGGAGGAGTTGCAGCAGTTGTTGCAGGCGGACTTGCAGGAGTCGTTCAGGAGCGTTGCAGCAGTTGTTGCAGGAGGAGTTGCAGGAGTTGTTGCAGGAGGAGTTGCAGGAGTTGTTGCAGGACGAGTTGCAGGAGTTGTTGCAGGAGGAGTTGCAGGTGTTGTTGCAGGAGTTGTTGCAGGAGTTGTTGCAGGAGTTGTTGCAGGAGTTTTTGTAGGAGGAGTTACAGGAGGAGTTGCAGGAGTTGTTGCAGGAGCATTTACAGGTATTGTTGCAGGAGCAGTTGCAGGAGTTGTTGCAGGAGGAGCTGCAGGAGTTGTTGCAGGACGAGTTGCAGGAGTTGTTGCAGGAGTTGTTGCAGGAGTTGTTGCAGGAGGAGTTGCAGCAGTTGTTGCAGGAGGACTTGCAGGAGTCGTTCAGGAGCGTTGCAGCAGTTGTTGCAGGAGGAGTTGCAGGAGTTGTTGCAGGAGGAGTTGCAGGAGTTGTTGCAGGAGGAGTTGCAGGAGTTGTTGCAAGAGTTGTTGCAGGAGGAGTTGCAGGAGTTGTTGCAGGAGGAGTTGCAGGAGTTGTTGCAAGAGTTGTTGCTGGAGCAGTTACAGGCGTTGTTGCAGGAGGAGTTGCAGGAGTTGTTGCAGAAGTTGTTGCAGGAGTTGTTGCAGGAGTTGTTGCAGGAGTTGTTGCAGGAGTTTTTGTAGGAGGAGTTACAGGAGGAGTTGCAGGAGGGGTTGCAGGAGCATTTACAGGTATTGTTGCAGGAGCAGTTGCAGGAGTTGTTGCAGGAGGAGCTGCAGGAGTTGTTGCAGGACGAGTTGCAGGAGTTGTTGCAGGAGTTGTTGCAGGAGTTGTTGCAGGAGGAGTTGCAGGAGTTGTTGCAGGAGGACTTGCAGGAGTCGTTCAGGAGCGTTGCAGCAGTTGTTGCAGGAGGAGTTGCAGGAGTTGTTGCAGGAGGAGTTGCAGGAGTTGTTGCAGGAGGAGTTGCAGTAGGAGTTGCAGGAGTTGTTGCAAGCGTTGTTGCAGGAGGAGTTGCAGGAGTTGTTGCAGGAGGAGTTGCAGGAGTTGTTGCAGGAGCATTTACAGGTATTGTTGCAGGAGCAGTTGCAGGAGTTGTTGCAGGAGGAGCTGCAGGAGTTGTTGCAGGACGAGTTGCAGGAGTTGTTGCAGGAGTTGTTGCAGGAGTTGTTGCAGGAGGAGTTGCAGGAGTTGTTGCAGGAGAACTTGCAGGAGTCGTTCAGGAGCGTTGCAGCAGTTGTTGCAGGAGGAGTTGCAGGAGTTGTTGCAGGAGGAGTTGCAGGAGTTGTTGCAGGAGGAGTTGCAGGAGGAGTTGCATGAGTTGTTGCAAGAGTTGTTGCAGGAGGAGTTGCAGGAGTTCTTGCAGGAGGAGTTGCAGGAGTTGTTGCAAGAGTTGTTGCTGGAGCAGTTACAGGCGTTGTTGCAGGAGGAGTTGCAGGAGTTGTTGCAGAAGTTGTTGCAGGAGGAGTTGCAGGAGTTGTTGCAGGAGTTGTTGCAGGAGTTGTTGCCGGATGAGTTACAGGAGGAGTTGCAGGAGGATTTACAGGAGTTGTTGCAGGCGGAGTTGCAGGAGTTGTTGCAGGCCTTGTTGCAGGAGTTGTTGTAGGATGAGTTACAGGAGGAGTTGCAGGAGTTGTTGCAGGAGGATTTACAGGAGTTGTTGCAGGCGGAGTTGCAGGAGTTGTTGCACAAGGAGTTGCAGGAGTTGTTGCAGGACGAGTTGCAGGAGTTGTTGCAGGAGGAGTTGCAGGAGTTGTTGCAGGAGTTGTTGCAGGAGTTGTTGCAGGAGTTTTTGTAGGAGGAGTTACAGGAGGAGTTGCAGGAGTTGTTGCAGGAGCATTTACAGGTATTGTTGCAGGAGCAGTTGCAGGAGTTGTTGCAGGAGGAGCTGCAGGAGTTGTTGCAGGACGAGTTGCAGGAGTTGTTGCAGGAGTTGTTGCAGGAGTTGTTGCAGGAGGAGTTGCAGGAGTTGTTGCAGGAGGACTTGCAGGAGTCGTTCAGGAGCGTTGCAGCAGTTGTTGCAGGAGGAGTTGCAGGAGTTGTTGCAGGAGGAGTTGCAGGAGTTGTTGCAGGAGGAGTTGCAGGAGGAGTTGCAGGAGTTGTTGCAAGAGTTGTTGCAGGAGGAGTTGCAGGAGTTGTTGCAGGAGGAGTTGCAGGAGTTGTTGCAGAAGTTGTTGCATGGGGGTTGCAGGAGTTATTGCAGGAGGAGTGGCAGGAGTTGTTGCAGGAGGAGTTGCAGTAGGAGTTGCAGCTGTTGTTGAAGGAGGAGTTGCAGGAGTTGTTGCAGGAGGAGTTGCAGGAGTTGTTGCAGGAGGTGTTGCAGGAGTTGTTGCAAGAGGAGTTGCAGGAGTTATTGCAGGAATTTTTGCAGGAGGAGGAGCAGGAGTTGTTGCAGGAGTTGTTGCAGGGGGAGTTGCAGGAGTTATTGCAGGAGGGTTGCAGGAGTTGTTGCAGGAGGAGTTGCAGGAGTTGTTGTAGGACGAGTTGCAGGAGTTGTTGCAGGAGGAGTTGCAGGAGTTGTTGCAGGAGGAGTTGCAGGAGTTGTTGCAGGAGTTGTTGTAGGAGGAGGTACAGGAGGAGTTGCAGGAGTTGTTGCAGGAGCATTTACAGGAGTTGTTGCAGGAGCAGTTGCAGGAGTTGTTGCAGGAGGGGCTGCAGGAGTTGTTGCAGGACGAGTTGCAGGAGTTGTTGCAGGAGTTGTTGCAGGAGGAGTTGCAGGAGTTGTTGCAGGAGGAGTTGGAGGAGTCGTTGCAGGAGCGTTGCAACAGTTGTTGCAGGAGGAGTTGCAGGAGTTATTGCAGGAGGAGTTGCAGGAGGAGTCGCAGAAGTTGTTGCAGGAGTTGTTGCAGGAGCTGTTGCAGGTGGAGTTGCAGGCAGATTTGCAAGAGTTGTTGCAGGAGTTGTTCCAGGTGGAGTTGCAGGAGTCGTTGCAGTAGTTGTTGCAGGAGGAGTTGTAGGAGTTGTTGCAGGAGGAGTTGCCGGAGTTGTTGCAGGAGCAGTTGCAGAAGTTGTTGCAGGAGGAGTTGCAGGAGGAGTTGCAGGAGTTATTGCAGGAGTTGTTGCAGAAGGATTTGCAGGAGTTGTTTCAGGAGGAGTTGCAGGAGTTGTTGCAGGAGGAGTTGCAGGAGGAGTTGCAGGAGTTGTTGCAAGAGTTGTTGCAGGAGGAGTTGCAGGAGTTGTTGCAGGAGGAGTTGCAGGAGTTGTTGCAGAAGTTGTTGCATGGGGGTTGCAGGAGTTATTGCAGGAGGAGTGGCAGGAGTTGTTGCAGGAGGAGTTGCAGTAGGAGTTGCAGCAGTTGTTGAAGGAGGAGTTGCAGGAGTTGTTGGAGGAGGAGTTGCAGGTGTTGTTGCAGGAGGAGTTGCATGAGTTGTTGCAGGAGTTGTTGCAGGAGAAGTTGCAGGAGTTGTTGCAGGAGGCGTTGAAGGAGGAGTTGAAGGATTTGTTGCAGGAGGAGTTGCAGGAGTTGTTGCAGGAGTTGTTGCAGGAGGAGGAGCAGGAGTTGTTGCAGGAGTTGTTGCAGGGTGAGTTGCAGGAGTTAATGCAGGACGACTTGCAGGAGTCATTGCTTGAGGAGTTGCAGGAGTTGTTGCAGTTGGTGTTGCAGGAGGAGTTGCAGGAGTTGTTGCAGGAGGAGTTGCAGGAGTTGTTGCAGAAGTTGTTGCATGGGGGTTGCAGGAGTTATTGCAGGAGGAGTGGCAGGAGTTGTTGCAGGAGGAGTTGCAGTAGGAGTTGCAGCAGTTGTTGAAGGAGGAGGTGCAGGAGTTGTTGGAGGAGGAGTTGCAGGTGTTGTTGCAGGAGGAGTTGCATGAGTTGTTGCAGGAGTTGTTGGAGGAGAAGTTGCAGGAGTTGTTGCAGGAGGCGTTGAAGGAGGAGTAGAAGGATTTGTTGCAGGAGGAGTTGCAGGAGTTGTTGCAGGAGTTGTTGCAGGAGGAGGAGCAGGAGTTGTTGCAGGAGTTGTTGCAGGGTGAGTTGCAGGAGTTAATGCAGGACGACTTGCAGGAGTCATTGCTTGAGGAGTTGCAGGAGTTGTTGCAGTTGGTGTTGCATGCGGATTTGCAAGATTTGTTGGAGGAGTTGTTGCAGGAGGAGTTGCAGGAGTTGTTGCAGGAGGAGTTGCAGGAGGAGTTGCAGGAGTTTTTGCAAGAGTTGTTGCAGGAGGAGTTACAGGCGTTGTTGCAGGAGGAGTTGCAAGAGTTGTTGCAGAAGTTGTTGCAGGAGGAGTTGCAGGAGTTGTTGCAGGAGTTGTTGCAGGAGTTGTTGTCGGATGAGTTACAGGAGGAGTTGCAGGAGGATTTACAGGAGTTGCTGCAGGCGGAGTTGCAGGAGTTGTTGCAGGCCTTGTTGCAGGAGTTGTTGCAGGAGTTGTTGCAGGATGAGTTACAGGAGGAGTTGCAGGAGTTGTTGCAGGAGGATTTACAGGAGTTGTTGCAGGCGGAGTTGCAGGAGTTGTTGCAGGAGGAGTTGCAGGAGTTGTTGCAGGACAAGTTGCAGGAGTTGTTGCAGGAGGAGTTGCAGGAGTTGTTGCAGGAGTTGTTGCAGGAGTTGTTGCAGGAGTTTTTGTAGGAGGAGTTACAGGAGGAGTTGCAGGAGTTGTTGCAGGAGCATTTACAGGTATTGTTGCGGGAGCAGTTGCAGGAGTTGTTGCAGGAGGAGCTGCAGGAGTTGTTGCAGGACGAGTTGCAGGAGTTGTTGCAGGAGTTGTTGCAGGAGTTGTTGCAGGAGGAGTTGCAGGAGTTGTTGCAGGAGGAGTTGCAGTAGGAGTTGCAGCAGTTGTTGAAGGAGGAGTTGCAGGAGTTGTTGGAGGAGGAGTTGCAGGAGTTGTTGCAGGAGGTGTTGCAGGAGTTGTTGCAAGAGGAGTTGCAGGAGTTGTTGCAGGAATTTTTGCAGGAGGAGGAGCAGGAGTTGTTGCAGGGGTAGTTGCAGGAGTTATTGCAGGAGTGGTTGCAGGAGTTGTTGCAGGAGGAGTTGCAGGAGTTGTTGCAGATGGTGTTGCATCCGGATTTGCAAGATTTGTTGTAGGAGTTGTTGCAGGTGGAGTTGCAGGAGCTGTTGCAGGAGGAGTTGCAGGTGTTGTTGCAGGAGGAGTTGCATGAGTTGTTGCAGGAGTTGTTGCAGGAGAAGTTGCAGGAGTTGTTGCAGGAGGCGTTGAAGGAGGAGTTGAAGGATTTGTTGCAGGAGGAGTTGCAGGAGTTGTTGCAGGAGTTGTTGCAGGAGGAGGAGCAGGAGTTGTTGCAGGAGTTGTTGCAGGGTGAGTTGCAGGAGTTAATGCAGGACGACTTGCAGGAGTCATTGCTTGAGGAGTTGCAGGAGTTGTTTCAGTTGGTGTTGCATGCGGATTTGCAAGATTTGTTGGAGGAGTTGTTGCAGGAGGAGTTGCAGGAGTTGTTGCAGGAGGAGTTGCAGGAGGAGTTGCAGGAGTTGTTGCAAGAGTTGTTGCAGGAGGAGTTACAGGCGTTGTTGCAGGAGGAGTTGCAGGAGTTGTTGCAGAAGTTGTTGCAGGAGGAGTTGCAGGAGTTGTTGCAGGAGTTGTTGCAGGAGTTGTTGTCGGATGAGTTACAGGAGGAGTTGCAGGAGGATTTACAGGAGTTGTTGCAGGCGGAGTTGCAGGAGTTGTTGCAGGCCTTGTTGCAGGAGTTGTTGCAGGAGTTGTTGTAGGATGAGTTACAGGAGGAGTTGCAGGAGTTGTTGCAGGAGGATTTACAGGAGTTGTTGCAGGCGGAGTTGCAGGAGTTGTTGCAGGAGGACTTGCAGGAGTCGTTCAGGAGCGTTGCAGCAGTTGTTTCAGGAGGAGTTGCAGGAGTTGTTGCAGGAGGAGTTGCAGGAGTTGTTGCAGGAGGAGTTGCAGGAGGAGTTGCAGGAGTTGTTGCAGTTGGTGTTGCATGCGGATTTGCAAGATTTGTTGGAGGAGTTGTTGCAGGAGGAGTTGCAGGAGTTGTTGCAGGAGGAGTTGCAGGAGGAGTTGCAGGAGTTGTTGCAAGAGTTGTTGCAGGAGCAGTTACAGGCGTTGTTGCAGGAGGAGTTGCAGGAGTTGTTGCAGAAGTTGTTGCAGGAGGAGTTGCAGGAGTTGTTGCAGGAGTTGTTGCAGGAGTTGTTGTCGGATGAGTTACAGGAGGAGTTGCAGGAGGATTTACAGGAGTTGTTGCAGGCGGAGTTGCAGGAGTTGTTGCAGGCCTTGTTGCAGGAGTTGTTGCAGGAGTTGTTGTAGGATGAGTTACAGGAGGAGTTGCAGGAGTTGTTGCAGGAGGATTTACAGGAGTTGTTGCAGGCGGAGTTGCAGGAGTTGTTGCACAAGGAGTTGCAGGAGTTGTTGCAGGACGAGTTGCAGGAGTTGTTGCAGGAGGAGTTGCAGGTGTTGTTGCAGGAGTTGTTGCAGGAGTTGTTGCAGGAGTTGTTGCAGGAGTTTTTGTAGGAGGAGTTACAGGAGGAGTTGCAGGAGTTGTTGCAGGAGCATTTACAGGTATTGTTGCAGGAGCAGTTGCAGGAGTTGTTGCAGGAGGAGCTGCAGGAGTTGTTGCAGGACGAGTTGCAGGAGTTGTTGCAGGAGTTGTTGCAGGAGTTGTTGCAGGAGGAGTTGCAGAGTTGTTGCAGGAGGACTTGCAGGAGTCGTTCAGGAGCGTTGCAGCAGTTGTTGCAGGAGGAGTTGCAGGAGTTGTTGCAGGAGGAGTTGCAGGAGTTGTTGCAGGAGGAGTTGCAGGAGTTGTTGCAAGAGTTGTTGCAGGAGGAGTTGCAGGAGTTGTTGCAGGAGGAGTTGCAGGAGTTGTTGCAAGAGTTGTTGCTGGAGCAGTTACAGGCGTTGTTGCAGGAGGAGTTGCAGGAGTTGTTGCAGAAGTTGTTGCAGGAGTTGTTGCAGGAGTTGTTGCAGGAGTTGTTGCAGGAGTTTTTGTAGGAGGAGTTACAGGAGGAGTTGCAGGAGTTGTTGCAGGAGCATTTACAGGTATTGTTGCAGGAGCAGTTGCAGGAGTTGTTGCAGGAGGAGCTGCAGGAGTTGTTGCAGGACGAGTTGCAGGAGTTGTTGCAGGAGTTGTTGCAGGAGTTGTTGCAGGAGGAGTTGCAGGAGTTGTTGCAGGAGGACTTGCAGGAGTCATTCAGGAGCGTTGCAGCAGTTGTTGCAGGAGGAGTTGCAGGAGTTGTTGCAGGAGGAGTTGCAGGAGTTGTTGCAGGAGGAGTTGCAGGAGGAGTTGCAGGAGTTGTTGCAAGAGTTGTTGCAGGAGGAGTTGCAGGAGTTGTTGCAGGAGGAGTTGCAGGAGTTGTTGCAGGAGCATTTACAGGTATTGTTGCAGGAGCAGTTGCAGGAGTTGTTGCAGGAGGAGCTGCAGGAGTTGTTGCAGGACGAGTTGCAGGAGTTGTTGCAGGAGTTGTTGCAGGAGTTGTTGCAGGAGGAGTTGCAGGAGTTGTTGCAGGAGGACTTGCAGGAGTCGTTCAGGAGCGTTGCAGCAGTTGTTGCAGGAGGAGTTGCAGGAGTTGTTGCAGGAGGAGTTGCAGGAGTGGTTGCAGGAGGAGTTGCAGGAGTTGTTGCAAGAGTTGTTGCAGGAGGAGTTGCAGGAGTTGTTGCAGGAGGAGTTGCAGGAGTTGTTGCAAGAGTTGTTGCTGGAGCAGTTACAGGCGTTGTTGCAGGAGGAGTTGCAGGAGTTGTTGCAGAAGTTGTTGCAGGAGTTGTTGCAGGAGTTGTTGCAGGAGTTGTTGCAGGAGTTTTTGTAGGAGGAGTTACAGGAGGAGTTGCAGGAGTTGTTGCAGGAGCATTTACAGGTATTGTTGCAGGAGCAGTTGCAGGAGTTGTTGCAGGAGGAGCTGCAGGAGTTGTTGCAGGACGAGTTGCAGGAGTTGTTGCAGGAGTTGTTGCAGGAGTTGTTGCAGGAGGAGTTGCAGGAGTTGTTGCAGGAGGACTTGCAGGAGTCATTCAGGAGCGTTGCAGCAGTTGTTGCAGGAGGAGTTGCAGGAGTTGTTGCAGGAGGAGTTGCAGGAGTTGTTGCAGGAGGAGTTGCAGGAGGAGTTGCAGGAGTTGTTGCAAGAGTTGTTGCAGGAGGAGTTGCAGGAGTTGTTGCAGGAGGAGTTGCAGGAGTTGTTGCAGGAGCATTTACAGGTATTGTTGCAGGAGCAGTTGCAGGAGTTGTTGCAGGAGGAGCTGCAGGAGTTGTTGCAGGACGAGTTGCAGGAGTTGTTGCAGGAGTTGTTGCAGGAGTTGTTGCAGGAGGAGTTGCAGGAGTTGTTGCAGGAGGACTTGCAGGAGTCGTTCAGGAGCGTTGCAGCAGTTGTTGCAGGAGGAGTTGCAGGAGTTGTTGCAGGAGGAGTTGCAGGAGTTGTTGCAGGAGGAGTTGCAGGAGGAGTTGCATGAGTTGTTGCAAGAGTTGTTGCAGGAGGAGTTGCAGGAGTTGTTGCAGGAGGAGTTGCAGGAGTTGTTGCAAGAGTTGTTGCTGGAGCAGTTACAGGCGTTGTTGCAGGAGGAGTTGCAGGAGTTGTTGCAGAAGTTGTTGCAGGAGGAGTTGCAGGAGTTGTTGCAGGAGTTGTTGCAAAGTTGTTGCCGGATGAGTTACAGGAGGAGTTGCAGGAGGATTTACAGGAGTTGTTGCAGGCGGAGTTGCAGGAGTTGTTGCAGGCTTTGTTGCAGGAGTTGTTGCAGGAGTTGTTGTAGGATGAGTTACAGGAGGAGTTGCAGGAGTTGTTGCAGGAGGATTTACAGGAGTTGTTGCAGGCGGAGTTGCAGGAGTTGTTGCACAAGGAGTTGCAGGAGTTGTTGCAGGACGAGTTGAAGGAGTTGTTGCAGGAGGAGTTGCAGGAGTTGTTGCAGGAGTTGTTGCAGGAGTTGTTGCAGGAGTTTTTGTAGGAGGAGTTACAGGAGGAGTTGCAGGAGTTGTTGCAGGAGCATTTACAGGTATTGTTGCAGGAGCAGTTGCAGGAGTTGTTGCAGGAGGAGCTGCAGGAGTTGTTGCAGGACGAGTTGCAGGAGTTGTTGCAGGAGTTGTTGCAGGAGTTGTTGCAGGAGGAGTTGCAGGAGTTGTTGCAGGAGGACTTGCAGGAGTCGTTCAGGAGCGTTGCAGCAGTTGTTGCAGGAGGAGTTGCAGGAGTTGTTGCAGGAGGAGTTGCAGGAGTTGTTGCAGGAGGAGTTGCAGGAGGAGTTGCAGGAGTTGTTGCAAGAGTTGTTGCAGGAGGAGTTGCAGGAGTTATTGCAGGAGGAGTTGCAGGAGTTGTTGCATGGGGTTTGCAGGAGTTATTGCAGGAGGAGTGGCAGGAGTTGTTGCAGGAGGAGTTGCAGTAGGAGTTGCAGCAGTTGTTGAAGGAGGAGTTGCAGGAGTTGTTGGAGGAGGAGTTGCAGGTGTTGTTGCAGGAGGAGTTGCAGGAGTTGTTGTAGGATGAGTTACAGGAGGAGTTGCAGGAGTTGTTGCAGGAGGATTTACAGGAGTTGTTGCAGGCGGAGTTGCAGGAGTTGTTGCAGGAGGACTTGCAGGAGTCGTTCAGGAGCGTTGCAGCAGTTGTTTCAGGAGGAGTTGCAGGAGTTGTTGCAGGAGTTGTTGCAGGAGTTGTTGCAGGAGTTTTTGTAGGAGGAGTTGCAGGAGTTGTTGCAAGAGTTGTTGCAGGAGGAGTTGCAGGAGTTGTTGCAGGAGGAGTTGCAGGAGTTGTTGCATGGGGGTTGCAGGAGTTATTGCAGGAGGAGTGGCAGGAGTTGTTGCAGGAGGAGTTGCAGTAGGAGTTGCAGCAGTTGTTGAAGGAGGAGTTGCAGGAGTTGTTGCAGGAGGAGTTGCAGGAGGTGTTGCAGGAGGTGTTGCAGGAGTTGTTGCATGGGGTTTGCACGAGTTATTGCAGGAGGAGTGGCAGGAGTTGTTGCAGGAGGAGTTGCAGTAGGAGTTGCAGCAGTTGTTGAAGGAGGAGTTGCAGGAGTTGTTGGAGGAGGAGTTGCAGGTGTTGTTGCAGGAGGAGTTGCAGGAGTTGTTGTAGGATGAGTTACAGGAGGAGTTGCAGGAGTTGTTGCAGGAGGATTTACAGGAGTTGTTGCAGGCGGAGTTGCAGGAGTTGTTGCAGGAGGACTTGCAGGAGTCGTTCAGGAGCGTTGCAGCAGTTGTTTCAGGAGGAGTTGCAGGAGTTGTTGCAGGAGTTGTTGCAGGAGTTGTTGCAGGAGTTTTTGTAGGAGGAGTTACAGGAGGAGTTGCAGGAGTTGTTGCAGGAGAAGTTGCAGGAGTTGTTGCAGGAGGCGTTGAAGGAGGAGTTGAAGGATTTGTTGCAGGAGGAGTTGCAGGAGTTGTTGCAGGAGTTGTTGCAGGAGGAGGAGCAGGAGTTGTTGCAGGAGTTGTTGCAGGGTGAGTTGCAGGAGTTAATGCAGGACGACTTGCAGGAGTCATTGCTTGAGGAGTTGCAGGAGTTGTTGCAGTTGGTGTTGCATGCGGATTTGCAAGATTTGTTGGAGGAGTTGTTGCAGGAGGAGTTGCAGGAGTTGTTGCAGGAGGAGTTGCAGGAGGAGTTGCAGGAGTTGTTGCAAGAGTTGTTGCAGGAGGAGTTACAGGCGTTGTTGCAGGAGGAGTTGCAGGAGTTGTTGCAGAAGTTGTTGCAGGAGGAGTTGCAGGAGTTGTTGCAGGAGTTGTTGCAGGAGTTGTTGTCGGATGAGTTACAGGAGGAGTTGCAGGAGGATTTACAGGAGTTGCTGCAGGCGGAGTTGCAGGAGTTGTTGCAGGCCTTGTTGCAGGAGTTGTTGCAGGAGTTGTTGTCGGATGAGTTACAGGAGGAGTTGCAGGAGTTGTTGCAGGAGGATTTACAGGAGTTGTTGCAGGCGGAGTTGCAGGAGTTGTTGCAGGAGGAGTTGCAGGAGTTGTTGCAGGAGCAGTTGCAGGAGTTGTTGCAGGAGGAGCTGCAGGAGTTGTTGCAGGACGAGTTGCAGGAGTTGTTGCAGGAGTTGTTGCAGGAGTTGTTGCAGGAGGAGTTGCAGGAGTTGTTGCAGGAGGAGTTGCAGTAGGAGTTGCAGCAGTTGTTGAAGGAGGAGTTGCAGGAGTTGTTGGAGGAGGAGTTGCAGGAGTTGTTGCAGGAGGAGTTGCAGGAGTTGTTGCAGGAGTTGTTGCAGGAGTTGTTGCAGGAGTTTTTGTAGGAGGAGTTACAGGAGGAGTTGCAGGAGTTGTTGCAGGAGCATTTACAGGTATTGTTGCGGGAGCAGTTGCAGGAGTTGTTGCAGGAGGAGCTGCAGGAGTTGTTGCAGGACGAGTTGCAGGAGTTGTTGCAGGAGTTGTTGCAGGAGTTGTTGCAGTAGGAGTTGCAGGAGTTGTTGCAGGAGGAGTTGCAGTAGGAGTTGCAGCAGTTGTTGAAGGAGGAGTTGCAGGAGTTGTTGGAGGAGGAGTTGCAGGAGTTGTTGCAGGAGGTGTTGCAGGAGTTGTTGCAAGAGGAATTGCAGGAGTTGTTGCAGGAATTTTTGCAGGAGGAGGAGCAGGAGTTGTTGCAGGGGTAGTTGCAGGAGTTATTGCAGGAGTGGTTGCAGGAGTTGTTGCAGGAGGAGTTGCAGGAGTTGTTGCAGATGGTGTTGCATCCGGATTTGCAAGATTTGTTGGAGGAGTTGTTGCAGGAGGAGTTGCAGGAGTTGTTGCAGGAGGAGTTGCAGGAGTTGTTGCAAGAGTTGTTGCAGGAGGAGTTACAGGCGTTGTTGCAGAAGGAGTTGCAGGAGTTGTTGCAGAAGTTGTTGCAGGAGGAGTTGCAGGAGTTGTTGCAGGAGTTGTTGCAGGAGTTGTTGTCGGATGAGTTACAGGAGGAGTTGCAGGAGGATTTACAGGAGTTGCTGCAGGCGGAGTTGCAGGAGTTGTTGCAGGCCTTGTTGCAGGAGTTGTTGCAGGAGTTGTTGTCGGATGAGTTACAGGAGGAGTTGCAGGAGTTGTTGCAGGAGGATTTACAGGAGTTGTTGCAGCGGAGTTGCAGGAGTTGTTGCAGGAGGAGTTGCAGGAGTTGTTGCAGGACAAGTTGCAGGAGTTGTTGCAGGAGGAGTTGCAGGAGTTGTTGCAGGAGTTGTTGCAGGAGTTGTTGCAGGAGTTTTTGTAGGAGGAGTTACAGGAGGAGTTGCAGGAGTTGTTGCAGGAGCATTTACAGGTATTGTTGCGGGAGCAGTTGCAGGAGTTGTTGCAGGAGGAGCTGCAGGAGTTGTTGCACAAGGAGTTGCAGGAGTTGTTGCAGGACGAGTTGAAGGAGTTGTTGCAGGAGGAGTTGCAGGAGTTGTTGCAGGAGTTGTTGCAGGAGTTGTTGCAGGAGTTTTTGTAGGAGGAGTTACAGGAGGAGTTGCAGGAGTTGTTGCAGGAGCATTTACAGGTATTGTTGCAGGAGCAGTTGCAGGAGTTGTTGCAGGAGGAGCTGCAGGAGTTGTTGCAGGACGAGTTGCAGGAGTTGTTGCAGGAGTTGTTGCAGGAGTTGTTGCAGGAGGAGTTGCAGGAGTTGTTGCAGGAGGACTTGCAGGAGTCGTTCAGGAGCGTTGCAGCAGTTGTTGCAGGAGGAGTTGCAGGAGTTGTTGCAGGAGGAGTTGCAGGAGTTGTTGCAGGAGGAGTTGCAGGAGGAGTTGCAGGAGTTGTTGCAAGAGTTGTTGCAGGAGGAGTTGCAGGAGTTATTGCAGGAGGAGTTGCAGGAGTTGTTGCATGGGGTTTGCAGGAGTTATTGCAGGAGGAGTGGCAGGAGTTGTTGCAGGAGGAGTTGCAGTAGGAGTTGCAGCAGTTGTTGAAGGAGGAGTTGCAGGAGTTGTTGGAGGAGGAGTTGCAGGTGTTGTTGCAGGAGGAGTTGCAGGAGTTGTTGTAGGATGAGTTACAGGAGGAGTTGCAGGAGTTGTTGCAGGAGGATTTACAGGAGTTGTTGCAGGCGGAGTTGCAGGAGTTGTTGCAGGAGGACTTGCAGGAGTCGTTCAGGAGCGTTGCAGCAGTTGTTTCAGGAGGAGTTGCAGGAGTTGTTGCAGGAGTTGTTGCAGGAGTTGTTGCAGGAGTTTTTGGAGGAGGAGTTGCAGGAGTTGTTGCAAGAGTTGTTGCAGGAGGAGTTGCAGGAGTTGTTGCAGGAGGAGTTGCAGGAGTTGTTGCATGGGGGTTGCAGGAGTTATTGCAGGAGGAGTGGCAGGAGTTGTTGCAGGAGGAGTTGCAGTAGGAGTTGCAGCAGTTGTTGAAGGAGGAGTTGCAGGAGTTGTTGCAGGAGGAGTTGCAGGAGTTGTTGCAGGAGGTGTTGCAGGAGTTGTTGCATGGGGTTTGCAGGAGTTATTGCAGGAGGAGTGGCAGGAGTTGTTGCAGGAGGAGTTGCAGTAGGAGTTGCAGCAGTTGTTGAAGGAGGAGTTGCAGGAGTTGTTGGAGGAGGAGTTGCAGGTGTTGTTGCAGGAGGAGTTGCAGGAGTTGTTGTAGGATGAGTTACAGGAGGAGTTGCAGGAGTTGTTGCAGGAGGATTTACAGGAGTTGTTGCAGGCGGAGTTGCAGGAGTTGTTGCAGGAGGACTTGCAGGAGTCGTTCAGGAGCGTTGCAGCAGTTGTTTCAGGAGGAGTTGCAGGAGTTGTTGCTGGAGTTGTTGCAGGAGTTGTTGCAGGAGTTTTTGTAGGAGGAGTTACAGGAGGAGTTGCAGGAGTTGTTGCAGGAGAAGTTGCAGGAGTTGTTGCAGGAGGCGTTGAAGGAGGAGTTGAAGGATTTGTTGCAGGAGGAGTTGCAGGAGTTGTTGCAGGAGTTGTTGCAGGAGGAGGAGCAGGAGTTGTTGCAGGAGTTGTTGCAGGGTGAGTTGCAGGAGTTAATGCAGGACGACTTGCAGGAGTCATTGCTTGAGGAGTTGCAGGAGTTGTTGCAGTTGGTGTTGCATGCGGATTTGCAAGATTTGTTGGAGGAGTTGTTGCAGGAGGAGTTGCAGGAGTTGTTGCAGGAGGAGTTGCAGGAGGAGTTGCAGGAGTTGTTGCAAGAGTTGTTGCAGGAGGAGTTACAGGCGTTGTTGCAGGAGGAGTTGCAGGAGTTGTTGCAGAAGTTGTTGCAGGAGGAGTTGCAGGAGTTGTTGCAGGAGTTGTTGCAGGAGTTGTTGTCGGATGAGTTACAGGAGGAGTTGCAGGAGGATTTACAGGAGTTGCTGCAGGCGGAGTTGCAGGAGTTGTTGCAGGCCTTGTTGCAGGAGTTGTTGCAGGAGTTGTTGTCGGATGAGTTACAGGAGGAGTTGCAGGAGTTGTTGCAGGAGGATTTACAGGAGTTGTTGCAGGCGGAGTTGCAGGAGTTGTTGCAGGAGAAGTTGCAGGAGTTGTTGCAGGAGGCGTTGAAGGAGGAGTTGAAGGATTTGTTGCAGGAGGAGTTGCAGGAGTTGTTGCAGGAGTTGTTGCAGGAGGAGGAGCAGGAGTTGTTGCAGGAGTTGTTGCAGGGTGAGTTGCAGGAGTTAATGCAGGACGACTTGCAGGAGTCATTGCTTGAGGAGTTGCAGGAGTTGTTGCAGTTGGTGTTGCATGCGGATTTGCAAGATTTGTTGGAGGAGTTGTTGCAGGAGGAGTTGCAGGAGTTGTTGCAGGAGGAGTTGCAGGAGGAGTTGCAGGAGTTGTTGCAAGAGTTGTTGCAGGAGGAGTTACAGGCGTTGTTGCAGGAGGAGTTGCAGGAGTTGTTGCAGAAGTTGTTGCAGGAGGAGTTGCAGGAGTTGTTGCAGGAGTTGTTGCAGGAGTTGTTGTCGGATGAGTTACAGGAGGAGTTGCAGGAGGATTTACAGGAGTTGCTGCAGGCGGAGTTGCAGGAGTTGTTGCAGGCCTTGTTGCAGGAGTTGTTGCAGGAGTTGTTGTCGGATGAGTTACAGGAGGAGTTGCAGGAGTTGTTGCAGGAGGATTTACAGGAGTTGTTGCAGGCGGAGTTGCAGGAGTTGTTGCAGGAGGAGTTGCAGGAGTTGTTGCAGGACAAGTTGCAGGAGTTGTTGCAGGAGGAGTTGCAGGAGTTGTTGCAGGAGTTGTTGCAGGAGTTGTTGCAGGAGTTTTTGTAGGAGGAGTTACAGGAGGAGTTGCAGGAGTTGTTGCAGGAGCATTTACAGGTATTGTTGCGGGAGCAGTTGCAGGAGTTGTTGCAGGAGGAGCTGCAGGAGTTGTTGCAGGACGAGTTGCAGGAGTTGTTGCAGGAGTTGTTGCAGGAGTTGTTGCAGGAGGAGTTGCAAGAGTTGTTGCAGGAGGAGTTGCAGTAGGAGTTGCAGCAGTTGTTGAAGGAGGAGTTGCAGGAGTTGTTGGAGGAGGAGTTGCAGGAGTTGTTGCAGGAGGTGTTGCAGGAGTTGTTGCAAGAGGAATTGCAGGAGTTGTTGCAGGAATTTTTGCAGGAGGAGGAGCAGGAGTTGTTGCAGGGGTAGTTGCAGGAGTTATTGCAGGAGTGGTTGCAGGAGTTGTTGCAGGAGGAGTTGCAGGAGTTGTTGCAGATGGTGTTGCATCCGGATTTGCAAGATTTGTTGGAGGAGTTGTTGCAGGAGGAGTTGCAGGAGTTGTTGCAAGAGTTGTTGCAGGAGGAGTTACAGGCGTTGTTGCAGGAGGAGTTGCAGGAGTTGTTGCAGAAGTTGTTGCAGGAGGAGTTGCAGGAGTTGTTGCAGGAGTTGTTGCAGGAGTTGTTGTCGGATGAGTTACAGGAGGAGTTGCAGGAGGATTTACAGGAGTTGCTGCAGGCGGAGTTGCAGGAGTTGTTGCAGGCCTTGTTGCAGGAGTTGTTGCAGGAGTTGTTGTCGGATGAGTTACAGGAGGAGTTGCAGGAGTTGTTGCAGGAGGATTTACAGGAGTTGTTGCAGGCGGAGTTGCAGGAGTTGTTGCAGGAGGAGTTGCAGTAGGAGTTGCAGCAGTTGTTGAAGGAGGAGTTGCAGGAGTTGTTGCAGGAGGAGTTGCAGGAGTTGTTGCAGGAGGTGTTGCAGGAGTTGTTGCATGGGGTTTGCAGGAGTTATTGCAGGAGGAGTGGCAGGAGTTGTTGCAGGAGGAGTTGCAGTAGGAGTTGCAGCAGTTGTTGAAGGAGGAGTTGCAGGAGTTGTTGGAGGAGGAGTTGCAGGTGTTGTTGCAGGAGGAGTTGCAGGAGTTGTTGTAGGATGAGTTACAGGAGGAGTTGCAGGAGTTGTTGCAGGAGGATTTACAGGAGTTGTTGCAGGCGGAGTTGCAGGAGTTGTTGCAGGAGGACTTGCAGGAGTCGTTCAGGAGCGTTGCAGCAGTTGTTTCAGGAGGAGTTGCAGGAGTTGTTGCTGGAGTTGTTGCAGGAGTTGTTGCAGGAGTTTTTGTAGGAGGAGTTACAGGAGGAGTTGCAGGAGTTGTTGCAGGAGAAGTTGCAGGAGTTGTTGCAGGAGGCGTTGAAGGAGGAGTTGAAGGATTTGTTGCAGGAGGAGTTGCAGGAGTTGTTGCAGGAGTTGTTGCAGGAGGAGGAGCAGGAGTTGTTGCAGGAGTTGTTGCAGGGTGAGTTGCAGGAGTTAATGCAGGACGACTTGCAGGAGTCATTGCTTGAGGAGTTGCAGGAGTTGTTGCAGTTGGTGTTGCATGCGGATTTGCAAGATTTGTTGGAGGAGTTGTTGCAGGAGGAGTTGCAGGAGTTGTTGCAGGAGGAGTTGCAGGAGGAGTTGCAGGAGTTGTTGCAAGAGTTGTTGCAGGAGGAGTTACAGGCGTTGTTGCAGGAGGAGTTGCAGGAGTTGTTGCAGAAGTTGTTGCAGGAGGAGTTGCAGGAGTTGTTGCAGGAGTTGTTGCAGGAGTTGTTGTCGGATGAGTTACAGGAGGAGTTGCAGGAGGATTTACAGGAGTTGCTGCAGGCGGAGTTGCAGGAGTTGTTGCAGGCCTTGTTGCAGGAGTTGTTGCAGGAGTTGTTGTCGGATGAGTTACAGGAGGAGTTGCAGGAGTTGTTGCAGGAGGATTTACAGGAGTTGTTGCAGGCGGAGTTGCAGGAGTTGTTGCAGGAGAAGTTGCAGGAGTTGTTGCAGGAGGCGTTGAAGGAGGAGTTGAAGGATTTGTTGCAGGAGGAGTTGCAGGAGTTGTTGCAGGAGTTGTTGCAGGAGGAGGAGCAGGAGTTGTTGCAGGAGTTGTTGCAGGGTGAGTTGCAGGAGTTAATGCAGGACGACTTGCAGGAGTCATTGCTTGAGGAGTTGCAGGAGTTGTTGCAGTTGGTGTTGCATGCGGATTTGCAAGATTTGTTGGAGGAGTTGTTGCAGGAGGAGTTGCAGGAGTTGTTGCAGGAGGAGTTGCAGGAGGAGTTGCAGGAGTTGTTGCAAGAGTTGTTGCAGGAGGAGTTACAGGCGTTGTTGCAGGAGGAGTTGCAGGAGTTGTTGCAGAAGTTGTTGCAGGAGGAGTTGCAGGAGTTGTTGCAGGAGTTGTTGCAGGAGTTGTTGTCGGATGAGTTACAGGAGGAGTTGCAGGAGGATTTACAGGAGTTGCTGCAGGCGGAGTTGCAGGAGTTGTTGCAGGCCTTGTTGCAGGAGTTGTTGCAGGAGTTGTTGTCGGATGAGTTACAGGAGGAGTTGCAGGAGTTGTTGCAGGAGGATTTACAGGAGTTGTTGCAGGCGGAGTTGCAGGAGTTGTTGCAGGAGGAGTTGCAGGAGTTGTTGCAGGACAAGTTGCAGGAGTTGTTGCAGGAGGAGTTGCAGGAGTTGTTGCAGGAGTTGTTGCAGGAGTTGTTGCAGGAGTTTTTGTAGGAGGAGTTACAGGAGGAGTTGCAGGAGTTGTTGCAGGAGCATTTACAGGTATTGTTGCGGGAGCAGTTGCAGGAGTTGTTGCAGGAGGAGCTGCAGGAGTTGTTGCAGGACGAGTTGCAGGAGTTGTTGCAGGAGTTGTTGCAGGAGTTGTTGCAGGAGGAGTTGCAAGAGTTGTTGCAGGAGGAGTTGCAGTAGGAGTTGCAGCAGTTGTTGAAGGAGGAGTTGCAGGAGTTGTTGGAGGAGGAGTTGCAGGAGTTGTTGCAGGAGGTGTTGCAGGAGTTGTTGCAAGAGGAATTGCAGGAGTTGTTGCAGGAATTTTTGCAGGAGGAGGAGCAGGAGTTGTTGCAGGAGGAGTTGCAGGAGTTATTGCAGGAGTGGTTGCAGGAGTTGTTGCAGGAGGAGTTGCAGGAGTTGTTGCAGATGGTGTTGCATCCGGATTTGCAAGATTTGTTGGAGGAGTTGTTGCAGGAGGAGTTGCAGGAGTTGTTGCAAGAGTTGTTGCAGGAGGAGTTACAGGCGTTGTTGCAGGAGGAGTTGCAGGAGTTGTTGCAGAAGTTGTTGCAGGAGGAGTTGCAGGAGTTGTTGCAGGAGTTGTTGCAGGAGTTGTTGTCGGATGAGTTACAGGAGGAGTTGCAGGAGGATTTACAGGAGTTGCTGCAGGCGGAGTTGCAGGAGTTGTTGCAGGCCTTGTTGCAGGAGTTGTTGCAGGAGTTGTTGTCGGATGAGTTACAGGAGGAGTTGCAGGAGTTGTTGCAGGAGGATTTACAGGAGTTGTTGCAGGCGGAGTTGCAGGAGTTGTTGCAGGAGGAGTTGCAGGAGTTGTTGCAGGACAAGTTGCAGGAGTTGTTGCAGGAGGAGTTGCAGGAGTTGTTGCAGGAGTTGTTGCAGGAGTTGTTGCAGGAGTTTTTGTAGGAGGAGTTACAGGAGGAGTTGCAGGAGTTGTTGCAGGAGCATTTACAGGTATTGTTGCAGGAGCAGTTGCAGGAGTTGTTGCAGGAGGAGCTGCAGGAGTTGTTGCAGGACGAGTTGCAGGAGTTGTTGCAGGAGTTGTTGCAGGAGTTGTTGCAGGAGTTGTTGTCGGATGAGTTACAGGAGGAGTTGCAGGAGGATTTACAGGAGTTGTTGCAGGCGGAGTTGCAGGAGTTGTTGCACGCCTTGTTGCAGGAGTTGTTGCAGGAGTTGTTGTAGGATGAGTTACAGGAGGAGTTGCAGGAGTTGTTGCAGGAGGATTTACAGGAGATGTTGCAGGCGGAGTTGCAGGAGTTGTTGCAGGAGGACTTGCAGGAGTCGTTCAGGAGCGTTGCAGCAGTTGTTGCAGGAGGAGTTGCAGGAGTTGTTGCAGGAGGAGTTGCAGGAGTTGTTGCAGGAGGAGTTGCAGGAGGAGTTGCAGGAGTTGTTGCAAGAGTTGTTGCAGGAGCAGTTACAGGCGTTGTTGCAGGAGGAGTTGCAGGAGTTGTTGCAGAAGTTGTTGCAGGAGGAGTTGCAGGAGTTGTTGCAGGAGTTGTTGCAGGAGTTGTTGTCGGATGAGTTACAGGAGGAGTTGCAGGAGGATTTACAGGAGTTGTTGCAGGCGGAGTTGCAGGAGTTGTTGCAGGCCTTGTTGCAGGAGTTGTTGCAGGAGTTGTTGTAGGATGAGTTACAGGAGGAGTTGCAGGAGTTGTTGCAGGAGGATTTACAGGAGTTGTTGCAGGCGGAGTTGCAGGAGTTGTTGCACAAGGAGTTGCAGGAGTTGTTGCAGGACAAGTTGCAGGAGTTGTTGCAGGAGGAGTTGCAGGTGTTGTTGCAGGAGTTGTTGCAGGAGTTGTTGCAGGAGTTGTTGCAGGAGTTTTTGTAGGAGGAGTTACAGGAGGAGTTGCAGGAGTTGTTGCAGGAGCATTTACAGGTATTGTTGCAGGAGCAGTTGCAGGAGTTGTTGCAGGAGGAGCTGCAGGAGTTGTTGCAGGGCGAGTTGCAGGAGTTGTTGCAGGAGTTGTTGCAGGTGTTGTTGCAGGAGGAGTTGCAGGAGTTGTTGCAGGAGGACTTGCAGGAGTCGTTCAGGAGCGTTGCAGCAGTTGTTGCAGGAGGAGTTGCAGGAGTTGTTGCAGGAGGAGTTGCAGGAGTTGTTGCAGGAGGAGTTGCAGGAGTTGTTGGAGGAGGAGTTGCAGGAGTTGTTGCAGGAGGTGTTGCAGGAGTTGTTGCAAGAGGAGTTGCAGGAGTTGTTGCAGGAATTTTTGCAGGAGGAGGAGCAGGAGTTGTTGCAGGGGTAGTTGCAGGAGTTATTGCAGGAGTGGTTGCAGGAGTTGTTGCAGGAGGAGTTGCAGGAGTTGTTGCAGATGGTGTTGCATCCGGATTTGCAAGATTTGTTGTAGGAGTTGTTGCAGGTGGAGTTGCAGGAGCTGTTGCAGGAGGAGTTGCAGGTGTTGTTGCAGGAGGAGTTGCATGAGTTGTTGCAGGAGTTGTTGCAGGAGAAGTTGCAGGAGTTGTTGCAGGAGGCGTTGAAGGAGGAGTTGAAGGATTTGTTGCAGGAGGAGTTGCAGGAGTTGTTGCAGGAGGAGGAGCAGGAGTTGTTGCAGGAGTTGTTGCAGGGTGAGTTGCAGGAGTTAATGCAGGACGACTTGCAGGAGTCATTGCTTGAGGAGTTGCAGGAGTTGTTGCAGTTGGTGTTGCATGCGGATTTGCAAGATTTGTTGGAGGAGTTGTTGCAGGAGGAGTTGCAGGAGTTGTTGCAGGAGGAGTTGCAGGAGGAGTTGCAGGAGTTGTTGCAAGAGTTGTTGCAGGAGGAGTTACAGGCGTTGTTGCAGGAGGAGTTGCAGGAGTTGTTGCAGAAGTTGTTGCAGGAGGAGTTGCAGGAGTTGTTGCAGGAGTTGTTGTCGGATGAGTTACAGGAGGAGTTGCAGGAGGATTTACAGGAGTTGTTGCAGGCGGAGTTGCAGGAGTTGTTGCAGGCCTTGTTGCAGGAGTTGTTGCAGGAGTTGTTGTAGGATGAGTTACAGGAGGAGTTGCAGGAGTTGTTGCAGGAGGATTTACAGGAGATGTTGCAGGCGGAGTTGCAGGAGTTGTTGCAGGAGGACTTGCAGGAGTCGTTCAGGAGCGTTGCAGCAGTTGTTGCAGGAGGAGTTGCAGGAGTTGTTGCAGGAGGGGTTGCAGGAGTTGTTGCAGGAGTTGTTGCAGGAGTCTTTGTAGGAGGAGTTACAGGAGGAGTTGCAGGAGTTGTTGCGGGAGCATTTACAGGTATTGTTGCAGGAGCAGTTGCAGGAGTTGTTGCAGGAGGAGCTGCAGGATTTGTTGCAGGACGAGTTGCAGGAGTTGTTGCAGGAGTTGTTGCAGGAGTTGTTGCAGGAGGAGTTGCAGGAGTTGTTGCAGGAGGACTTGCAGGAGTCGTTCAGGAGCGTTGCAGCAGTTGTTGCAGGAGGAGTTGCAGGAGTTGTTGCAGGAGGAGTTGCAGGAGTTGTTGCAGGAGGAGTTGCAGGAGTTGTTGCAAGAGTTGTTGCAGGAGGAGTTGCAGGAGTTGTTGCAGGAGGAGTTGCAGGAGTTGTTGCAAGAGTTGTTGCTGGAGCAGTTACAGGCGTTGTTGCAGGAGGAGTTGCAGGAGTTGTTGCAGACGTTGTTGCAGGAGTTGTTGCAGGAGTTGTTGCAGGAGTTGTTGCAGGAGTTTTTGTAGGAGGAGTTACAGGAGGAGTTGCAGGAGTTGTTGCAGGAGCATTTACAGGTATTGTTGCAGGAGCAGTTGCAGGAGTTGTTGCAGGAGGAGCTGCAGGAGTTGTTGCAGGACGAGTTGCAGGAGTTGTTGCAGGAGTTGTTGCAGGAATTGTTGCAGGAGGAGTTGCAGGAGTTGTTGCAGGAGGACTTGCAGGAGTCGTTCAGGAGCGTTGCAGCAGTTGTTGCAGGAGGAGTTGCAGGAGTTGTTGCAGGAGGAGTTGCAGGAGTTGTTGCAGGAGGAGTTGCAGGAGGAGTTGCAGGAGTTGTTGCAAGAGTTGTTGCAGGAGGAGTTGCAGGAGTTGTTGCAGGAGGAGTTGCAGGAGTTGTTGCAGGAGCATTTACAGGTATTGTTGCAGGAGCAGTTGCAGGAGTTGTTGCAGGAGGAGCTGCAGGAGTTGTTGCAGGACGAGTTGCAGGAGTTGTTGCAGGAGTTGTTGCAGGAGTTGTTGCAGGAGGAGTTGCAGGAGGACTTGCAGGAGTCGTTCAGGAGCGTTGCAGCAGTTGTTGCAGGAGGAGTTGCAGGAGTTGTTGCAGGAGGAGTTGCAGGAGTTGTTGCAGGAGGAGTTGCAGGAGGAGTTGCATGAGTTGTTGCAAGAGTTGTTGCAGGAGGAGTTGCAGGAGTTGTTGCAGGAGGAGTTGCAGGAGTTGTTGCAAGAGTTGTTGCTGGAGCAGTTACAGGCGTTGTTGCAGGAGGAGTTGCAGGAGTTGTTGCAGAAGTTGTTGCAGGAGGAGTTGCAGGAGTTGTTGCAGGAGTTGTTGCAAAGTTGTTGCCGGATGAGTTACAGGAGGAGTTGCAGGAGGATTTACAGGAGTTGTTGCAGGCGGAGTTGCAGGAGTTGTTGCAGGCTTTGTTGCAGGAGTTGTTGCAGGAGTTGTTGTAGGATGAGTTACAGGAGGAGTTGCAGGAGTTGTTGCAGGAGGATTTACAGGAGTTGTTGCAGGCGGAGTTGCAGGAGTTGTTGCACAAGGAGTTGCAGGAGTTGTTGCAGGACGAGTTGCAGGAGTTGTTGCAGGAGGAGTTGCAGGAGTTGTTGCAGGAGTTGTTGCAGGAGTTGTTGCAGGAGTTTTTGTAGGAGGAGTTACAGGAGGAGTTGCAGGAGTTGTTGCAGGAGCATTTACAGGTATTGTTGCAGGAGCAGTTGCAGGAGTTGTTGCAGGAGGAGCTGCAGGAGTTGTTGCAGGACGAGTTGCAGGAGTTGTTGCAGGAGTTGTTGCAGGAGTTGTTGCAGGAGGAGTTGCAGGAGTTGTTGCAGGAGGACTTGCAGGAGTCGTTCAGGAGCGTTGCAGCAGTTGTTGCAGGAGGAGTTGCAGGAGTTGTTGCAGGAGGAGTTGCAGGAGTTGTTGCAGGAGGAGTTGCAGGAGGAGTTGCAGGAGTTGTTGCAAGAGTTGTTGCAGGAGGAGTTGCAGGAGTTGTTGCAGGAGGAGTTGCAGGAGTTGTTGCAGAAGTTGTTGCATGGGGGTTGCAGGAGTTATTGCAGGAGGAGTGGCAGGAGTTGTTGCAGGAGGAGTTGCAGTCGGAGTTGCAGCAGTTGTTGAAGGAGGAGTTGCAGGAGTTGTTGCAGGAGGAGTTGCAGGAGTTGTTGCAGGAGGTGTTGCAGGTGTTGTTGCATGGGGTTTGCAGGAGTTATTGCAGGAGGAGTGGCAGGAGTTGTTGCAGGAGGAGTTGCAGTAGGAGTTGCAGCAGTTGTTGAAGGAGGAGTTGCAGGAGTTGTTGGAGGAGGAGTTGCAGGTGTTGTTGCAGGAGGAGTTGCAGGAGTTGTTGTAGGATGAGTTACAGGAGGAGTTGCAGGAGTTGTTGCAGGAGCATTTACAGGTATTGTTGCAGGAGCAGTTGCAGGAGTTGTTGCAGGAGGAGCTGCAGGAGTTGTTGCAGGACGAGTTGCAGGAGTTGTTGCAGGAGTTGTTGCAGGAGTTGTTGCAGGAGGAGTTGCAGGAGTTGTTGCAGGAGGACTTGCAGGAGTCGTTCAGGAGCGTTGCAGCAGTTGTTGCAGGAGGAGTTGCAGGAGTTGTTGCAGGAGGAGTTGCAGGAGTTGTTGCAGGAGGAGTTGCAGGAGGAGTTGCAGGAGTTGTTGCAAGAGTTGTTGCAGGAGGAGTTGCAGGAGTTGTTGCAGGAGGAGTTGCAGGAGTTGTTGCAGAAGTTGTTGCATGGGGGTTGCAGGAGTTATTGCAGGAGGAGTGGCAGGAGTTGTTGCAGGAGGAGTTGCAGTCGGAGTTGCAGCAGTTGTTGAAGGAGGAGTTGCAGGAGTTGTTGCAGGAGGAGTTGCAGGAGTTGTTGCAGGAGGTTTTGCAGGAGTTGTTGCATGGGGTTTGCAGGAGTTATTGCAGGAGGAGTGGCAGGAGTTGTTGCAGGAGGAGTTGCAGTAGGAGTTGCAGCAGTTGTTGAAGGAGGAGTTGCAGGAGTTGTTGGAGGAGGAGTTGCAGGTGTTGTTGCAGGAGGAGTTGCAGGAGTTGTTGTAGGATGAGTTACAGGAGGAGTTGCAGGAGTTGTTGCAGGAGGATTTACAGGAGTTGTTGCAGGCGGAGTTGCAGGAGTTGTTGCAGGAGGACTTGCAGGAGTCGTTCAGGAGCGTTGCAGCAGTTGTTTCAGGAGTTGCAGGAGTTGTTGCAGGAGTTGTTGCAGGAGTTGTTGCAGGAGTTTTTGTAGGAGGAGTTACAGGAGGAGTTGCAGGAGTTGTTGCAGGAGTTGTTGCAGGAGCTGTTGCAGGAGTTGTTGCAGGAGGAGTTGCAGGAGTTGTTGCAGGAGGAGTTGCAGTAGGAGTTGCAGCAGTTGTTGAAGGAGGAGTTGCAGGAGTTGTTGGAGGAGGAGTTGCAGGAGTTGTTGCAGGAGGTGTTGCAGGAGTTGTTGCAAGAGGAGTTGCAGGAGTTGTTGCAGGAATTTTTGCAGGAGGAGGAGCAGGAGTTGTTGCAGGGGTAGTTGCAGGAGTTATTGCAGGAGTGGTTGCAGGAGTTGTTGCAGGAGGAGTTGCAGGAGTTGTTGCAGATGGTGTTGCATCCGGATTTGCAAGATTTGTTGTAGGAGTTGTTGCAGGTGGAGTTGCAGGAGCTGTTGCAGGAGGAGTTGCAGGTGTTGTTGCAGGAGGAGTTGCATGAGTTGTTGCAGGAGTTGTTGCAGGAGAAGTTGCAGGAGTTGTTGCAGGAGGCGTTGAAGGAGGAGTTGAAGGATTTGTTGCAGGAGGAATTGCAGGAGTTGTTGCAGGAGTTGTTGCAGGAGGAGGAGCAGGAGTTGTTGCAGGAGTTGTTGCAGGGTGAGTTGCAGGAGTTAATGCAGGACGACTTGCAGGAGTTGTTGCTTGAGGAGTTGCAGGAGTTGTTGCAGTTGGTGTTGCATGCGGATTTGCAAGATTTGTTGGAGGAGTTGTTGCAGGAGGAGTTGCAGGAGTTGTTGCAGGAGGAGTTGCAGGAGGAGTTGCAGGAGTTGTTGCAAGAGTTGTTGCAGGAGGAGTTACAGGCGTTGTTGCAGGAGGAGTTGCAGGAGTTGTTGCAGAAGTTGTTGCAGGAGGAGTTGCAGGAGTTGTTGCAGGAGTTGTTGCAGGAGTTGTTGTCGGATGAGTTACAGGAGGAGTTGCAGGAGGATTTACAGGAGTTGTTGCAGGCGGAGTTGCAGGAGTTGTTGCAGGCCTTGTTGCAGGAGTTGTTGCAGGAGTTGTTGTAGGATGAGTTACAGGAGGAGTTGCAGGAGTTGTTGCAGGAGGATTTACAGGAGATGTTGCAGGCGGAGTTGCAGGAGTTGTTGCAGGAGGACTTGCAGGAGTCGTTCAGGAGCGTTGCAGCAGTTGTTGCAGGAGGAGTTGCAGGAGTTGTTGCAGGAGGAGTTGCAGGAGTTGTTGCAGGAGGAGTTGCAGGAGGAGTTGCAGGAGTTGTTGCAGTTGGTGTTGCATGCGGATTTGCAAGATTTGTTGGAGGAGTTGTTGCAGGAGGAGTTGCAGGAGTTGTTGCAGGAGGAGTTACAGGAGGAGTTGCAGGAGTTGTTGCAAGAGTTGTTGCAGGAGCAGTTACAGGCGTTGTTGCAGGAGGAGTTGCAGGAGTTGTTGCAGAAGTTGTTGCAGGAGGAGTTGCAGGAGTTGTTGCAGGAGTTGTTGCAGGAGTTGTTGTCGGATGAGTTACAGGAGGAGTTGCAGGAGGATTTACAGGAGTTGTTGCAGGCGGAGTTGCAGGAGTTGTTGCAGGCCTTGTTGCAGGAGTTGTTGCAGGAGTTGTTGTAGGTTGAGTTACAGGAGGAGTTGCAGGAGTTGTTGCAGGAGGATTTACAGGAGTTGTTGCAGGCGGAGTTGCAGGAGTTGTTGCACAAGGAGTTGCAGGAGTTGTTGTAGGACAAGTTGCAGGAGTTGTTGCAGGAGGAGTTGCAGGTGTTGTTGCAGGAGTTGTTGCAGGAGTTGTTGCAGGAGTTGTTGCAGGAGTTTTTGTAGGAGGAGTTACAGGAGGAGTTGCAGGAGTTGTTGCAGGAGCATTTACAGGTATTGTTGCAGGAGCAGTTGCAGGAGTTGTTGCAGGAGGAGCTGCAGGAGTTGTTGCAGGGCGAGTTGCAGGAGTTGTTGCAGGAGTTGTTGCAGGTGTTGTTGCAGGAGGAGTTGCAGGAGTTGTTGCAGGAGGACTTGCAGGAGTCGTTCAGGAGCGTTGCAGCAGTTGTTGCAGGAGGAGTTGCAGGAGTTGTTGCAGGAGGAGTTGCAGGAGTTGTTGCAGGAGGAGTTGCAGGAGTTGTTGGAGGAGGAGTTGCAGGAGTTGTTGCAGGAGGTGTTGCAGGAGTTGTTGCAAGAGGAGTTGCAGGAGTTGTTGCAGGAATTTTTGCAGGAGGAGGAGCAGGAGTTGTTGCAGGGGTAGTTGCAGGAGTTATTGCAGGAGTGGTTGCAGGAGTTGTTGCAGGAGGAGTTGCAGGAGTTGTTGCAGATGGTGTTGCATCCGGATTTGCAAGATTTGTTGTAGGAGTTGTTGCAGGTGGAGTTGCAGGAGCTGTTGCAGGAGGAGTTGCAGGTGTTGTTGCAGGAGGAGTTGCATGAGTTGTTGCAGAAGTTGTTGCAGGAGGAGTTGCAGGAGTTGTTGCAGGAGTTGTTGCAGGAGTTGTTGTCGGATGAGTTACAGGAGGAGTTGCAGGAGGATTTACAGGAGTTGTTGCAGGCGGAGTTGCAGGAGTTGTTGCAGGCCTTGTTGCAGGAGTTGTTGCAGGAGTTGTTGTAGGATGAGTTACAGGAGGATTTGCAGGAGTTGTTGCAGGAGGATTTACAGGAGTTGTTGCTGGCGGAGTTGCAGGAGTTGTTGCAGGAGGACTTGCAGGAGTCGTTCAGGAGCGTTGCAGCAGTTGTTTCAGGAGGAGTTGCAGGAGTTGTTGCAGGAGGAGTTGCAGGAGTTGTTGCAGGAGGAGTTGCAGGAGGAGTTGCAGGAGTTGTTGCAGTTGGTGTTGCATGCGGATTTGCAAGATTTGTTGGAGGAGTTGTTGCAGGAGGAGTTGCAGGAGTTGTTGCAGGAGGAGTTGCAGGAGGAGTTGCAGGAGTTGTTGCAAGAGTTGTTGCAGGAGCAGTTACAGGCGTTGTTGCAGGAGGAGTTGCAGGAGTTGTTGCAGAAGTTGTTGCAGGAGGAGTTGCAGGAGTTGTTGCAGGAGTTGTTGCAGGAGTTGTTGTCGGATGAGTTACAGGAGGAGTTGCAGGAGGATTTACAGGAGTTGTTGCAGGCGGAGTTGCAGGAGTTGTTGCAGGCCTTGTTGCAGGAGTTGTTGCAGGAGTTGTTGTAGGATGAGTTACAGGAGGAGTTGCAGGAGTTGTTGCAGGAGGATTTACAGGAGTTGTTGCAGGCGGAGTTGCAGGAGTTGTTGCACAAGGAGTTGCAGGAGTTGTTGCAGGACGAGTTGCAGGAGTTGTTGCAGGAGGAGTTGCAGGTGTTGTTGCAGGAGTTGTTGCAGGAGTTGTTGCAGGAGTTGTTGCAGGAGTTTTTGTAGGAGGAGTTACAGGAGGAGTTGCAGGAGTTGTTGCGGGAGCATTTACAGGTATTGTTGCAGGAGCAGTTGCAGGAGTTGTTGCAGGAGGAGCTGCAGGATTTGTTGCAGGACGAGTTGCAGGAGTTGTTGCAGGAGTTGTTGCAGGAGTTGTTGCAGGAGGAGTTGCAGGAGTTGTTGCAGGAGGACTTGCAGGAGTCGTTCAGGAGCGTTGCAGCAGTTGTTGCAGGAGGAGTTGCAGGAGTTGTTGCAGGAGGAGTTGCAGGAGTTGTTGCAGGAGGAGTTGCAGGAGTTGTTGCAAGAGTTGTTGCAGGAGGAGTTGCAGGAGTTGTTGCAGGAGGAGTTGCAGGAGTTGTTGCAAGAGTTGTTGCTGGAGCAGTTACAGGCGTTGTTGCAGGAGGAGTTGCAGGAGTTGTTGCAGAAGTTGTTGCAGGAGTTGTTGCAGGAGTTGTTGCAGGAGTTGTTGCAGGAGTTTTTGTAGGAGGAGTTACAGGAGGAGTTGCAGGAGTTGTTGCAGGAGCATTTACAGGTATTGTTGCAGGAGCAGTTGCAGGAGTTGTTGCAGGAGGAGCTGCAGGAGTTGTTGCAGGACGAGTTGCAGGAGTTGTTGCAGGAGTTGTTGCAGGAGTTGTTGCAGGAGGAGTTGCAGGAGTTGTTGCAGGAGGACTTGCAGGAGTCGTTCAGGAGCGTTGCAGCAGTTGTTGCAGGAGGAGTTGCAGGAGTTGTTGCAGGAGGAGTTGCAGGAGTTGTTGCAGGAGGAGTTGCAGGAGGAGTTGCAGGAGTTGTTGCAAGAGTTGTTGCAGGAGGAGTTGCAGGAGTTGTTGCAGGAGGAGTTGCAGGAGTTGTTGCAGGAGCATTTACAGGTATTGTTGCAGGAGCAGTTGCAGGAGTTGTTGCAGGAGGAGCTGCAGGAGTTGTTGCAGGACGAGTTGCAGGAGTTGTTGCAGGAGTTGTTGCAGGAGTTGTTGCAGGAGGAGTTGCAGGAGTTGTTGCAGGAGGACTTGCAGGAGTCGTTCAGGAGCGTTGCAGCAGTTGTTGCAGGAGGAGTTGCAGGAGTTGTTGCAGGAGGAGTTGCAGGAGTTGTTGCAGGAGGAGTTGCAGGAGGAGTTGCAGGAGTTGTTGCAAGAGTTGTTGCAGGAGGAGTTGCAGGAGTTGTTGCAGGAGGAGTTGCAGGAGTTGTTGCAGGAGCATTTACAGGTATTGTTGCAGGAGCAGTTGCAGGAGTTGTTGCAGGAGGAGCTGCAGGAGTTGTTGCAGGACGAGTTGCAGGAGTTGTTGCAGGAGTTGTTGCAGGAGTTGTTGCAGGAGGAGTTGCAGGAGTTGTTGCAGGAGGACTTGCAGGAGTCGTTCAGGAGCGTTGCAGCAGTTGTTGCAGGAGGAGTTGCAGGAGTTGTTGCAGGAGGAGTTGCAGGAGTTGTTGCAGGAGGAGTTGCAGGAGGAGTTGCATGAGTTGTTGCAAGAGTTGTTGCAGGAGGAGTTGCAGGAGTTGTTGCAGGAGGAGTTGCAGGAGTTGTTGCAAGAGTTGTTGCTGGAGCAGTTACAGGCGTTGTTGCAGGAGGAGTTGCAGGAGTTGTTGCAGAAGTTGTTGCAGGAGGAGTTGCAGGAGTTGTTGCAGGAGTTGTTGCAAAGTTGTTGCCGGATGAGTTACAGGAGTTGTTGCAGGAGGAGTTGCAGGAGTTGTTGCAGGAGGAGTTACAGGAGGAGTTGCAGGAGTTGTTGCAAGAGTTGTTGCAGGAGCAGTTACAGGCGTTGTTGCAGGAGGAGTTGCAGGAGTTGTTGCAGAAGTTGTTGCAGGAGGAGTTGCAGGAGTTGTTGCAGGAGTTGTTGCAGGAGTTGTTGTCGGATGAGTTACAGGAGGAGTTGCAGGAGGATTTACAGGAGTTGTTGCAGGCGGAGTTGCAGGAGTTGTTGCAGGCCTTGTTGCAGGAGTTGTTGCAGGAGTTGTTGTAGGATGAGTTACAGGAGGAGTTGCAGGAGTTGTTGCAGGAGGATTTACAGGAGTTGTTGCAGGCGGAGTTGCAGGAGTTGTTGCACAAGGAGTTGCAGGAGTTGTTGCAGGACGAGTTGCAGGAGTTGTTGCAGGAGGAGTTGCAGGTGTTGTTGCAGGAGTTGTTGCAGGAGTTGTTGCAGGAGTTGTTGCAGGAGTTTTTGTAGGAGGAGTTACAGGAGGAGTTGCAGGAGTTGTTGCGGGAGCATTTACAGGTATTGTTGCAGGAGCAGTTGCAGGAGTTGTTGCAGGAGGAGCTGCAGGATTTGTTGCAGGACGAGTTGCAGGAGTTGTTGCAGGAGTTGTTGCAGGAGTTGTTGCAGGAGGAGTTGCAGGAGTTGTTGCAGGAGGACTTGCAGGAGTCGTTCAGGAGCGTTGCAGCAGTTGTTGCAGGAGGAGTTGCAGGAGTTGTTGCAGGAGGAGTTGCAGGAGTTGTTGCAGGAGGAGTTGCAGGAGTTGTTGCAAGAGTTGTTGCAGGAGGAGTTGCAGGAGTTGTTGCAGGAGGAGTTGCAGGAGTTGTTGCAAGAGTTGTTGCTGGAGCAGTTACAGGCGTTGTTGCAGGAGGAGTTGCAGGAGTTGTTGCAGAAGTTGTTGCAGGAGTTGTTGCAGGAGTTGTTGCAGGAGTTGTTGCAGGAGTTTTTGTAGGAGGAGTTACAGGAGGAGTTGCAGGAGTTGTTGCAGGAGCATTTACAGGTATTGTTGCAGGAGCAGTTGCAGGAGTTGTTGCAGGAGGAGCTGCAGGAGTTGTTGCAGGACGAGTTGCAGGAGTTGTTGCAGGAGTTGTTGCAGGAGTTGTTGCAGGAGGAGTTGCAGGAGTTGTTGCAGGAGGACTTGCAGGAGTCGTTCAGGAGCGTTGCAGCAGTTGTTGCAGGAGGAGTTGCAGGAGTTGTTGCAGGAGGAGTTGCAGGAGTTGTTGCAGGAGGAGTTGCAGGAGGAGTTGCAGGAGTTGTTGCAAGAGTTGTTGCAGGAGGAGTTGCAGGAGTTGTTGCAGGAGGAGTTGCAGGAGTTGTTGCAGGAGCATTTACAGGTATTGTTGCAGGAGCAGTTGCAGGAGTTGTTGCAGGAGGAGCTGCAGGAGTTGTTGCAGGACGAGTTGCAGGAGTTGTTGCAGGAGTTGTTGCAGGAGTTGTTGCAGGAGGAGTTGCAGGAGTTGTTGCAGGAGGACTTGCAGGAGTCGTTCAGGAGCGTTGCAGCAGTTGTTGCAGGAGGAGTTGCAGGAGTTGTTGCAGGAGGAGTTGCAGGAGTTGTTGCAGGAGGAGTTGCAGGAGGAGTTGCATGAGTTGTTGCAAGAGTTGTTGCAGGAGGAGTTGCAGGAGTTGTTGCAGGAGGAGTTGCAGGAGTTGTTGCAAGAGTTGTTGCTGGAGCAGTTACAGGCGTTGTTGCAGGAGGAGTTGCAGGAGTTGTTGCAGAAGTTGTTGCAGGAGGAGTTGCAGGAGTTGTTGCAGGAGTTGTTGCAAAGTTGTTGCCGGATGAGTTACAGGAGGAGTTGCAGGAGGATTTACAGGAGTTGTTGCAGGCGGAGTTGCAGGAGTTGTTGCAGGCTTTGTTGCAGGAGTTGTTGCAGGAGTTGCTGTAGGATGAGTTACAGGAGGAGTTGCAGGAGTTGTTGCAGGAGGATTTACAGGAGTTGTTGCAGGCGGAGTTGCAGGAGTTGTTGCACAAGGAGTTGCAGGAGTTGTTGCAGGACGAGTTGCAGGAGTTGTTGCAGGAGGAGTTGCAGGAGTTGTTGCAGGAGTTGTTGCAGGAGTTGTTGCAGGAGTTTTTGTAGGAGGAGTTACAGGAGGAGTTGCAGGAGTTGTTGCAGGAGCATTTACAGGTATTGTTGCAGGAGCAGTTGCAGGAGTTGTTGCAGGAGGAGCTGCAGGAGTTGTTGCAGGACGAGTTGCAGGAGTTGTTGCAGGAGTTGTTGCAGGAGTTGTTGCAGGAGGAGTTGCAGGAGTTGTTGCAGGAGGACTTGCAGGAGTCGTTCAGAAGCGCTGCAGCAGTTGTTGCAGGAGGAGTTGCAGGAGTTGTTGCAGGAGGAGTTGCAGGAGTTGTTGCAGGAGGAGTTGCAGGAGGAGTTGCAGGAGTTGTTGCAAGAGTTGTTGCAGGAGGAGTTGCAGGAGTTGTTGCAGGAGGAGTTGCAGGAGTTGTTGCAGAAGTTGTTGCATGGGGGTTGCAGGAGTTATTGCAGGAGGAGTGGCAGGAGTTGTTGCAGGAGGAGTTGCAGTCGGAGTTGCAGCAGTTGTTGAAGGAGGAGTTGCAGGAGTTGTTGCAGGAGGAGTTGCAGGAGTTGTTGCAGGAGGTGTTGCAGGAGTTGTTGCATGGGGTTTGCAGGAGTTATTGCAGGAGGAGTGGCAGGAGTTGTTGCAGGAGGAGTTGCAGTAGGAGTTGCAGCAGTTGTTGAAGGAGGAGTTGCAGGAGTTGTTGGAGGAGGAGTTGCAGGTGTTGTTGCAGGAGGAGTTGCAGGAGTTGTTGTAGGATGAGTTACAGGAGGAGTTGCAGGAGTTGTTGCAGGAGCATTTACAGGTATTGTTGCAGGAGCAGTTGCAGGAGTTGTTGCAGGAGGAGCTGCAGGAGTTGTTGCAGGACGAGTTGCAGGAGTTGTTGCAGGAGTTGTTGCAGGAGTTGTTGCAGGAGGAGTTGCAGGAGTTGTTGCAGGAGGACTTGCAGGAGTCGTTCAGGAGCGTTGCAGCAGTTGTTGCAGGAGGAGTTGCAGGAGTTGTTGCAGGAGGAGTTGCAGGAGTTGTTGCAGGAGGAGTTGCAGGAGGAGTTGCAGGAGTTGTTGCAAGAGTTGTTGCAGGAGGAGTTGCAGGAGTTGTTGCAGGAGGAGTTGCATGAGTTGTTGCAGAAGTTGTTGCATGGGGGTTGCAGGAGTTATTGCAGGAGGAGTGGCAGGAGTTGTTGCAGGAGGAGTTGCAGTCGGAGTTGCAGCAGTTGTTGAAGGAGGAGTTGCAGGAGTTGTTGCAGGAGGAGTTGCAGGAGTTGTTGCAGGAGGTGTTGCAGGAGTTGTTGCATGGGGTTTGCAGGAGTTATTGCAGGAGGAGTGGCAGGAGTTGTTGCAGGAGGAGTTGCAGTAGGAGTTGCAGCAGTTGTTGAAGGAGGAGTTGCAGGAGTTGTTGGAGGAGGAGTTGCAGGTGTTGTTGCAGGAGGAGTTGCAGGAGTTGTTGTAGGATGAGTTACAGGAGGAGTTGCAGGAGTTGTTGCAGGAGGATTTACAGGAGTTGTTGCAGGCGGAGTTGCAGGAGTTGTTGCAGGAGGACTTGCAGGAGTCGTTCAGGAGCGTTGCAGCAGTTGTTTCAGGAGTTGCAGGAGTTGTTGCAGGAGTTGTTGCAGGAGTTGTTGCAGGAGTTTTTGTAGGAGGAGTTACAGGAGGAGTTGCAGGAGTTGTTGCAGGAGTTGTTGCAGGAGCTGTTGCAGGAGTTGTTGCAGGAGGAGTTGCAGGAGTTGTTGCAGGAGGAGTTGCAGTAGGAGTTGCAGCAGTTGTTGAAGGAGGAGTTGCAGGAGTTGTTGGAGGAGGAGTTGCAGGAGTTGTTGCAGGAGGTGTTGCAGGAGTTGTTGCAAGAGGAGTTGCAGGAGTTGTTGCAGGAATTTTTGCAGGAGGAGGAGCAGGAGTTGTTGCAGGGGTAGTTGCAGGAGTTATTGCAGGAATGGTTGCAGGAGTTGTTGCAGGAGGAGTTGCAGGAGTTGTTGCAGATGGTGTTGCATCCGGATTTGCAAGATTTGTTGTAGGAGTTGTTGCAGGTGGAGTTGCAGGAGCTGTTGCAGGAGGAGTTGCAGGTGTTGTTGCAGGAGGAGTTGAAAGAGTTGTTGCAGGAGTTGTTGCAGGAGAAGTTGCAGGAGTTGTTGCAGGAGGCGTTGAAGGAGGAGTTGAAGGATTTGTTGCAGGAGGAATTGCAGGAGTTGTTGCAGGAGTTGTTGCAGGAGGAGGAGCAGGAGTTGTTGCAGGAGTTGTTGCAGGGTGAGTTGCAGGAGTTAATGCAGGACGACTTGCAGGAGTCATTGCTTGAGGAGTTGCAGGAGTTGTTGCAGTTGGTGTTGCATGCGGATTTGCAAGATTTGTTGGAGGAGTTGTTGCAGGAGGAGTTGCAGGAGTTGTTGCAGGAGGAGTTGCAGGAGGAGTTGCAGGAGTTGTTGCAAGAGTTGTTGCAGGAGGAGTTACAGGCGTTGTTGCAGGAGGAGTTGCAGGAGTTGTTGCAGAAGTTGTTGCAGGAGGAGTTGCAGGAGTTGTTGCAGGAGTTGTTGCAGGAGTTGTTGTCGGATGAGTTACAGGAGGAGTTGCAGGAGGATTTACAGGAGTTGTTGCAGGCGGAGTTGCAGGAGTTGTTGCAGGCCTTGTTGCAGGAGTTGTTGCAGGAGTTGTTGTAGGATGAGTTACAGGAGGAGTTGCAGGAGTTGTTGCAGGAGGATTTACAGGAGATGTTGCAGGCGGAGTTGCAGGAGTTGTTGCAGGAGGACTTGCAGGAGTCGTTCAGGAGCGTTGCAGCAGTTGTTGCAGGAGGAGTTGCAGGAGTTGTTGCAGGACAAGTTGCAGGAGTTGTTGCAGGAGGAGTTGCAGGTGTTGTTGCAGGAGTTGTTGCAGGAGTTGTTGCAGGAGTTGTTGCAGGAGTTTTTGTAGGAGGAGTTACAGGAGGAGTTGCAGGAGTTGTTGCAGGAGCATTTACAGGTATTGTTGCAGGAGCAGTTGCAGGAGTTGTTGCAGGAGGAGCTGCAGGAGTTGTTGCAGGGCGAGTTGCAGGAGTTGTTGCAGGAGTTGTTGCAGGTGTTGTTGCAGGAGGAGTTGCAGGAGTTGTTGCAGGAGGACTTGCAGGAGTCGTTCAGGAGCGTTGCAGCAGTTGTTGCAGGAGGAGTTGCAGGAGTTGTTGCAGGAGGAGTTGCAGGAGTTGTTGCAGGAGGAGTTGCAGGAGTTGTTGCAAGAGTTGTTGCAGGAGGAGTTGCAGGAGTTGTTGCAGGAGGAGTTGCAGGAGTTGTTGCAAGAGTTGTTGCTGGAGCAGTTACAGGCGTTGTTGCAGGAGGAGTTGCAGGAGTTGTTGCAGAAGTTGTTGCAGGAGTTGTTGCAGGAGTTGTTGCAGGAGTTGTTGCAGGAGTTTTTGTAGGAGGAGTTACAGGAGGAGTTGCAGGAGTTGTTGCAGGAGCATTTACAGGTATTGTTGCAGGAGCAGTTGCAGGAGTTGTTGCAGGAGGAGCTGCAGGAGTTGTTGCAGGACGAGTTGCAGGAGTTGTTGCAGGAGTTGTTGCAGGAGTTGTTGCAGGAGGAGTTGCAGGAGTTGTTGCAGGAGGAGTTGCAGGAGGAGTTGCAGGAGTTGTTGCAAGAGTTGTTGCAGGAGGAGTTGCAGGAGTTGTTGCAGGAGGAGTTGCAGGAGTTGTTGCAGGACGAGTTGCAGGAGTTGTTGCAGGAGTTGTTGCAGGAGTTGTTGCAGGAGGAGTTGCAGGAGTTGTTGCAGGAGGACTTGCAGGAGTCGTTCAGGAGCGTTGCAGCAGTTGTTGCAGGAGGAGTTGCAGGAGTTGTTGCAGGAGGAGTTGCAGGAGTTGTTGCAGGAGGAGTTGCAGGAGGAGTTGCAGGAGTTGTTGCAAGAGTTGTTGCAGGAGGAGTTGCAGGAGTTGTTGCAGGAGGAGTTGCAGGAGTTGTTGCAGGAGCATTTACAGGTATTGTTGCAGGAGCAGTTGCAGGAGTTGTTGCAGGAGGAGCTGCAGGAGTTGTTGCAGGACGAGTTGCAGGAGTTGTTGCAGGAGTTGTTGCAGGAGTTGTTGCAGGAGGAGTTGCAGGAGTTGTTGCAGGAGGACTTGCAGGAGTCGTTCAGGAGCGTTGCAGCAGTTGTTGCAGGAGGAGTTGCAGGAGTTGTTGCAGGAGGAGTTGCAGGAGTTGTTGCAGGAGGAGTTGCAGGAGGAGTTGCATGAGTTGTTGCAAGAGTTGTTGCAGGAGGAGTTGCAGGAGTTGTTGCAGGAGGAGTTGCAGGAGTTGTTGCAAGAGTTGTTGCTGGAGCAGTTACAGGCGTTGTTGCAGGAGGAGTTGCAGGAGTTGTTGCAGAAGTTGTTGCAGGAGGAGTTGCAGGAGTTGTTGCAGGAGTTGTTGCAAAGTTGTTGCCGGATGAGTTACAGGAGTTGTTGCAGGAGGAGTTGCAGGAGTTGTTGCAGGAGGAGTTACAGGAGGAGTTGCAGGAGTTGTTGCAAGAGTTGTTGCAGGAGCAGTTACAGGCGTTGTTGCAGGAGGAGTTGCAGGAGTTGTTGCAGAAGTTGTTGCAGGAGGAGTTGCAGGAGTTGTTGCAGGAGTTGTTGCAGGAGTTGTTGTCGGATGAGTTACAGGAGGAGTTGCAGGAGGATTTACAGGAGTTGTTGCAGGCGGAGTTGCAGGAGTTGTTGCAGGCCTTGTTGCAGGAGTTGTTGCAGGAGTTGTTGTAGGATGAGTTACAGGAGGAGTTGCAGGAGTTGTTGCAGGAGGATTTACAGGAGTTGTTGCAGGCGGAGTTGCAGGAGTTGTTGCACAAGGAGTTGCAGGAGTTGTTGCAGGACAAGTTGCAGGAGTTGTTGCAGGAGGAGTTGCAGGTGTTGTTGCAGGAGTTGTTGCAGGAGTTGTTGCAGGAGTTGTTGCAGGAGTTTTTGTAGGAGGAGTTACAGGAGGAGTTGCAGGAGTTGTTGCAGGAGCATTTACAGGTATTGTTGCAGGAGCAGTTGCAGGAGTTGTTGCAGGAGGAGCTGCAGGAGTTGTTGCAGGGCGAGTTGCAGGAGTTGTTGCAGGAGTTGTTGCAGGTGTTGTTGCAGGAGGAGTTGCAGGAGTTGTTGCAGGAGGACTTGCAGGAGTCGTTCAGGAGCGTTGCAGCAGTTGTTGCAGGAGGAGTTGCAGGAGTTGTTGCAGGAGGAGTTGCAGGAGTTGTTGCAGGAGGAGTTGCAGGAGTTGTTGGAGGAGGAGTTGCAGGAGTTGTTGCAGGAGGTGTTGCAGGAGTTGTTGCAAGAGGAGTTGCAGGAGTTGTTGCAGGAATTTTTGCAGGAGGAGGAGCAGGAGTTGTTGCAGGGGTAGTTGCAGGAGTTATTGCAGGAGTGGTTGCAGGAGTTGTTGCAGGAGGAGTTGCAGGAGTTGTTGCAGATGGTGTTGCATCCGGATTTGCAAGATTTGTTGTAGGAGTTGTTGCAGGTGGAGTTGCAGGAGCTGTTGCAGGAGGAGTTGCAGGTGTTGTTGCAGGAGGAGTTGCATGAGTTGTTGCAGGAGTTGTTGCAGGAGAAGTTGCAGGAGTTGTTGCAGGAGGCGTTGAAGGAGGAGTTGAAGGATTTTTTGCAGGAGGAGTTGCAGGAGTTGTTGCAGGAGTTGTTGCAGGAGGAGGAGCAGGAGTTGTTGCAGGAGTTGTTGCAGGGTGAGTTGCAGGAGTTAATGCAGGAGGACTTGCAGGAGTCATTGCTTGAGGAGTTGCAGGAGTTGTTGCAGTTGGTGTTGCATGCGGATTTGCAAGATTTGTTGGAGGAGTTGTTGCAGGAGGAGTTGCAGGAGTTGTTGCAGGAGGAGTTGCAGGAGGAGTTGCAGGAGTTGTTGCAAGAGTTGTTGCAGGAGGAGTTACAGGCGTTGTTGCAGGAGGAGTTGCAGGAGTTGTTGCAGAAGTTGTTGCAGGAGGAGTTGCAGGAGTTGTTGCAGGAGTTGTTGCAGGAGTTGTTGTCGGATGAGTTACAGGAGGAGTTGCAGGAGGATTTACAGGAGGTGTTGCAGGCGGAGTTGCAGGAGTTGTTGCAGGCCTTGTTGCAGGAGTTGTTGCAGGAGTTGTTGTAGGATGAGTTACAGGAGGAGTTGCAGGAGTTGTTGCAGGAGGATTTACAGGAGTTGTTGCAGGCGGAGTTGCAGGAGTTGTTGCAGGAGGACTTGCAGGAGTCGTTCAGGAGCGTTGCAGCAGTTGTTTCAGGAGGAGTTGCAGGAGTTGTTGCAGGAGGAGTTGCAGGAGTTGTTGCAGGAGGAGTTGCAGGAGGAGTTGCAGGAGTTGTTGCAGTTGGTGTTGCATGCGGATTTGCAAGATTTGTTGGAGGAGTTGTTGCAGGAGGAGTTGCAGGAGTTGTTGCAGGAGGAGTTGCAGGAGGAGTTGCAGGAGTTGTTGCAAGAGTTGTTGCAGGAGCAGTTACAGGCGTTGTTGCAGGAGGAGTTGCAGGAGTTGTTGCAGAAGTTGTTGCAGGAGGAGTTGCAGGAGTTGTTGCAGGAGTTGTTGCAGGAGTTGTTGTCGGATGAGTTACAGGAGGAGTTGCAGGAGGATTTACAGGAGTTGTTGCAGGCGGAGTTGCAGGAGTTGTTGCAGGCCTTGTTGCAGGAGTTGTTGCAGGAGTTGTTGTAGGATGAGTTACAGGAGGAGTTGCAGGAGTTGTTGCAGGAGGATTTACAGGAGTTGTTGCAGGCGGAGTTGCAGGAGTTGTTGCACAAGGAGTTGCAGGAGTTGTTGCAGGACGAGTTGCAGGAGTTGTTGCAGGAGGAGTTGCAGGTGTTGTTGCAGGAGTTGTTGCAGGAGTTGTTGCAGGAGTTGTTGCAGGAGTTTTTGTAGGAGGAGTTACAGGAGGAGTTGCAGGAGTTGTTGCGGGAGCATTTACAGGTATTGTTGCAGGAGCAGTTGCAGGAGTTGTTGCAGGAGGAGCTGCAGGATTTGTTGCAGGACGAGTTGCAGGAGTTGTTGCAGGAGTTGTTGCAGGAGTTGTTGCAGGAGGAGTTGCAGGAGTTGTTGCAGGAGGACTTGCAGGAGTCGTTCAGGAGCGTTGCAGCAGTTGTTGCAGGAGGAGTTGCAGGAGTTGTTGCAGGAGGAGTTGCAGGAGTTGTTGCAGGAGGAGTTGCAGGAGTTGTTGCAAGAGTTGTTGCAGGAGGAGTTGCAGGAGTTGTTGCAGGAGGAGTTGCAGGAGTTGTTGCAAGAGTTGTTGCTGGAGCAGTTACAGGCGTTGTTGCAGGAGGAGTTGCAGGAGTTGTTGCAGAAGTTGTTGCAGGAGTTGTTGCAGGAGTTGTTGCAGGAGTTGTTGCAGGAGTTTTTGTAGGAGGAGTTACAGGAGGAGTTGCAGGAGTTGTTGCAGGAGCATTTACAGGTATTGTTGCAGGAGCAGTTGCAGGAGTTGTTGCAGGAGGAGCTGCAGGAGTTGTTGCAGGACGAGTTGCAGGAGTTGTTGCAGGAGTTGTTGCAGGAGTTGTTGCAGGAGGAGTTGCAGGAGTTGTTGCAGGAGGACTTGCAGGAGTCGTTCAGGAGCGTTGCAGCAGTTGTTGCAGGAGGAGTTGCAGGAGTTGTTGCAGGAGGAGTTGCAGGAGTTGTTGCAGGAGGAGTTGCAGGAGGAGTTGCAGGAGTTGTTGCAAGAGTTGTTGCAGGAGGAGTTGCAGGAGTTGTTGCAGGAGGAGTTGCAGGAGTTGTTGCAGGAGCATTTACAGGTATTGTTGCAGGAGCAGTTGCAGGAGTTGTTGCAGGAGGAGCTGCAGGAGTTGTTGCAGGACGAGTTGCAGGAGTTGTTGCAGGAGTTGTTGCAGGAGTTGTTGCAGGAGGAGTTGCAGGAGTTGTTGCAGGAGGACTTGCAGGAGTCGTTCAGGAGCGTTGCAGCAGTTGTTGCAGGAGGAGTTGCAGGAGTTGTTGCAGGAGGAGTTGCAGGAGTTGTTGCAGGAGGAGTTGCAGGAGGAGTTGCATGAGTTGTTGCAAGAGTTGTTGCAGGAGGAGTTGCAGGAGTTGTTGCAGGAGGAGTTGCAGGAGTTGTTGCAAGAGTTGTTGCTGGAGCAGTTACAGGCGTTGTTGCAGGAGGAGTTGCAGGAGTTGTTGCAGAAGTTGTTGCAGGAGGAGTTGCAGGAGTTGTTGCAGGAGTTGTTGCAAAGTTGTTGCCGGATGAGTTACAGGAGGAGTTGCAGGAGGATTTACAGGAGTTGTTGCAGGCGGAGTTGCAGGAGTTGTTGCAGGCTTTGTTGCAGGAGTTGTTGCAGGAGTTGTTGTAGGATGAGTTACAGGAGGAGTTGCAGGAGTTGTTGCAGGAGGATTTACAGGAGTTGTTGCAGGCGGAGTTGCAGGAGTTGTTGCACAAGGAGTTGCAGGAGTTGTTGCAGGACGAGTTGCAGGAGTTGTTGCAGGAGGAGTTGCAGGAGTTGTTGCAGGAGTTGTTGCAGGAGTTGTTGCAGGAGTTTTTGTAGGAGGAGTTACAGGAGGAGTTGCAGGAGTTGTTGCAGGAGTTGTTGCAGGAGGAGTTGCAGGAGTTGTTGCAGGAGGACTTGCAGGAGTTGTTGCAGGAGTTGTTGCAGGAGTTGTTGCAGGAGGAGTTGCAGGAGTTGTTGCAGGAGGACTTGCAGGAGTCGTTCAGGAGCGTTGCAGCAGTTGTTGCAGGAGGAGTTGCAGGAGTTGTTGCAGGAGGAGTTGCAGGAGTTGTTGCAGGAGGAGTTGCAGGAGGAGTTGCAGGAGTTGTTGCAGAAGTTGTTGCATGGGGGTTGCAGGAGTTATTGCAGGAGGAGTGGCAGGAGTTGTTGCAGGAGGAGTTGCAGTCGGAGTTGCAGCAGTTGTTGAAGGAGGAGTTGCAGGAGTTGTTGCAGGAGGAGTTGCAGGAGTTGTTGCAGGAGGTGTTGCAGGAGTTGTTGCATGGGGTTTGCAGGAGTTATTGCAGGAGGAGTGGCAGGAGTTGTTGCAGGAGGAGTTGCAGTAGGAGTTGCAGCAGTTGTTGAAGGAGGAGTTGCAGGAGTTGTTGGAAGAGGAGTTGCAGGTGTTGTTGCAGGAGGAGTTGCAGGAGTTGTTGTAGGATGAGTTACAGGAGGAGTTGCAGGAGTTGTTGCAGGAGCATTTACAGGTATTGTTGCAGGAGCAGTTGCAGGAGTTGTTGCAGGAGGAGCTGCAGGAGTTGTTGCAGGACGAGTTGCAGGAGTTGTTGCAGGAGTTGTTGCAGGAGTTGTTGCAGGAGGAGTTGCAGGAGTTGTTGCAGGAGGACTTGCAGGAGTCGTTCAGGAGCGTTGCAGCAGTTGTTGCAGGAGGAGTTGCAGGAGTTGTTGCAGGAGGAGTTGCAGGAGTTGTTGCAGGAGGAGTTGCAGGAGGAGTTGCAGGAGTTGTTGCAAGAGTTGTTGCAGGAGGAGTTGCAGGAGTTGTTGCAGGAGGAGTTGCAGGAGTTGTTGCAGAAGTTGTTGCATGGGGGTTGCAGGAGTTATTGCAGGAGGAGTGGCAGGAGTTGTTGCAGGAGGAGTTGCAGTCGGAGTTGCAGCAGTTGTTGAAGGAGGAGTTGCAGGAGTTGTTGCAGGAGGAGTTGCAGGAGTTGTTGCAGGAGGTGTTGCAGGAGTTGTTGCATGGGGTTTGCAGGAGTTATTGCAGGAGGAGTGGCAGGAGTTGTTGCAGGAGGAGTTGCAGTAGGAGTTGCAGCAGTTGTTGAAGGAGGAGTTGCAGGAGTTGTTGGAGGAGGAGTTGCAGGTGTTGTTGCAGGAGGAGTTGCAGGAGTTGTTGTAGGATGAGTTACAGGAGGAGTTGCAGGAGTTGTTGCAGGAGGATTTACAGGAGTTGTTGCAGGCGGAGTTGCAGGAGTTGTTGCAGGAGGACTTGCAGGAGTCGTTCAGGAGCGTTGCAGCAGTTGTTTCAGGAGTTGCAGGAGTTGTTGCAGGAGTTGTTGCAGGAGTTGTTGCAGGAGTTTTTGTAGGAGGAGTTACAGGAGGAGTTGCAGGAGTTGTTGCAGGAGAAGTTGCAGGAGTTGTTGCAGGAGGCGTTGAAGGAGGAGTTGAAGGATTTGTTGCAGGAGGAGTTGCAGGAGTTGTTGCAGGAGTTGTTGCAGGAGGAGGAGCAGGAGTTGTTGCAGGAGTTGTTGCAGGGTGAGTTGCAGGAGTTAATGCAGGACGACTTGCAGGAGTCATTGCTTGAGGAGTTGCAGGAGTTGTTGCAGTTGGTGTTGCATGCGGATTTGCAAGATTTGTTGGAGGAGTTGTTGCAGGAGGAGTTGCAGGAGTTGTTGCAGGAGGAGTTGCAGGAGGAGTTGCAGGAGTTGTTGCAAGAGTTGTTGCAGGAGGAGTTACAGGCGTTGTTGCAGGAGGAGTTGCAGGAGTTGTTGCAGAAGTTGTTGCAGGAGGAGTTGCAGGAGTTGTTGCAGGAGTTGTTGCAGGAGTTGTTGTCGGATGAGTTACAGGAGGAGTTGCAGGAGGATTTACAGGAGTTGCTGCAGGCGGAGTTGCAGGAGTTGTTGCAGGCCTTGTTGCAGGAGTTGTTGCAGGAGTTGTTGTCGGATGAGTTACAGGAGGAGTTGCAGGAGTTGTTGCAGGAGGATTTACAGGAGTTGTTGCAGGCGGAGTTGCAGGAGTTGTTGCAGGAGGAGTTGCAGGAGTTGTTGCAGGACAAGTTGCAGGAGTTGTTGGAGGAGGAGTTGCAGGAGTTGTTGCAGGAGTTGTTGCAGGAGTTGTTGCAGGAGTTTTTGTAGGAGGAGTTACAGGAGGAGTTGCAGGAGTTGTTGCAGGAGCATTTACAGCTATTGTTGCGGGAGCAGTTGCAGGAGTTGTTGCAGGAGGAGCTGCAGGAGTTGTTGCAGGACGAGTTGCAGGAGTTGTTGCAGGAGTTGTTGCAGGAGGAGTTGCAGGAGTTGTTGCAGGAGGAGTTGCAGTAGGAGTTGCAGCAGTTGTTGAAGGAGGAGTTGCAGGAGTTGTTGGAGGAGGAGTTGCAGGAGTTGTTGCAGGAGGTGTTGCAGGAGTTGTTGCAAGAGGAATTGCAGGAGTTGTTGCAGGAATTTTTGCAGGAGGAGGAGCAGGAGTTGTTGCAGGCGGAGTTGCAGGAGTTATTGCAGGAGTGGTTGCAGGAGTTGTTGCAGGAGGAGTTGCAGGAGTTGTTGCAGATGGTGTTGCATCCGGATTTGCAAGATTTGTTGGAGGAGTTGTTGCAGGAGGAGTTGCAGGAGTTGTTGCAGGAGGAGTTGCAGGAGTTGTTGCAAGAGTTGTTGCAGGAGGAGTTACAGGCGTTGTTGCAGGAGGAGTTGCAGGAGTTGTTGCAGAAGTTGTTGCAGGAGGAGTTGCAGGAGTTGTTGCAGGAGTTGTTGCAGGAGTTGTTGTCGGATGAGTTACAGGAGGAGTTGCAGGAGGATTTACAGGAGTTGCTGCAGGCGGAGTTGCAGGAGTTGTTGCAGGCCTTGTTGCAGGAGTTGTTGCAGGAGTTGTTGTCGGATGAGTTACAGGAGGAGTTGCAGGAGTTGTTGCAGGAGGATTTACAGGAGTTGTTGCAGGCGGAGTTGCAGGAGTTGTTGCAGGAGGAGTTGCAGGAGTTGTTGCAGGACAAGTTGCAGGAGTTGTTGCAGGAGGAGTTGCAGGAGTTGTTGCAGGAGTTGTTGCAGGAGTTGTTGCAGGAGTTTTTGTAGGAGGAGTTACAGGAGGAGTTGCAGGAGTTGTTGCAGGAGCATTTACAGGTATTGTTGCGGGAGCAGTTGCAGGAGTTGTTGCAGGAGGAGCTGCAGGAGTTGTTGCAGGACGAGTTGCAGGAGTTGTTGCAGGAGCTGTTGCAGGAGTTGTTGCAGGAGGAGTTGCAGGAGTTGTTGCAGGAGGAGTTGCAGTAGGAGTTGCAGCAGTTGTTGAAGGAGGAGTTGCAGGAGTTGTTGGAGGAGGAGTTGCAGGAGTTGTTGCAGGAGGTGTTGCAGGAGTTGTTGCAAGAGGAGTTGCAGGAGTTGTTGCAGGAATTTTTGCAGGAGGAGGAGCAGGAGTTGTTGCAGGGGTAGTTGCAGGAGTTATTGCAGGAGTGGTTGCAGGAGTTGTTGCAGGAGGAGTTGCAGGAGTTGTTGTAGATGGTGTTGCATCCGGATTTGCAAGATTTGTTGTAGGAGTTGTTGCAGGTGGAGTTGCAGGAGCTGTTGCAGGAGGAGTTGCAGGTGTTGTTGCAGGAGGGGTTGCATGAGTTGTTGCAGGAGTTGTTGCAGGAGAAGTTGCAGGAGTTGTTGCAGGAGGCGTTGAAGGAGGAGTTGAAGGATTTGTT
This sequence comes from Pristiophorus japonicus, assembly GCF_044704955.1. Classification (NCBI taxonomy): domain Eukaryota; kingdom Metazoa; phylum Chordata; class Chondrichthyes; family Pristiophoridae; genus Pristiophorus; species Pristiophorus japonicus. The sequence goes on along the minus strand of NW_027253095.1, from coordinate 454,036 downwards.
GCAGGAGGAGTTGCAGGAGTTGTTGCAGGAGTTGTTGCAGGAGGAGGAGCAGGAGTTGTTGCAGGAGTTGTTGCAGGGTGAGTTGCAGGAGTTAATGCAGGACGACTTGCAGGAGTCATTGCTTGAGGAGTTGCAGGAGTTGTTGCAGTTGGTGTTGCATGCGGATTTGCAAGATTTGTTGGAGGAGTTGTTGCAGGAGGAGTTGCAGGAGTTGTTGCAGGAGGAGTTGCAGGAGGAGTTGCAGGAGTTGTTGCAAGAGTTGTTGCAGGAGGAGTTACAGGCGTTGTTGCAGGAGGAGTTGCAGGAGTTGTTGCAGAAGTTGTTGCAGGAGGAGTTGCAGGAGTTGTTGCAGGAGTTGTTGCAGGAGTTGTTGTCGGATGAGTTACAGGAGGAGTTGCAGGAGGATTTACAGGAGTTGTTGCAGGCGGAGTTGCAGGAGTTGTTGCAGGCCTTGTTGCAGGAGTTGTTGCAGGAGTTGTTGTAGGATGAGTTACAGGAGGAGTTGCAGGAGTTGTTGCAGGAGGATTTACAGGAGATGTTGCAGGCGGAGTTGCAGGAGTTGTTGCAGGAGGACTTGCAGGAGTCGTTCAGGAGCGTTGCAGCAGTTGTTGCAGGAGGAGTTGCAGGAGTTGTTGCAGGAGGGGTTGCAGGAGTTGTTGCAGGAGGAGTTGCAGGAGGAGTTGCAGGAGTTGTTGCAGTTGGTGTTGCATGCGGATTTGCAAGATTTGTTGGAGGAGTTGTTGCAGGAGGAGTTGCAGGAGTTGTTGCAGGAGGAGTTGCAGGAGGAGTTGCAGGAGTTGTTGCAAGAGTTGTTGCAGGAGCAGTTACAGGCGTTGTTGCAGGAGGAGTTGCAGGAGCTGTTGCAGAAGTTGTTGCAGGAGGAGTTGCAGGAGTTGTTGCAGGAGTTGTTGCAGGAGTTGTTGTCGGATGAGTTACAGGAGGAGTTGCAGGAGGATTTACAGGAGTTGTTGCAGGCGGAGTTGCAGGAGTTGTTGCAGGCCTTGTTGCAGGAGTTGTTGCAGGAGTTGTTGTAGGATGAGTTACAGGAGGAGTTGCAGGAGTTGTTGCAGGAGGATTTACAGGAGTTGTTGCAGGCGGAGTTGCAGGAGTTGTTGCACAAGGAGTTGCAGGAGTTGTTGCAGGACGAGTTGCAGGAGTTGTTGCAGGAGGAGTTGCAGGTGTTGTTGCAGGAGTTGTTGCAGGAGTTGTTGCAGGAGTTGTTGCAGGAGTTTTTGTAGGAGGAGTTACAGGAGGAGTTGCAGGAGTTGTTGCAGGAGCATTTACAGGTATTGTTGCAGGAGCAGTTGCAGGAGTTGTTGCAGGAGGAGCTGCAGGAGTTGTTGCAGGACGAGTTGCAGGAGTTGTTGCAGGAGTTGTTGCAGGTGTTGTTGCAGGAGGAGTTGCAGGAGTTGTTGCAGGAGGACTTGCAGGAGTCGTTCAGGAGCGTTGCAGCAGTTGTTGCAGGAGGAGTTGCAGGAGTTGTTGCAGGAGGAGTTGCAGGAGTTGTTGCAGGAGGAGTTGCAGGAGTTGTTGCAAGAGTTGTTGCAGGAGGAGTTGCAGGAGTTGTTGCAGGAGGAGTTGCAGGAGTTGTTGCAAGAGTTGTTGCTGGAGCAGTTACAGGCGTTGTTGCAGGAAGAGTTGCAGGAGTTGTTGCAGAAGTTGTTGCAGGAGTTGTTGCAGGAGTTGTTGCAGGAGTTGTTGCAGGAGTTTTTGTAGGAGGAGTTACAGGAGGAGTTGTTGCAGGAGTTGTTGCAGGGTGAGTTGCAGGAGTTAAGGCAGGACGACTTGCAGGAGTCATTGCTTGAGGAGTTGCAGGAGTTGTTGCAGTTGGTGTTGCATGCGGATTTGCAAGATTTGTTGGAGGAGTTGTTGCAGGAGGAGTTGCAGGAGTTGTTGCAGGAGGAGTTGCAGGAGGAGTTGCAGGAGTTGTTGCAAGAGTTGTTGCATGCGGATTTGCAAGATTTGTTGGAGGAGTTGTTGCAGGAGGAGTTGCAGGAGTTGTTGCAGGAGGAGTTACAGGAGGAGTTGCAGGAGTTGTTGCAAGAGTTGTTGCAGGAGCAGTTACAGGCGTTGTTGCAGGAGGAGTTACAGGAGTTGCTGCAGGCGGAGTTGCAGGAGTTGTTGCAGGCCTTGTTGCAGGAGTTGTTGCAGGAGTTGTTGTCGGATGAGTTACAGGAGGAGTTGCAGGAGTTGTTGCAGGAGGATTTACAGGAGTTGTTGCAGGCGGAGTTGCAGGAGTTGTTGCAGGAGGACTTGCAGGAGTCGTTCAGGAGCGTTGCAGCAGTTGTTGCAGGAGGAGTTGCAGGAGTTGTTGCAGGAGGAGTTGCAGGAGTTGTTGCAGGAGGAGTTGCAGGAGGAGTTGCAGGAGTTGTTGCAGTTGGTGTTGCATGCGGATTTGCAAGATTTGTTGGAGGAGTTGTTGCAGGAGGAGTTGCAGGAGTTGTTGCAGGAGGAGTTACAGGAGGAGTTGCAGGAGTTGTTGCAAGAGTTGTTGCAGGAGCAGTTACAGGCGTTGTTGCAGGAGGAGTTGCAGGAGTTGTTGCAGAAGTTGGTGCAGGAGGAGTTGCAGGAGTTGTTGCAGGAGTTGTTGCAGGAGTTGTTGTCGGATGAGTTACAGGAGGAGTTGCAGGAGGATTTACAGGAGTTGTTGCAGGCGGAGTTGCAGGAGTTGTTGCAGGCCTTGTTGCAGGAGTTGTTGCAGGAGTTGTTGTAGGATGAGTTACAGGAGGAGTTGCAGGAGTTGTTGCAGGAGGATTTACAGGAGTTGTTGCAGGCGGAGTTGCAGGAGTTGTTGCACAAGGAGTTGCAGGAGTTGTTGCAGGACAAGTTGCAGGAGTTGTTGCAGGAGGAGTTGCAGGTGTTGTTGCAGGAGTTGTTGCAGGAGTTGTTGCAGGAGTTGTTGCAGGAGTTTTTGTAGGAGGAGTTACAGGAGGAGTTGCAGGAGTTGTTGCAGGAGCATTTACAGGTATTGTTGCAGGAGCAGTTGCAGGAGTTGTTGCAGGAGGAGCTGCAGGAGTTGTTGCAGGGCGAGTTGCAGGAGTTGTTGCAGGAGTTGTTGCAGGTGTTGTTGCAGGAGGAGTTGCAGGAGTTGTTGCAGGAGGACTTGCAGGAGTCGTTCAGGAGCGTTGCAGCAGTTGTTGCAGGAGGAGTTGCAGGAGTTGTTGCAGGAGGAGTTGCAGGAGTTGTTGCAGGAGGAGTTGCAGGAGTTGTTGGAGGAGGAGTTGCAGGAGTTGTTGCAGGAGGTGTTGCAGGAGTTGTTGCAAGAGGAGTTGCAGGAGTTGTTGCAGGAATTTTTGCAGGAGGAGGAGCAGGAGTTGTTGCAGGGGTAGTTGCAGGAGTTATTGCAGGAGTGGTTGCAGGAGCTGTTGCAGGAGGAGTTGCAGGAGTTGTTGCAGATGGTGTTGCATCCGGATTTGCAAGATTTGTTGTAGGAGTTGTTGCAGGTGGAGTTGCAGGAGCTGTTGCAGGAGGAGTTGCAGGTGTTGTTGCAGGAGGAGTTGCATGAGTTGTTGCAGGAGTTGTTGCAGGAGAAGTTGCAGGAGTTGTTGCAGGAGGCGTTGAAGGAGGAGTTGAAGGATTTGTTGCAGGAGGAGTTGCAGGAGTTGTTGCAGGAGTTGTTGCAGGAGGAGGAGCAGGAGTTGTTGCAGGAGTTGTTGCAGGGTGAGTTGCAGGAGTTAATGCAGGACGACTTGCAGGAGTCATTGCTTGAGGAGTTGCAGGAGTTGTTGCAGTTGGTGTTGCATGCGGATTTGCAAGATTTGTTGGAGGAGTTGTTGCAGGAGGAGTTGCAGGAGTTGTTGCAGGAGGAGTTGCAGGAGGAGTTGCAGGAGTTGTTGCAAGAGTTGTTGCAGGAGGAGTTACATGCGTTGTTGCAGGAGGAGTTGCAGGAGTTGTTGCAGAAGTTGTTGCAGGAGGAGTTGCAGGAGTTGTTGCAGGAGTTGTTGCAGGAGTTGTTGTCGGATGAGTTACAGGAGGAGTTGCAGGAGGATTTACAGGAGTTGTTGCAGGCGGAGTTGCAGGAGTTGTTGCAGGCCTTGTTGCAGGAGTTGTTGCAGGAGTTGTTGTAGGATGAGTTACAGGAGGAGTTGCAGGAGTTGTTGCAGGAGGATTTACAGGAGTTGTTGCAGGCGGAGTTGCAGGAGTTGTTGCAGGAGGACTTGCAGGAGTCGTTCAGGAGCGTTGCAGCAGTTGTTTCAGGAGGAGTTGCAGGAGTTGTTGCAGGAGGAGTTGCAGGAGTTGTTGCAGGAGGAGTTGCAGGAGGAGTTGCAGGAGTTGTTGCAGTTGGTGTTGCATGCGGATTTGCAAGATTTGTTGGAGGAGTTGTTGCAGGAGGAGTTGCAGGAGTTGTTGCAGGAGGAGTTGCAGGAGGAGTTGCAGGAGTTGTTGCAAGAGTTGTTGCAGGAGCAGTTACAGGCGTTGTTGCAGGAGGAGTTGCAGGAGTTGTTGCAGAAGTTGTTGCAGGAGGAGTTGCAGGAGTTGTTGCAGGAGTTGTTGCAGGAGTTGTTGTCGGATGAGTTACAGGAGGAGTTGCAGGAGGATTTACAGGAGTTGTTGCAGGCGGAGTTGCAGGAGTTGTTGCAGGCCTTGTTGCAGGAGTTGTTGCATGAGTTGTTGTAGGATGAGTTACAGGAGGAGTTGCAGGAGTTGTTGCAGGAGGATTTACAGGAGTTGTTGCAGGCGGAGTTGCAGGAGTTGTTGCACAAGGAGTTGCAGGAGTTGTTGCAGGACGAGTTGCAGGAGTTGTTGCAGGAGGAGTTGCAGGAGTTGTTGCAAGAGTTGTTGCTGGAGCAGTTACAGGCGTTGTTGCAGGAGGAGTTGCAGGAGTTGTTGCAGAAGTTGTTGCAGGAGTTGTTGCAGGAGTTGTTGCAGGAGTTGTTGCAGGAGTTTTTGTAGGAGGAGTTACAGGAGGAGTTGCAGGAGTTGTTGCGGGAGCATTTACAGGTATTGTTGCAGGAGCAGTTGCAGGAGTTGTTGCAGGAGGAGCTGCAGGAGTTGTTGCAGGACGAGTTGCAGGAGTTGTTGCAGGAGTTGTTGCAGGAGTTGTTGCAGGAGGAGTTGCAGGAGTTGTTGCAGGAGGACTTGCAGGAGTCGTTCAGGAGCGTTGCAGCAGTTGTTGCAGGAGGAGTTGCAGGAGTTGTTGCAGGAGGAGTTGCAGGAGTTGTTGCAGGAGGAGTTGCAGGAGTTGTTGCAAGAGTTGTTGCAGGAGGAGTTGCAGGAGTTGTTGCAGGAGGAGTTGCAGGAGTTGTTGCAAGAGTTGTTGCTGGAGCAGTTACAGGCGTTGTTGCAGGAGGAGTTGCAGGAGTTGTTGCAGAAGTTGTTGCAGGAGTTGTTGCAGGAGTTGTTGCAGGAGTTGTTGCAGGAGTTTTTGTAGGAGGAGTTACAGGAGGAGTTGCAGGAGTTGTTGCAGGAGCATTTACAGGTATTGTTGCAGGAGCAGTTGCAGGAGTTGTTGCAGGAGGAGCTGCAGGAGTTGTTGCAGGACGAGTTGCAGGAGTTGTTGCAGGAGTTGTTGCAGGAGTTGTTGCAGGAGGAGTTGCAGGAGTTGTTGCAGGAGGACTTGCAGGAGTCGTTCAGGAGCGTTGCAGCAGTTGTTGCAGGAGGAGTTGCAGGAGTTGTTGCAGGAGGAGTTGCAGGAGTTGTTGCAGGAGGAGTTGCAGGAGGAGTTGCAGGAGTTGTTGCAAGAGTTGTTGCAGGAGGAGTTGCAGGAGTTGTTGCAGGAGGAGTTGCAGGAGTTGTTGCAGGAGCATTTACAGGTATTGTTGCAGGAGCAGTTGCAGGAGTTGTTGCAGGAGGAGCTGCAGGAGTTGTTGCAGGACGAGTTGCAGGAGTTGTTGCAGGAGTTGTTGCAGGAGTTGTTGCAGGAGGAGTTGCAGGAGTTGTTGCAGGAGGACTTGCAGGAGTCGTTCAGGAGCGTTGTAGCAGTTGTTGCAGGAGGAGTTGCAGGAGTTGTTGCAGGAGGAGTTGCAGGAGTTGTTGCAGGAGGAGTTGCAGGAGGAGTTGCATGAGTTGTTGCAAGAGTTGTTGCAGGAGGAGTTGCAGGAGTTGTTGCAGGAGGAGTTGCAGGAGTTGTTGCAAGAGTTGTTGCTGGAGCAGTTACAGGCGTTGTTGCAGGAGGAGTTGCAGGAGTTGTTGCAGAAGTTGTTGCAGGAGGAGTTGCAGGAGTTGTTGCAGGAGTTGTTGCAAAGTTGTTGCCGGATGAGTTACAGGAGGAGTTGCAGGAGGATTTACAGGAGTTGTTGCAGGCGGAGTTGCAGGAGTTGTTGCAGGCTTTGTTGCAGGAGTTGTTGCAGGAGTTGTTGTAGGATGAGTTACAGGAGGAGTTGCAGGAGTTGTTGCAGGAGGATTTACAGGAGTTGTTGCAGGCGGAGTTGCAGGAGTTGTTGCACAAGGAGTTGCAGGAGTTGTTGCAGGACGAGTTGCAGGAGTTGTTGCAGGAGGAGTTGCAGGAGTTGTTGCAGGAGTTGTTGCAGGAGTTGTTGCAGGAGTTTTTGTAGGAGGAGTTACAGGAGGAGTTGCAGGAGTTGTTGCAGGAGCATTTACAGGTATTGTTGCAGGAGCAGTTGCAGGAGTTGTTGCAGGAGGAGCTGCAGGAGTTGTTGCAGGACGAGTTGCAGGAGTTGTTGCAGGAGTTGTTGCAGAAGTTGTTGCAGGAGGAGTTGCAGGAGTTGTTGCAGGAGGACTTGCAGGAGTCGTTCAGGAGCGTTGCAGCAGTTGTTGCAGGAGGAGTTGCAGGAGTTGTTGCAGGAGGAGTTGCAGGAGTTGTTGCAGGAGGAGTTGCAGGAGGAGTTGCAGGAGTTGTTGCAAGAGTTGTTGCAGGAGGAGTTGCAGGAGTTGTTGCAGGAGGAGTTGCAGGAGTTGTTGCAGAAGTTGTTGCATGGGGGTTGCAGGAGTTATTGCAGGAGGAGTGGCAGGAGTTGTTGCAGTAGGAGTTGCAGCAGTTGTTGAAGGAGGAGTTGCAGGAGTTGTTGCAGGAGGAGTTGCAGGAGTTGTTGCAGGAGGTGTTGCAGGAGTTGTTGCATGGGGTTTGCAGGAGTTATTGCAGGAGGAGTGGCAGGAGTTGTTGCAGGAGGAGTTGCAGTAGGAGTTGCAGCAGTTGTTGAAGGAGGAGTTGCAGGAGTTGTTGGAGGAGGAGTTGCAGGTGTTGTTGCAGGAGGAGTTGCAGGAGTTGTTGTAGGATGAGTTACAGGAGGAGTTGCAGGAGTTGTTGCAGGAGGATTTACAGGAGTTGTTGCAGGCGGAGTTGCAGGAGTTGTTGCAGGAGGACTTGCAGGAGTCGTTCAGGAGCGTTGCAGCAGTTGTTTCAGGAGTTGCAGGAGTTGTTGCAGGAGTTGTTGCAGGAGTTGTTGCAGGAGTTTTTGTAGGAGGAGTTACAGGAGGAGTTGCAGGAGTTGTTGCAGGAGAAGTTGCAGGAGTTGTTGCAGGAGGCGTTGAAGGTGGAGTTGAAGGAGTTGTTGCAGGAGGAGTTGCAGGAGTTGTTGCAGGAGTTGTTGCAGGAGGAGGAGCAGGAGTTGTTGCAGGAGTTGTTGCAGGGTGAGTTGCAGGAGTTAATGCAGGACGACTTGCAGGAGTCATTGCTTGAGGAGTTGCAGGAGTTGTTGCAGTTGGTGTTGCATGCGGATTTGCAAGATTTGTTGGAGGAGTTGTTGCAGGAGGAGTTGCAGGAGTTGTTGCAGGAGGAGTTGCAGGAGGAGTTGCAGGAGTTGTTGCAAGAGTTGTTGCAGGAGGAGTTACAGGCGTTGTTGCAGGAGGAGTTGCAGGAGTTGTTGCAGAAGTTGTTGCAGGAGGAGTTGCAGGAGTTGTTGCAGGAGTTGTTGCAGGAGTTGTTGTCGGATGAGTTACAGGAGGAGTTGCAGGAGGATTTACAGGAGTTGCTGCAGGCGGAGTTGCAGGAGTTGTTGCAGGCCTTGTTGCAGGAGTTGTTGCAGGAGTTGTTGTCGGATGAGTTACAGGAGGAGTTGCAGGAGTTGTTGCAGGAGGATTTACAGGAGTTGTTGCAGGCGGAGTTGCAGGAGTTGTTGCAGGAGGAGTTGCAGGAGTTGTTGCAGGACAAGTTGCAGGAGTTGTTGCAGGAGGAGTTGCAGGAGTTGTTGCAGGAGTTGTTGCAGGAGTTGTTGCAGGAGTTTTTGTAGGAGGAGTTACAGGAGGAGTTGCAGGAGTTGTTGCAGGAGCATTTACAGCTATTGTTGCAGGAGCAGTTGCAGGAGTTGTTGCAGGAGGAGCTGCAGGAGTTGTTGCAGGACGAGTTGCAGGAGTTGTTGCAGGAGTTGTTGCAGGAGTTGTTGCAGGAGGAGTTGCAGGAGTTGTTGCAGGAGGAGTTGCAGTAGGAGTTGCAGCAGTTGTTGAAGGAGGAGTTGCAGGAGTTGTTGGAGGAGGAGTTGCAGGAGTTGTTGCAGGAGGTGTTGCAGGAGTTGTTGCAAGAGGAATTGCAGGAGTTGTTGCAGGAATTTTTGCAGGAGGAGGAGCAGGAGTTGTTGCAGGCGGAGTTGCAGGAGTTATTGCAGGAGTGGTTGCAGGAGTTGTTGCAGGAGGAGTTTCAGGAGTTGTTGCAGATGGTGTTGCATCCGGATTTGCAAGATTTGTTGGAGGAGTTGTTGCAGGAGGAGTTGCAGGAGTTGTTGCAGGAGGAGTTGCAGGAGTTGTTGCAAGAGTTGTTGCAGGAGGAGTTACAGGCGTTGTTGCAGGAGGAGTTGCAGGAGTTGTTGCAGAAGTTGTTGCAGGAGGAGTTGCAGGAGTTGTTGCAGGAGTTGTTGCAGGAGTTGTTGTCGGATGAGTTACAGGAGGAGTTGCAGGAGGATTTACAGGAGTTGCTGCAGGCGGAGTTGCAGGAGTTGTTGCAGGCCTTGTTGCAGGAGTTGTTGCAGGAGTTGTTGTCGGATGAGTTACAGGAGGAGTTGCAGGAGTTGTTGCAGGAGGATTTACAGGAGTTGTTGCAGGCGGAGTTGCAGGAGTTGTTGCAGGAGGAGTTGCAGGAGTTGTTGCAGGACAAGTTGCAGGAGTTGTTGCAGGAGGAGTTGCAGGAGTTGTTGCAGGAGTTGTTGCAGGAGTTGTTGCAGGAGTTTTTGTAGGAGGAGTTACAGGAGGAGTTGCAGGAGTTGTTGCAGGAGCATTTACAGGTATTGTTGCGGGAGCAGTTGCAGGAGTTGTTGCAGGAGGAGCTGCAGGAGTTGTTGCAGGACGAGTTGCAGGAGTTGTTGCAGGAGCTGTTGCAGGAGTTGTTGCAGGAGGAGTTGCAGGAGTTGTTGCAGGAGGAGTTGCAGTAGGAGTTGCAGCAGTTGTTGAAGGAGGAGTTGCAGGAGTTGTTGGAGGAGGAGTTGCGGGAGTTGTTGCAGGAGGTGTTGCAGGAGTTGTTGCAAGAGGAGTTGCAGGAGTTGTTGCAGGAATTTTTGCAGGAGGAGGAGCAGGAGTTGTTGCAGGGGTAGTTGCAGGAGTTATTGCAGGAGTGGTTGCAGGAGTTGTTGCAGGAGGAGTTGCAGGAGTTGTTGCAGATGGTGTTGCATCCGGATTTGCAAGATTTGTTGTAGGAGTTGTTGCAGGTGGAGTTGCAGGAGCTGTTGCAGGAGGAGTTGCAGGTGTTGTTGCAGGAGGAGTTGCATGAGTTGTTGCAGGAGTTGTTGCAGGAGAAGTTGCAGGAGTTGTTGCAGGAGGCGTTGAAGGAGGAGTTGAAGGATTTGTTGCAGGAGGAGTTGCAGGAGTTGTTGCAGGAGTTGTTGCAGGAGGAGGAGCAGGAGTTGTTGCAGGAGTTGTTGCAGGGTGAGTTGCAGGAGTTAATGCAGGACGACTTGCAGGAGTCATTGCTTGAGGAGTTGCAGGAGTTGTTGCAGTTGGTGTTGCATGCGGATTTGCAAGATTTGTTGGAGGAGTTGTTGCAGGAGGAGTTGCAGGAGTTGTTGCAGGAGGAGTTGCAGGAGGAGTTGCAGGAGTTGTTGCAAGAGTTGTTGCAGGAGGAGTTACAGGCGTTGTTGCAGGAGGAGTTGCAGGAGTTGTTGCAGAAGTTGTTGCAGGAGGAGTTGCAGGAGTTGTTGCAGGAGTTGTTGCAGGAGTTGTTGTCGGATGAGTTACAGGAGGAGTTGCAGGAGGATTTACAGGAGTTGTTGCAGGCGGAGTTGCAGGAGTTGTTGCAGGCCTTGTTGCAGGAGTTGTTGCAGGAGTTGTTGTAGGATGAGTTACAGGAGGAGTTGCAGGAGTTGTTGCAGGAGGATTTACAGGAGATGTTGCAGGCGGAGTTGCAGGAGTTGTTGCAGGAGGACTTGCAGGAGTCGTTCAGGAGCGTTGCAGCAGTTGTTGCAGGAGGAGTTGCAGGAGTTGTTGCAGGAGGAGTTGCAGGAGTTGTTGCAGGAGGAGTTGCAGGAGGAGTTGCAGGAGTTGTTGCAGTTGGTGTTGCATGCGGATTTGCAAGATTTGTTGGAGGAGTTGTTGCAGGAGGAGTTGCAGGAGTTGTTGCAGGAGGAGTTGCAGGAGGAGTTGCAGGAGTTGTTGCAAGAGTTGTTGCAGGAGCAGTTACAGGCGTTGTTGCAGGAGGAGTTGCAGGAGTTGTTGCAGAAGTTGTTGCAGGAGGAGTTGCAGGAGTTGTTGCAGGAGTTGTTGCAGGAGTTGTTGTCGGATGAGTTACAGGAGGAGTTGCAGGAGGATTTACAGGAGTTGTTGCAGGCGGAGTTGCAGGAGTTGTTGCAGGCCTTGTTGCAGGAGTTGTTGCAGGAGTTGTTGTAGGATGAGTTACAGGAGGAGTTGCAGGAGTTGTTGCAGGAGGATTTACAGGAGTTGTTGCAGGCGGAGTTGCAGGAGTTGTTGCACAAGGAGTTGCAGGAGTTGTTGCAGGACGAGTTGCAGGAGTTGTTGCAGGAGGAGTTGCAGGTGTTGTTGCAGGAGTTGTTGCAGGAGTTGTTGCAGGAGTTTTTGTAGGAGGAGTTACAGGAGGAGTTGCAGGAGTTGTTGCAGGAGCATTTACAGGTATTGTTGCAGGAGCAGTTGCAGGAGTTGTTGCAGGAGGAGCTGCAGGAGTTGTTGCAGGACGAGTTGCAGGAGTTGTTGCAGGAGTTGTTGCAGGTGTTGTTGCAGGAGGAGTTGCAGGAGTTGTTGCAGGAGGACTTGCAGGAGTCGTTCAGGAGCGTTGCAGCAGTTGTTGCAGGAGGAGTTGCAGGAGTTGTTGCAGGAGGAGTTGCAGGAGTTGTTGCAGGAGGAGTTGCAGGAGTTGTTGCAAGAGTTGTTGCAGGAGGAGTTGCAGGAGTTGTTGCAGGAGGAGTTGCAGGAGTTGTTGCAAGAGTTGTTGCTGGAGCAGTTACAGGCGTTGTTGCAGGAGGAGTTGCAGGAGTTGTTGCAGAAGTTGTTGCAGGAGTTGTTGCAGGAGTTGTTGCAGGAGTTGTTGCAGGAGTTTTTGTAGGAGGAGTTACAGGAGGAGTTGCAGGAGTTGTTGCAGGAGCATTTACAGGTATTGTTGCAGGCGCAGTTGCAGGAGTTGTTGCAGGAGGAGCTGCAGGAGTTGTTGCAGGACGAGTTGCAGGAGTTGTTGCAGGAGTTGTTGCAGGAGTTGTTGCAGGAGGAGTTGCAGGATTTGTTGCAGGAGGACTTGCAGGAGTCGTTCAGGAGCGTTGCAGCAGTTGTTGCAGGAGGAGTTGCAGGAGTTGTTGCAGGAGGAGTTGCAGGAGTTGTTGCAGGAGGAGTTGCAGGAGGAGTTGCAGGAGTTGTTGCAAGAGTTGTTGCAGGAGGAGTTGCAGGAGTTGTTGCAGGAGGAGTTGCAGGAGTTGTTGCAGGAGCATTTACAGGTATTGTTGCAGAAGCAGTTGCAGGAGTTGTTGCAGGAGGAGCTGCAGGAGTTGTTGCAGGACGAGTTGCAGGAGTTGTTGCAGGAGTTGTTGCAGGAGTTGTTGCAGGAGGAGTTGCAGGAGTTGTTGCAGGAGGACTTGCAGGAGTCGTTCAGGAGCGTTGCAGCAGTTGTTGCAGGAGGAGTTGCAGGAGTTGTTGCAGGAGGAGTTGCAGGAGTTGTTGCAGGAGGAGTTGCAGGAGGAGTTGCAGGAGTTGTTGCAAGAGTTGTTGCAGGAGGAGTTGCAGGAGTTGTTGCAAGAGGAGTTGCAGGAGTTGTTGCAAGAGTTGTTGCTGGAGCAGTTACAGGCGTTGTTGCAGGAGGAGTTGCAGGAGTTGTTGCAGAAGTTGGTGCAGGAGGAGTTGCAGGAGTTGTTTCAGGAGTTGTTGCAGGAGTTGTTGTCGGATGAGTTACAGGAGGAGTTGCAGGAGGATTTACAGGAGTTGTTGCAGGCGGAGTTGCAGGAGTTGTTGCAGGCCTTGTTGCAGGAGTTGTTGCAGGAGTTGTTGTAGGATGAGTTACAGGAGGAGTTGCAGGAGTTGTTGCAGGAGGATTTACAGGAGTTGTTGCAGGCGGAGTTGCAGGAGTTGTTGCACAAGGAGTTGCAGGAGTTGTTGCAGGACGAGTTGCAGGAGTTGTTGCAGGAGGAGTTGCAGGAGTTGTTGCAGGAGTTGTTGCAGGAGTTGTTGCAGGAGTTTTTGTAGGAGGAGTTACAGGAGGAGTTGCAGGAGTTGTTGCAGGAGCATTTACAGGTATTGTTGCAGGAGCAGTTGCAGGAGTTGTTGCAGGAGGAGCTGCAGGAGTTGTTGCAGGACGAGTTGCAGGAGTTGTTGCAGGAGTTGTTGCAGGAGTCGTTCAGGAGCGTTGCAGCAGTTGTTGCAGGAGGAGTTGCAGGAGTTGTTGCAGGAGGAGTTGCAGGAGTTGTTGCAGGAGGAGTTGCAGGAGGAGTTGCAGGAGTTGTTGCAAGAGTTGTTGCAGGAGGAGTTGCAGGAGTTGTTGCAGGAGGAGTTGCAGGAGTTGTTGCAGAAGTTGTTGCATGGGGGTTGCAGGAGTTATTGCAGGAGGAGTGGCAGGAGTTGTTGCAGGAGGAGTTGCAGTAGGAGTTGCAGCAGTTGTTGAAGGAGGAGTTGCAGGAGTTGTTGCAGGAGGAGTTGCAGGAGTTGTTGCAGGAGGTGTTGCAGGAGTTGTTGCAAGAGGAGTTGCAGGAGTCATTGCAGGAATTTTTGCAGGAGGAGGAGCAGGAGTTGTTGCAGGAGTTGTTGCAGGGGGAGTTGCAGGAGTTATTGCAGGAGGGTTGCATGAGTTGTTGCAGGAGGAGTTGCAGGAGGAGTTGCAGGAGTTGTTGCAAGAGTTGTTGCAGGAGGAGTTGCAGGAGTTGTTGCAAGAGGAGTTGCAGGAGTTGTTGCAAGAGTTGTTGCTGGCGTTGTTGCAGGAGGAGTTGCAGGAGTTGTTGCAGAAGTTGGTGCAGGAGGAGTTGCAGGAGTTGTTTCAGGAGTTGTTGCAGGAGTTGTTGTCGGATGAGTTACAGGAGGAGTTGCAGGAGGATTTACAGGAGTTGTTGCAGGCGGAGTTGCAGGAGTTGTTGCAGGCCTTGTTGCAGGAGTTGTTGCAGGAGTTGTTGTAGGATGAGTTACAGGAGGAGTTGCAGGAGTTGTTGCAGGAGGATTTACAGGAGTTGTTGCAGGCGGAGTTGCAGGAGTTGTTGCACAAGGAGTTGCAGGAGTTGTTGCAGGACGAGTTGCAGGAGTTGTTGCAGGAGGAGTTGCAGGAGTTGTTGCAGGAGTTGTTGCAGGAGTTGTTGCAGGAGTTTTTGTAGGAGGAGTTACAGGAGGAGTTGCAGGAGTTGTTGCAGGAGCATTTACAGGTATTGTTGCAGGAGCAGTTGCAGGAGTTGTTGCAGGAGGAGCTGCAGGAGTTGTTGCAGGACGAGTTGCAGGAGTTGTTGCAGGAGTTGTTGCAGGAGTCGTTCAGGAGCGTTGCAGCAGTTGTTGCAGGAGGAGTTGCAGGAGTTGTTGCAGGAGGAGTTGCAGGAGTTGTTGCAGGAGGAGTTGCAGGAGGAGTTGCAGGAGTTGTTGCAAGAGTTGTTGCAGGAGGAGTTGCAGGAGTTGTTGCAGGAGGAGTTGCAGGAGTTGTTGCAGAAGTTGTTGCATGGGGGTTGCAGGAGTTATTGCAGGAGGAGTGGCAGGAGTTGTTGCAGGAGGAGTTGCAGTAGGAGTTGCAGCAGTTGTTGAAGGAGGAGTTGCAGGAGTTGTTGCAGGAGGAGTTGCAGGAGTTGTTGCAGGAGGTGTTGCAGGAGTTGTTGCAAGAGGAGTTGCAGGAGTCATTGCAGGAATTTTTGCAGGAGGAGGAGCAGGAGTTGTTGCAGGAGTTGTTGCAGGGGGAGTTGCAGGAGTTATTGCAGGAGGGTTGCATGAGTTGTTGCAGGAGGAGTTGCAGGAGTTGTTGTAGGACGAGTTGCAGGAGTTGTTGCAGGGGGAGTTGCAGGAGGAGTTGCAGGAGTTGTTGCAGGAGCATTTACAGGAGTTGTTGCAGGAGCAGTTGCAGGAGTTGTTGCAGGAGGGGCTGCAGGAGTTGTTGCAGGACGAGTTGCAGGAGTTGTTGCAGGAGTTGTTGCAGGAGGAGTTGCAGGAGTTGTTGCAGGAGGAGTTGGAGGAGTCGTTGCAGGAGCGTTGCAGCAGTTGTTGCAGGAGGAGTTGCAGGAGTTATTGCAGGAGGAGTTGCAGGAGGAGTTGCAGAAGTTGTTGCAGGAGTTGTTGCAGGAGCTGTTGCAGGTTGAGTTGCAGGCAGATTTGCAAGAGTTGTTGCAGGAGTTGTTCCAGGTGGAGTTGCAGGAGTTGTTGCAGTAGTTGTTGCAGGATGAGTTGTAGGAGTTGTTGCAGGAGGAGTTGCCGGAGTTGTTGCAGGAGTTGTTGCAGGAGGAGTTGCAGGAAGAGTTGGAGGAGTTATTGCAGGAGTTGTTGCAGAAGGAGTTGCAGGAGTTGTTGCAGGAGGAGTTGCAGGAGTTGTTGCAGGAGGAGTTGCAGGAGGAGTTGCAGGAGTTGTTGCAAGAGTTGTTGCAGGAGGAGTTGCAGGAGTTGTTGCAGGAGGAGTTGCAGGAGTTGTTGCAGAAGTTGTTGCATGGGGGTTGCAGGAGTTATTGCAGGAGGAGTGGCAGGAGTTGTTGCAGGAGGAGTTGCAGTAGGAGTTGCAGCAGTTGTTGAAGGAGGAGTTGCAGGAGTTGTTGGAGGAGGAGTTGCAGGAGTTGTTGCAGGAGGTGTTGCAGGAGTTGTTGCAAGAGGAGTTGCAGGAGTTGTTGCAGGAATTTTTGCAGGAGGAGGAGCAGGAGTTGTTGCAGGGGGAGTTGCAGGAGTTATTGCAGGAGTTGTTGCAGGAGTTGTTGCAGGAGGAGTTGCAGAGTTGCAGATGGTGTTGCATCCGGATTTGCAAGATTTGTTGTAGGAGTTGTTGCAGGTGGAGTTGCAGGAGCTGTTGCAGGAGGAATTGCAGGTGTTGTTGCAGGAGGAGTTGCATGAGTTGTTGCAGGAGTTGTTGCAGGAGAAGTTGCAGGAGTTGTTGCAGGAGGCGTTGAAGGAGGAGTTGAAGGATTTTTTGCAGGAGGAGTTGCAGGAGTTGTTGCAGGAGTTGTTGCAGGAGGAGGAGCAGGAGTTGTTGCAGGAGTTGTTGCAGGGTGAGTTGCAGGAGTTAATGCAGGAGGACTTGCAGGAGTCATTGCTTGAGGAGTTGCAGGAGTTGTTGCAGTTGGTGTTGCATGCGGATTTGCAAGATTTGTTGGAGGAGTTGTTGCAGGAGGAGTTGCAGGAGGAGTTGCAGGAGGAGTTGCAGGAGTTGTTGCAAGAGTTGTTGCAGGAGGAGTTACAGGCGTTGTTGCAGGAGGAGTTGCAGGAGTTGTTGCAGAAGTTGTTGCAGGAGGAGTTGCAGGAGTTGTTGCAGGAGTTGTTGCAGGAGTTGTTGTCGGATGAGTTACAGGAGGAGTTGCAGGAGGATTTACAGGAGTTGTTGCAGGCGGAGTTGCAGGAGTTGTTGCAGGCCTTGTTGCAGGAGTTGTTGCAGGAGTTGTTGTAGGATGAGTTACAGGAGGAGTTGCAGGAGTTGTTGCAGGAGGATTTACAGGAGTTGTTGCAGGCGGAGTTGCAGGAGTTGTTGCAGGAGGACTTGCAGGAGTCGTTCAGGAGCGTTGCAGCAGTTGTTGCAGGAGGAGTTTCAGGAGTTGTTGCAGGAGGAGTTGCAGGAGTTGTTGCAGGAGGAGTTGCAGGAGGAGTTGCAGGAGTTGTTGCAGTTGGTGTTGCATGCGGATTTGCAAGATTTGTTGGAGGAGTTGTTGCAGGAGGAGTTGCAGGAGTTGTTGCAGGAGGAGTTGCAGGAGGAGTTGCAGGAGTTGTTGCAAGAGTTGTTGCAGGAGCAGTTACAGGCGTTGTTGCAGGAGGAGTTGCAGGAGTTGTTGCAGAAGTTGTTGCAGGAGGAGTTGCAGGAGTTGTTGCAGGAGTTGTTGCAGGAGTTGTTGTCGGATGAGTTACAGGAGGAGTTGCAGGAGGATTTACAGGAGTTGTTGCAGGCGGAGTTGCAGGAGTCGTTGCAGGCCTTGTTGCAGGAGTTGTTGCAGGAGTTGTTGTAGGATGAGTTACAGGAGGAGTTGCAGGAGTTGTTGCAGGAGGATTTACAGGAGTTGTTGCAGGCGGAGTTGCAGGAGTTGTTGCACAAGGAGTTGCAGGAGTTGTTGCAGGACGAGTTGCAGGAGTTGTTGCAGGAGGAGTTGCAGGAGTTGTTGCAGCAGTTGTTGCAGGAGTTGTTGCAGGAGCTTTTGTAGGAGGAGTTACAGGAGGAGTTGCAGGAGTTGTTGCAGGAGCATTTACAGGTATTGTTGCAGGAGCAGTTGCAGGAGTTGTTGCAGGAGGAGCTGCAGGAGTTATTGCAGGAGTTGTTGCAGGAGTTGTTGCAGGAGGAGTTGCAGGAGTTGTTGCAGGAGGACTTGCAGGAGTCGTTCAGGAGCGTTGCAGCAGTTGTTGCAGGAGGAGTTGCAGGAGTTGTTGCAGGAGGAGGAGCAGGAGTTGTTGCAGGGGTAGTTGCAGGAGTTATTGCAGGAGTGGTTGCAGGAGTTGTTGCAGGAGGAGTTGCAGGAGTTGTTGCAGATGGTGTTGCATCCGGATTTGCAAGATTTGTTGTAGGAGTTGTTGCAGGTGGAGTTGCAGGAGCTGTTGCAGGAGGAGTTGCAGGTGTTGTTGCAGGAGGAGTTGCATGCGTTGTTGCAGGAGTTGTTGCAGGAGAAGTTGCAGGAGTTGTTGCAGGAGGCGTTGAAGGAGGAGTTGAAGGATTTTTTGCAGGAGGAGTTGCAGGAGTTGTTGCAGGAGTTGTTGCAGGGGGAGGAGCAGGAGTTGTTGCAGGAGTTGTTGCAGGGTGAGTTGCAGGAGTTAATGCAGGAGGACTTGCAGGAGTCATTGCTTGAGGAGTTGCAGGAGTTGTTGCAGTTGGTGTTGCATGCGGATTTGCAAGATTTGTTGGAGGAGTTGTTGCAGGAGGAGTTGCAGGAGTTGTTGCAGGAGGAGTTGCAGGAGTTGTTGCAAGAGTTGTTGCAGGAGCAGTTACAGGCGTTGTTGCAGGAGGAGTTGCAGGAGTTGTTGCAGAAGTTGTTGCAGGAGGAGTTGCAGGAGTTGTTGCAGGAGTTGTTGCAGGAGTTGTTGTCGGATGAGTTACAGGAGGAGTTGCAGGAGGATTTACAGGAGTTGTTGCAGGCGGAGTTGCAGGAGTTGTTGCAGGCCTTGTTGCAGGAGTTGTTGCAGGAGTTGTTGTAGGATGAGTTACAGGAGGAGTTGCAGGAGTTGTTGCAGGAGGATTTACAGGAGTTGTTGCAGGCGGAGTTGCAGGAGTTGTTGCAGGAGGACTTGCAGGTGTCGTTCAGGAGCGTTGCAGCAGTTGTTGCAGGAGGAGTTGCAGGAGTTGTTGCAGGAGGAGTTGCAGGAGTTGTTGCAGGAGGAGTTGCAGGAGGAGTTGCAGGAGTTGTTGCAGTTGGTGTTGCATGCGGATTTGCAAGATTTGTTGGAGGAGTTGTTGCAGGAGGAGTTGCAGGAGTTGTTGCAGGAGGAGTTGCAGGAGGAGTTGCAGGAGTTGTTGCAAGAGTTGTTGCAGGAGCAGTTACAGGCGTTGTTGCAGGAGGAGTTGCAGGAGTTGTTGCAGAGGTTGTTGCAGGAGGAGTTGCAGGAGTTGTTGCAGGAGTTGTTGCAGGAGTTGTTGTCGGATGAGTTACAGGAGGAGTTGCAGGAGGATTTACAGGAGTTGTTGCAGGCGGAGTTGCAGGAGTCGTTGCAGGCCTTGTTGCAGGAGTTGTTGCAGGAGTTGTTGTAGGATGAGTTACAGGAGGAGTTGCAGGAGTTGTTGCAGGAGGATTTACAGGAGTTGTTGCAGGCGGAGTTGCAGGAGTTGTTGCACAAGGAGTTGCAGGAGTTGTTGCAGGACGAGTTGCAGGAGTTGTTGCAGGAGGAGTTGCAGGAGTTGTTGCAGCAGTTGTTGCAGGAGTTGTTGCAGGAGCTTTTGTAGGAGGAGTTACAGGAGGAGTTGCAGGAGTTGTTGCAGGAGCATTTACAGGTATTGTTGCAGGAGCAGTTGCAGGAGTTGTTGCAGGAGGAGCTGCAGGAGTTGTTGCAGGAGTTGTTGCAGGAGTTGTTGCAGGAGTTGTTGCAGGAGGAGTTGCAGGAGTTGTTGCAGGAGGACTTGCAGGAGTCGTTCAGGAGCGTTGCAGCAGTTGTTGCAGGAGGAGTTGCAGGAGTTGTTGCAGGAGGAGCAGGAGTTGTTGCAGGGGTAGTTGCAGGAGTTATTGCAGGAGTGGTTGCAGGAGTTGTTGCAGGAGGAGTTGCAGGATTTGTTGCAGGAGGAGTTGCAGGAGTTGTTGCAGGAGGAGTTGCAGGAGGAGTTGCAGGAGTTGTTGCAAGAGTTGTTGCAGGAGGAGTTGCAGGAGTTGTTGCAGGAGGAGTTGCAGGAGTTGTTGCAGGAGCATTTACAGGTATTGTTGCAGAAGCAGTTGCAGGAGTTGTTGCAGGAGGAGCTGCAGGAGTTGTTGCAGGACGAGTTGCAGGAGTTGTTGCAGGAGTTGTTGCAGGAGTTGTTGCAGGAGGAGTTGCAGGAGTTGTTGCAGGAGGACTTGCAGGAGTCGTTCAGGAGCGTTGCAGCAGTTGTTGCAGGAGGAGTTGCAGGAGTTGTTGCAGGAGGAGTTGCAGGAGTTGTTGCAGGAGGAGTTGCAGGAGGAGTTGCAGGAGTTGTTGCAAGAGTTGTTGCAGGAGGAGTTGCAGGAGTTGTTGCAAGAGGAGTTGCAGGAGTTGTTGCAAGAGTTGTTGCTGGAGCAGTTACAGGCGTTGTTGCAGGAGGAGTTGCAGGAGTTGTTGCAGAAGTTGGTGCAGGAGGAGTTGCAGGAGTTGTTTCAGGAGTTGTTGCAGGAGTTGTTGTCGGATGAGTTACAGGAGGAGTTGCAGGAGGATTTACAGGAGTTGTTGCAGGCGGAGTTGCAGGAGTTGTTGCAGGCCTTGTTGCAGGAGTTGTTGCAGGAGTTGTTGTAGGATGAGTTACAGGAGGAGTTGCAGGAGTTGTTGCAGGAGGATTTACAGGAGTTGTTGCAGGCGGAGTTGCAGGAGTTGTTGCACAAGGAGTTGCAGGAGTTGTTGCAGGACGAGTTGCAGGAGTTGTTGCAGGAGGAGTTGCAGGAGTTGTTGCAGGAGTTGTTGCAGGAGTTGTTGCAGGAGTTTTTGTAGGAGGAGTTACAGGAGGAGTTGCAGGAGTTGTTGCAGGAGCATTTACAGGTATTGTTGCAGGAGCAGTTGCAGGAGTTGTTGCAGGAGGAGCTGCAGGAGTTGTTGCAGGACGAGTTGCAGGAGTTGTTGCAGGAGTTGTTGCAGGAGTCGTTCAGGAGCGTTGCAGCAGTTGTTGCAGGAGGAGTTGCAGGAGTTGTTGCAGGAGGAGTTGCAGGAGTTGTTGCAGGAGGAGTTGCAGGAGGAGTTGCAGGAGTTGTTGCAAGAGTTGTTGCAGGAGGAGTTGCAGGAGTTGTTGCAGGAGGAGTTGCAGGAGTTGTTGCAGAAGTTGTTGCATGGGGGTTGCAGGAGTTATTGCAGGAGGAGTGGCAGGAGTTGTTGCAGGAGGAGTTGCAGTAGGAGTTGCAGCAGTTGTTGAAGGAGGAGTTGCAGGAGTTGTTGCAGGAGGAGTTGCAGGAGTTGTTGCAGGAGGTGTTGCAGGAGTTGTTGCAAGAGGAGTTGCAGGAGTCATTGCAGGAATTTTTGCAGGAGGAGGAGCAGGAGTTGTTGCAGGAGTTGTTGCAGGGGGAGTTGCAGGAGTTATTGCAGGAGGGTTGCATGAGTTGTTGCAGGAGGAGTTGCAGGAGTTGTTGTAGGACGAGTTGCAGGAGTTGTTGCAGGAGGAGTTGCAGGAGGAGTTGCAGGAGTTGTTGCAGGAGCATTTACAGGAGTTGTTGCAGGAGCAGTTGCAGGAGTTGTTGCAGGAGGGGCTGCAGGAGTTGTTGCAGGACGAGTTGCAGGAGTTGTTGCAGGAGTTGTTGCAGGAGGAGTTGCAGGAGTTGTTGCAGGAGGAGTTGGAGGAGTCGTTGCAGGAGCGTTGCAGCAGTTGTTGCAGGAGGAGTTGCAGGAGTTATTGCAGGAGGAGTTGCAGGAGGAGTTGCAGAAGTTGTTGCAGGAGTTGTTGCAGGAGCTGTTGCAGGTTGAGTTGCAGGCAGATTTGCAAGAGTTGTTGCAGGAGTTGTTCCAGGTGGAGTTGCAGGAGTTGTTGCAGTAGTTGTTGCAGGATGAGTTGTAGGAGTTGTTGCAGGAGGAGTTGCCGGAGTTGTTGCAGGAGTTGTTGCAGGAGGAGTTGCAGGAAGAGTTGGAGGAGTTATTGCAGGAGTTGTTGCAGAAGGAGTTGCAGGAGTTGTTGCAGGAGGAGTTGCAGGAGTTGTTGCAGGAGGAGTTGCAGGAGGAGTTGCAGGAGTTGTTGCAAGAGTTGTTGCAGGAGGAGTTGCAGGAGTTGTTGCAGGAGGAGTTGCAGGAGTTGTTGCAGAAGTTGTTGCATGGGGGTTGCAGGAGTTATTGCAGGAGGAGTGGCAGGAGTTGTTGCAGGAGGAGTTGCAGTAGGAGTTGCAGCAGTTGTTGAAGGAGGAGTTGCAGGAGTTGTTGGAGGAGGAGTTGCAGGAGTTGTTGCAGGAGGTGTTGCAGGAGTTGTTGCAAGAGGAGTTGCAGGAGTTGTTGCAGGAATTTTTGCAGGAGGAGGAGCAGGAGTTGTTGCAGGGGGAGTTGCAGGAGTTATTGCAGGAGTTGTTGCAGGAGTTGTTGCAGGAGGAGTTGCAGAGTTGCAGATGGTGTTGCATCCGGATTTGCAAGATTTGTTGTAGGAGTTGTTGCAGGTGGAGTTGCAGGAGCTGTTGCAGGAGGAATTGCAGGTGTTGTTGCAGGAGGAGTTGCATGAGTTGTTGCAGGAGTTGTTGCAGGAGAAGTTGCAGGAGTTGTTGCAGGAGGCGTTGAAGGAGGAGTTGAAGGATTTTTTGCAGGAGGAGTTGCAGGAGTTGTTGCAGGAGTTGTTGCAGGAGGAGGAGCAGGAGTTGTTGCAGGAGTTGTTGCAGGGTGAGTTGCAGGAGTTAATGCAGGAGGACTTGCAGGAGTCATTGCTTGAGGAGTTGCAGGAGTTGTTGCAGTTGGTGTTGCATGCGGATTTGCAAGATTTGTTGGAGGAGTTGTTGCAGGAGGAGTTGCAGGAGGAGTTGCAGGAGGAGTTGCAGGAGTTGTTGCAAGAGTTGTTGCAGGAGGAGTTACAGGCGTTGTTGCAGGAGGAGTTGCAGGAGTTGTTGCAGAAGTTGTTGCAGGAGGAGTTGCAGGAGTTGTTGCAGGAGTTGTTGCAGGAGTTGTTGTCGGATGAGTTACAGGAGGAGTTGCAGGAGGATTTACAGGAGTTGTTGCAGGCGGAGTTGCAGGAGTTGTTGCAGGCCTTGTTGCAGGAGTTGTTGCAGGAGTTGTTGTAGGATGAGTTACAGGAGGAGTTGCAGGAGTTGTTGCAGGAGGATTTACAGGAGTTGTTGCAGGCGGAGTTGCAGGAGTTGTTGCAGGAGGACTTGCAGGAGTCGTTCAGGAGCGTTGCAGCAGTTGTTGCAGGAGGAGTTGCAGGAGTTGTTGCAGGAGGAGTTGCAGGAGTTGTTGCAGGAGGAGTTGCAGGAGGAGTTGCAGGAGTTGTTGCAGTTGGTGTTGCATGCGGATTTGCAAGATTTGTTGGAGGAGTTGTTGCAGGAGGAGTTGCAGGAGTTGTTGCAGGAGGAGTTGCAGGAGGAGTTGCAGGAGTTGTTGCAAGAGTTGTTGCAGGAGCAGTTACAGGCGTTGTTGCAGGAGGAGTTGCAGGAGTTGTTGCAGAAGTTGTTGCAGGAGGAGTTGCAGGAGTTGTTGCAGGAGTTGTTGCAGGAGTTGTTGTCGGATGAGTTACAGGAGGAGTTGCAGGAGGATTTACAGGAGTTGTTGCAGGCGGAGTTGCAGGAGTCGTTGCAGGCCTTGTTGCAGGAGTTGTTGCAGGAGTTGTTGTAGGATGAGTTACAGGAGGAGTTGCAGGAGTTGTTGCAGGAGGATTTACAGGAGTTGTTGCAGGCGGAGTTGCAGGAGTTGTTGCACAAGGAGTTGCAGGAGTTGTTGCAGGACGAGTTGCAGGAGTTGTTGCAGGAGGAGTTGCAGGAGTTGTTGCAGCAGTTGTTGCAGGAGTTGTTGCAGGAGCTTTTGTAGGAGGAGTTACAGGAGGAGTTGCAGGAGTTGTTGCAGGAGCATTTACAGGTATTGTTGCAGGAGCAGTTGCAGGAGTTGTTGCAGGAGGAGCTGCAGGAGTTGTTGCAGGAGTTGTTGCAGGAGTTGTTGCAGGAGGAGTTGCAGGAGTTGTTGCAGGAGGACTTGCAGGAGTCGTTCAGGAGCGTTGCAGCAGTTGTTGCAGGAGGAGTTGCAGGAGTTGTTGCAGGAGGAGGAGCAGGAGTTGTTGCAGGGGTAGTTGCAGGAGTTATTGCAGGAGTGGTTGCAGGAGTTGTTGCAGGAGGAGTTGCAGGAGTTGTTGCAGATGGTGTTGCATCCGGATTTGCAAGATTTGTTGTAGGAGTTGTTGCAGGTGGAGTTGCAGGAGCTGTTGCAGGAGGAGTTGCAGGTGTTGTTGCAGGAGGAGTTGCATGCGTTGTTGCAGGAGTTGTTGCAGGAGAAGTTGCAGGAGTTGTTGCAGGAGGCGTTGAAGGAGGAGTTGAAGGATTTTTTGCAGGAGGAGTTGCAGGAGTTGTTGCAGGAGTTGTTGCAGGAGGAGGAGCAGGAGTTGTTGCAGGAGTTGTTGCAGGGTGAGTTGCAGGAGTTAATGCAGGAGGACTTGCAGGAGTCATTGCTTGAGGAGTTGCAGGAGTTGTTGCAGTTGGTGTTGCATGCGGATTTGCAAGATTTGTTGGAGGAGTTGTTGCAGGAGGAGTTGCAGGAGTTGTTGCAGGAGGAGTTGCAGGAGTTGTTGCAAGAGTTGTTGCAGGAGCAGTTACAGGCGTTGTTGCAGGAGGAGTTGCAGGAGTTGTTGCAGAAGTTGTTGCAGGAGGAGTTGCAGGAGTTGTTGCAGGAGTTGTTGCAGGAGTTGTTGTCGGATGAGTTACAGGAGGAGTTGCAGGAGGATTTACAGGAGTTGTTGCAGGCGGAGTTGCAGGAGTTGTTGCAGGCCTTGTTGCAGGAGTTGTTGCAGGAGTTGTTGTAGGATGAGTTACAGGAGGAGTTGCAGGAGTTGTTGCAGGAGGATTTACAGGAGTTGTTGCAGGCGGAGTTGCAGGAGTTGTTGCAGGAGGACTTGCAGGTGTCGTTCAGGAGCGTTGCAGCAGTTGTTGCAGGAGGAGTTGCAGGAGTTGTTGCAGGAGGAGTTGCAGGAGTTGTTGCAGGAGGAGTTGCAGGAGGAGTTGCAGGAGTTGTTGCAGTTGGTGTTGCATGCGGATTTGCAAGATTTGTTGGAGGAGTTGTTGCAGGAGGAGTTGCAGGAGTTGTTGCAGGAGGAGTTGCAGGAGGAGTTGCAGGAGTTGTTGCAAGAGTTGTTGCAGGAGCAGTTACAGGCGTTGTTGCAGGAGGAGTTGCAGGAGTTGTTGCAGAGGTTGTTGCAGGAGGAGTTGCAGGAGTTGTTGCAGGAGTTGTTGCAGGAGTTGTTGTCGGATGAGTTACAGGAGGAGTTGCAGGAGGATTTACAGGAGTTGTTGCAGGCGGAGTTGCAGGAGTCGTTGCAGGCCTTGTTGCAGGAGTTGTTGCAGGAGTTGTTGTAGGATGAGTTACAGGAGGAGTTGCAGGAGTTGTTGCAGGAGGATTTACAGGAGTTGTTGCAGGCGGAGTTGCAGGAGTTGTTGCACAAGGAGTTGCAGGAGTTGTTGCAGGACGAGTTGCAGGAGTTGTTGCAGGAGGAGTTGCAGGAGTTGTTGCAGCAGTTGTTGCAGGAGTTGTTGCAGGAGCTTTTGTAGGAGGAGTTACAGGAGGAGTTGCAGGAGTTGTTGCAGGAGCATTTACAGGTATTGTTGCAGGAGCAGTTGCAGGAGTTGTTGCAGGAGGAGCTGCAGGAGTTGTTGCAGGAGTTGTTGCAGGAGTTGTTGCAGGAGTTGTTGCAGGAGGAGTTGCAGGAGTTGTTGCAGGAGGACTTGCAGGAGTCGTTCAGGAGCGTTGCAGCAGTTGTTGCAGGAGGAGTTGCAGGAGTTGTTGCAGGAGGAGCAGGAGTTGTTGCAGGGGTAGTTGCAGGAGTTATTGCAGGAGTGGTTGCAGGAGTTGTTGCAGGAGGAGTTGCAGGAGTTGTTGCAGATGGTGTTGCATCCGGATTTGCAAGATTTGTTGTAGGAGTTGTTGCAGGTGGAGTTGCAGGAGCTGTTGCAGGAGGAGTTGCAGGTGTTGTTGCAGGAGGAGTTGCATGAGTTGTTGCAGGAGTTGTTGCAGGAGAAGTTGCAGGAGTTGTTGCAGGAGGCGTTGAAGGAGGAGTTGAAGGATTTTTTGCAGGAGGAGTTGCAGGAGTTGTTGCAGGAGTTGTTGCAGGAGGAGGAGCAGGAGTTGTTGCAGGAGTTGTTGCAGGGTGAGTTGCAGGAGTTAATGCAGGACGACTTGCAGGAGTCATTGCTTGAGGAGTTGCAGGAGTTGTTGCAGTTGGTGTTGCATGCGGATTTGCAAGATTTGTTGGAGGAGTTGTTGCAGGAGGAGTTGCAGGAGTTGTTGCAGGAGGAGTTGCAGGAGGAGTTGCAGGAGTTGTTGCAAGAGTTGTTGCAGGAGGAGTTTACAGGCGTTGTTGCAGGAGGAGTTGCAGGAGTTGTTGCAGAAGTTGTTGCAGGAGGAGTTGCAGGAGTTGTTGCAGGAGTTGTTGCAGGAGTTGTTGTCGGATGAGTTACAGGAGGAGTTGCAGGAGGATTTACAGGAGTTGTTGCAGGCGGAGTTGCAGGAGTTGTTGCAGGCCTTGTTGCAGGAGTTGTTGCAGGAGTTGTTGTAGGATGAGTTACAGGAGGAGTTGCAGGAGTTGTTGCAGGAGGATTTACAGGAGATGTTGCAGGCGGAGTTGCAGGAGTTGTTGCAGGAGGACTTGCAGGAGTCGTTCAGGAGCGTTGCAGCAGTTGTTGCAGGAGGAGTTGCAGGAGTTGTTGCAGGAGGAGTTGCAGGAGTTGTTGCAGGAGGAGTTGCAGGAGGAGTTGCAGGAGTTGTTGCAGTTGGTGTTGCATGCGGATTTGCAAGATTTGTTGGAGGAGTTGTTGCAGGAGGAGTTGCAGGAGTTGTTGCAGGAGGAGTTGCAGGAGGAGTTGCAGGAGTTGTTGCAAGAGTTGTTGCAGGAGCAGTTACAGGCGTTGTTGCAGGAGGAGTTGCAGGAGTTGTTGCAGAAGTTGTTGCAGGAGGAGTTGCAGGAGTTATTGCAGGAGTTGTTGTCGGATGAGTTACAGGAGGAGTTGCAGGAGGATTTACAGGAGTTGTTGCAGGCGGAGTTGCAGGAGTTGTTGCAGGCCTTGTTGCAGGAGTTGTTGCAGGAGTTGTTGTAGGATGAGTTACAGGAGGAGTTGCAGGAGTTGTTGCAGGAGGATTTACAGGAGTTGTTGCAGGCGGAGTTGCAGGAGATGTTGCACAAGGAGTTGCAGGAGTTGTTGCAGGACGAGTTGCAGGAGTTGTTGCAGGAGTTGTTGCAGGAGTTGTTGCAGGAGTTTTTGTAGGAGGAGTTACAGGAGGAGTTGCAGGAGTTGTTGCAGGAGCATTTACAGGTATTGTTGCAGGAGCAGTTGCAGGAGTTGTTGCAGGAGGAGCTGCAGGAGTTGTTGCAGGACGAGTTGCAGGAGTTGTTGCAGGAGTTGTTGCAGGTGTTGTTGCAGGAGGAGTTGCAGGAGTTGTTGCAGGAGGAGTTGCAGGAGCTGTTGCAAGAGTTGTTGCAGGAGGAGTTGCAGGAGTTGTTGCAGGAGGAGTTGCAGGAGTTGTTGCAAGAGTTGTTGCTGGAGCAGTTACAGGCGTTGTTGCAGGAGGAGTTGCAGGAGTTGTTGCAGAAGTTGTTGCAGGAGTTGTTGCAGGAGTTGTTGCAGGAGTTGTTGCAGGAGTTTTTGTAGGAGGAGTTACAGGAGGAGTTGCAGGAGTTGTTGCAGGAGCATTTACAGGTATTGTTGCAGGAGCAGTTGCAGGAGTTGTTGCAGGAGGAGCTGCAGGAGTTGTTGCAGGACGAGTTGCAGGAGTTGTTGCAGGAGTTGTTGCAGGAGTTGTTGCAGGAGGAGTTGCAGGAGTTGTTGCAGGAGGACTTGCAGGAGTCGTTCAGGAGCGTTGCAGCAGTTGTTGCAGGAGGAGTTGCAGGAGTTTTTGCAGGAGGAGTTGCAGGAGTTGTTGCAGGAGGAGTTGCAGGAGGAGTTGCAGGAGTTGTTGCAAGAGTTGTTGCAGGAGGAGTTGCAGGAGTTGTTGCAGGAGGAGTTGCAGGAGTTGTTGCAGGAGCATTTACAGGTATTGTTGCAGGAGCAGTTGCAGGAGTTGTTGCAGGAGGAGCTGCAGGAGTTGTTGCAGGACGAGTTGCAGGAGTTGTTGCAGGAGTTGTTGCAGGAGTTGTTGCAGGAGGAGTTGCAGGAGTTGTTGCAGGAGGAC
The DNA here is from genome assembly GCF_044704955.1 of Pristiophorus japonicus. Lineage (NCBI taxonomy): Eukaryota > Metazoa > Chordata > Chondrichthyes > Pristiophoridae > Pristiophorus > Pristiophorus japonicus. The sequence goes on along the minus strand of NW_027253095.1, from coordinate 427,180 downwards.
TTGCAGGAGTCGTTCAGGAGCGTTGCAGCAGTTGTTGCAGGAGGAGTTGCAGGAGTTGTTGCAGGAGGAGTTGCAGGAGTTGTTGCAGGAGGAGTTGCAGGAGGAGTTGCAGGAGTTGTTGCAAGAGTTGTTGCAGGAGGAGTTGCAGGAGTTGTTGCAAGAGGAGTTGCAGGAGTTGTTGCAAGAGTTGTTGCTGGAGCAGTTACAGGCGTTGTTGCAGGAGGAGTTGCAGGAGTTGTTGCAGAAGTTGGTGCAGGAGGAGTTGCAGGAGTTGTTGCAGGAGTTGTTGCAGGAGTTGTTGTCGGATGAGTTACAGGAGGAGTTGCAGGAGGATTTACAGGAGTTGTTGCAGGCGGAGTTGCAGGAGTTGTTGCAGGCCTTGTTGCAGGAGTTGTTGCAGGAGTTGTTGTAGGATGAGTTACAGGAGGAGTTGCAGGAGTTGTTGCAGGAGGATTTACAGGAGTTGTTGCAGGCGGAGTTGCAGGAGTTGTTGCAGGAGTTGTTGTCGGATGAGTTACAGGAGGAGTTGCAGGAGGATTTACAGGAGTTGTTGCAGGCGGAGTTGCAGGAGTTGTTGCAGGCCTTGTTGCAGGAGTTGTTGCAGGAGTTGTTGTAGGATGAGTTACAGGAGGAGTTGCAGGAGTTGTTGCAGGAGGATTTACAGGAGTTGTTGCAGGCGGAGTTGCAGGAGTTGTTGCAGGAGGACTTGCAGGAGTCGTTCAGGAGCGTTGCAGCAGTTGTTGCAGGAGGAGTTGCAGGAGTTGCTGCAGGAGGAGTTGCAGGAGTTGTTGCAGGAGGAGTTGCAGGAGGAGTTGCAGGAGTTGTTGCAGTTGGTGTTGCATGCGGATTTGCAAGATTTGTTGGAGGAGTTGTTGCAGGAGGAGTTGCAGGAGTTGTTGCAGGAGGAGTTGCAGGAGGAGTTGCAGGAGTTGTTGCAAGAGTTGTTGCAGGAGCAGTTACAGGCGTTGTTGCAGGAGGAGTTGCAGGAGTTGTTGCAGAAGTTGTTGCAGGAGGAGTTGCAGGAGTTGTTGCAGGAGTTGTTGCAGGAGTTGTTGTCGGATGAGTTACAGGAGGAGTTGCAGGAGGATTTACAGGAGTTGTTGCAGGCGGAGTTGCAGGAGTCGTTGCAGGCCTTGTTGCAGGAGTTGTTGCAGGAGTTGTTGTAGGATGAGTTACAGGAGGAGTTGCAGGAGTTGTTGCAGGAGGATTTACAGGAGTTGTTGCAGGCGGAGTTGCAGGAGTTGTTGCACAAGGAGTTGCAGGAGTTGTTGCAGGACGAGTTGCAGGAGTTGTTGCAGGAGGAGTTGCAGGAGTTGTTGCAGCAGTTGTTGCAGGAGTTGTTGCAGGAGCATTTACAGGTATTGTTGCAGGAGCAGTTGCAGGAGTTGTTGCAGGAGGAGCTGCAGGAGTTGTTGCAGGACGAGTTGCAGGAGTTGTTGCAGGAGTTGTTGCAGGAGGAGTTGCAGGAGTTGTTGCAGGAGGACTTGCAGGAGTCGTTCAGGAGCGTTGCAGCAGTTGTTGCAGAAGGAGTTGCAGGAGTTGTTGCAGGAGGAGTTGCAGGAGTTGTTGCAGGAGGAGTTGCAGGAGTTGTTGCAGGAGGACTTGCAGGAGTCGTTCAGGAGCGTTGCAGCAGTTGTTGCAGAAGGAGTTGCAGGAGGAGTTGCAGGAGTTGTTGCAAGAGTTGTTGCAGGAGGAGTTGCAGGAGTTGTTGCAGGAGGAGTTGCAGGAGTTGTTGCAAGAGTTGTTGCTGGAGCAGTTACAGGCGTTGTTGCAGGAGGAGTTGCAGGAGTTGTTGCAGAAGTTGGTGCAGGAGGAGTTGCAGGAGTTGTTGCAGGAGTTGTTGCAGGAGTTGTTGTCGGATGAGTTACAGGAGGAGTTGCAGGAGGATTTACAGGAGTTGTTGCAGGCGGAGTTGCAGGAGTTGTTGCAGGCCTTGTTGCAGGAGTTGTTGCAGGAGTTGTTGTAGGATGAGTTACAGGAGGAGTTGCAGGAGTTGTTGCAGGAGGATTTACAGGAGTTGTTGCAGGCGGAGTTGCAGGAGTTGTTGCACAAGGAGTTGCAGGAGTTGTTGCAGGACGAGTTGCAGGAGTTGTTGCAGGAGGAGTTGCAGGAGTTGTTGCAGGAGTTGTTGCAGGAGTTTTTGTAGGAGGAGTTACAGGAGGAGTTGAAGTTGTTGCAGGAGCATTTACAGGTATTGTTGCAGGAGCAGTTGCAGGAGTTGTTGCAGGAGGAGCTGCAGGAGTTGTTGCAGGATGAGTTGCAGGAGTTGTTGCAGGAGTTGTTGCAGGAGTTGTTGCAGGAGGAGTTGCAGGAGTTGTTGCAGGAGGACTTGCAGGAGTCGTTCAGGAGCGTTGCAGCAGTTGTTGCAGGAGGAGTTGCAGGAGTTGTTGCAGGAGGAGTTGCAGGAGTTGTTGCAGGAGGAGTTGCAGGAGGAGTTGCAGGAGTTGTTGCAAGAGTTGTTGCAGGAGGAGTTGCAGGAGTTGTTGCAGGAGGAGTTGCAGGAGTTGTTGCAGAAGTTGTTGCATGGGGGTTGCAGGAGTTATTGCAGGAGGAGTGGCAGGAGTTGTTGCAGGACGAGTTGCAGTAGGAGTTGGAGCAGTTGTTGAAGGAGGAGTTGCAGGAGTTGTTGCAGGAGGAGTTGCAGGAGTTGTTGCAGGAGGTGTTGCAGGAGTTGTTGCAAGAGGAGTTGCAGGAGTTATTGCAGGGATTTTTGCAGGAGGAGGAGCAGGAGTTGTTGCAGGAGTTGTTGCAGGGGGAGTTGCAGGAGTTATTGCAGCAGGGTTGCAGGAGTTGTTGCAGGAGGAGTTGCAGGAGTTGTTGTAGGACGAGTTGCAGGAGTTGTTGCAGGAGGAGTTGCAGGAGTTGTTGCAGGAGGAGTTGCAGGAGTTGTTGCAGGAGTTGTTGTAGGAGGAGTTACAGGAGGAGTTGCAGGAGTTGTTGCAGGAGCATTTACAGGAGTTGTTGCAGGAGCAGTTGCAGGAGTTGTTGCAAGAGGAGTTGCAGGAGTTGTTGCAGGAATTTTTGCAGGAGGAGGAGCAGGAGTTGTTGCAGGGGGAGTTGCAGGAGTTATTGCAGGAGTGGTTGCAGGAGTTGTTGCAGGAGGAGTTGCAGGAGTTGCAGATGGTGTTGCATCCGGATTTGCAAGATTTGTTGTAGGAGTTGTTGCAGGTGGAGTTGCAGGAGCTGTTGCAGGAGGAGTTGCAGGTGTTGTTGCAGGAGGAGTTGCATGAGTTGTTGCAGGAGTTGTTGCAGGAGAAGTTGCAGGAGTTGTTGCAGGAGGCGTTGAAGGAGGAGTTGAAGGATTTTTTGCAGGAGGAGTTGCAGGAGTTGTTGCAGGAGTTGTTGCAGGAGGAGGAGCAGGAGTTGTTGCAGGAGTTGTTGCAGGGTGAGTTGCAGGAGTTAATGCAGGAGGACTTGCAGGAGTCATTGCTTGAGGAGTTGCAGGAGTTGTTGCAGTTGGTGTTGCATGCGGATTTGCAAGATTTGTTGGAGGAGTTGTTGCAGGAGGAGTTGCAGGAGTTGTTGCAGGAGGAGTTGCAGGAGGAGTTGCAGGAGTTGTTGCAAGAGTTGTTGCAGGAGGAGTTACAGGCGTTGTTGCAGGAGGAGTTGCAGGAGTTGTTGCAGAAGTTGTTGCAGGAGGAGTTGCAGGAGTTGTTGCAGGAGTTGTTGCAGGAGTTGTTGTCGGATGAGTTACAGGAGGAGTTGCAGGAGGATTTACAGGATTTGTTGCAGGCGGAGTTGCAGGAGTTGTTGCAGGCCTTGTTGCAGGAGTTGTTGCAGGAGTTGTTGTAGGATGAGTTACAGGAGGAGTTGCAGGAGTTGTTGCAGGAGGATTTACAGGCGTTGTTGCAGGCGGAGTTGCAGGAGTTGTTGCAGGAGGACTTGCAGGAGTCGTTCAGGAGCGTTGCAGCAGTTGTTGCAGGAGGAGTTGCAGGAGTTGTTGCAGGAGGAGTTGCAGGAGTTGTTGCAGGAGGAGTTGCAGGAGGAGTTGCAGGAGTTGTTGCAGTTGGTGTTGCATGCGGATTTGCAAGATTTGTTGGAGGAGTTGTTGCAGGAGGAGTTGCAGGAGTTGTTGCAGGAGGAGTTGCAGGAGGAGTTGCAGGAGTTGTTGCAAGAGTTGTTGCAGGAGCAGTTACAGGCGTTGTTGCAGGAGGAGTTGCAGGAGTTGTTGCAGAAGTTGTTGCAGGAGGAGTTGCAGGAGTTGTTGCAGGAGTTGTTGCAGGAGTTGTTGTCGGATGAGTTACAGGAGGAGTTGCAGGAGGATTTACAGGAGTTGTTGCAGGCGGAGTTGCAGGAGTTGTTGCAGGCCTTGTTGCAGGAGTTGTTGTAGGATGAGTTACAGGAGGAGTTGCAGGAGTTGTTGCAGGAGGATTTACAGGAGTTGTTGCAGGCGGAGTTGCAGGAGTTGTTGCACAAGGAGTTGCAGGAGTTGTTGCAGGACGAGTTGCAGGAGCTGTTGCAGGAGGAGTTGCAGGAGTTGTTGCAGCAGTTGTTGCAGGAGTTGTTGCAGGAGCTTTTGTAGGAGGAGTTACAGGAGGAGTTGCAGGAGTTGTTGCAGGAGCATTTACAGGTATTGTTGCAGGAGCAGTTGCAGGAGTCGTTGCAGGAGTTGTTGCAGGAGTTGTTGCAGGGGGAGTTGCAGGAGTTATTGCAGGAGGGTTGCAGGAGTTGTTGCAGGAGGAGTTGCAGGAGTTGTTGTAGGACGAGTTGCAGGAGTTGTTGCAGGAGGAGTTGCAGGAGTTGTTGCAGGAGGAGTTGCAGGAGTTGTTGCAGGAGTTGTTGTAGGAGGAGTTACAGGAGGAGTTGCAGGAGTTGTTGCAGGAGCATTTACAGGAGTTGTTGCAGGAGCAGTTGCAGGAGTTGTTGCAAGAGGAGTTGCAGGAGTTGTTGCAGGAATTTTTGCAGGAGGAGGAGCAGGAGTTGTTGCAGGGGGAGTTGCAGGAGTTATTGCAGGAGTGGTTGCAGGAGTTGTTGCAGGAGGAGTTGCAGGAGTTGCAGATGGTGTTGCATCCGGATTTGCAAGATTTGTTGTAGGAGTTGTTGCAGGTGGAGTTGCAGGAGCTGTTGCAGGAGGAGTTGCAGGTGTTGTTGCAGGAGGAGTTGCATGAGTTGTTGCAGGAGTTGTTGCAGGAGAAGTTGCAGGAGTTGTTGCAGGAGGCGTTGAAGGAGGAGTTGAAGGATTTTTTGCAGGAGGAGTTGCAGGAGTTGTTGCAGGAGTTGTTGCAGGAGGAGGAGCAGGAGTTGTTGCAGGAGTTGTTGCAGGGTGAGTTGCAGGAGTTAATGCAGGAGGACTTGCAGGAGTCATTGCTTGAGGAGTTGCAGGAGTTGTTGCAGTTGGTGTTGCATGCGGATTTGCAAGATTTGTTGGAGGAGTTGTTGCAGGAGGAGTTGCAGGAGTTGTTGCAGGAGGAGTTGCAGGAGGAGTTGCAGGAGTTGTTGCAAGAGTTGTTGCAGGAGGAGTTACAGGCGTTGTTGCAGGAGGAGTTGCAGGAGTTGTTGCAGAAGTTGTTGCAGGAGGAGTTGCAGGAGTTGTTGCAGGAGTTGTTGCAGGAGTTGTTGTCGGATGAGTTACAGGAGGAGTTGCAGGAGGATTTACAGGATTTGTTGCAGGCGGAGTTGCAGGAGTTGTTGCAGGCCTTGTTGCAGGAGTTGTTGCAGGAGTTGTTGTAGGATGAGTTACAGGAGGAGTTGCAGGAGTTGTTGCAGGAGGATTTACAGGCGTTGTTGCAGGCGGAGTTGCAGGAGTTGTTGCAGGAGGACTTGCAGGAGTCGTTCAGGAGCGTTGCAGCAGTTGTTGCAGGAGGAGTTGCAGGAGTTGTTGCAGGAGGAGTTGCAGGAGTTGTTGCAGGAGGAGTTGCAGGAGGAGTTGCAGGAGTTGTTGCAGTTGGTGTTGCATGCGGATTTGCAAGATTTGTTGGAGGAGTTGTTGCAGGAGGAGTTGCAGGAGTTGTTGCAGGAGGAGTTGCAGGAGGAGTTGCAGGAGTTGTTGCAAGAGTTGTTGCAGGAGCAGTTACAGGCGTTGTTGCAGGAGGAGTTGCAGGAGTTGTTGCAGAAGTTGTTGCAGGAGGAGTTGCAGGAGTTGTTGCAGGAGTTGTTGCAGGAGTTGTTGTCGGATGAGTTACAGGAGGAGTTGCAGGAGGATTTACAGGAGTTGTTGCAGGCGGAGTTGCAGGAGTTGTTGCAGGAGTTGTTGCAGGAGTTGTTGTAGGATGAGTTACAGGAGGAGTTGCAGGAGTTGTTGCAGGAGGATTTACAGGAGTTGTTGCAGGCGGAGTTGCAGGAGTTGTTGCACAAGGAGTTGCAGGAGTTGTTGCAGGATGAGTTGCAGGAGCTGTTGCAGGAGGAGTTGCAGGAGTTGTTGCAGCAGTTGTTGCAGGAGTTGTTGCAGGAGCTTTTGTAGGAGGAGTTACAGGAGGAGTTGCAGGAGTTGTTGCAGGAGCATTTACAGGTATTGTTGCAGGAGCAGTTGCAGGAGTTGTTGCAGGAGGAGCTGCAGGAGTTGTTGCAGGACGAGTTGCAGGTGTCGTTGCAGGAGTTGTTGCAGGAGTTGTTGCAGGAGGAGTTGCAGGAGTTGTTGCAGGAGGACTTGCAGGAGTCGTTCAGGAGCGTTGCAGCAGTTGTTGCAGGAGGAGTTGCAGGAGTTGTTGCAGGAGGTGTTGCAGGAGTTGTTGCATGGGGTTTGCAGGAGTTATTGCAGGAGGAGTGGCAGGAGTTGTTGCAAGAGTTGTTGCAGGAGGAGTTGCAGGAGTTGTTGCAGGAGGAGTTGCAGGAGTTGTTGGAGGAGGAGTTGCAGGTGTTGTTGCAGGAGGAGTTGCAGGAGTTGTTGTAGGATGAGTTACAGGAGGAGTTGCAGGAGTTGTTGCAGGAGCATTTACAGGTATTGTTGCAGGAGCAGTTGCAGGAGTTGTTGCAGGAGGAGCTGCAGGAGTTGTTGCAGGACGAGTTGCAGGAGTTGTTGCAGGAGTTGTTGCAGGAGTTGTTGCAGGAGGAGTTGCAGGAGTTGTTGCAGGAGGACTTGCAGGAGTCGTTCAGGAGCGTTGCAGCAGTTGTTGCAGGAGGAGTTGCAGGAGTTGTTGCAGGAGGAGTTGCAGGAGTTGTTGCAGGAGGAGTTGCAGGAGGAGTTGCAGGAGTTGTTGCAAGAGTTGTTGCAGGAGGAGTTGCAGGAGTTGTTGCAGGAGGAGTTGCAGGAGTTGTTGCAGAAGTTGTTGCATGGGGGTTGCAGGAGTTATTGCAGGAGGAGTGGCAGGAGTTGTTGCAGGAGGAGTTGCAGTCGGAGTTGCAGCAGTTGTTGAAGGAGGAGTTGCAGGAGTTGTTGCAGGAGGAGTTGCAGGAGTTGTTGCAGGAGGTGTTGCAGGAGTTGTTGCATGGGGTTTGCAGGAGTTATTGCAGGAGGAGTGGCAGGAGTTGTTGCAGGAGGAGTTGCAGTAGGAGTTGCAGCAGTTGTTGAAGGAGGAGTTGCAGGAGTTGTTGGAGGAGGAGTTGCAGGTGTTGTTGCAGGAGGAGTTGCAGGAGTTGTTGTAGGATGAGTTACAGGAGGAGTTGCAGGAGTTGTTGCAGGAGGATTTACAGGAGTTGTTGCAGGCGGAGTTGCAGGAGTTGTTGCAGGAGGACTTGCAGGAGTCGTTCAGGAGCGTTGCAGCAGTTGTTTCAGGAGTTGCAGGAGTTGTTGCAGGAGTTGTTGCAGGAGTTGTTGCAGGAGTTTTTGTAGGAGGAGTTACAGGAGGAGTTGCAGGAGTTGTTGCAGGAGAAGTTGCAGGAGTTGTTGCAGGAGGCGTTGAAGGAGGAGTTGAAGGATTTGTTGCAGGAGGAGTTGCAGGAGTTGTTGCAGGAGTTGTTGCAGGAGGAGGAGCAGGAGTTGTTGCAGGAGTTGTTGCAGGGTGAGTTGCAGGAGTTAATGCAGGACGACTTGCAGGAGTCATTGCTTGAGGAGTTGCAGGAGTTGTTGCAGTTGGTGTTGCATGCGGATTTGCAAGATTTGTTGGAGGAGTTGTTGCAGGAGGAGTTGCAGGAGTTGTTGCAGGAGGAGTTGCAGGAGGAGTTGCAGGAGTTGTTGCAAGAGTTGTTGCAGGAGGAGTTACAGGCGTTGTTGCAGGAGGAGTTGCAGGAGTTGTTGCAGAAGTTGTTGCAGGAGGAGTTGCAGGAGTTGTTGCAGGAGTTGTTGCAGGAGTTGTTGTCGGATGAGTTACAGGAGGAGTTGCAGGAGGATTTACAGGAGTTGCTGCAGGCGGAGTTGCAGGAGTTGTTGCAGGCCTTGTTGCAGGAGTTGTTGCAGGAGTTGTTGTCGGATGAGTTACAGGAGGAGTTGCAGGAGTTGTTGCAGGAGGATTTACAGGAGTTGTTGCAGGCGGAGTTGCAGGAGTTGTTGCAGGAGGAGTTGCAGGAGTTGTTGCAGGACAAGTTGCAGGAGTTGTTGGAGGAGGAGTTGCAGGAGTTGTTGCAGGAGTTGTTGCAGGAGTTGTTGCAGGAGTTTTTGTAGGAGGAGTTACAGGAGGAGTTGCAGGAGTTGTTGCAGGAGCATTTACAGCTATTGTTGCGGGAGCAGTTGCAGGAGTTGTTGCAGGAGGAGCTGCAGGAGTTGTTGCAGGACGAGTTGCAGGAGTTGTTGCAGGAGTTGTTGCAGGAGGAGTTGCAGGAGTTGTTGCAGGAGGAGTTGCAGTAGGAGTTGCAGCAGTTGTTGAAGGAGGAGTTGCAGGAGTTGTTGGAGGAGGAGTTGCAGGAGTTGTTGCAGGAGGTGTTGCAGGAGTTGTTGCAAGAGGAATTGCAGGAGTTGTTGCAGGAATTTTTGCAGGAGGAGGAGCAGGAGTTGTTGCAGGCGGAGTTGCAGGAGTTATTGCAGGAGTGGTTGCAGGAGTTGTTGCAGGAGGAGTTGCAGGAGTTGTTGCAGATGGTGTTGCATCCGGATTTGCAAGATTTGTTGGAGGAGTTGTTGCAGGAGGAGTTGCAGGAGTTGTTGCAGGAGGAGTTGCAGGAGTTGTTGCAAGAGTTGTTGCAGGAGGAGTTACAGGCGTTGTTGCAGGAGGAGTTGCAGGAGTTGTTGCAGAAGTTGTTGCAGGAGGAGTTGCAGGAGTTGTTGCAGGAGTTGTTGCAGGAGTTGTTGTCGGATGAGTTACAGGAGGAGTTGCAGGAGGATTTACAGGAGTTGCTGCAGGCGGAGTTGCAGGAGTTGTTGCAGGAGTTGTTGCAGGAGTTGTTGTCGGATGAGTTACAGGAGGAGTTGCAGGAGGATTTACAGGATTTGTTGCAGGCGGAGTTGCAGGAGTTGTTGCAGGCCTTGTTGCAGGAGTTGTTGCAGGAGTTGTTGTAGGATGAGTTACAGGAGGAGTTGCAGGAGTTGTTGCAGGAGGATTTACAGGCGTTGTTGCAGGCGGAGTTGCAGGAGTTGTTGCAGGAGGACTTGCAGGAGTCGTTCAGGAGCGTTGCAGCAGTTGTTGCAGGAGGAGTTGCAGGAGTTGTTGCAGGAGGAGTTGCAGGAGTTGTTGCAGGAGGAGTTGCAGGAGGAGTTGCAGGAGTTGTTGCAGTTGGTGTTGCATGCGGATTTGCAAGATTTGTTGGAGGAGTTGTTGCAGGAGGAGTTGCAGGAGTTGTTGCAGGAGGAGTTGCAGGAGGAGTTGCAGGAGTTGTTGCAAGAGTTGTTGCAGGAGCAGTTACAGGCGTTGTTGCAGGAGGAGTTGCAGGAGTTGTTGCAGAAGTTGTTGCAGGAGGAGTTGCAGGAGTTGTTGCAGGAGTTGTTGCAGGAGTTGTTGTCGGATGAGTTACAGGAGGAGTTGCAGGAGGATTTACAGGAGTTGTTGCAGGCGGAGTTGCAGGAGTTGTTGCAGGAGTTGTTGCAGGAGTTGTTGTAGGATGAGTTACAGGAGGAGTTGCAGGAGTTGTTGCAGGAGGATTTACAGGAGTTGTTGCAGGCGGAGTTGCAGGAGTTGTTGCACAAGGAGTTGCAGGAGTTGTTGCAGGATGAGTTGCAGGAGCTGTTGCAGGAGGAGTTGCAGGAGTTGTTGCAGCAGTTGTTGCAGGAGTTGTTGCAGGAGCTTTTGTAGGAGGAGTTACAGGAGGAGTTGCAGGAGTTGTTGCAGGAGCATTTACAGGTATTGTTGCAGGAGCAGTTGCAGGAGTTGTTGCAGGAGGAGCTGCAGGAGTTGTTGCAGGACGAGTTGCAGGTGTCGTTGCAGGAGTTGTTGCAGGAGTTGTTGCAGGAGGAGTTGCAGGAGTTGTTGCAGGAGGACTTGCAGGAGTCGTTCAGGAGCGTTGCAGCAGTTGTTGCAGGAGGAGTTGCAGGAGTTGTTGCAGGAGGTGTTGCAGGAGTTGTTGCATGGGGTTTGCAGGAGTTATTGCAGGAGGAGTGGCAGGAGTTGTTGCAAGAGTTGTTGCAGGAGGAGTTGCAGGAGTTGTTGCAGGAGGAGTTGCAGGAGTTGTTGGAGGAGGAGTTGCAGGTGTTGTTGCAGGAGGAGTTGCAGGAGTTGTTGTAGGATGAGTTACAGGAGGAGTTGCAGGAGTTGTTGCAGGAGCATTTACAGGTATTGTTGCAGGAGCAGTTGCAGGAGTTGTTGCAGGAGGAGCTGCAGGAGTTGTTGCAGGACGAGTTGCAGGAGTTGTTGCAGGAGTTGTTGCAGGAGTTGTTGCAGGAGGAGTTGCAGGAGTTGTTGCAGGAGGACTTGCAGGAGTCGTTCAGGAGCGTTGCAGCAGTTGTTGCAGGAGGAGTTGCAGGAGTTGTTGCAGGAGGAGTTGCAGGAGTTGTTGCAGGAGGAGTTGCAGGAGGAGTTGCAGGAGTTGTTGCAAGAGTTGTTGCAGGAGGAGTTGCAGGAGTTGTTGCAGGAGGAGTTGCAGGAGTTGTTGCAGAAGTTGTTGCATGGGGGTTGCAGGAGTTATTGCAGGAGGAGTGGCAGGAGTTGTTGCAGGAGGAGTTGCAGTCGGAGTTGCAGCAGTTGTTGAAGGAGGAGTTGCAGGAGTTGTTGCAGGAGGAGTTGCAGGAGTTGTTGCAGGAGGTGTTGCAGGAGTTGTTGCATGGGGTTTGCAGGAGTTATTGCAGGAGGAGTGGCAGGAGTTGTTGCAGGAGGAGTTGCAGTAGGAGTTGCAGCAGTTGTTGAAGGAGGAGTTGCAGGAGTTGTTGGAGGAGGAGTTGCAGGTGTTGTTGCAGGAGGAGTTGCAGGAGTTGTTGTAGGATGAGTTACAGGAGGAGTTGCAGGAGTTGTTGCAGGAGGATTTACAGGAGTTGTTGCAGGCGGAGTTGCAGGAGTTGTTGCAGGAGGACTTGCAGGAGTCGTTCAGGAGCGTTGCAGCAGTTGTTTCAGGAGTTGCAGGAGTTGTTGCAGGAGTTGTTGCAGGAGTTGTTGCAGGAGTTTTTGTAGGAGGAGTTACAGGAGGAGTTGCAGGAGTTGTTGCAGGAGAAGTTGCAGGAGTTGTTGCAGGAGGCGTTGAAGGAGGAGTTGAAGGATTTGTTGCAGGAGGAGTTGCAGGAGTTGTTGCAGGAGTTGTTGCAGGAGGAGGAGCAGGAGTTGTTGCAGGAGTTGTTGCAGGGTGAGTTGCAGGAGTTAATGCAGGACGACTTGCAGGAGTCATTGCTTGAGGAGTTGCAGGAGTTGTTGCAGTTGGTGTTGCATGCGGATTTGCAAGATTTGTTGGAGGAGTTGTTGCAGGAGGAGTTGCAGGAGTTGTTGCAGGAGGAGTTGCAGGAGGAGTTGCAGGAGTTGTTGCAAGAGTTGTTGCAGGAGGAGTTACAGGCGTTGTTGCAGGAGGAGTTGCAGGAGTTGTTGCAGAAGTTGTTGCAGGAGGAGTTGCAGGAGTTGTTGCAGGAGTTGTTGCAGGAGTTGTTGTCGGATGAGTTACAGGAGGAGTTGCAGGAGGATTTACAGGAGTTGCTGCAGGCGGAGTTGCAGGAGTTGTTGCAGGCCTTGTTGCAGGAGTTGTTGCAGGAGTTGTTGTCGGATGAGTTACAGGAGGAGTTGCAGGAGTTGTTGCAGGAGGATTTACAGGAGTTGTTGCAGGCGGAGTTGCAGGAGTTGTTGCAGGAGGAGTTGCAGGAGTTGTTGCAGGACAAGTTGCAGGAGTTGTTGGAGGAGGAGTTGCAGGAGTTGTTGCAGGAGTTGTTGCAGGAGTTGTTGCAGGAGTTTTTGTAGGAGGAGTTACAGGAGGAGTTGCAGGAGTTGTTGCAGGAGCATTTACAGCTATTGTTGCGGGAGCAGTTGCAGGAGTTGTTGCAGGAGGAGCTGCAGGAGTTGTTGCAGGACGAGTTGCAGGAGTTGTTGCAGGAGTTGTTGCAGGAGGAGTTGCAGGAGTTGTTGCAGGAGGAGTTGCAGTAGGAGTTGCAGCAGTTGTTGAAGGAGGAGTTGCAGGAGTTGTTGGAGGAGGAGTTGCAGGAGTTGTTGCAGGAGGTGTTGCAGGAGTTGTTGCAAGAGGAATTGCAGGAGTTGTTGCAGGAATTTTTGCAGGAGGAGGAGCAGGAGTTGTTGCAGGCGGAGTTGCAGGAGTTATTGCAGGAGTGGTTGCAGGAGTTGTTGCAGGAGGAGTTGCAGGAGTTGTTGCAGATGGTGTTGCATCCGGATTTGCAAGATTTGTTGGAGGAGTTGTTGCAGGAGGAGTTGCAGGAGTTGTTGCAGGAGGAGTTGCAGGAGTTGTTGCAAGAGTTGTTGCAGGAGGAGTTACAGGCGTTGTTGCAGGAGGAGTTGCAGGAGTTGTTGCAGAAGTTGTTGCAGGAGGAGTTGCAGGAGTTGTTGCAGGAGTTGTTGCAGGAGTTGTTGTCGGATGAGTTACAGGAGGAGTTGCAGGAGGATTTACAGGAGTTGCTGCAGGCGGAGTTGCAGGAGTTGTTGCAGGCCTTGTTGCAGGAGTTGTTGCAGGAGTTGTTGTCGGATGAGTTACAGGAGGAGTTGCAGGAGTTGTTGCAGGAGGATTTACAGGAGTTGTTGCAGGCGGAGTTGCAGGAGTTGTTGCAGGAGGAGTTGCAGGAGTTGTTGCAGGACAAGTTGCAGGAGTTGTTGCAGGAGGAGTTGCAGGAGTTGTTGCAGGAGTTGTTGCAGGAGTTGTTGCAGGAGTTTTTGTAGGAGGAGTTACAGGAGGAGTTGCAGGAGTTGTTGCAGGAGCATTTACAGGTATTGTTGCGGGAGCAGTTGCAGGAGTTGTTGCAGGAGGAGCTGCAGGAGTTGTTGCAGGACGAGTTGCAGGAGTTGTTGCAGGAGCTGTTGCAGGAGTTGTTGCAGGAGGAGTTGCAGGAGTTGTTGCAGGAGGAGTTGCAGTAGGAGTTGCAGCAGTTGTTGAAGGAGGAGTTGCAGGAGTTGTTGGAGGAGGAGTTGCAGTAGGAGTTGCAGCAGTTGTTGAAGGAGGAGTTGCAGGAGTTGTTGGAGGAGGAGTTGCAGGAGTTGTTGGAGGAGGAGTTGCAGGAGTTGTTGCAGGAGGTGTTGCAGGAGTTGTTGCAAGAGGAGTTGCAGGAGTTGTTGCAGGAATTTTTGCAGGAGGAGGAGCAGGAGTTGTTGCAGGGGTAGTTGCAGGAGTTATTGCAGGAGTGGTTGCAGGAGTTGTTGCAGGAGGAGTTGCAGGAGTTGTTGTAGATGGTGTTGCATCCGGATTTGCAAGATTTGTTGTAGGAGTTGTTGCAGGTGGAGTTGCAGGAGCTGTTGCAGGAGGAGTTGCAGGTGTTGTTGCAGGAGGGGTTGCATGAGTTGTTGCAGGAGTTGTTGCAGGAGAAGTTGCAGGAGTTGTTGCAGGAGGCGTTGAAGGAGGAGTTGAAGGATTTGTTGCAGGAGGAGTTGCAGGAGTTGTTGCAGGAGTTGTTGCAGGAGGAGGAGCAGGAGTTGTTGCAGGAGTTGTTGCAGGGTGAGTTGCAGGAGTTAATGCAGGACGACTTGCAGGAGTCATTGCTTGAGGAGTTGCAGGAGTTGTTGCAGTTGGTGTTGCATGCGGATTTGCAAGATTTGTTGGAGGAGTTGTTGCAGGAGGAGTTGCAGGAGTTGTTGCAGGAGGAGTTGCAGGAGGAGTTGCAGGAGTTGTTGCAAGAGTTGTTGCAGGAGGAGTTACAGGCGTTGTTGCAGGAGGAGTTGCAGGAGTTGTTGCAGAAGTTGTTGCAGGAGGAGTTGCAGGAGTTGTTGCAGGAGTTGTTGCAGGAGTTGTTGTCGGATGAGTTACAGGAGGAGTTGCAGGAGGATTTACAGGAGTTGTTGCAGGCGGAGTTGCAGGAGTTGTTGCAGGCCTTGTTGCAGGAGTTGTTGCAGGAGTTGTTGTAGGATGAGTTACAGGAGGAGTTGCAGGAGTTGTTGCAGGAGGATTTACAGGAGATGTTGCAGGCGGAGTTGCAGGAGTTGTTGCAGGAGGACTTGCAGGAGTCGTTCAGGAGCGTTGCAGCAGTTGTTGCAGGAGGAGTTGCAGGAGTTGTTGCAGGAGGGGTTGCAGGAGTTGTTGCAGGAGGAGTTGCAGGAGGAGTTGCAGGAGTTGTTGCAGTTGGTGTTGCATGCGGATTTGCAAGATTTGTTGGAGGAGTTGTTGCAGGAGGAGTTGCAGGAGTTGTTGCAGGAGGAGTTGCAGGAGGAGTTGCAGGAGTTGTTGCAAGAGTTGTTGCAGGAGCAGTTACAGGCGTTGTTGCAGGAGGAGTTGCAGGAGCTGTTGCAGAAGTTGTTGCAGGAGGAGTTGCAGGAGTTGTTGCAGGAGTTGTTGCAGGAGTTGTTGTCGGATGAGTTACAGGAGGAGTTGCAGGAGGATTTACAGGAGTTGTTGCAGGCGGAGTTGCAGGAGTTGTTGCAGGCCTTGTTGCAGGAGTTGTTGCAGGAGTTGTTGTAGGATGAGTTACAGGAGGAGTTGCAGGAGTTGTTGCAGGAGGATTTACAGGAGTTGTTGCAGGCGGAGTTGCAGGAGTTGTTGCACAAGGAGTTGCAGGAGTTGTTGCAGGACGAGTTGCAGGAGTTGTTGCAGGAGGAGTTGCAGGTGTTGTTGCAGGAGTTGTTGCAGGAGTTGTTGCAGGAGTTGTTGCAGGAGTTTTTGTAGGAGGAGTTACAGGAGGAGTTGCAGGAGTTGTTGCAGGAGCATTTACAGGTATTGTTGCAGGAGCAGTTGCAGGAGTTGTTGCAGGAGGAGCTGCAGGAGTTGTTGCAGGACGAGTTGCAGGAGTTGTTGCAGGAGTTGTTGCAGGTGTTGGTGCAGGAGGAGTTGCAGGAGTTGTTGCAGGAGGACTTGCAGGAGTCGTTCAGGAGCGTTGCAGCAGTTGTTGCAGGAGGAGTTGCAGGAGTTGTTGCAGGAGGAGTTGCAGGAGTTGTTGCAGGAGGAGTTGCAGGAGTTGTTGCAAGAGTTGTTGCAGGAGGAGTTGCAGGAGTTGTTGCAGGAGGAGTTGCAGGAGTTGTTGCAAGAGTTGTTGCTGGAGCAGTTACAGGCGTTGTTGCAGGAAGAGTTGCAGGAGTTGTTGCAGAAGTTGTTGCAGGAGTTGTTGCAGGAGTTGTTGCAGGAGTTGTTGCAGGAGTTTTTGTAGGAGGAGTTACAGGAGGAGTTGTTGCAGGAGTTGTTGCAGGGTGAGTTGCAGGAGTTAAGGCAGGACGACTTGCAGGAGTCATTGCTTGAGGAGTTGCAGGAGTTGTTGCAGTTGGTGTTGCATGCGGATTTGCAAGATTTGTTGGAGGAGTTGTTGCAGGAGGAGTTGCAGGAGTTGTTGCAGGAGGAGTTGCAGGAGGAGTTGCAGGAGTTGTTGCAAGAGTTGTTGCATGCGGATTTGCAAGATTTGTTGGAGGAGTTGTTGCAGGAGGAGTTGCAGGAGTTGTTGCAGGAGGAGTTACAGGAGGAGTTGCAGGAGTTGTTGCAAGAGTTGTTGCAGGAGCAGTTACAGGCGTTGTTGCAGGAGGAGTTACAGGAGTTGCTGCAGGCGGAGTTGCAGGAGTTGTTGCAGGCCTTGTTGCAGGAGTTGTTGCAGGAGTTGTTGTCGGATGAGTTACAGGAGGAGTTGCAGGAGTTGTTGCAGGAGGATTTACAGGAGTTGTTGCAGGCGGAGTTGCAGGAGTTGTTGCAGGAGGACTTGCAGGAGTCGTTCAGGAGCGTTGCAGCAGTTGTTGCAGGAGGAGTTGCAGGAGTTGTTGCAGGAGGAGTTGCAGGAGTTGTTGCAGGAGGAGTTGCAGGAGGAGTTGCAGGAGTTGTTGCAGTTGGTGTTGCATGCGGATTTGCAAGATTTGTTGGAGGAGTTGTTGCAGGAGGAGTTGCAGGAGTTGTTGCAGGAGGAGTTACAGGAGGAGTTGCAGGAGTTGTTGCAAGAGTTGTTGCAGGAGCAGTTACAGGCGTTGTTGCAGGAGGAGTTGCAGGAGTTGTTGCAGAAGTTGGTGCAGGAGGAGTTGCAGGAGTTGTTGCAGGAGTTGTTGCAGGAGTTGTTGTCGGATGAGTTACAGGAGGAGTTGCAGGAGGATTTACAGGAGTTGTTGCAGGCGGAGTTGCAGGAGTTGTTGCAGGCCTTGTTGCAGGAGTTGTTGCAGGAGTTGTTGTAGGATGAGTTACAGGAGGAGTTGCAGGAGTTGTTGCAGGAGGATTTACAGGAGTTGTTGCAGGCGGAGTTGCAGGAGTTGTTGCACAAGGAGTTGCAGGAGTTGTTGCAGGACAAGTTGCAGGAGTTGTTGCAGGAGGAGTTGCAGGTGTTGTTGCAGGAGTTGTTGCAGGAGTTGTTGCAGGAGTTGTTGCAGGAGTTTTTGTAGGAGGAGTTACAGGAGGAGTTGCAGGAGTTGTTGCTGGAGCATTTACAGGTATTGTTGCAGGAGCAGTTGCAGGAGTTGTTGCAGGAGGAGCTGCAGGAGTTGTTGCAGGGCGAGTTGCAGGAGTTGTTGCAGGAGTTGTTGCAGGTGTTGTTGCAGGAGGAGTTGCAGGAGTTGTTGCAGGAGGACTTGCAGGAGTCGTTCAGGAGCGTTGCAGCAGTTGTTGCAGGAGGAGTTGCAGGAGTTGTTGCAGGAGGAGTTGCAGGAGTTGTTGCAGGAGGAGTTGCAGGAGTTGTTGGAGGAGGAGTTGCAGGAGTTGTTGCAGGAGGTGTTGCAGGAGTTGTTGCAAGAGGAGTTGCAGGAGTTGTTGCAGGAATTTTTGCAGGAGGAGGAGCAGGAGTTGTTGCAGGGGTAGTTGCAGGAGTTATTGCAGGAGTGGTTGCAGGAGCTGTTGCAGGAGGAGTTGCAGGAGTTGTTGCAGATGGTGTTGCATCCGGATTTGCAAGATTTGTTGTAGGAGTTGTTGCAGGTGGAGTTGCAGGAGCTGTTGCAGGAGGAGTTGCAGGTGTTGTTGCAGGAGGAGTTGCATGAGTTGTTGCAGGAGTTGTTGCAGGAGAAGTTGCAGGAGTTGTTGCAGGAGGCGTTGAAGGAGGAGTTGAAGGATTTGTTGCAGGAGGAGTTGCAGGAGTTGTTGCAGGAGTTGTTGCAGGAGGAGGAGCAGGAGTTGTTGCAGGAGTTGTTGCAGGGTGAGTTGCAGGAGTTAATGCAGGACGACTTGCAGGAGTCATTGCTTGAGGAGTTGCAGGAGTTGTTGCAGTTGGTGTTGCATGCGGATTTGCAAGATTTGTTGGAGGAGTTGTTGCAGGAGGAGTTGCAGGAGTTGTTGCAGGAGGAGTTGCAGGAGGAGTTGCAGGAGTTGTTGCAAGAGTTGTTGCAGGAGGAGTTACAGGCGTTGTTGCAGGAGGAGTTGCAGGAGTTGTTGCAGAAGTTGTTGCAGGAGGAGTTGCAGGAGTTGTTGCAGGAGTTGTTGCAGGAGTTGTTGTCGGATGAGTTACAGGAGGAGTTGCAGGAGGATTTACAGGAGTTGTTGCAGGCGGAGTTGCAGGAGTTGTTGCAGGCCTTGTTGCAGGAGTTGTTGCAGGAGTTGTTGTAGGATGAGTTACAGGAGGAGTTGCAGGAGTTGTTGCAGGAGGATTTACAGGAGTTGTTGCAGGCGGAGTTGCAGGAGTTGTTGCAGGAGGACTTGCAGGAGTCGTTCAGGAGCGTTGCAGCAGTTGTTTCAGGAGGAGTTGCAGGAGTTGTTGCAGGAGGAGTTGCAGGAGTTGTTGCAGGAGGAGTTGCAGGAGGAGTTGCAGGAGTTGTTGCAGTTGGTGTTGCATGCGGATTTGCAAGATTTGTTGGAGGAGTTGTTGCAGGAGGAGTTGCAGGAGTTGTTGCAGGAGGAGTTGCAGGAGGAGTTGCAGGAGTTGTTGCAAGAGTTGTTGCAGGAGCAGTTACAGGCGTTGTTGCAGGAGGAGTTGCAGGAGTTGTTGCAGAAGTTGTTGCAGGAGGAGTTGCAGGAGTTGTTGCAGGAGTTGTTGCAGGAGTTGTTGTCGGATGAGTTACAGGAGGAGTTGCAGGAGGATTTACAGGAGTTGTTGCAGGCGGAGTTGCAGGAGTTGTTGCAGGCCTTGTTGCAGGAGTTGTTGCATGAGTTGTTGTAGGATGAGTTACAGGAGGAGTTGCAGGAGTTGTTGCAGGAGGATTTACAGGAGTTGTTGCAGGCGGAGTTGCAGGAGTTGTTGCACAAGGAGTTGCAGGAGTTGTTGCAGGACGAGTTGCAGGAGTTGTTGCAGGAGGAGTTGCAGGAGTTGTTGCAAGAGTTGTTGCTGGAGCAGTTACAGGCGTTGTTGCAGGAGGAGTTGCAGGAGTTGTTGCAGAAGTTGTTGCAGGAGTTGTTGCAGGAGTTGTTGCAGGAGTTGTTGCAGGAGTTTTTGTAGGAGGAGTTACAGGAGGAGTTGCAGGAGTTGTTGCGGGAGCATTTACAGGTATTGTTGCAGGAGCAGTTGCAGGAGTTGTTGCAGGAGGAGCTGCAGGAGTTGTTGCAGGACGAGTTGCAGGAGTTGTTGCAGGAGTTGTTGCAGGAGTTGTTGCAGGAGGAGTTGCAGGAGTTGTTGCAGGAGGACTTGCAGGAGTCGTTCAGGAGCGTTGCAGCAGTTGTTGCAGGAGGAGTTGCAGGAGTTGTTGCAGGAGGAGTTGCAGGAGTTGTTGCAGGAGGAGTTGCAGGAGTTGTTGCAAGAGTTGTTGCAGGAGGAGTTGCAGGAGTTGTTGCAGGAGGAGTTGCAGGAGTTGTTGCAAGAGTTGTTGCTGGAGCAGTTACAGGCGTTGTTGCAGGAGGAGTTGCAGGAGTTGTTGCAGAAGTTGTTGCAGGAGTTGTTGCAGGAGTTGTTGCAGGAGTTGTTGCAGGAGTTTTTGTAGGAGGAGTTACAGGAGGAGTTGCAGGAGTTGTTGCAGGAGCATTTACAGGTATTGTTGCAGGAGCAGTTGCAGGAGTTGTTGCAGGAGGAGCTGCAGGAGTTGTTGCAGGACGAGTTGCAGGAGTTGTTGCAGGAGTTGTTGCAGGAGTTGTTGCAGGAGGAGTTGCAGGAGTTGTTGCAGGAGGACTTGCAGGAGTCGTTCAGGAGCGTTGCAGCAGTTGTTGCAGGAGGAGTTGCAGGAGTTGTTGCAGGAGGAGTTGCAGGAGTTGTTGCAGGAGGAGTTGCAGGAGGAGTTGCAGGAGTTGTTGCAAGAGTTGTTGCAGGAGGAGTTGCAGGAGTTGTTGCAGGAGGAGTTGCAGGAGTTGTTGCAGGAGCATTTACAGGTATTGTTGCAGGAGCAGTTGCAGGAGTTGTTGCAGGAGGAGCTGCAGGAGTTGTTGCAGGACGAGTTGCAGGAGTTGTTGCAGGAGTTGTTGCAGGAGTTGTTGCAGGAGGAGTTGCAGGAGTTGTTGCAGGAGGACTTGCAGGAGTCGTTCAGGAGCGTTGTAGCAGTTGTTGCAGGAGGAGTTGCAGGAGTTGTTGCAGGAGGAGTTGCAGGAGTTGTTGCAGGAGGAGTTGCAGGAGGAGTTGCATGAGTTGTTGCAAGAGTTGTTGCAGGAGGAGTTGCAGGAGTTGTTGCAGGAGGAGTTGCAGGAGTTGTTGCAAGAGTTGTTGCTGGAGCAGTTACAGGCGTTGTTGCAGGAGGAGTTGCAGGAGTTGTTGCAGAAGTTGTTGCAGGAGGAGTTGCAGGAGTTGTTGCAGGAGTTGTTGCAAAGTTGTTGCCGGATGAGTTACAGGAGGAGTTGCAGGAGGATTTACAGGAGTTGTTGCAGGCGGAGTTGCAGGAGTTGTTGCAGGCTTTGTTGCAGGAGTTGTTGCAGGAGTTGTTGTAGGATGAGTTACAGGAGGAGTTGCAGGAGTTGTTGCAGGAGGATTTACAGGAGTTGTTGCAGGCGGAGTTGCAGGAGTTGTTGCACAAGGAGTTGCAGGAGTTGTTGCAGGACGAGTTGCAGGAGTTGTTGCAGGAGGAGTTGCAGGAGTTGTTGCAGGAGTTGTTGCAGGAGTTGTTGCAGGAGTTTTTGTAGGAGGAGTTACAGGAGGAGTTGCAGGAGTTGTTGCAGGAGCATTTACAGGTATTGTTGCAGGAGCAGTTGCAGGAGTTGTTGCAGGAGGAGCTGCAGGAGTTGTTGCAGGACGAGTTGCAGGAGTTGTTGCAGGAGTTGTTGCAGAAGTTGTTGCAGGAGGAGTTGCAGGAGCTGTTGCAGGAGGACTTGCAGGAGTCGTTCAGGAGCGTTGCAGCAGTTGTTGCAGGAGGAGTTGCAGGAGTTGTTGCAGGAGGAGTTGCAGGAGTTGTTGCAGGAGGAGTTGCAGGAGGAGTTGCAGGAGTTGTTGCAAGAGTTGTTGCAGGAGGAGTTGCAGGAGTTGTTGCAGGAGGAGTTGCAGGAGTTGTTGCAGAAGTTGTTGCATGGGGGTTGCAGGAGTTATTGCAGGAGGAGTGGCAGGAGTTGTTGCAGTAGGAGTTGCAGCAGTTGTTGAAGGAGGAGTTGCAGGAGTTGTTGCAGGAGGAGTTGCAGGAGTTGTTGCAGGAGGTGTTGCAGGAGTTGTTGCATGGGGTTTGCAGGAGTTATTGCAGGAGGAGTGGCAGGAGTTGTTGCAGGAGGAGTTGCAGTAGGAGTTGCAGCAGTTGTTGAAGGAGGAGTTGCAGGAGTTGTTGGAGGAGGAGTTGCAGGTGTTGTTGCAGGAGGAGTTGCAGGAGTTGTTGTAGGATGAGTTACAGGAGGAGTTGCAGGAGTTGTTGCAGGAGGATTTACAGGAGTTGTTGCAGGCGGAGTTGCAGGAGTTGTTGCAGGAGGACTTGCAGGAGTCGTTCAGGAGCGTTGCAGCAGTTGTTTCAGGAGTTGCAGGAGTTGTTGCAGGAGTTGTTGCAGGAGTTGTTGCAGGAGTTTTTGTAGGAGGAGTTACAGGAGGAGTTGCAGGAGTTGTTGCAGGAGAAGTTGCAGGAGTTGTTGCAGGAGGCGTTGAAGGTGGAGTTGAAGGATTTGTTGCAGGAGGAGTTGCAGGAGTTGTTGCAGGAGTTGTTGCAGGAGGAGGAGCAGGAGTTGTTGCAGGAGTTGTTGCAGGGTGAGTTGCAGGAGTTAATGCAGGACGACTTGCAGGAGTCATTGCTTGAGGAGTTGCAGGAGTTGTTGCAGTTGGTGTTGCATGCGGATTTGCAAGATTTGTTGGAGGAGTTGTTGCAGGAGGAGTTGCAGGAGTTGTTGCAGGAGGAGTTGCAGGAGGAGTTGCAGGAGTTGTTGCAAGAGTTGTTGCAGGAGGAGTTACAGGCGTTGTTGCAGGAGGAGTTGCAGGAGTTGTTGCAGAAGTTGTTGCAGGAGGAGTTGCAGGAGTTGTTGCAGGAGTTGTTGCAGGAGTTGTTGTCGGATGAGTTACAGGAGGAGTTGCAGGAGGATTTACAGGAGTTGCTGCAGGCGGAGTTGCAGGAGTTGTTGCAGGCCTTGTTGCAGGAGTTGTTGCAGGAGTTGTTGTCGGATGAGTTACAGGAGGAGTTGCAGGAGTTGTTGCAGGAGGATTTACAGGAGTTGTTGCAGGCGGAGTTGCAGGAGTTGTTGCAGGAGGAGTTGCAGGAGTTGTTGCAGGACAAGTTGCAGGAGTTGTTGCAGGAGGAGTTGCAGGAGTTGTTGCAGGAGTTGTTGCAGGAGTTGTTGCAGGAGTTTTTGTAGGAGGAGTTACAGGAGGAGTTGCAGGAGTTGTTGCAGGAGCATTTACAGCTATTGTTGCAGGAGCAGTTGCAGGAGTTGTTGCAGGAGGAGCTGCAGGAGTTGTTGCAGGACGAGTTGCAGGAGTTGTTGCAGGAGTTGTTGCAGGAGTTGTTGCAGGAGGAGTTGCAGGAGTTGTTGCAGGAGGAGTTGCAGTAGGAGTTGCAGCAGTTGTTGAAGGAGGAGTTGCAGGAGTTGTTGGAGGAGGAGTTGCAGGAGTTGTTGCAGGAGGTGTTGCAGGAGTTGTTGCAAGAGGAATTGCAGGAGTTGTTGCAGGAATTTTTGCAGGAGGAGGAGCAGGAGTTGTTGCAGGCGGAGTTGCAGGAGTTATTGCAGGAGTGGTTGCAGGAGTTGTTGCAGGAGGAGTTTCAGGAGTTGTTGCAGATGGTGTTGCATCCGGATTTGCAAGATTTGTTGGAGGAGTTGTTGCAGGAGGAGTTGCAGGAGTTGTTGCAGGAGGAGTTGCAGGAGTTGTTGCAAGAGTTGTTGCAGGAGGAGTTACAGGCGTTGTTGCAGGAGGAGTTGCAGGAGTTGTTGCAGAAGTTGTTGCAGGAGGAGTTGCAGGAGTTGTTGCAGGAGTTGTTGCAGGAGTTGTTGTCGGATGAGTTACAGGAGGAGTTGCAGGAGGATTTACAGGAGTTGCTGCAGGCGGAGTTGCAGGAGTTGTTGCAGGCCTTGTTGCAGGAGTTGTTGCAGGAGTTGTTGTCGGATGAGTTACAGGAGGAGTTGCAGGAGTTGTTGCAGGAGGATTTACAGGAGTTGTTGCAGGCGGAGTTGCAGGAGTTGTTGCAGGAGGAGTTGCAGGAGTTGTTGCAGGACAAGTTGCAGGAGTTGTTGCAGGAGGAGTTGCAGGAGTTGTTGCAGGAGTTGTTGCAGGAGTTGTTGCAGGAGTTTTTGTAGGAGGAGTTACAGGAGGAGTTGCAGGAGTTGTTGCAGGAGCATTTACAGGTATTGTTGCGGGAGCAGTTGCAGGAGTTGTTGCAGGAGGAGCTGCAGGAGTTGTTGCAGGACGAGTTGCAGGAGTTGTTGCAGGAGCTGTTGCAGGAGTTGTTGCAGGAGGAGTTGCAGGAGTTGTTGCAGGAGGAGTTGCAGTAGGAGTTGCAGCAGTTGTTGAAGGAGGAGTTGCAGGAGTTGTTGCAGGACGAGTTGCAGGAGTTGTTGCAGGAGCTGTTGCAGGAGTTGTTGCAGGAGGAGTTGCAGGAGTTGTTGCAGGAGGAGTTGCAGTAGGAGTTGCAGCAGTTGTTGAAGGAGGAGTTGCAGGAGTTGTTGGAGGAGGAGTTGCAGGAGTTGTTGCAGGAGGTGTTGCAGGAGTTGTTGCAAGAGGAGTTGCAGGAGTTGTTGCAGGAATTTTTGCAGGAGGAGGAGCAGGAGTTGTTGCAGGGGTAGTTGCAGGAGTTATTGCAGGAGTGGTTGCAGGAGTTGTTGCAGGAGGAGTTGCAGGAGTTGTTGCAGATGGTGTTGCATCCGGATTTGCAAGATTTGTTGTAGGAGTTGTTGCAGGTGGAGTTGCAGGAGCTGTTGCAGGAGGAGTTGCAGGTGTTGTTGCAGGAGGAGTTGCATGAGTTGTTGCAGGAGTTGTTGCAGGAGAAGTTGCAGGAGTTGTTGCAGGAGGCGTTGAAGGAGGAGTTGAAGGATTTGTTGCAGGAGGAGTTGCAGGAGTTGTTGCAGGAGTTGTTGCAGGAGGAGGAGCAGGAGTTGTTGCAGGAGTTGTTGCAGGGTGAGTTGCAGGAGTTAATGCAGGACGACTTGCAGGAGTCATTGCTTGAGGAGTTGCAGGAGTTGTTGCAGTTGGTGTTGCATGCGGATTTGCAAGATTTGTTGGAGGAGTTGTTGCAGGAGGAGTTGCAGGAGTTGTTGCAGGAGGAGTTGCAGGAGGAGTTGCAGGAGTTGTTGCAAGAGTTGTTGCAGGAGGAGTTACAGGCGTTGTTGCAGGAGGAGTTGCAGGAGTTGTTGCAGAAGTTGTTGCAGGAGGAGTTGCAGGAGTTGTTGCAGGAGTTGTTGCAGGAGTTGTTGTCGGATGAGTTACAGGAGGAGTTGCAGGAGGATTTACAGGAGTTGTTGCAGGCGGAGTTGCAGGAGTTGTTGCAGGCCTTGTTGCAGGAGTTGTTGCAGGAGTTGTTGTAGGATGAGTTACAGGAGGAGTTGCAGGAGTTGTTGCAGGAGGATTTACAGGAGATGTTGCAGGCGGAGTTGCAGGAGTTGTTGCAGGAGGACTTGCAGGAGTCGTTCAGGAGCGTTGCAGCAGTTGTTGCAGGAGGAGTTGCAGGAGTTGTTGCAGGAGGAGTTGCAGGAGTTGTTGCAGGAGGAGTTGCAGGAGGAGTTGCAGGAGTTGTTGCAGTTGGTGTTGCATGCGGATTTGCAAGATTTGTTGGAGGAGTTGTTGCAGGAGGAGTTGCAGGAGTTGTTGCAGGAGGAGTTGCAGGAGGAGTTGCAGGAGTTGTTGCAAGAGTTGTTGCAGGAGCAGTTACAGGCGTTGTTGCAGGAGGAGTTGCAGGAGTTGTTGCAGAAGTTGTTGCAGGAGGAGTTGCAGGAGTTGTTGCAGGAGTTGTTGCAGGAGTTGTTGTCGGATGAGTTACAGGAGGAGTTGCAGGAGGATTTACAGGAGTTGTTGCAGGCGGAGTTGCAGGAGTTGTTGCAGGCCTTGTTGCAGGAGTTGTTGCAGGAGTTGTTGTAGGATGAGTTACAGGAGGAGTTGCAGGAGTTGTTGCAGGAGGATTTACAGGAGTTGTTGCAGGCGGAGTTGCAGGAGTTGTTGCACAAGGAGTTGCAGGAGTTGTTGCAGGACGAGTTGCAGGAGTTGTTGCAGGAGGAGTTGCAGGTGTTGTTGCAGGAGTTGTTGCAGGAGTTGTTGCAGGAGTTTTTGTAGGAGGAGTTACAGGAGGAGTTGCAGGAGTTGTTGCAGGAGCATTTACAGGTATTGTTGCAGGAGCAGTTGCAGGAGTTGTTGCAGGAGGAGCTGCAGGAGTTGTTGCAGGACGAGTTGCAGGAGTTGTTGCAGGAGTTGTTGCAGGTGTTGTTGCAGGAGGAGTTGCAGGAGTTGTTGCAGGAGGACTTGCAGGAGTCGTTCAGGAGCGTTGCAGCAGTTGTTGCAGGAGGAGTTGCAGGAGTTGTTGCAGGAGGAGTTGCAGGAGTTGTTGCAGGAGGAGTTGCAGGAGTTGTTGCAAGAGTTGTTGCAGGAGGAGTTGCAGGAGTTGTTGCAGGAGGAGTTGCAGGAGTTGTTGCAAGAGTTGTTGCTGGAGCAGTTACAGGCGTTGTTGCAGGAGGAGTTGCAGGAGTTGTTGCAGAAGTTGTTGCAGGAGTTGTTGCAGGAGTTGTTGCAGGAGTTGTTGCAGGAGTTTTTGTAGGAGGAGTTACAGGAGGAGTTGCAGGAGTTGTTGCAGGAGCATTTACAGGTATTGTTGCAGGCGCAGTTGCAGGAGTTGTTGCAGGAGGAGCTGCAGGAGTTGTTGCAGGACGAGTTGCAGGAGTTGTTGCAGGAGTTGTTGCAGGAGTTGTTGCAGGAGGAGTTGCAGGAGTTGTTGCAGGAGGACTTGCAGGAGTCGTTCAGGAGCGTTGCAGCAGTTGTTGCAGGAGGAGTTGCAGGAGTTGTTGCAGGAGGAGTTGCAGGAGTTGTTGCAGGAGGAGTTGCAGGAGGAGTTGCAGGAGTTGTTGCAAGAGTTGTTGCAGGAGGAGTTGCAGGAGTTGTTGCAGGAGGAGTTGCAGGAGTTGTTGCAGGAGCATTTACAGGTATTGTTGCAGGAGCAGTTGCAGGAGTTGTTGCAGGAGGAGCTGCAGGAGTTGTTGCAGGACGAGTTGCAGGAGTTGTTGCAGGAGTTGTTGCAGGAGTTGTTGCAGGAGGAGTTGCAGGAGTTGTTGCAGGAGGACTTGCAGGAGTCGTTCAGGAGCGTTGCAGCAGTTGTTGCAGGAGGAGTTGCAGGAGTTGTTGCAGGAGGAGTTGCAGGAGTTGTTGCAGGAGGAGTTGCAGGAGGAGTTGCAGGAGTTGTTGCAAGAGTTGTTGCAGGAGGAGTTGCAGGAGTTGTTGCAAGAGGAGTTGCAGGAGTTGTTGCAAGAGTTGTTGCTGGAGCAGTTACAGGCGTTGTTGCAGGAGGAGTTGCAGGAGTTGTTGCAGAAGTTGGTGCAGGAGGAGTTGCAGGAGTTGTTTCAGGAGTTGTTGCAGGAGTTGTTGTCGGATGAGTTACAGGAGGAGTTGCAGGAGGATTTACAGGAGTTGTTGCAGGCGGAGTTGCAGGAGTTGTTGCAGGCCTTGTTGCAGGAGTTGTTGCAGGAGTTGTTGTAGGATGAGTTACAGGAGGAGTTGCAGGAGTTGTTGCAGGAGGATTTACAGGAGTTGTTGCAGGCGGAGTTGCAGGAGTTGTTGCACAAGGAGTTGCAGGAGTTGTTGCAGGACGAGTTGCAGGAGTTGTTGCAGGAGGAGTTGCAGGAGTTGTTGCAGGAGTTGTTGCAGGAGTTGTTGCAGGAGTTTTTGTAGGAGGAGTTACAGGAGGAGTTGCAGGAGTTGTTGCAGGAGCATTTACAGGTATTGTTGCAGGAGCAGTTGCAGGAGTTGTTGCAGGAGGAGCTGCAGGAGTTGTTGCAGGACGAGTTGCAGGAGTTGTTGCTGGAGTTGTTGCAGGAGTCGTTCAGGAGCGTTGCAGCAGTTGTTGCAGGAGGAGTTGCAGGAGTTGTTGCAGGAGGAGTTGCAGGAGTTGTTGCAGGAGGAGTTGCAGGAGGAGTTGCAGGAGTTGTTGCAAGAGTTGTTGCAGGAGGAGTTGCAGGAGTTGTTGCAGGAGGAGTTGCAGGAGTTGTTGCAGAAGTTGTTGCATGGGGGTTGCAGGAGTTATTGCAGGAGGAGTGGCAGGAGTTGTTGCAGGAGGAGTTGCAGTAGGAGTTGCAGCAGTTGTTGAAGGAGGAGTTGCAGGAGTTGTTGCAGGAGGAGTTGCAGGAGTTGTTGCAGGAGGTGTTGCAGGAGTTGTTGCAAGAGGAGTTGCAGGAGTTATTGCAGGAATTTTTGCAGGAGGAGGAGCAGGAGTTGTTGCAGGAGTTGTTGCAGGGGGAGTTGCAGGAGTTATTGCAGGAGGGTTGCATGAGTTGTTGCAGGAGGAGTTGCAGGAGTTGTTGTAGGACGAGTTGCAGGAGTTGTTGCAGGAGGAGTTGCAGGAGGAGTTGCAGGAGTTGTTGCAGGAGCATTTACAGGAGTTGTTGCAGGAGCAGTTGCAGGAGTTGTTGCAGGAGGGGCTGCAGGAGTTGTTGCAGGACGAGTTGCAGGAGTTGTTGCAGGAGTTGTTGCAGGAGGAGTTGCAGGAGTTGTTGCAGGAGGAGTTGGAGGAGTCGTTGCAGGAGCGTTGCAGCAGTTGTTGCAGGAGGAGTTGCAGGAGTTATTGCAGGAGGAGTTGCAGGAGGAGTTGCAGAAGTTGTTGCAGGAGTTGTTGCAGGAGCTGTTGCAGGTTGAGTTGCAGGCAGATTTGCAAGAGTTGTTGCAGGAGTTGTTCCAGGTGGAGTTGCAGGAGTTGTTGCAGTAGTTGTTGCAGGATGAGTTGTAGGAGTTGTTGCAGGAGGAGTTGCCGGAGTTGTTGCAGGAGTTGTTGCAGGAGGAGTTGCAGGAAGAGTTGGAGGAGTTATTGCAGGAGTTGTTGCAGAAGGAGTTGCAGGAGTTGTTGCAGGAGGAGTTGCAGGAGTTGTTGCAGGAGGAGTTGCAGGAGGAGTTGCAGGAGTTGTTGCAAGAGTTGTTGCAGGAGGAGTTGCAGGAGTTGTTGCAGGAGGAGTTGCAGGAGTTGTTGCAGAAGTTGTTGCATGGGGGTTGCAGGAGTTATTGCAGGAGGAGTGGCAGGAGTTGTTGCAGGAGGAGTTGCAGTAGGAGTTGCAGCAGTTGTTGAAGGAGGAGTTGCAGGAGTTGTTGGAGGAGGAGTTGCAGGAGTTGTTGCAGGAGGTGTTGCAGGAGTTGTTGCAAGAGGAGTTGCAGGAGTTGTTGCAGGAATTTTTGCAGGAGGAGGAGCAGGAGTTGTTGCAGGGGGAGTTGCAGGAGTTATTGCAGGAGTTGTTGCAGGAGTTGTTGCAGGAGGAGTTGCAGGAGTTGCAGATGGTGTTGCATCCGGATTTGCAAGATTTGTTGTAGGAGTTGTTGCAGGTGGAGTTGCAGGAGCTGTTGCAGGAGGAATTGCAGGTGTTGTTGCAGGAGGAGTTGCATGAGTTGTTGCAGGAGTTGTTGCAGGAGAAGTTGCAGGAGTTGTTGCAGGAGGCGTTGAAGGAGGAGTTGAAGGATTTTTTGCAGGAGGAGTTGCAGGAGTTGTTGCAGGAGTTGTTGCAGGAGGAGGAGCAGGAGTTGTTGCAGGAGTTGTTGCAGGGTGAGTTGCAGGAGTTAATGCAGGAGGACTTGCAGGAGTCATTGCTTGAGGAGTTGCAGGAGTTGTTGCAGTTGGTGTTGCATGCGGATTTGCAAGATTTGTTGGAGGAGTTGTTGCAGGAGGAGTTGCAGGAGGAGTTGCAGGAGGAGTTGCAGGAGTTGTTGCAAGAGTTGTTGCAGGAGGAGTTACAGGCGTTGTTGCAGGAGGAGTTGCAGGAGTTGTTGCAGAAGTTGTTGCAGGAGGAGTTGCAGGAGTTGTTGCAGGAGTTGTTGCAGGAGTTGTTGTCGGATGAGTTACAGGAGGAGTTGCAGGAGGATTTACAGGAGTTGTTGCAGGCGGAGTTGCAGGAGTTGTTGCAGGCCTTGTTGCAGGAGTTGTTGCAGGAGTTGTTGTAGGATGAGTTACAGGAGGAGTTGCAGGAGTTGTTGCAGGAGGATTTACAGGAGTTGTTGCAGGCGGAGTTGCAGGAGTTGTTGCAGGAGGACTTGCAGGAGTCGTTCAGGAGCGTTGCAGCAGGTGTTGCAGGAGGAGTTGCAGGAGTTGTTGCAGGAGGAGTTGCAGGAGTTGTTGCAGGAGGAGTTGCAGGAGGAGTTGCAGGAGTTGTTGCAGTTGGTGTTGCATGCGGATTTGCAAGATTTGTTGGAGGAGTTGTTGCAGGAGGAGTTGCAGGAGTTGTTGCAGGAGGAGTTGCAGGAGGAGTTGCAGGAGTTGTTGCAAGAGTTGTTGCAGGAGCAGTTACAGGCGTTGTTGCAGGAGGAGTTGCAGGAGTTGTTGCAGAAGTTGTTGCAGGAGGAGTTGCAGGAGTTGTTGCAGGAGTTGTTGCAGGAGTTGTTGTCGGATGAGTTACAGGAGGAGTTGCAGGAGGATTTACAGGAGTTGTTGCAGGCGGAGTTGCAGGAGTCGTTGCAGGCCTTGTTGCAGGAGTTGTTGCAGGAGTTGTTGTAGGATGAGTTACAGGAGGAGTTGCAGGAGTTGTTGCAGGAGGATTTACAGGAGTTGTTGCAGGCGGAGTTGCAGGAGTTGTTGCACAAGGAGTTGCAGGAGTTGTTGCAGGACGAGTTGCAGGAGTTGTTGCAGGAGGAGTTGCAGGAGTTGTTGCAGCAGTTGTTGCAGGAGTTGTTGCAGGAGCTTTTGTAGGAGGAGTTACAGGAGGAGTTGCAGGAGTTGTTGCAGGAGCATTTACAGGTATTGTTGCAGGAGCAGTTGCAGGAGTTGTTGCAGGAGGAGCTGCAGGAGTTGTTGCAGGAGTTGTTGCAGGAGTTGTTGCAGGAGGAGTTGCAGGAGTTGTTGCAGGAGGACTTGCAGGAGTCGTTCAGGAGCGTTGCAGCAGTTGTTGCAGGAGGAGTTGCAGGAGTTGTTGCAGGAGGAGGAGCAGGAGTTGTTGCAGGGGTAGTTGCAGGAGTTATTGCAGGAGTGGTTGCAGGAGTTGTTGCAGGAGGAGTTGCAGGAGTTGTTGCAGATGGTGTTGCATCCGGATTTGCAAGATTTGTTGTAGGAGTTGTTGCAGGTGGAGTTGCAGGAGCTGTTGCAGGAGGAGTTGCAGGTGTTGTTGCAGGAGGAGTTGCATGCGTTGTTGCAGGAGTTGTTGCAGGAGAAGTTGCAGGAGTTGTTGCAGGAGGCGTTGAAGGAGGAGTTGAAGGATTTTTTGCAGGAGGAGTTGCAGGAGTTGTTGCAGGAGTTGTTGCAGGAGGAGGAGCAGGAGTTGTTGCAGGAGTTGTTGCAGGGTGAGTTGCAGGAGTTAATGCAGGAGGACTTGCAGGAGTCATTGCTTGAGGAGTTGCAGGAGTTGTTGCAGTTGGTGTTGCATGCGGATTTGCAAGATTTGTTGGAGGAGTTGTTGCAGGAGGAGTTGCAGGAGTTGTTGCAGGAGGAGTTGCAGGAGTTGTTGCAAGAGTTGTTGCAGGAGCAGTTACAGGCGTTGTTGCAGGAGGAGTTGCAGGAGTTGTTGCAGAAGTTGTTGCAGGAGGAGTTGCAGGAGTTGTTGCAGGAGTTGTTGCAGGAGTTGTTGTCGGATGAGTTACAGGAGGAGTTGCAGGAGGATTTACAGGAGTTGTTGCAGGCGGAGTTGCAGGAGTTGTTGCAGGCCTTGTTGCAGGAGTTGTTGCAGGAGTTGTTGTAGGATGAGTTACAGGAGGAGTTGCAGGAGTTGTTGCAGGAGGATTTACAGGAGTTGTTGCAGGCGGAGTTGCAGGAGTTGTTGCAGGAGGACTTGCAGGAGTCGTTCAGGAGCGTTGCAGCAGTTGTTGCAGGAGGAGTTGCAGGAGTTGTTGCAGGAGGAGTTGCAGGAGTTGTTGCAGGAGGAGTTGCAGGAGGAGTTGCAGGAGTTGTTGCAGTTGGTGTTGCATGCGGATTTGCAAGATTTGTTGGAGGAGTTGTTGCAGGAGGAGTTGCAGGAGTTGTTGCAGGAGGAGTTGCAGGAGGAGTTGCAGGAGTTGTTGCAAGAGTTGTTGCAGGAGCAGTTACAGGCGTTGTTGCAGGAGGAGTTGCAGGAGTTGTTGCAGAGGTTGTTGCAGGAGGAGTTGCAGGAGTTGTTGCAGGAGTTGTTGCAGGAGTTGTTGTCGGATGAGTTACAGGAGGAGTTGCAGGAGGATTTACAGGAGTTGTTGCAGGCGGAGTTGCAGGAGTCGTTGCAGGCCTTGTTGCAGGAGTTGTTGCAGGAGTTGTTGTAGGATGAGTTACAGGAGGAGTTGCAGGAGTTGTTGCAGGAGGATTTACAGGAGTTGTTGCAGGCGGAGTTGCAGGAGTTGTTGCACAAGGAGTTGCAGGAGTTGTTGCAGGACGAGTTGCAGGAGTTGTTGCAGGAGGAGTTGCAGGAGTTGTTGCAGCAGTTGTTGCAGGAGTTGTTGCAGGAGCTTTTGTAGGAGGAGTTACAGGAGGAGTTGCAGGAGTTGTTGCAGGAGCATTTACAGGTATTGTTGCAGGAGCAGTTGCAGGAGTTGTTGCAGGAGGAGCTGCAGGAGTTGTTGCAGGAGTTGTTGCAGGAGTTGTTGCAGGAGGAGTTGCAGGAGTTGTTGCAGGAGGACTTGCAGGAGTCGTTCAGGAGCGTTGCAGCAGTTGTTGCAGGAGGAGTTGCAGGAGTTGTTGCAGGAGGAGGAGCAGGAGTTGTTGCAGGGGTAGTTGCAGGAGTTATTGCAGGAGTGGTTGCAGGAGTTGTTGCAGGAGGAGTTGCAGGAGTTGTTGCAGATGGTGTTGCATCCGGATTTGCAAGATTTGTTGTAGGAGTTGTTGCAGGTGGAGTTGCAGGAGCTGTTGCAGGAGGAGTTGCAGGTGTTGTTGCAGGAGGAGTTGCATGAGTTGTTGCAGGAGTTGTTGCAGGAGAAGTTGCAGGAGTTGTTGCAGGAGGCGTTGAAGGAGGAGTTGAAGGATTTTTTGCAGGAGGAGTTGCAGGAGTTGTTGCAGGAGTTGTTGCAGGAGGAGGAGCAGGAGTTGTTGCAGGAGTTGTTGCAGGGTGAGTTGCAGGAGTTAATGCAGGACGACTTGCAGGAGTCATTGCTTGAGGAGTTGCAGGAGTTGTTGCAGTTGGTGTTGCATGCGGATTTGCAAGATTTGTTGGAGGAGTTGTTGCAGGAGGAGTTGCAGGAGTTGTTGCAGGAGGAGTTGCAGGAGGAGTTGCAGGAGTTGTTGCAAGAGTTGTTGCAGGAGGAGTTACAGGCGTTGTTGCAGGAGGAGTTGCAGGAGTTGTTGCAGAAGTTGTTGCAGGAGGAGTTGCAGGAGTTGTTGCAGGAGTTGTTGCAGGAGTTGTTGTCGGATGAGTTACAGGAGGAGTTGCAGGAGGATTTACAGGAGTTGTTGCAGGCGGAGTTGCAGGAGTTGTTGCAGGCCTTGTTGCAGGAGTTGTTGCAGGAGTTGTTGTAGGATGAGTTACAGGAGGAGTTGCAGGAGTTGTTGCAGGAGGATTTACAGGCGTTGTTGCAGGCGGAGTTGCAGGAGTTGTTGCAGGAGGACTTGCAGGAGTCGTTCAGGAGCGTTGCAGCAGTTGTTGCAGGAGGAGTTGCAGGAGTTGTTGCAGGAGGAGTTGCAGGAGTTGTTGCAGGAGGAGTTGCAGGAGGAGTTGCAGGAGTTGTTGCAGTTGGTGTTGCATGCGGATTTGCAAGATTTGTTGGAGGAGTTGTTGCAGGAGGAGTTGCAGGAGTTGTTGCAGGAGGAGTTGCAGGAGGAGTTGCAGGAGTTGTTGCAAGAGTTGTTGCAGGAGCAGTTACAGGCGTTGTTGCAGGAGGAGTTGCAGGAGTTGTTGCAGAAGTTGTTGCAGGAGGAGTTGCAGGAGTTGTTGCAGGAGTTGTTGCAGGAGTTGTTGTCGGATGAGTTACAGGAGGAGTTGCAGGAGGATTTACAGGAGTTGTTGCAGGCGGAGTTGCAGGAGTTGTTGCAGGCCTTGTTGCAGGAGTTGTTGCAGGAGTTGTTGTAGGATGAGTTACAGGAGGAGTTGCAGGAGTTGTTGCAGGAGGATTTACAGGAGTTGTTGCAGGCGGAGTTGCAGGAGATGTTGCACAAGGAGTTGCAGGAGTTGTTGCAGGACGAGTTGCAGGAGTTGTTGCAGGAGTTGTTGCAGGAGTTGTTGCAGGAGTTTTTGTAGGAGGAGTTACAGGAGGAGTTGCAGGAGTTGTTGCAGGAGCATTTACAGGTATTGTTGCAGGAGCAGTTGCAGGAGTTGTTGCAGGAGGAGCTGCAGGAGTTGTTGCAGGACGAGTTGCAGGAGTTGTTGCAGGAGTTGTTGCAGGTGTTGTTGCAGGAGGAGTTGCAGGAGTTGTTGCAGGAGGACTTGCAGGAGTCGTTCAGGAGCGTTGCAGCAGTTGTTGCAGGAGGAGTTGCAGGAGTTGTTGCAGGAGGAGTTGCAGGAGTTGTTGCAGGAGGAGTTGCAGGAGTTGTTGCAAGAGTTGTTGCAGGAGGAGTTGCAGGAGTTGTTGCAGGAGGAGTTGCAGGAGTTGTTGCAAGAGTTGTTGCTGGAGCAGTTACAGGCGTTGTTGCAGGAGGAGTTGCAGGAGTTGTTGCAGAAGTTGTTGCAGGAGTTGTTGCAGGAGTTGTTGCAGGAGTTGTTGCAGGAGTTTTTGTAGGAGGAGTTACAGGAGGAGTTGCAGGAGTTGTTGCAGGAGCATTTACAGGTATTGTTGCAGGAGCAGTTGCAGGAGTTGTTGCAGGAGGAGCTGCAGGAGTTGTTGCAGGACGAGTTGCAGGAGTTGTTGCAGGAGTTGTTGCAGGAGTTGTTGCAGGAGGAGTTGCAGGAGTTGTTGCAGGAGGACTTGCAGGAGTCGTTCAGGAGCGTTGCAGCAGTTGTTGCAGGAGGAGTTGCAGGAGTTGTTGCAGGAGGAGTTGCAGGAGTTGTTGCAGGAGGAGTTGCAGGAGGAGTTGCAGGAGTTGTTGCAAGAGTTGTTGCAGGAGGAGTTGCAGGAGTTGTTGCAGGAGGAGTTGCAGGAGTTGTTGCAGGAGCATTTACAGGTATTGTTGCAGGAGCAGTTGCAGGAGTTGTTGCAGGAGGAGCTGCAGGAGTTGTTGCAGGACGAGTTGCAGGAGTTGTTGCAGGAGTTGTTGCAGGAGTTGTTGCAGGAGGAGTTGCAGGAGTTGTTGCAGGAGGACTTGCAGGAGTCGTTCAGGAGCGTTGCAGCAGTTGTTGCAGGAGGAGTTGCAGGAGTTGTTGCAGGAGGAGTTGCAGGAGTTGTTGCAGGAGGAGTTGCAGGAGGAGTTGCAGGAGTTGTTGCAAGAGTTGTTGCAGGAGGAGTTGCAGGAGTTGTTGCAAGAGGAGTTGCAGGAGTTGTTGCAAGAGTTGTTGCTGGAGCAGTTACAGGCGTTGTTGCAGGAGGAGTTGCAGGAGTTGTTGCAGAAGTTGGTGCAGGAGGAGTTGCAGGAGTTGTTGCAGGAGTTGTTGCAGGAGTTGTTGTCGGATGAGTTACAGGAGGAGTTGCAGGAGGATTTACAGGAGTTGTTGCAGGCGGAGTTGCAGGAGTTGTTGCAGGCCTTGTTGCAGGAGTTGTTGCAGGAGTTGTTGTAGGATGAGTTACAGGAGGAGTTGCAGGAGTTGTTGCAGGAGGATTTACAGGAGTTGTTGCAGGCGGAGTTGCAGGAGTTGTTGCAGGAGTTGTTGTCGGATGAGTTACAGGAGGAGTTGCAGGAGGATTTACAGGAGTTGTTGCAGGCGGAGTTGCAGGAGTTGTTGCAGGCCTTGTTGCAGGAGTTGTTGCAGGAGTTGTTGTAGGATGAGTTACAGGAGGAGTTGCAGGAGTTGTTGCAGGAGGATTTACAGGAGTTGTTGCAGGCGGAGTTGCAGGAGTTGTTGCAGGAGGACTTGCAGGAGTCGTTCAGGAGCGTTGCAGCAGTTGTTGCAGGAGGAGTTGCAGGAGTTGTTGCAGGAGGAGTTGCAGGAGTTGTTGCAGGAGGAGTTGCAGGAGGAGTTGCAGGAGTTGTTGCAGTTGGTGTTGCATGCGGATTTGCAAGATTTGTTGGAGGAGTTGTTGCAGGAGGAGTTGCAGGAGTTGTTGCAGGAGGAGTTGCAGGAGGAGTTGCAGGAGTTGTTGCAAGAGTTGTTGCAGGAGCAGTTACAGGCGTTGTTGCAGGAGGAGTTGCAGGAGTTGTTGCAGAAGTTGTTGCAGGAGGAGTTGCAGGAGTTGTTGCAGGAGTTGTTGCAGGAGTTGTTGTCGGATGAGTTACAGGAGGAGTTGCAGGAGGATTTACAGGAGTTGTTGCAGGCGGAGTTGCAGGAGTCGTTGCAGGCCTTGTTGCAGGAGTTGTTGCAGGAGTTGTTGTAGGATGAGTTACAGGAGGAGTTGCAGGAGTTGTTGCAGGAGGATTTACAGGAGTTGTTGCAGGCGGAGTTGCAGGAGTTGTTGCACAAGGAGTTGCAGGAGTTGTTGCAGGACGAGTTGCAGGAGTTGTTGCAGGAGGAGTTGCAGGAGTTGTTGCAGCAGTTGTTGCAGGAGTTGTTGCAGGAGCATTTACAGGTATTGTTGCAGGAGCAGTTGCAGGAGTTGTTGCAGGAGGAGCTGCAGGAGGATTTGCAGGACGAGTTGCAGGAGTTGTTGCAGGAGTTGTTGCAGGAGGAGTTGCAGGAGTTGTTGCAGGAGGACTTGCAGGAGTCGTTCAGGAGCGTTGCAGCAGTTGTTGCAGAAGGAGTTGCAGGAGTTGTTGCAGGAGGAGTTGCAGGAGTTGTTGCAGGAGGAGTTGCAGGAGTTGTTGCAGGAGGACTTGCAGGAGTCGTTCAGGAGCGTTGCAGCAGTTGTTGCAGAAGGAGTTGCAGGAGGAGTTGCAGGAGTTGTTGCAAGAGTTGTTGCAGGAGGAGTTGCAGGAGTTGTTGCAGGAGGAGTTGCAGGAGTTGTTGCAAGAGTTGTTGCTGGAGCAGTTACAGGCGTTGTTGCAGGAGGAGTTGCAGGAGTTGTTGCAGAAGTTGGTGCAGGAGGAGTTGCAGGAGTTGTTGCAGGAGTTGTTGCAGGAGTTGTTGTCGGATGAGTTACAGGAGGAGTTGCAGGAGGATTTACAGGAGTTGTTGCAGGCGGAGTTGCAGGAGTTGTTGCAGGCCTTGTTGCAGGAGTTGTTGTAGGATGAGTTACAGGAGGAGTTGCAGGAGTTGTTGCAGGAGGATTTACAGGAGTTGTTGCAGGCGGAGTTGCAGGAGTTGTTGCACAAGGAGTTGCAGGAGTTGTTGCAGGACGAGTTGCAGGAGTTGTTGCAGGAGGAGTTGCAGGAGTTGTTGCAGGAGTTGTTGCAGGAGTTTTTGTAGGAGGAGTTACAGGAGGAGTTGCAGTTGTTGCAGGAGCATTTACAGGTATTGTTGCAGGAGCAGTTGCAGGAGTTGTTGCAGGAGGAGCTGCAGGAGTTGTTGCAGGATGAGTTGCAGGAGTTGTTGCAGGAGTTGTTGCAGGAGTTGTTGCAGGAGGAGTTGCAGGAGTTGTTGCAGGAGGACTTGCAGGAGTCGTTCAGGAGCGTTGCAGCAGTTGTTGCAGGAGGAGTTGCAGGAGTTGTTGCAGGAGGAGTTGCAGGAGTTGTTGCAGGAGGAGTTGCAGGAGGAGTTGCAGGAGTTGTTGCAAGAGTTGTTGCAGGAGGAGTTGCAGGAGTTGTTGCAGGAGGAGTTGCAGGAGTTGTTGCAGAAGTTGTTGCATGGGGGTTGCAGGAGTTATTGCAGGAGGAGTGGCAGGAGTTGTTGCAGGACGAGTTGCAGTAGGAGTTGGAGCAGTTGTTGAAGGAGGAGTTGCAGGAGTTGTTGCAGGAGGAGTTGCAGGAGTTGTTGCAGGAGGTGTTGCAGGAGTTGTTGCAAGAGGAGTTGCAGGAGTTATTGCAGGGATTTTTGCAGGAGGAGGAGCAGGAGTTGTTGCAGGAGTTGTTGCAGGGGGAGTTGCAGGAGTTATTGCAGCAGGGTTGCAGGAGTTGTTGCAGGAGGAGTTGCAGGAGTTGTTGTAGGACGAGTTGCAGGAGTTGTTGCAGGAGGAGTTGCAGGAGTTGTTGCAGGAGGAGTTGCAGGAGTTGTTGCAGGAGTTGTTGTAGGAGGAGTTACAGGAGGAGTTGCAGGAGTTGTTGCAGGAGCATTTACAGGAGTTGTTGCAGGAGCAGTTGCAGGAGTTGTTGCAAGAGGAGTTGCAGGAGTTGTTGCAGGAATTTTTGCAGGAGGAGGAGCAGGAGTTGTTGCAGGGGGAGTTGCAGGAGTTATTGCAGGAGTGGTTGCAGGAGTTGTTGCAGGAGGAGTTGCAGGAGTTGCAGATGGTGTTGCATCCGGATTTGCAAGATTTGTTGTAGGAGTTGTTGCAGGTGGAGTTGCAGGAGCTGTTGCAGGAGGAGTTGCAGGTGTTGTTGCAGGAGGAGTTGCATGAGTTGTTGCAGGAGTTGTTGCAGGAGAAGTTGCAGGAGTTGTTGCAGGAGGCGTTGAAGGAGGAGTTGAAGGATTTTTTGCAGGAGGAGTTGCAGGAGTTGTTGCAGGAGTTGTTGCAGGAGGAGGAGCAGGAGTTGTTGCAGGAGTTGTTGCAGGGTGAGTTGCAGGAGTTAATGCAGGAGGACTTGCAGGAGTCATTGCTTGAGGAGTTGCAGGAGTTGTTGCAGTTGGTGTTGCATGCGGATTTGCAAGATTTGTTGGAGGAGTTGTTGCAGGAGGAGTTGCAGGAGTTGTTGCAGGAGGAGTTGCAGGAGGAGTTGCAGGAGTTGTTGCAAGAGTTGTTGCAGGAGGAGTTACAGGCGTTGTTGCAGGAGGAGTTGCAGGAGTTGTTGCAGAAGTTGTTGCAGGAGGAGTTGCAGGAGTTGTTGCAGGAGTTGTTGCAGGAGTTGTTGTCGGATGAGTTACAGGAGGAGTTGCAGGAGGATTTACAGGATTTGTTGCAGGCGGAGTTGCAGGAGTTGTTGCAGGCCTTGTTGCAGGAGTTGTTGCAGGAGTTGTTGTAGGATGAGTTACAGGAGGAGTTGCAGGAGTTGTTGCAGGAGGATTTACAGGCGTTGTTGCAGGCGGAGTTGCAGGAGTTGTTGCAGGAGGACTTGCAGGAGTCGTTCAGGAGCGTTGCAGCAGTTGTTGCAGGAGGAGTTGCAGGAGTTGTTGCAGGAGGAGTTGCAGGAGTTGTTGCAGGAGGAGTTGCAGGAGGAGTTGCAGGAGTTGTTGCAGTTGGTGTTGCATGCGGATTTGCAAGATTTGTTGGAGGAGTTGTTGCAGGAGGAGTTGCAGGAGTTGTTGCAGGAGGAGTTGCAGGAGGAGTTGCAGGAGTTGTTGCAAGAGTTGTTGCAGGAGCAGTTACAGGCGTTGTTGCAGGAGGAGTTGCAGGAGTTGTTGCAGAAGTTGTTGCAGGAGGAGTTGCAGGAGTTGTTGCAGGAGTTGTTGCAGGAGTTGTTGTCGGATGAGTTACAGGAGGAGTTGCAGGAGGATTTACAGGAGTTGTTGCAGGCGGAGTTGCAGGAGTTGTTGCAGGCCTTGTTGCAGGAGTTGTTGTAGGATGAGTTACAGGAGGAGTTGCAGGAGTTGTTGCAGGAGGATTTACAGGAGTTGTTGCAGGCGGAGTTGCAGGAGTTGTTGCACAAGGAGTTGCAGGAGTTGTTGCAGGACGAGTTGCAGGAGCTGTTGCAGGAGGAGTTGCAGGAGTTGTTGCAGCAGATGTTGCAGGAGTTGTTGCAGGAGCTTTTGTAGGAGGAGTTACAGGAGGAGTTGCAGGAGTTGTTGCAGGAGCATTTACAGGTATTGTTGCAGGAGCAGTTGCAGGAGTCGTTGCAGGAGTTGTTGCAGGAGTTGTTGCAGGGGGAGTTGCAGGAGTTATTGCAGGAGGGTTGCAGGAGTTGTTGCAGGAGGAGTTGCAGGAGTTGTTGTAGGACGAGTTGCAGGAGTTGTTGCAGGAGGAGTTGCAGGAGTTGTTGCAGGAGGAGTTGCAGGAGTTGTTGCAGGAGTTGTTGTAGGAGGAGTTACAGGAGGAGTTGCAGGAGTTGTTGCAGGAGCATTTACAGGAGTTGTTGCAGGAGCAGTTGCAGGAGTTGTTGCAAGAGGAGTTGCAGGAGTTGTTGCAGGAATTTTTGCAGGAGGAGGAGCAGGAGTTGTTGCAGGGGGAGTTGCAGGAGTTATTGCAGGAGTGGTTGCAGGAGTTGTTGCAGGAGGAGTTGCAGGAGTTGCAGATGGTGTTGCATCCGGATTTGCAAGATTTGTTGTAGGAGTTGTTGCAGGTGGAGTTGCAGGAGCTGTTGCAGGAGGAGTTGCAGGTGTTGTTGCAGGAGGAGTTGCATGAGTTGTTGCAGGAGTTGTTGCAGGAGAAGTTGCAGGAGTTGTTGCAGGAGGCGTTGAAGGAGGAGTTGAAGGATTTTTTGCAGGAGGAGTTGCAGGAGTTGTTGCAGGAGTTGTTGCAGGAGGAGGAGCAGGAGTTGTTGCAGGAGTTGTTGCAGGGTGAGTTGCAGGAGTTAATGCAGGAGGACTTGCAGGAGTCATTGCTTGAGGAGTTGCAGGAGTTGTTGCAGTTGGTGTTGCATGCGGATTTGCAAGATTTGTTGGAGGAGTTGTTGCAGGAGGAGTTGCAGGAGTTGTTGCAGGAGGAGTTGCAGGAGGAGTTGCAGGAGTTGTTGCAAGAGTTGTTGCAGGAGGAGTTACAGGCGTTGTTGCAGGAGGAGTTGCAGGAGTTGTTGCAGAAGTTGTTGCAGGAGGAGTTGCAGGAGTTGTTGCAGGAGTTGTTGCAGGAGTTGTTGTCGGATGAGTTACAGGAGGAGTTGCAGGAGGATTTACAGGATTTGTTGCAGGCGGAGTTGCAGGAGTTGTTGCAGGCCTTGTTGCAGGAGTTGTTGCAGGAGTTGTTGTAGGATGAGTTACAGGAGGAGTTGCAGGAGTTGTTGCAGGAGGATTTACAGGCGTTGTTGCAGGCGGAGTTGCAGGAGTTGTTGCAGGAGGACTTGCAGGAGTCGTTCAGGAGCGTTGCAGCAGTTGTTGCAGGAGGAGTTGCAGGAGTTGTTGCAGGAGGAGTTGCAGGAGTTGTTGCAGGAGGAGTTGCAGGAGGAGTTGCAGGAGTTGTTGCAGTTGGTGTTGCATGCGGATTTGCAAGATTTGTTGGAGGAGTTGTTGCAGGAGGAGTTGCAGGAGTTGTTGCAGGAGGAGTTGCAGGAGGAGTTGCAGGAGTTGTTGCAAGAGTTGTTGCAGGAGCAGTTACAGGCGTTGTTGCAGGAGGAGTTGCAGGAGTTGTTGCAGAAGTTGTTGCAGGAGGAGTTGCAGGAGTTGTTGCAGGAGTTGTTGCAGGAGTTGTTGTCGGATGAGTTACAGGAGGAGTTGCAGGAGTTGTTGCAGGAGGATTTACAGGAGTTGTTGCAGGCGGAGTTGCAGGAGTTGTTGCACAAGGAGTTGCAGGAGTTGTTGCAGGACGAGTTGCAGGAGTTGTTGCAGGAGGAGTTGCAGGAGTTGTTGCAGCAGTTGTTGCAGGAGTTGTTGCAGGAGCTTTTGTAGGAGGAGTTACAGGAGGAGTTGCAGGAGTTGTTGCAGGAGCATTTACAGGTATTGTTGCAGGAGCAGTTGCAGGAGTTGTTGCAGGAGGAGCTGCAGGAGTTGTTGCAGGAGTTGTTGCAGGAGTTGTTGCAGGAGGAGTTGCAGGAGTTGTTGCAGGAGGACTTGCAGGAGTCGTTCAGGAGCGTTGCAGCAGTTGTTGCAGGAGGAGTTGCAGGAGTTGTTGCAGGAGGAGGAGCAGGAGTTGTTGCAGGGGTAGTTGCAGGAGTTATTGCAGGAGTGGTTGCAGGAGTTGTTGCAGGAGGAGTTGCAGGAGTTGTTGCAGATGGTGTTGCATCCGGATTTGCAAGATTTGTTGTAGGAGTTGTTGCAGGTGGAGTTGCAGGAGCTGTTGCAGGAGGAGTTGCAGGTGTTGTTGCAGGAGGAGTTGCATGCGTTGTTGCAGGAGTTGTTGCAGGAGAAGTTGCAGGAGTTGTTGCAGGAGGCGTTGAAGGAGGAGTTGAAGGATTTTTTGCAGGAGGAGTTGCAGGAGTTGTTGCAGGAGTTGTTGCAGGAGGAGGAGCAGGAGTTGTTGCAGGAGTTGTTGCAGGGTGAGTTGCAGGAGTTAATGCAGGAGGACTTGCAGGAGTCATTGCTTGAGGAGTTGCAGGAGTTGTTGCAGTTGGTGTTGCATGCGGATTTGCAAGATTTGTTGGAGGAGTTGTTGCAGGAGGAGTTGCAGGAGTTGTTGCAGGAGGAGTTGCAGGAGTTGTTGCAAGAGTTGTTGCAGGAGCAGTTACAGGCGTTGTTGCAGGAGGAGTTGCAGGAGTTGTTGCAGAAGTTGTTGCAGGAGGAGTTGCAGGAGTTGTTGCAGGAGTTGTTGCAGGAGTTGTTGTCGGATGAGTTACAGGAGGAGTTGCAGGAGGATTTACAGGAGTTGTTGCAGGCGGAGTTGCAGGAGTTGTTGCAGGCCTTGTTGCAGG
This sequence comes from Pristiophorus japonicus, assembly GCF_044704955.1. Lineage (NCBI taxonomy): Eukaryota > Metazoa > Chordata > Chondrichthyes > Pristiophoridae > Pristiophorus > Pristiophorus japonicus. Next base: position 386,147 of record NW_027253095.1, on the reverse strand, counting down.
AGTTGTTGCAGGAGTTGTTGTAGGATGAGTTACAGGAGGAGTTGCAGGAGTTGTTGCAGGAGGATTTACAGGAGTTGTTGCAGGCGGAGTTGCAGGAGTTGTTGCAGGAGGACTTGCAGGAGTCGTTCAGGAGCGTTGCAGCAGTTGTTGCAGGAGGAGTTGCAGGAGTTGTTGCAGGAGGAGTTGCAGGAGTTGTTGCAGGAGGAGTTGCAGGAGGAGTTGCAGGAGTTGTTGCAGTTGGTGTTGCATGCGGATTTGCAAGATTTGTTGGAGGAGTTGTTGCAGGAGGAGTTGCAGGAGTTGTTGCAGGAGGAGTTGCAGGAGGAGTTGCAGGAGTTGTTGCAAGAGTTGTTGCAGGAGCAGTTACAGGCGTTGTTGCAGGAGGAGTTGCAGGAGTTGTTGCAGAAGTTGTTGCAGGAGGAGTTGCAGGAGTTGTTGCAGGAGTTGTTGCAGGAGTTGTTGTCGGATGAGTTACAGGAGGAGTTGCAGGAGGATTTACAGGAGTTGTTGCAGGCGGAGTTGCAGGAGTTGTTGCAGGCCTTGTTGCAGGAGTTGTTGCAGGAGTTGTTGTAGGATGAGTTACAGGAGGAGTTGCAGGAGTTGTTGCAGGAGGATTTACAGGAGTTGTTGCAGGCGGAGTTGCAGGAGTTGTTGCAGGAGGACTTGCAGGAGTCGTTCAGGAGCGTTGCAGCAGTTGTTGCAGGAGGAGTTGCAGGAGTTGTTGCAGGAGGAGTTGCAGGAGTTGTTGCAGGAGGAGTTGCAGGAGGAGTTGCAGGAGTTGTTGCAGTTGGTGTTGCATGCGGATTTGCAAGATTTGTTGGAGGAGTTGTTGCAGGAGGAGTTGCAGGAGTTGTTGCAGGAGGAGTTGCAGGAGGAGTTGCAGGAGTTGTTGCAAGAGTTGTTGCAGGAGCAGTTACAGGCGTTGTTGCAGGAGGAGTTGCAGGAGTTGTTGCAGAGGTTGTTGCAGGAGGAGTTGCAGGAGTTGTTGCAGGAGTTGTTGCAGGAGTTGTTGTCGGATGAGTTACAGGAGGAGTTGCAGGAGGATTTACAGGAGTTGTTGCAGGCGGAGTTGCAGGAGTCGTTGCAGGCCTTGTTGCAGGAGTTGTTGCAGGAGTTGTTGTAGGATGAGTTACAGGAGGAGTTGCAGGAGTTGTTGCAGGAGGATTTACAGGAGTTGTTGCAGGCGGAGTTGCAGGAGTTGTTGCACAAGGAGTTGCAGGAGTTGTTGCAGGACGAGTTGCAGGAGTTGTTGCAGGAGGAGTTGCAGGAGTTGTTGCAGCAGTTGTTGCAGGAGTTGTTGCAGGAGCTTTTGTAGGAGGAGTTACAGGAGGAGTTGCAGGAGTTGTTGCAGGAGCATTTACAGGTATTGTTGCAGGAGCAGTTGCAGGAGTTGTTGCAGGAGGAGCTGCAGGAGTTGTTGCAGGAGTTGTTGCAGGAGTTGTTGCAGGAGTTGTTGCAGGAGGAGTTGCAGGAGTTGTTGCAGGAGGACTTGCAGGAGTCGTTCAGGAGCGTTGCAGCAGTTGTTGCAGGAGGAGTTGCAGGAGTTGTTGCAGGAGGAGGAGCAGGAGTTGTTGCAGGGGTAGTTGCAGGAGTTATTGCAGGAGTGGTTGCAGGAGTTGTTGCAGGAGGAGTTGCAGGAGTTGTTGCAGATGGTGTTGCATCCGGATTTGCAAGATTTGTTGTAGGAGTTGTTGCAGGTGGAGTTGCAGGAGCTGTTGCAGGAGGAGTTGCAGGTGTTGTTGCAGGAGGAGTTGCATGAGTTGTTGCAGGAGTTGTTGCAGGAGAAGTTGCAGGAGTTGTTGCAGGAGGCGTTGAAGGAGGAGTTGAAGGATTTTTTGCAGGAGGAGTTGCAGGAGTTGTTGCAGGAGTTGTTGCAGGAGGAGGAGCAGGAGTTGTTGCAGGAGTTGTTGCAGGGTGAGTTGCAGGAGTTAATGCAGGACGACTTGCAGGAGTCATTGCTTGAGGAGTTGCAGGAGTTGTTGCAGTTGGTGTTGCATGCGGATTTGCAAGATTTGTTGGAGGAGTTGTTGCAGGAGGAGTTGCAGGAGTTGTTGCAGGAGGAGTTGCAGGAGGAGTTGCAGGAGTTGTTGCAAGAGTTGTTGCAGGAGGAGTTACAGGCGTTGTTGCAGGAGGAGTTGCAGGAGTTGTTGCAGAAGTTGTTGCAGGAGGAGTTGCAGGAGTTGTTGCAGGAGTTGTTGCAGGAGTTGTTGTCGGATGAGTTACAGGAGGAGTTGCAGGAGGATTTACAGGAGTTGTTGCAGGCGGAGTTGCAGGAGTTGTTGCAGGCCTTGTTGCAGGAGTTGTTGCAGGAGTTGTTGTAGGATGAGTTACAGGAGGAGTTGCAGGAGTTGTTGCAGGAGGATTTACAGGAGATGTTGCAGGCGGAGTTGCAGGAGTTGTTGCAGGAGGACTTGCAGGAGTCGTTCAGGAGCGTTGCAGCAGTTGTTGCAGGAGGAGTTGCAGGAGTTGTTGCAGGAGGAGTTGCAGGAGTTGTTGCAGGAGGAGTTGCAGGAGGAGTTGCAGGAGTTGTTGCAGTTGGTGTTGCATGCGGATTTGCAAGATTTGTTGGAGGAGTTGTTGCAGGAGGAGTTGCAGGAGTTGTTGCAGGAGGAGTTGCAGGAGGAGTTGCAGGAGTTGTTGCAAGAGTTGTTGCAGGAGCAGTTACAGGCGTTGTTGCAGGAGGAGTTGCAGGAGTTGTTGCAGAAGTTGTTGCAGGAGGAGTTGCAGGAGTTGTTGCAGGAGTTGTTGCAGGAGTTGTTGTCGGATGAGTTACAGGAGGAGTTGCAGGAGGATTTACAGGAGTTGTTGCAGGCGGAGTTGCAGGAGTTGTTGCAGGCCTTGTTGCAGGAGTTGTTGCAGGAGTTGTTGTAGGATGAGTTACAGGAGGAGTTGCAGGAGTTGTTGCAGGAGGATTTACAGGAGTTGTTGCAGGCGGAGTTGCAGGAGATGTTGCACAAGGAGTTGCAGGAGTTGTTGCAGGACGAGTTGCAGGAGTTGTTGCAGGAGTTGTTGCAGGAGTTGTTGCAGGAGTTTTTGTAGGAGGAGTTACAGGAGGAGTTGCAGGAGTTGTTGCAGGAGCATTTACAGGTATTGTTGCAGGAGCAGTTGCAGGAGTTGTTGCAGGAGGAGCTGCAGGAGTTGTTGCAGGACGAGTTGCAGGAGTTGTTGCAGGAGTTGTTGCAGGTGTTGTTGCAGGAGGAGTTGCAGGAGTTGTTGCAGGAGGACTTGCAGGAGTCGTTCAGGAGCGTTGCAGCAGTTGTTGCAGGAGGAGTTGCAGGAGTTGTTGCAGGAGGAGTTGCAGGAGTTGTTGCAGGAGGAGTTGCAGGAGTTGTTGCAAGAGTTGTTGCAGGAGGAGTTGCAGGAGTTGTTGCAGGAGGAGTTGCAGGAGTTGTTGCAAGAGTTGTTGCTGGAGCAGTTACAGGCGTTGTTGCAGGAGGAGTTGCAGGAGTTGTTGCAGAAGTTGTTGCAGGAGTTGTTGCAGGAGTTGTTGCAGGAGTTGTTGCAGGAGTTTTTGTAGGAGGAGTTACAGGAGGAGTTGCAGGAGTTGTTGCAGGAGCATTTACAGGTATTGTTGCAGGAGCAGTTGCAGGAGTTGTTGCAGGAGGAGCTGCAGGAGTTGTTGCAGGACGAGTTGCAGGAGTTGTTGCAGGAGTTGTTGCAGGAGTTGTTGCAGGAGGAGTTGCAGGAGTTGTTGCAGGAGGACTTGCAGGAGTCGTTCAGGAGCGTTGCAGCAGTTGTTGCAGGAGGAGTTGCAGGAGTTGTTGCAGGAGGAGTTGCAGGAGTTGTTGCAGGAGGAGTTGCAGGAGGAGTTGCAGGAGTTGTTGCAAGAGTTGTTGCAGGAGGAGTTGCAGGAGTTGTTGCAGGAGGAGTTGCAGGAGTTGTTGCAGGAGCATTTACAGGTATTGTTGCAGGAGCAGTTGCAGGAGTTGTTGCAGGAGGAGCTGCAGGAGTTGTTGCAGGACGAGTTGCAGGAGTTGTTGCAGGAGTTGTTGCAGGAGTTGTTGCAGGAGGAGTTGCAGGAGTTGTTGCAGGAGGACTTGCAGGAGTCGTTCAGGAGCGTTGCAGCAGTTGTTGCAGGAGGAGTTGCAGGAGTTGTTGCAGGAGGAGTTGCAGGAGTTGTTGCAGGAGGAGTTGCAGGAGGAGTTGCAGGAGTTGTTGCAAGAGTTGTTGCAGGAGGAGTTGCAGGAGTTGTTGCAAGAGGAGTTGCAGGAGTTGTTGCTAGAGTTGTTGCTGGAGCAGTTACAGGCGTTGTTGCAGGAGGAGTTGCAGGAGTTGTTGCAGAAGTTGGTGCAGGAGGAGTTGCAGGAGTTGTTGCAGGAGTTGTTGCAGGAGTTGTTGTCGGATGAGTTACAGGAGGAGTTGCAGGAGGATTTACAGGAGTTGTTGCAGGCGGAGTTGCAGGAGTTGTTGCAGGCCTTGTTGCAGGAGTTGTTGCAGGAGTTGTTGTAGGATGAGTTACAGGAGGAGTTGCAGGAGTTGTTGCAGGAGGATTTACAGGAGTTGTTGCAGGCGGAGTTGCAGGAGTTGTTGCAGGAGTTGTTGTCGGATGAGTTACAGGAGGAGTTGCAGGAGGATTTACAGGAGTTGTTGCAGGCGGAGTTGCAGGAGTTGTTGCAGGCCTTGTTGCAGGAGTTGTTGCAGGAGTTGTTGTAGGATGAGTTACAGGAGGAGTTGCAGGAGTTGTTGCAGGAGGATTTACAGGAGTTGTTGCAGGCGGAGTTGCAGGAGTTGTTGCAGGAGGACTTGCAGGAGTCGTTCAGGAGCGTTGCAGCAGTTGTTGCAGGAGGAGTTGCAGGAGTTGTTGCAGGAGGAGTTGCAGGAGTTGTTGCAGGAGGAGTTGCAGGAGGAGTTGCAGGAGTTGTTGCAGTTGGTGTTGCATGCGGATTTGCAAGATTTGTTGGAGGAGTTGTTGCAGGAGGAGTTGCAGGAGTTGTTGCAGGAGGAGTTGCAGGAGGAGTTGCAGGAGTTGTTGCAAGAGTTGTTGCAGGAGCAGTTACAGGCGTTGTTGCAGGAGGAGTTGCAGGAGTTGTTGCAGAAGTTGTTGCAGGAGGAGTTGCAGGAGTTGTTGCAGGAGTTGTTGCAGGAGTTGTTGTCGGATGAGTTACAGGAGGAGTTGCAGGAGGATTTACAGGAGTTGTTGCAGGCGGAGTTGCAGGAGTCGTTGCAGGCCTTGTTGCAGGAGTTGTTGCAGGAGTTGTTGTAGGATGAGTTACAGGAGGAGTTGCAGGAGTTGTTGCAGGAGGATTTACAGGAGTTGTTGCAGGCGGAGTTGCAGGAGTTGTTGCACAAGGAGTTGCAGGAGTTGTTGCAGGACGAGTTGCAGGAGTTGTTGCAGGAGGAGTTGCAGGAGTTGTTGCAGCAGTTGTTGCAGGAGTTGTTGCAGGAGCATTTACAGGTATTGTTGCAGGAGCAGTTGCAGGAGTTGTTGCAGGAGGAGCTGCAGGAGTTGTTGCAGGACGAGTTGCAGGAGTTGTTGCAGGAGTTGTTGCAGGAGGAGTTGCAGGAGTTGTTGCAGGAGGACTTGCAGGAGTCGTTCAGGAGCGTTGCAGCAGTTGTTGCAGAAGGAGTTGCAGGAGTTGTTGCAGGAGGAGTTGCAGGAGTTGTTGCAGGAGGAGTTGCAGGAGTTGTTGCAGGAGGACTTGCAGGAGTCGTTCAGGAGCGTTGCAGCAGTTGTTGCAGAAGGAGTTGCAGGAGGAGTTGCAGGAGTTGTTGCAAGAGTTGTTGCAGGAGGAGTTGCAGGAGTTGTTGCAGGAGGAGTTGCAGGAGTTGTTGCAAGAGTTGTTGCTGGAGCAGTTACAGGCGTTGTTGCAGGAGGAGTTGCAGGAGTTGTTGCAGAAGTTGGTGCAGGAGGAGTTGCAGGAGTTGTTGCAGGAGTTGTTGCAGGAGTTGTTGTCGGATGAGTTACAGGAGGAGTTGCAGGAGGATTTACAGGAGTTGTTGCAGGCGGAGTTGCAGGAGTTGTTGCAGGCCTTGTTGCAGGAGTTGTTGCAGGAGTTGTTGTAGGATGAGTTACAGGAGGAGTTGCAGGAGTTGTTGCAGGAGGATTTACAGGAGTTGTTGCAGGCGGAGTTGCAGGAGTTGTTGCACAAGGAGTTGCAGGAGTTGTTGCAGGACGAGTTGCAGGAGTTGTTGCAGGAGGAGTTGCAGGAGTTGTTGCAGGAGTTGTTGCAGGAGTTTTTGTAGGAGGAGTTACAGGAGGAGTTGCAGTTGTTGCAGGAGCATTTACAGGTATTGTTGCAGGAGCAGTTGCAGGAGTTGTTGCAGGAGGAGCTGCAGGAGTTGTTGCAGGATGAGTTGCAGGAGTTGTTGCAGGAGTTGTTGCAGGAGTTGTTGCAGGAGGAGTTGCAGGAGTTGTTGCAGGAGGACTTGCAGGAGTCGTTCAGGAGCGTTGCAGCAGTTGTTGCAGGAGGAGTTGCAGGAGTTGTTGCAGGAGGAGTTGCAGGAGTTGTTGCAGGAGGAGTTGCAGGAGGAGTTGCAGGAGTTGTTGCAAGAGTTGTTGCAGGAGGAGTTGCAGGAGTTGTTGCAGGAGGAGTTGCAGGAGTTGTTGCAGAAGTTGTTGCATGGGGGTTGCAGGAGTTATTGCAGGAGGAGTGGCAGGAGTTGTTGCAGGACGAGTTGCAGTAGGAGTTGGAGCAGTTGTTGAAGGAGGAGTTGCAGGAGTTGTTGCAGGAGGAGTTGCAGGAGTTGTTGCAGGAGGTGTTGCAGGAGTTGTTGCAAGAGGAGTTGCAGGAGTTATTGCAGGGATTTTTGCAGGAGGAGGAGCAGGAGTTGTTGCAGGAGTTGTTGCAGGGGGAGTTGCAGGAGTTATTGCAGCAGGGTTGCAGGAGTTGTTGCAGGAGGAGTTGCAGGAGTTGTTGTAGGACGAGTTGCAGGAGTTGTTGCAGGAGGAGTTGCAGGAGTTGTTGCAGGAGGAGTTGCAGGAGTTGTTGCAGGAGTTGTTGTAGGAGGAGTTACAGGAGGAGTTGCAGGAGTTGTTGCAGGAGCATTTACAGGAGTTGTTGCAGGAGCAGTTGCAGGAGTTGTTGCAAGAGGAGTTGCAGGAGTTGTTGCAGGAATTTTTGCAGGAGGAGGAGCAGGAGTTGTTGCAGGGGGAGTTGCAGGAGTTATTGCAGGAGTGGTTGCAGGAGTTGTTGCAGGAGGAGTTGCAGGAGTTGCAGATGGTGTTGCATCCGGATTTGCAAGATTTGTTGTAGGAGTTGTTGCAGGTGGAGTTGCAGGAGCTGTTGCAGGAGGAGTTGCAGGTGTTGTTGCATGCGGATTTGCAAGATTTGTTGGAGGAGTTGTTGCAGGAGGAGTTGCAGGAGTTGTTGCAGGAGGAGTTGCAGGAGGAGTTGCAGGAGTTGTTGCAAGAGTTGTTGCAGGAGGAGTTACAGGCGTTGTTGCAGGAGGAGTTGCAGGAGTTGTTGCAGAAGTTGTTGCAGGAGGAGTTGCAGGAGTTGTTGCAGGAGTTGTTGCAGGAGTTGTTGTCGGATGAGTTACAGGAGGAGTTGCAGGAGGATTTACAGGATTTGTTGCAGGCGGAGTTGCAGGAGTTGTTGCAGGCCTTGTTGCAGGAGTTGTTGCAGGAGTTGTTGTAGGATGAGTTACAGGAGGAGTTGCAGGAGTTGTTGCAGGAGGATTTACAGGCGTTGTTGCAGGCGGAGTTGCAGGAGTTGTTGCAGGAGGACTTGCAGGAGTCGTTCAGGAGCGTTGCAGCAGTTGTTGCAGGAGGAGTTGCAGGAGTTGTTGCAGGAGGAGTTGCAGGAGTTGTTGCAGGAGGAGTTGCAGGAGGAGTTGCAGGAGTTGTTGCAGTTGGTGTTGCATGCGGATTTGCAAGATTTGTTGGAGGAGTTGTTGCAGGAGGAGTTGCAGGAGTTGTTGCAGGAGGAGTTGCAGGAGGAGTTGCAGGAGTTGTTGCAAGAGTTGTTGCAGGAGCAGTTACAGGCGTTGTTGCAGGAGGAGTTGCAGGAGTTGTTGCAGAAGTTGTTGCAGGAGGAGTTGCAGGAGTTGTTGCAGGAGTTGTTGCAGGAGTTGTTGTCGGATGAGTTACAGGAGGAGTTGCAGGAGGATTTACAGGAGTTGTTGCAGGCGGAGTTGCAGGAGTTGTTGCAGGCCTTGTTGCAGGAGTTGTTGTAGGATGAGTTACAGGAGGAGTTGCAGGAGTTGTTGCAGGAGGATTTACAGGAGTTGTTGCAGGCGGAGTTGCAGGAGTTGTTGCACAAGGAGTTGCAGGAGTTGTTGCAGGACGAGTTGCAGGAGCTGTTGCAGGAGGAGTTGCAGGAGTTGTTGCAGCAGATGTTGCAGGAGTTGTTGCAGGAGCTTTTGTAGGAGGAGTTACAGGAGGAGTTGCAGGAGTTGTTGCAGGAGCATTTACAGGTATTGTTGCAGGAGCAGTTGCAGGAGTCGTTGCAGGAGTTGTTGCAGGAGTTGTTGCAGGGGGAGTTGCAGGAGTTATTGCAGGAGGGTTGCAGGAGTTGTTGCAGGAGGAGTTGCAGGAGTTGTTGTAGGACGAGTTGCAGGAGTTGTTGCAGGAGGAGTTGCAGGAGTTGTTGCAGGAGGAGTTGCAGGAGTTGTTGCAGGAGTTGTTGTAGGAGGAGTTACAGGAGGAGTTGCAGGAGTTGTTGCAGGAGCATTTACAGGAGTTGTTGCAGGAGCAGTTGCAGGAGTTGTTGCAAGAGGAGTTGCAGGAGTTGTTGCAGGAATTTTTGCAGGAGGAGGAGCAGGAGTTGTTGCAGGGGGAGTTGCAGGAGTTATTGCAGGAGTGGTTGCAGGAGTTGTTGCAGGAGGAGTTGCAGGAGTTGCAGATGGTGTTGCATCCGGATTTGCAAGATTTGTTGTAGGAGTTGTTGCAGGTGGAGTTGCAGGAGCTGTTGCAGGAGGAGTTGCAGGTGTTGTTGCAGGAGGAGTTGCATGAGTTGTTGCAGGAGTTGTTGCAGGAGAAGTTGCAGGAGTTGTTGCAGGAGGCGTTGAAGGAGGAGTTGAAGGATTTTTTGCAGGAGGAGTTGCAGGAGTTGTTGCAGGAGTTGTTGCAGGAGGAGGAGCAGGAGTTGTTGCAGGAGTTGTTGCAGGGTGAGTTGCAGGAGTTAATGCAGGAGGACTTGCAGGAGTCATTGCTTGAGGAGTTGCAGGAGTTGTTGCAGTTGGTGTTGCATGCGGATTTGCAAGATTTGTTGGAGGAGTTGTTGCAGGAGGAGTTGCAGGAGTTGTTGCAGGAGGAGTTGCAGGAGGAGTTGCAGGAGTTGTTGCAAGAGTTGTTGCAGGAGGAGTTACAGGCGTTGTTGCAGGAGGAGTTGCAGGAGTTGTTGCAGAAGTTGTTGCAGGAGGAGTTGCAGGAGTTGTTGCAGGAGTTGTTGTCGGATGAGTTACAGGAGGAGTTGCAGGAGGATTTACAGGATTTGTTGCAGGCGGAGTTGCAGGAGTTGTTGCAGGCCTTGTTGCAGGAGTTGTTGCAGGAGTTGTTGTAGGATGAGTTACAGGAGGAGTTGCAGGAGTTGTTGCAGGAGGATTTACAGGCGTTGTTGCAGGCGGAGTTGCAGGAGTTGTTGCAGGAGGACTTGCAGGAGTCGTTCAGGAGCGTTGCAGCAGTTGTTGCAGGAGGAGTTGCAGGAGTTGTTGCAGGAGGAGTTGCAGGAGTTGTTGCAGGAGGAGTTGCAGGAGGAGTTGCAGGAGTTGTTGCAGTTGGTGTTGCATGCGGATTTGCAAGATTTGTTGGAGGAGTTGTTGCAGGAGGAGTTGCAGGAGTTGTTGCAGGAGGAGTTGCAGGAGGAGTTGCAGGAGTTGTTGCAAGAGTTGTTGCAGGAGCAGTTACAGGCGTTGTTGCAGGAGGAGTTGCAGGAGTTGTTGCAGAAGTTGTTGCAGGAGGAGTTGCAGGAGTTGTTGCAGGAGCTGTTGCAGGAGTTGTTGTCGGATGAGTTACAGGAGGAGTTGCAGGAGGATTTACAGGAGTTGTTGCAGGCGGAGTTGCAGGAGTTGTTGCAGGCCTTGTTGCAGGAGTTGTTGTAGGATGAGTTACAGGAGGAGTTGCAGGAGTTGTTGCAGGAGGATTTACAGGAGTTGTTGCAGGCGGAGTTGCAGGAGTTGTTGCACAAGGAGTTGCAGGAGTTGTTGCAGGATGAGTTGCAGGAGCTGTTGCAGGAGGAGTTGCAGGAGTTGTTGCAGCAGTTGTTGCAGGAGTTGTTGCAGGAGCTTTTGTAGGAGGAGTTACAGGAGGAGTTGCAGGAGTTGTTGCAGGAGCATTTACAGGTATTGTTGCAGGAGCAGTTGCAGGAGTTGTTGCAGGAGGAGCTGCAGGAGTTGTTGCAGGACGAGTTGCAGGTGTCGTTGCAGGAGTTGTTGCAGGAGTTGTTGCAGGAGGAGTTGCAGGAGTTGTTGCAGGAGGACTTGCAGGAGTCGTTCAGGAGCGTTGCAGCAGTTGTTGCAGGAGGAGTTGCAGGAGTTGTTGCAGGAGGAGTTGCAGGAGTTGTTGCAGGAGGAGTTGCAGGAGGAGTTGCAGGAGTTGTTGCAAGAGTTGTTGCAGGAGGAGTTGCAGGAGTTGTTGCAGGAGGAGTTGCAGGAGTTGTTGCAAGAGTTGTTGCTGGAGCAGTTACAGGCGTTGTTGCAGGAGGAGTTGCAGGAGTTGTTGCAGAAGTTGTTGCAGGAGGAGTTGCAGGAGTTGTTGCAGGAGTTGTTGCAGGAGTTGTTGTCGGATGAGTTACAGGAGGAGTTGCAGGAGGATTTACAGGAGTTGTTGCAGGCGGAGTTGCAGGAGTTGTTGCAGGCCTTGTTACAGGAGTTGTTGCAGGAGTTGTTGTAGGATGAGTTACAGGAGGAGTTGCAGGAGTTGTTGCAGGAGGATTTACAGGAGTTGTTGCAGGCGGAGTTGCAGGAGTTGTTGCACAAGGAGTTGCAGGAGTTGTTGCAGGAGTTTTTGTAGGAGGAGTTACAGGAGGAGTTACAGGAGTTGTTGCAGGAGCATTTACAGGTATTGTTGCAGGAGCAGTTGCAGGAGTTGTTGCAGGAGGAGCTGCAGGAGTTGTTGCAGGAGTTGTTGCAGGAGTTGTTGCAGGAGGAGTTGCAGGAGTTGTTGCAGGAGGACTTGCAGGAGTCGTTCAGGAGCGTTGCAGCAGTTGTTGCAGGAGGAGTTGCAGGAGTTGTTGCAGGAGGAGTTGCAGGAGTTGTTGCAGGAGGAGTTGCAGGAGGAGTTGCAGGAGTTGTTGCAAGAGTTGTTGCAGGAGGAGTTGCAGGAGCTGTTGCAGGAGGAGTTGCAGGAGTTGTTGCAGGAGCATTTACAGGTATTGTTGCAGGAGCAGTTGCAGGAGTTGTTGCAGGAGGAGCTGCAGGAGTTGTTGCAGGACGAGTTGCAGGAGTTGTTGCAGGAGTTGTTGCAGGAGGACTTGCAGGAGTCATTCAGGAGCGTTGCAGCAGTTGTTGCAGGAGGAGTTGCAGGAGTTGTTGCAGGAGGAGTTGCAGGAGTTGTTGCAGGAGGAGTTGCAGGATGAGTTGCAGGAGTTGTTGCAAGAGTTGTTGCAGGAGGAGTTGCAGGAGTTGTTGCAGGAGGAGTTGCAGGAGTTGTTGCAAGAGTTGTTGCTGGAGCAGTTACAGGCGTTGTTGCAGGAGGAGTTGCAGGAGTTGTTGCAGAAGTTGTTGCAGGAGGAGTTGCAGGAGTTGTTGCAGGAGTTGTTGCAGGAGTTGTTGTCGGATGAGTTACAGGAGGAGTTGCAGGAGGATTTACAGGAGTTGTTGCAGGCGGAGTTGCAGGAGTTGTTGCAGGCCTTGTTGCAGGAGTTGTTGCAGGAGTTGTTGTAGGAGGAGTTGCAGGAGTTGTTGCAGGAGGGTTTACAGGAGTTGTTGCAGGCGGAGTTGCAGGAGTTGTTGCACAAGGAGTTGCAGGAGTTGTTGCAGGACGAGTTGCAGGAGTTGTTGCAGGAGGAGTTGCAGGAGTTGTTGCAGGAGTTGTTGCAGGAGTTGTTGTAGGAGGAGTTACAGGAGGAGTTGCAGGAGTTGTTGCAGGAGCATTTACAGGTATTGTTGCAGGAGCAGTTGCAGGAGTTGTTGCAGGAGGAGCTGCAGGAGTTGTTGCAGAAGTTGTTGCATGGGGGTTGCAGGAGTTATTGCAGGAGGAGTGGCAGGAGTTGTTGCAGGAGGAGTTGCAGTAGGAGTTGCAGCAGTTGTTGAAGGAGGAGTTGCAGGAGTTGTTGGAGGAGGAGTTGCAGGTGTTGTTGCAGGAGGAGTTGCATGAGTTGTTGCTGGAGGAGTTGCAGGAGAAGTTGCAGGAGTTGTTGCAGGAGGCGTTGAAGGAGGAGTTGCAGGATTTGTTGCAGGAGGAGTTGCAGGAGTTGTTGCAGGAGTTGTTGCAGGAGGAGGAGCAGGAGTTGTTGCAGGAGTTGTTGCAGGGTGAGTTGCAGGAGTTAATGCAGGACGACTTGCAGGAGTCATTGCTTGAGGAGTTGCAGGAGTTGTTGCAGTTGGTGTTGCATGCGGATTTGCAAGATTTGTTGGAGGAGTTGTTGCAGGAGGAGTTGCAGGAGTTGTTGCAGGAGGAGTTGCAGGAGGAGTTGCAGGAGTTGTTGCAAGAGTTGTTGCAGGAGGAGTTACAGGCGTTGTTGCAGGAGGAGTTGCAGGAGTTGTTGCAGAAGTTGTTGCAGGAGGAGTTGCAGGAGTTGTTGCAGGAGTTGTTGCAGGAGTTGTTGTCGGATGAGTTACAGGAGGAGTTGCAGGAGGATTTACAGGAGTTGCTGCAGGCGGAGTTGCAGGAGTTGTTGCAGGCCTTGTTGCAGGAGTTGTTGCAGGAGTTGTTGTAGGATGAGTTACAGGAGGAGTTGCAGGAGTTGTTGCAGGAGGATTTACAGGAGTTGTTGCAGGCGGAGTTGCAGGAGTTGTTGCAGGAGGAGTTGCAGGAGTTGTTGCAGGACAAGTTGCAGGAGTTGTTGCAGGAGGAGTTGCAGGAGTTGTTGCAGGAGTTGTTGCAGGAGTTTTTGCAGGAGGAGTTACAGGAGGAGTTGCAGGAGTTGTTGCAGGAGCATTTACAGGTATTGTTGCGGGAGCAGTTGCAGGAGTTGTTGCAGGAGGAGCTGCAGGAGTTGTTGCAGGACGAGTTGCAGGAGTTGTTGCAGGAGTTGTTGCAGGAGTTGTTGCAGGAGGAGTTGCAGGAGTTGTTGCAGGAGGATTTGCAGTAGGAGTTGCAGCAGTTGTTGAAGGAGGAGTTGCAGGAGTTGTTGGAGGAGGAGTTGCAGGAGTTGTTGCAGGAGGTGTTGCAGGAGTTGTTGCAAGAGGAGTTGCAGGAGTTGTTGCAGGAATTTTTGCAGGAGGAGGAGCAGGAGTTGTTGCAGGGGGAGTTGCAGGAGTTATTGCAGGAGTGGTTGCAGGAGTTGTTGCAGGAGGAGTTGCAGGAGTTGTTGCAGATGGTGTTGCATCCGGATTTGCAAGATTTGTTGTAGGAGTTGTTGCAGGAGGAGTTGCAGGAGTTGTTGCAGGAGGAGTTGCAGGAGGAGATGCAGGAGTTGTTGCAAGAGTTGTTGCAGGAGGAGTTACAGGCGTTGTTGCAGGAGGAGTTGCAGGAGTTGTTGCAGAAGTTGTTGCAGGAGGAGTTGCAGGAGTTGTTGCAGGAGGAGTTGCAGGAGTTGTTGCAGAAGTTGTTGCATGGGGGTTGCAGGAGTTATTGCAGGAGGAGTGGCAGGAGTTGTTGCAGGAGGAGTTGCAGTAGGAGTTGCAGCAGTTGTTGAAGGAGGAGTTGCAGGAGTTGTTGCAGGAGGTGTTGCAGGAGTTGTTGCAAGAGGAGTTGCAGGAGTTGTTGTAGGACGAGTTGCAGGAGTTGTTACAGGAGGAGTTGCAGGAGTTGTTGCAGGAGGAGTTGCAGGAGTTGTTGCAGGAGTTGTTGCAGGAGGAGTTACAGGAGGAGTTGCAGGAGTTGTTGCAGGAGCATTTACAGGAGTTGTTGCAGGAGGAGGAGCAGGAGTTGTTGCAGGAGTTGTTGCAGGGGGAGTTGCAGGAGTTATTGCAGGAGGGTTGCAGGAGTTGTTGCAGGAGGAGTTGCAGGAGTTGTTGTAGGACGAGTTGCAGGAGTTGTTACAGGAGGAGTTGCAGGAGTTGTTGCAGGAGGAGTTGCAGGAGTTGTTGCAGGAGTTGTTGTAGGAGGAGTTACAGGAGGAGTTGCAGGAGTTGTTGCAGGAGCATTTACAGGAGTTGTTGCAGGAGCAGTTGCAGGAGTTGTTGCAGGAGGGGCTGCAGGAGTTGTTGCAGGACGAGTTGCAGGAGTTGTTGCAGGAGTTGTTGCAGGAGGAGTTGCAGGAGTTGTTGCAGGAGGAGTTGGAGGAGTCGTTGCAGGAGCGTTGCAGCAGTTGTTGCAGGAGGAGTTGCAGGAGTTATTGCAGGAGGAGTTGCAGGAGGAGTTGCAGAAGTTGTTGCAGGAGTTGTTGCAGGAGCTGTTGCAGGTGGAGTTGCAGGCAGATTTGCAAGAGTTGTTGCAGGAGTTGTTCCAGGTGGAGTTGCAGGAGTCGTTGCAGTAGTTGTTGCAGGAGGAGTTGTAGGAGTTGTTGCAGGAGGAGTTGCCGGAGTTGTTGCAGGAGCAGTTGCAGGAGTTGTTGCAGGAGGAGTTGCAGGAGGAGTTGCAGGAGTTATTGCAGGAGTTGTTGCAGAAGGAGTTGCAGGAGTTGTTTCAGGAGGAGTTGCAGGAGTTGTTGCAGGAGGAGTTGCAGGAGGAGTTGCAGGAGTTGTTGCAAGAGTTGTTGCAGGAGGAGTTGCAGGAGTTGTTGCAGGAGGAGTTGCAGGAGTTGTTGCAGAAGTTGTTGCATGGGGGTTGCAGGAGTTATTGCAGGAGGAGTGGCAGGAGTTGTTGCAGGAGGAGTTGCAGTAGGAGTTGCAGCAGTTGTTGAAGGAGGAGTTGCAGGAGTTGTTGGAGGAGGAGTTGCAGGTGTTGTTGCAGGAGGAGTTGCATGAGTTGTTGCAGGAGTTGTTGCAGGAGAAGTTGCAGGAGTTGTTGCAGGAGGCGTTGAAGGAGGAGGTGAAGGATTTGTTGCAGGAGGAGTTGCAGGAGTTGTTGCAGGAGTTGTTGCAGGAGGAGGAGCAGGAGTTGTTGCAGGAGTTGTTGCAGGGTGAGTTGCAGGAGTTAATGCAGGACGACTTGCAGGAGTCATTGCTTGAGGAGTTGCAGGAGTTGTTGCAGTTGGTGTTGCATGCGGATTTGCAAGATTTGTTGGAGGAGTTGTTGCAGGAGGAGTTGCAGGAGTTGTTGCAGGAGGAGTTGCAGGAGGAGTTGCAGGAGTTGTTGCAAGAGTTGTTGCAGGAGGAGTTACAGGCGTTGTTGCAGGAGGAGTTGCAGGAGTTGTTGCAGAAGTTGTTGCAGGAGGAGTTGCAGGTGTTGTTGCAGGAGTTGTTGCAGGAGTTGTTGTCGGATGAGTTACAGGAGGAGTTGCAGGAGGATTTACAGGAGTTGCTGCAGGCGGAGTTGCAGGAGTTGTTGCAGGCCTTGTTGCAGGAGTTGTTGCAGGAGTTGTTGTAGGATGAGTTACAGGAGGAGTTGCAGGAGTTGTTGCAGGAGGATTTACAGGAGTTGTTGCAGGCGGAGTTGCAGGAGTTGTTGCAGGAGGAGTTGCAGGAGTTGTTGCAGGACAAGTTGCAGGAGTTGTTGCAGGAGGAGTTGCAGGAGTTGTTGCAGGAGTTGTTGCAGGAGTTTTTGCAGGAGGAGTTATAGGAGGAGTTGCAGGAGTTGTTGCAGGAGCATTTACAGGTATTGTTGCGGGAGCAGTTGCAGGAGTTGTTGCAGGAGGAGCTGCAGGAGTTGTTGCAGGACGAGTTGCAGGAGTTGTTGCAGGAGTTGTTGCAGGAGTTGTTGCAGGAGGAGTTGCAGGAGTTGTTGCAGGAGGAGTTGCAGTAGGAGTTGCAGCAGTTGTTGAAGGAGGAGTTGCAGGAGTTGTTGGAGGAGGAGTTGCAGGAGTTGTTGCAGGAGGTGTTGCAGGAGTTGTTGCAAGAGGAGTTGCAGGAGTTGTTGCAGGAATTTTTGCAGGAGGAGGAGCAGGAGTTGTTGCAGGGGGAGTTGCAGGAGTTATTGCAGGAGTGGTTGCAGGAGTTGTTGCAGGAGGAGTTGCAGGAGTTGTTGCAGATGGTGTTGCATCCGGATTTGCAAGATTTGTTGTAGGAGTTGTTGCAGGAGGAGTTGCAGGAGTTGTTGCAGGAGGAGTTGCAGGAGGAGATGCAGGAGTTGTTGCAAGAGTTGTTGCAGGAGGAGTTACAGGCGTTGTTGCAGGAGGAGTTGCAGGAGTTGTTGCAGAAGTTGTTGCAGGAGGAGTTGCAGGAGTTGTTGCAGGAGTTGTTGCAGGAGTTGTTGTCGGATGAGTTACAGGAGGAGTTGCAGGAGGATTTACAGGAGTTGTTGCAGGCGGAGTTGCAGGAGTTGTTGCAGGCCTTGTTGCAGGAGTTGTTGCAGGAGTTGTTGTAGGATGAGTTACAGGAGGAGTTGCAGGAGTTGTTGCAGGAGGATTTACAGGAGTTGTTGCAGGCGGAGTTGCAGGAGTTGTTGCAGGAGGACTTGCAGGAGTCGTTCAGGAGCGTTGCAGCAGTTGTTGCAGGAGGAGTTGCAGGAGTTGTTGCAGGAGGAGTTGCAGGAGTTGTTGCAGGAGGAGTTGCAGGAGGAGTTGCAGGAGTTGTTGCAGTTGGTGTTGCATGCGGATTTGCAAGATTTGTTGGAGGAGTTGTTGCAGGAGGAGTTGCAGGAGTTGTTGCAGGAGGAGTTGCAGGAGGAGTTGCAGGGGTTGTTGCAAGAGTTGTTGCAGGAGCAGTTACAGGCGTTGTTGCAGGAGGAGTTGCAGGAGTTGTTGCAGAAGTTGTTGCAGGAGGAGTTGCAGGAGTTGTTGCAGGAGTTGTTGCAGGAGTTGTTGTCGGATGAGTTACAGGAGGAGTTGCAGGAGGATTTACAGGAGTTGTTGCAGGCGGAGTTGCAGGAGTTGTTGCAGGCCTTGTTGCAGGAGTTGTTGCAGGAGTTGTTGTAGGATGAGTTACAGGAGGAGTTGCAGGAGTTGTTGCAGGAGGATTTACAGGAGTTGTTGCAGGCGGAGTTGCAGGAGTTGTTGCACAAGGAGTTGCAGGAGTTGTTGCAGGACGAGTTGCAGGAGTTGTTGCAGGAGGAGTTGCAGGAGTTGTTGCAGCAGTTGTTGCAGGAGTTGTTGCAGGAGCTTTTGTAGGAGGAGTTACAGGAGGAGTTGCAGGAGTTGTTGCAGGAGCATTTACAGGTATTGTTGCAGGAGCAGTTGCAGGAGTTGTTGCAGGAGGAGCTGCAGGAGTTGTTGCAGGACGAGTTGCAGGTGTCGTTGCAGGAGTTGTTGCAGGAGTTGTTGCAGGAGGAGTTGCAGGAGTTGTTGCAGGAGGACTTGCAGGAGTCGTTCAGGAGCGTTGCAGCAGTTGTTGCAGGAGGAGTTGCAGGAGTTGTTGCAGGAGGACTTGCAGGAGTTGTTGCAGGAGGAGTTGCAGGAGGAGTTGCAGGAGTTGTTGCAAGAGTTGTTGCAGGAGGAGTTGCAGGAGGAGTTGCAGGAGGAGTTGCAGGAGTTGTTGCAAGAGTTGTTGCTGGAGCAGTTACAGGCGTTGTTGCAGGAGGAGTTGCAGGAGTTGTTGCAGAAGTTGTTGCAGGAGGAGTTGCAGGAGTTGTTGCAGGAGTTGTTGCAGGAGTTGTTGTCGGATGAGTTACAGGAGGAGTTGCAGGAGGATTTACAGGAGTTGTTGCAGGCGGAGTTGCAGGAGTTGTTGCAGGCCTTGTTACAGGAGTTGTTGCAGAAGTTGTTGCAGGAGGAGTTGCAGGAGTTGTTGCAGGAGTTGTTGCAGGAGTTGTTGTCGGATGAGTTACAGGAGGAGTTGCAGGCGGAGTTGCAGGAGTTGTTGCACAAGGAGTTGCAGGAGTTGTTGCAGGACGAGTTGCAGGAGTTGTTGCAGGAGGAGTTGCAGGAGTTGTTGCAGGAGTTGTTGCAGGAGTTGTTGCAGGAGTTTTTGTAGGAGGAGTTACAGGAGGAGTTGCAGGAGTTGTTGCAGGAGCATTTACAGGTATTGTTGCAGGAGCAGTTGCAGGAGTTGTTGCAGGAGGAGCTGCAGGGGTTGTTGCAGGACGAGTTGCAGGAGTTGTTGCAGGAGTTGTTGCAGGAGTTGTTGCAGGAGGAGTTGCAGGAGTTGTTGCAGGAGGACTTGCAGGAGTCGTTCAGGAGCGTTGCAGCAGTTGTTGCAGGAGGAGTTGCAGGAGTTGTTGCAGGAGGAGTTGCAGGAGATGTTGCAGGAGGAGTTGCAGGAGGAGTTGCAGGAGTTGTTGCAAGAGTTGTTGCAGGAGGAGTTGCAGGAGTTGTTGCAGGAGGAGTTGCAGGAGTTGTTGCAGGAGCATTTACAGGTATTGTTGCAGGAGCAGTTGCAGGAGTTGTTGCAGGAGGAGCTGCAGGAGTTGTTGCAGGACGAGTTGCAGGAGTTGTTGCAGGAGTTGTTGCAGGAGTTGTTGCAGGAGGAGTTGCAGGAGTTGTTGCAGGAGGACTTGCAGGAGTCATTCAGGAGCGTTGCAGCAGTTGTTGCAGGAGGAGTTGCAGGAGTTGTTGCAGGAGGAGTTGCAGGAGTTGTTGCAGGAGGAGTTGCAGGAGGAGTTGCAGGAGTTGTTGCAAGAGTTGTTGCAGGAGGAGTTGCAGGAGTTGTTGCAGGAGGAGTTGCAGGAGTTGTTGCAAGAGTTGTTGCTGGAGCAGTTACAGGCGTTGTTGCAGGAGGAGTTGCAGGAGTTGTTGCAGAAGTTGTTGCAGGAGGAGTTGCAGGAGTTGTTGCAGGAGTTGTTGCAGGAGTTGTTGTCGGATGAGTTACAGGAGGAGTTGCAGGAGGATTTACAGGAGTTGTTGCAGGCGGAGTTGCAGGAGTTGTTGCAGGCCTTGTTGCAGGAGTTGTTGCAGGAGTTGTTGTAGGAGGAGTTGCAGGAGTTGTTGCAGGAGGATTTACAGGAGTTGTTGCAGGCGGAGTTGCAGGAGTTGTTGCACAAGGAGTTGCAGGAGTTGTTGCAGGACGAGTTGCAGGAGTTGTTGCAGGAGGAGTTGCAGGAGTTGTTGCAGGAGTTGTTGCAGGAGTTTTTGTAGGAGGAGTTACAGGAGGAGTTGCAGGAGTTGTTGCAGGAGCATTTACAGGTATTGTTGCAGGAGCAGTTGCAGGAGTTGTTGCAGGAGGAGCTGCAGGAGTTGTTGCAGGACGAGTTGCAGGAGTTGTTGCAGGAGTTGTTGCAGGAGTTGTTGCAGGAGGAGTTGCAGGAGTTGTTGCAGGAGGACTTGCAGGAGTCGTTCAGGAGCGTTGCAGCAGTTGTTGCAGGAGGAGTTGCAGGAGTTGTTGCAGGAGGAGTTGCAGGAGTTGTTGCGGGAGGAGTTGCAGGAGGAGTTGCAGGAGTTGTTGCAAGAGTTGTTGCAGGAGGAGTTGCAGGAGTTGTTGCAGGAGGAGTTGCAGGAGTTGTTGCAGAAGTTGTTGCATGGGGGTTGCAGGAGTTATTGCAGGAGGAGTGGCAGGAGTTGTTGCAGGAGGAGTTGCAGTAGGAGTTGCAGCAGTTGTTGAAGGAGGAGTTGCAGGAGTTGTTGCAGGAGGTGTTGCAGGAGTTGTTGCAAGAGGAGTTGCAGTAGTTATTGCAGGAATTTTTGCAGGAGGAGGAGCAGGAGTTGTTGCAGGAGTTGTTGCAGGGGGAGTTGCAGGAGTTATTGCAGGAGGGTTGCAGGAGTTGTTGCAGGAGGAGTTGCAGGAGTTGTTGCAGGAGGAGTTGCAGGAGTTGTTGCAGGAGGAGTTGCAGGAGTTGTTGCAGGAGTTGTTGTAGGAGGAGTTACAGGAGGAGTTGCAGGAGTTGTTGCAGGAGCATTTACAGGAGTTGTTGCAGGAGCAGTTGCAGGAGTTGTTGCAGGAGGGGCTGCAGGAGTTGTTGCAGGACGAGTTGCAGGAGTTGTTGCAGGAGTTGTTGCAGGAGGAGTTGCAGGAGTTGTTGCAGGAGGAGTTGGAGGAGTCGTTGCAGGAGCGTTGCAGCAGTTGTTGCAGGAGGAGTTGCAGGAGTTATTGCAGGAGGAGTTGCAGGAGGAGTTGCAGAAGTTGTTGCAGGAGTTGTTGCAGGAGCTGTTGCAGGTGGAGTTGCAGGCAGATTTGCAAGAGTTGTTGCAGGAGTTGTTCCAGGTGGAGTTGCAGGAGTCGTTGCAGTAGTTGTTGCAGGAGGAGTTGTAGGAGTTGTTGCAGGAGGAGTTGCCGGAGTTGTTGCAGGAGCAGTTGCAGAAGTTGTTGCAGGAGGAGTTGCAGGAGGAGTTGCAGGAGTTATTGCAGGAGTTGTTGCAGAAGGAGTTGCAGGAGTTGTTTCAGGAGGAGTTGCAGGAGTTGTTGCAGGAGGAGTTGCAGGAGGAGTTGCAGGAGTTGTTGCAAGAGTTGTTGCAGGAGGAGTTGCAGGAGTTGTTGCAGGAGGAGTTGCAGGAGTTGTTGCAGAAGTTGTTGCATGGGGGTTGCAGGAGTTATTGCAGGAGGAGTGGCAGGAGTTGTTGCAGGAGGAGTTGCAGTAGGAGTTGCAGCAGTTGTTGAAGGAGGAGTTGCAGGAGTTGTTGGAGGAGGGGTTGCAGGTGTTGTTGCAGGAGGAGTTGCATGAGTTGTTGCAGGAGTTGTTGCAGGAGAAGTTGCAGGAGTTGTTGCAGGAGGCGTTGAAGGAGGAGGTGAAGGATTTGTTGCAGGAGGAGTTGCAGGAGTTGTTGCAGGAGTTGTTGCAGGAGGAGGAGCAGGAGTTGTTGCAGGAGTTGTTGCAGGGTGAGTTGCAGGAGTTAATGCAGGACGACTTGCAGGAGTCATTGCTTGAGGAGTTGCAGGAGTTGTTGCAGTTGGTGTTGCATGCGGATTTGCAAGATTTGTTGGAGGAGTTGTTGCAGGAGGAGTTGCAGGAGTTGTTGCAGGAGGAGTTGCAGGAGGAGTTGCAGGAGTTGTTGCAGGAGGAGTTACAGGCGTTGTTGCAGGAGGAGTTGCAGGAGTTGTTGCAGAAGTTGTTGCAGGAGGAGTTGCAGGAGTTGTTGCAGGAGTTGTTGCAGGAGTTGTTGTCGGATGAGTTACAGGAGGAGTTGCAGGAGGATTTACAGGAGTTGCTGCAGGCGGAGTTGCAGGAGTTGTTGCAGGAGGTGTTGCAGGAGTTGTTGCAGGACAAGTTGCAGGAGTTGTTGCAGGAGGAGTTGCAGGAGTTGTTGCAGGAGTTGTTGCAGGAGTTGTTGTAGGATGAGTTACAGGAGGAGTTGCAGGAGTTGTTGCAGGAGGATTTACAGGAGTTGTTGCAGGCGGAGTTGCAGGAGTTGTTGCAGGAGGAGTTGCAGGAGTTGTTGCAGGACAAGTTGCAGGAGTTGTTGCAGGAGGAGTTGCAGGAGTTGTTGCAGGAGTTGTTGCAGGAGTTTTTGTAGGAGGAGTTACAGGAGGAGTTGCAGGAGTTGTTGCAGGAGCATTTACAGGTATTGTTGCGGGAGCAGTTGCAGGAGTTGTTGCAGGAGGAGCTGCAGGAGTCGTTGCAGGACGAGTTGCAGGAGTTGTTGCAGGAGTTGTTGCAGGAGTTGTTGCAGGAGGAGTTGCAGGAGTTGTTGCAGGAGGAGTTGCAGTAGGAGTTGCAGCAGTTGTTGAAGGAGGAGTTGCAGGAGTTGTTGGAGGAGGAGTTGCAGGAGTTGTTGCAGGAGGTGTTGCAGGAGTTGTTGCAAGAGGAGTTGCAGGAGTTGTTGCAGGAATTTTTGCAGGAGGAGGAGCAGGAGTTGTTGCAGGGGGAGTTGCAGGAGTTATTGCAGGAGTGGTTGCAGGAGTTGTTGCAGGAGGAGTTGCAGGAGTTGTTGCAGATGGTGTTGCATCCGGATTTGCAAGATTTGTTGTAGGAGTTGTTGCAGGTGGAGTTGCAGGAGCTGTTGCAGGAGGAGTTGCAGGTGTTGTTGCAGGAGGAGTTGCATGAGTTGTTGCAGGAGTTGTTGCAGGAGAAGTTGCAGGAGTTGTTGCAGGAGGCGTTGAAGGAGGAGTTGAAGGATTTGTTGCAGGAGGAGTTGCAGGAATTGTTGCAGGAGTTGTTGCAGGAGGAGGAGCAGGAGTTGTTGCAGGAGTTGTTGCAGGGTGAGTTGCAGGAGTTAATGCAGGAGGACTTGCAGGAGTCATTGCTTGAGGAGTTGCAGGAGTTGTTGCAGTTGGTGTTGCATGCGGATTTGCAAGATTTGTTGGAGGAGTTGTTGCAGAAGGAGTTGCAGGAGTTGTTGCAGGAGGAGTTGCAGGAGGAGTTGCAGGAGTTGTTGCAAGAGTTGTTGCAGGAGGAGTTACAGGCGTTGTTGCAGGAGGAGTTGCAGGAGTTGTTGCAGAAGTTGTTGCAGGAGGAGTTGCAGGAGTTGTTGCAGGAGTTGTTGCAGGAGTTGTTGTCGGATGAGTTACAGGAGGAGTTGCAGGAGGATTTACAGGAGTTGTTGCAGGCGGAGTTGCAGGAGTTGTTGCAGGCCTTGTTGCAGGAGTTGTTGCAGGAGTTGTTGTAGGATGAGTTACAGGAGGAGTTGCAGGAGTTGTTGCAGGAGGATTTACAGGAGTTGTTGCAGGCGGAGTTGCAGGAGTTGTTGCAGGAGGACTTGCAGGAGTCGTTCAGGAGCGTTGCAGCAGTTGTTGCAGGAGGAGTTGCAGGAGTTGTTGCAGGAGGAGTTGCAGGAGTTGTTGCAGGAGGAGTTGCAGGAGGAGTTGCAGGAGTTGTTGCAGTTGGTGTTGCATGCGGATTTGCAAGATTTGTTGGAGGAGTTGTTGCAGGAGGAGTTGCAGGAGTTGTTGCAGGAGGAGTTGCAGGAGGAGTTGCAGGAGTTGTTGCAAGAGTTGTTGCAGGAGCAGTTACAGGCGTTGTTGCAGGAGGAGTTGCAGGAGTTGTTGCAGAAGTTGTTGCAGGAGGAGTTGCAGGAGTTGTTGCAGGAGTTGTTGCAGGAGTTGTTGTCGGATGAGTTACAGGAGGAGTTGCAGGAGGATTTACAGGAGTTGTTGCAGGCGGAGTTGCAGGAGTTGTTGCAGGCCTTGTTGCAGGAGTTGTTGCAGGAGTTGTTGTAGGATGAGTTACAGGAGGAGTTGCAGGAGTTGTTGCAGGAGGATTTACAGGAGTTGTTGCAGGCGGAGTTGCAGGAGTTGTTGCACAAGGAGTTGCAGGAGTTGTTGCAGGACGAGTTGCAGGAGTTGTTGCAGGAGGAGTTGCAGGTGTTGTTGCAGGAGTTGTTGCAGGAGTTGTTGCAGGAGTTTTTGTAGGAGGAGTTACAGGAGGAGTTGCAGGAGTTGTTGCAGGAGCATTTACAGGTATTGTTGCAGGAGCAGTTGCAGGAGTTGTTGCAGGAGGAGCTGCAGGAGTTGTTGCAGTACGAGTTGCAGGAGTTGTTGCAGGAGTTGTTGCAGGAGTTGTTGCAGGAGGCGTTGCAGGAGTTGTTGCAGGAGGACTTGCAGGAGTCGATCAGGAGCGTTGTAGCAGTTGTTGCAGGAGGAGTTGCAGGAGTTGTTGCAGGAGGAGTTGCAGGAGTTGTTGCAGGAGGAGTTGCACGAGTTGTTGCAAGAGTTGTTGCAGGAGGAGTTGCAGGAGTTGTTGCAGGAGGAGTTGCAGGAGTTGTTGCAAGAGTTGTTGCTGGAGCAGTTACAGGCGTTGTTGCAGGAGGAGTTGCAGGAGTTGTTGCAGAAGTTGTTGCAGGAGTTGTTGCAGGAGTTGTTGCAGGAGTTGTTGCAGGAGTTTTTGTAGGAGGAGTTACAGGAGGAGTTGCAGGAGTTGTTGCAGGAGCATTTACAGGTATTGTTGCAGGAGCAGTTGCAGGAGTTGTTGCAGGAGGAGCTGCAGGAGTTGTTGCAGGACGAGTTGCAGGAGTTGTTGCAGGAGTTGTTGCAGGAGTTGTTGCAGGAGGAGTTGCAGGAGTTGTTGCAGGAGGACTTGCAGGAGTCGTTCAGGAGCGTTGCAGCAGTTGTTGCAGGAGGAGTTGCAGGAGTTGTTGCAGGAGGAGTTGCAGGAGTTGTTGCAGGAGGAGTTGCAGGAGGAGTTGCAGGAGTTGTTGCAAGAGTTGTTGCAGGAGGAGTTGCAGGAGTTGTTGCAGGAGGAGTTGCATGAGTTGTTGCAGGAGCATTTACAGGTATTGTTGCAGGAGCAGTTGCAGGAGTTGTTGCAGGAGGAGCTGCAGGAGTTGTTGCAGGACGAGTTGCAGGAGTTGTTGCAGGAGTTGTTGCAGGAGTTGTTGCAGGAGGAGTTGCAGGAGTTGTTGCAGGAGGACTTGCAGGAGTCGTTCAGGAGCGTTGCAGCAGTTGTTGCAGGAGGAGTTGCAGGAGTTGTTGCAGGAGGAGTTGCAGGAGTTGTTGCAGGAGGAGTTGCAGGAGTTGTTGCAAGAGTTGTTGCAGGAGGAGTTGCAGGAGTTGTTGCAGGAGGAGTTGCAGGAGTTGTTGCAAGAGTTGTTGCAGGAGCAGTTACAGGCGTTGTTGCAGGAGGAGTTGCAGGAGTTGTTGCAGGAGGACTTGCAGGAGTCGTTCAGGAGCGTTGCAGCAGTTGTTGCAGGAGGAGTTGCAGGAGTTGTTGCAGGAGGAGTTGCAGGAGTTGTTGCGGGAGGAGTTGCAGGAGGAGTTGCAGGAGTTGTTGCAAGAGTTGTTGCAGGAGGAGTTGCAGGAGTTGTTGCAGGAGGAGTTGCAGGAGTTGTTGCAGAAGTTGTTGCATGGGGGTTGCAGGAGTTATTGCAGGAGGAGTGGCAAAAGTTGTTGCAGGAGGAGTTGCAGTAGGAGTTGCAGCAGTTGTTGAAGGAGGAGTTGCAGGAGTTGTTGCAGGAGGTGTTGCAGGAGTTGTTGCAAGAGGAGTTGCAGTAGTTATTGCAGGAATTTTTGCAGGAGGAGGAGCAGGAGTTGTTGCAGGAGTTGTTGCAGGGGGAGTTGCAGGAGTTATTGCAGGAGGGTTGCAGGAGTTGTTGCAGGAGGAGTTGCAGGAGTTGTTGTAGGACGAGTTGCAGGAGTTGTTGCAGGAGGAGTTGCAGGAGTTGTTGCAGGAGGAGTTGCAGGAGTTGTTGCAGGA
The DNA here is from genome assembly GCF_044704955.1 of Pristiophorus japonicus. NCBI lineage: Eukaryota > Metazoa > Chordata > Chondrichthyes > Pristiophoridae > Pristiophorus > Pristiophorus japonicus. The sequence continues at coordinate 361,189 of NW_027253095.1, read as the reverse complement.
GTTGTTGTAGGAGGAGTTACAGGAGGAGTTGCAGGAGTTGTTGCAGGAGCATTTACAGGAGTTGTTGCAGGAGCAGTTGCAGGAGTTGTTGCAGGAGGGGCTGCAGGAGTTGTTGCAGGACGAGTTGCAGGAGTTGTTGCAGGAGTTGTTGCAGGAGGAGTTGCAGGAGTTGTTGCAGGAGGAGTTGGAGGAGTCGTTGCAGGAGCGTTGCAGCAGTTGTTGCAGGAGGAGTTGCAGGAGTTATTGCAGGAGGAGTTGCAGGAGGAGTTGCAGAAGTTGTTGCAGGAGTTGTTGCAGGAGCTGTTGCAGGTGGAGTTGCAGGCAGATTTGCAAGAGTTGTTGCAGGAGTTGTTCCAGGTGGAGTTGCAGGAGTCGTTGCAGTAGTTGTTGCAGGAGGAGTTGTAGGAGTTGTTGCAGGAGGAGTTGCCGGAGTTGTTGCAGGAGCAGTTGCAGAAGTTGTTGCAGGAGGAGTTGCAGGAGGAGTTGCAGGAGTTATTGCAGGAGTTGTTGCAGAAGGAGTTGCAGGAGTTGTTTCAGGAGGAGTTGCAGGAGTTGTTGCAGGAGGAGTTGCAGGAGGAGTTGCAGGAGTTGTTGCAAGAGTTGTTGCAGGAGGAGTTGCAGGAGTTGTTGCAGGAGGAGTTGCAGGAGTTGTTGCATGGGGGTTGCAGGAGTTATTGCAGGAGGAGTGGCAGGAGTTGTTGCAGGAGGAGTTGCAGTAGGAGTTGCAGCAGTTGTTGAAGGAGGAGTTGCAGGAGTTGTTGGAGGAGGAGTTGCAGGTGTTGTTGCAGGAGGAGTTGCATGAGTTGTTGCAGGAGTTGTTGCAGGAGAAGTTGCAGGAGTTGTTGCAGGAGGCGTTGAAGGAGGAGGTGAAGGATTTGTTGCAGGAGGAGTTGCAGGAGTTGTTGCAGGAGTTGTTGCAGGAGGAGGAGCAGGAGTTGTTGCAGGAGTTGTTGCAGGGTGAGTTGCAGGAGTTAATGCAGGACGACTTGCAGGAGTCATTGCTTGAGGAGTTGCAGGAGTTGTTGCAGTTGGTGTTGCATGCGGATTTGCAAGATTTGTTGGAGGAGTTGTTGCAGGAGGAGTTGCAGGAGTTGTTGCAGGAGGAGTTGCAGGAGGAGTTGCAGGAGTTGTTGCAGGAGGAGTTACAGGCGTTGTTGCAGGAGGAGTTGCAGGAGTTGTTGCAGAAGTTGTTGCAGGAGGAGTTGCAGGAGTTGTTGCAGGAGTTGTTGCAGGAGTTGTTGTCGGATGAGTTACAGGAGGAGTTGCAGGAGGATTTACAGGAGTTGCTGCAGGCGGAGTTGCAGGAGTTGTTGCAGGAGGAGTTGCAGGAGTTGTTGCAGGACAAGTTGCAGGAGTTGTTGCAGGAGGAGTTGCAGGAGTTGTTGCAGGAGTTGTTGCAGGAGTTGTTGTAGGATGAGTTACAGGAGGAGTTGCAGGAGTTGTTGCAGGAGGATTTACAGGAGTTGTTGCAGGCGGAGTTGCAGGAGTTGTTGCAGGAGGAGTTGCAGGAGTTGTTGCAGGACAAGTTGCAGGAGTTGTTGCAGGAGGAGTTGCAGGAGTTGTTGCAGGAGTTGTTGCAGGAGTTTTTGTAGGAGGAGTTACAGGAGGAGTTGCAGGAGTTGTTGCAGGAGCATTTACAGGTATTGTTGCGGGAGCAGTTGCAGGAGTTGTTGCAGGAGGAGCTGCAGGAGTCGTTGCAGGACGAGTTGCAGGAGTTGTTGCAGGAGTTGTTGCAGGAGTTGTTGCAGGAGGAGTTGCAGGAGTTGTTGCAGGAGGAGTTGCAGTAGGAGTTGCAGCAGTTGTTGAAGGAGGAGTTGCAGGAGTTGTTGGAGGAGGAGTTGCAGGAGTTGTTGCAGGAGGTGTTGCAGGAGTTGTTGCAAGAGGAGTTGCAGGAGTTGTTGCAGGAATTTTTGCAGGAGGAGGAGCAGGAGTTGTTGCAGGGGGAGTTGCAGGAGTTATTGCAGGAGTGGTTGCAGGAGTTGTTGCAGGAGGAGTTGCAGGAGTTGTTGCAGATGGTGTTGCATCCGGATTTGCAAGATTTGTTGTAGGAGTTGTTGCAGGTGGAGTTGCAGGAGCTGTTGCAGGAGGAGTTGCAGGTGTTGTTGCAGGAGGAGTTGCATGAGTTGTTGCAGGAGTTGTTGCAGGAGAAGTTGCAGGAGTTGTTGCAGGAGGCGTTGAAGGAGGAGTTGAAGGATTTGTTGCAGGAGGAGTTGCAGGAATTGTTGCAGGAGTTGTTGCAGGAGGAGGAGCAGGAGTTGTTGCAGGAGTTGTTGCAGGGTGAGTTGCAGGAGTTAATGCAGGAGGACTTGCAGGAGTCATTGCTTGAGGAGTTGCAGGAGTTGTTGCAGTTGGTGTTGCATGCGGATTTGCAAGATTTGTTGGAGGAGTTGTTGCAGAAGGAGTTGCAGGAGTTGTTGCAGGAGGAGTTGCAGGAGGAGTTGCAGGAGTTGTTGCAAGAGTTGTTGCAGGAGGAGTTACAGGCGTTGTTGCAGGAGGAGTTGCAGGAGTTGTTGCAGAAGTTGTTGCAGGAGGAGTTGCAGGAGTTGTTGCAGGAGTTGTTGCAGGAGTTGTTGTCGGATGAGTTACAGGAGGAGTTGCAGGAGGATTTACAGGAGTTGTTGCAGGCGGAGTTGCAGGAGTTGTTGCAGGCCTTGTTGCAGGAGTTGTTGCAGGAGTTGTTGTAGGATGAGTTACAGGAGGAGTTGCAGGAGTTGTTGCAGGAGGATTTACAGGAGTTGTTGCAGGCGGAGTTGCAGGAGTTGTTGCAGGAGGACTTGCAGGAGTCGTTCAGGAGCGTTGCAGCAGTTGTTGCAGGAGGAGTTGCAGGAGTTGTTGCAGGAGGAGTTGCAGGAGTTGTTGCAGGAGGAGTTGCAGGAGGAGTTGCAGGAGTTGTTGCAGTTGGTGTTGCATGCGGATTTGCAAGATTTGTTGGAGGAGTTGTTGCAGGAGGAGTTGCAGGAGTTGTTGCAGGAGGAGTTGCAGGAGGAGTTGCAGGAGTTGTTGCAAGAGTTGTTGCAGGAGCAGTTACAGGCGTTGTTGCAGGAGGAGTTGCAGGAGTTGTTGCAGAAGTTGTTGCAGGAGGAGTTGCAGGAGTTGTTGCAGGAGTTGTTGCAGGAGTTGTTGTCGGATGAGTTACAGGAGGAGTTGCAGGAGGATTTACAGGAGTTGTTGCAGGCGGAGTTGCAGGAGTTGTTGCAGGCCTTGTTGCAGGAGTTGTTGCAGGAGTTGTTGTAGGATGAGTTACAGGAGGAGTTGCAGGAGTTGTTGCAGGAGGATTTACAGGAGTTGTTGCAGGCGGAGTTGCAGGAGTTGTTGCACAAGGAGTTGCAGGAGTTGTTGCAGGACGAGTTGCAGGAGTTGTTGCAGGAGGAGTTGCAGGTGTTGTTGCAGGAGTTGTTGCAGGAGTTGTTGCAGGAGTTTTTGTAGGAGGAGTTACAGGAGGAGTTGCAGGAGTTGTTGCGGGAGCATTTACAGGTATTGTTGCAGGAGCAGTTGCAGGAGTTGTTGCAGGAGGAGCTGCAGGAGTTGTTGCAGTACGAGTTGCAGGAGTTGTTGCAGGAGTTGTTGCAGGAGTTGTTGCAGGAGGCGTTGCAGGAGTTGCTGCAGGAGGACTTGCAGGAGTCGCTCAGGAGCGTTGCAGCAGTTGTTGCAGGAGGAGTTGCAGGAGTTGTTGCAGGAGGAGTTGCAGGAGTTGTTGCAGGAGGAGTTGCACGAGTTGTTGCAAGAGTTGTTGCAGGAGGAGTTGCAGGAGTTGTTGCAGGAGGAGTTGCAGGAGTTGTTGCAAGAGTTGTTGCTGGAGCAGTTACAGGCGTTGTTGCAGGAGGAGTTGCAGGAGTTGTTGCAGAAGTTGTTGCAGGAGTTGTTGCAGGAGTTGTTGCAGGAGTTGTTGCAGGAGTTTTTGTAGGAGGAGTTACAGGAGGAGTTGCAGGAGTTGTTGCAGGAGCATTTACAGGTATTGTTGCAGGAGCAGTTGCAGGAGTTGTTGCAGGAGGAGCTGCAGGAGTTGTTGCAGGACGAGTTGCAGGAGTTGTTGCAGGAGTTGTTGCAGGAGTTGTTGCAGGAGGAGTTGCAGGAGTTGTTGCAGGAGGACTTGCAGGAGTCGTTCAGGAGCGTTGCAGCAGTTGTTGCAGGAGGAGTTGCAGGAGTTGTTGCAGGAGGAGTTGCAGGAGTTGTTGCAGGAGGAGTTGCAGGAGGAGTTGCAGGAGTTGTTGCAAGAGTTGTTGCAGGAGGAGTTGCAGGAGTTGTTGCAGGAGGAGTTGCATGAGTTGTTGCAGGAGCATTTACAGGTATTGTTGCAGGAGCAGTTGCAGGAGTTGTTGCAGGAGGAGCTGCAGGAGTTGTTGCAGGACGAGTTGCAGGAGTTGTTGCAGGAGTTGTTGCAGGAGGAGTTGCAGGAGTTGTTGCAGGAGGACTTGCAGGAGTCGTTCAGGAGCGTTGCAGCAGTTGTTGCAGGAGGAGTTGCAGGAGTTGTTGCAGGAGGAGTTGCAGGAGTTGTTGCAGGAGGAGTTGCAGGAGTTGTTGCAAGAGTTGTTGCAGGAGGAGTTGCAGGAGTTGTTGCAGGAGGAGTTGCAGGAGTTGTTGCAAGAGTTGTTGCAGGAGGAGTTGCAGGCGTTGTTGCAGGAGGAGTTGCAGGAGTTGTTGCAGAAGTTGTTGCAGGAGGAGTTGCAGGAGTTGTTGCAGGAGTTGTTGCAGGAGTTGTTGTCGGATGAGTTACAGGAGGAGTTGCAGGAGGATTTACAGGAGTTGTTGCAGGCGGAGTTGCAGGAGTTGTTGCAGGCCTTGTTGCAGGAGTTGTTGCAGGAGTTGTTGTAGGATGAGTTACAGGAGGAGTTGCAGGAGTTGTTGCAGGAGGATTTACAGGAGTTGTTGCAGGCGGAGTTGCAGGAGTTGTTGCACAAGGAGTTGCAGGAGTTGTTGCAGGACGAGTTGCAGGAGTTGTTGCAGGAGGAGTTGCAGGAGTTGTTGCAGGAGTTGTTGCAGGAGTTGTTGCAGGAGTTTTTGTAGGAGGAGTTACAGGAGGAGTTGCAGGAGTTGTTGCAGGAGCATTTACAGGTATTGTTGCAGGAGCAGTTGCAGGAGTTGTTGCAGGAGGAGCTGCAGGAGTTGTTGCAGGACGAGTTGCAGGAGTTGTTGCAGGAGTTGTTGCAGGAGTTGTTGCAGGAGGAGTTGCAGGGGTTGTTGCAGGAGGACTTGCAGGAGTCGTTCAGGAGCGTTGCAGCAGTTGTTGCAGGAGGAGTTGCAGGAGTTGTTGCAGGAGGAGTTGCAGGAGTTGTTGCAGGAGGAGTTGCAGGAGGAGTTGCAGGAGTTGTTGCAAGAGTTGTTGCAGGAGGAGTTGCAGGAGTTGTTGCAGGAGGAGTTGCAGGAGTTGTTGCAGAAGTTGTTGCATGGGGGTTGCAGGAGTTATTGCAGGAGGAGTGGCAGGAGTTGTTGCAGGAGGAGTTGCAGTAGGAGTTGCAGCAGTTGTTGAAGGAGGAGTTGCAGGAGTTGCTGCAGGAGGAGTTGCAGGAGTTGTTGCAGGAGGTGTTGCAGGAGTTGTTGCAAGAGGAGTTGCAGGAGTTGTTGCAGGAATTTTTGCAGGAGTAGGAGCAGGGGTTGTTGCAGGAGGAGTTGCAGGAGTTGTTGCAGGAGTAGTTTTAGGAGGAGTTACAGGAGGAGTTGCAGGAGTTGTTGCAGGAGCATTTACAGGAGTTGTTGCAGGAGCAGTTGCAGGAGTTGTTGCAGGAGGGGCTGCAGGAGTTGTTGCACGATGAGTTGCAGGAGTTGTTGCAGGAGTTGTTGCAGGAGGAGTTGCAGGAGTTGTTGCAGGAGGAGTTGGAGGAGTCGTTGCAGGAGCATTGCAGCAGTTGTTGCAGGAGGAGTTGCAGGAGTTATTGCAGGAGGAGTTGCAGGAGGAGTTGCAGAAGTTGTTGCAGGAGTTGTTGCAGGAGCTGTTGCAGGTGGAGTTGCAGGCAGATTTGCAAGAGTTGTTGCAGGAGTTGTTCCAGGTGGAGTTGCAGGAGCCGTTGCAGTAGTTGTTGCAGGAGGAGTTGTAGGAGTTGTTGCAGGAGGAGTTGCAGGAGTTGTTGCAGGAGGAGTTGCAGGAGGAGTTGCAGGAGTTATTGCAGGAGTTGTTGCAGAAGGAGTTGCAGGAGTTGTTTCAGGAGCAGTTGCAGGCGTTGTTGCAGGAGGAGTTGCAGGAGGAGTTGCAGGAGTTGTTGCAAGAGTTGTTGCAGGAGGAGTTGCAGGAGTTGTTGCAGGAGGAGTTGCAGGAGTTGTTGCAGAAGTTGTTGCATGGGGTTTGCAGGAGTTATTGCAGGAGGAGTGGCAGGAGTTGTTGCAGGAGGAGTTGCAGTAGGAGTTGCAGCAGTTGTTGAAGGAGGAGTTGCAGGAGTTGTTGGAGGAGGAGTTGCAGGTGTTGTTGCAGGAGGAGTTGCATGAGTTGTTGCAGGAGTTGTTGCAGGAGAAGTTGCAGGAGTTGTTGCAGGAGGCGTTGAAGGAGGAGTTGAAGGATTTGTTGCAGGAGGAGTTGCAGGAGTTGTTGCAGGAGTTGTTGCAGGAGGAGGAGCAGGAGTTGTTGCAGGAGTTGTTGCAGGGTGAGTTGCAGGAGTTAATGCAGGAGGACTTGCAGGAGTCATTGCATGAGGAGTTGCAGGAGTTGTTGCAGTTGGTGTTGCATGCGGATTTGCAAGATTTGTTGGAGGAGTTGTTGCAGGAGGAGTTGCAGGGGTTGTTGCAGGAGGAGTTGCAGGAGGAGTTGCAGGAGTTGTTGCAAGAGTTGTTGCAGGAGCAGTTACAGGCGTTGTTGCAGGAGGAGTTGCAGGAGTTGTTGCAGAAGTTGTTGCAGGAGGAGTTGCAGGAGTTGTTGCAGGAGTTGTTGCAGGAGTTGTTGTCGGATGAGTTACAGGAGGAGTTGCAGGAGGATTTACAGGAGTTGTTGCAGGCGGAGTTGCAGGAGTTGTTGCAGGCCTTGTTGCAGGAGCAGTTGCAGGAGTTGTTGTAGGATGAGTTACAGGAGGAGTTGCAGGAGTTGTTGCAGGAGGATTTACAGGAGTTGTTGCAGGTGGAGTTGCAGGAGTTGTTGCAGGAGGAGTTGCAGGAGTTGTTGCAGGACAAGTTGCAGGAGTTGTTGCAGGAGGAGTTGCAGGAGTTGTTGCAGGAGTTGTTGCAGGAGTTGTTGCAGGAGTTGTTGTCGGATGAGTTACAGGAGGAGTTGCAGGAGGATTTACAGGAGTTGCTGCATGCGGAGTTGCAGGAGTTGTTGCAGGCCTTGTTGCAGGAGTTGTTGCAGGAGTTGTTGTAGGATGAGTTACAGGAGGAGTTGCAGGAGTTGTTGCAGGAGGATTTACAGGAGTTGTTGCAGGCGGAGTTGCAGGAGTTGTTGCAGGAGGAGTTGCAGGAGTTGTTGCAGGACAAGTTGCAGGAGTTGTTGCAGGAGGAGTTGCAGGAGTTGTTGCAGGAGTTGTTGCAGGAGTTGTTGCAGGAGTTTTTGTAGGAGGAGTTACAGGAGGAGTTGCAGGAGTTGTTGCAGGAGCATTTACAGGTATTGTTGCGGGAGCAGTTGCAGGAGTTGTTGCAGGAGGAGCTGCACGAGTTGTTGCAGGACGAGTTGCAGGAGTTGTTGCAGGAGTTGTTGCAGGAGTTGTTGCAGGAGGAGTTGCAGGAGTTGTTGCAGGAGGACTTGCAGGAGTCGTTGCAGGAGCGTTGCAGCAGTTGTTGCAGGAGGAGTTGCAGGAGTTGTTGCAGGAGGAGTTGCAGGAGTTGTTGCAGGAGGAGTTGCAGGAGGAGTTGCAGGAGTTGTTGCAAGAGTTGTTGCAGGAGGAGTTGCAGGAGTTGTTGCAGGAGGATTTGCAGGAGTTGTTGCAGAAGTTGTTGCATGGGGGTTGCAGGAGTTATTGCAGGAGGAATGGCAGGAGTTGTTGCAGTAGGAGTTGCAGCAGTTGTTGAAGGAGGAGTTGCAGGAGTTGTTGCAGGAGGAGTTGCAGGAGTTGTTGCAGGAGGTGTTGCAGGAGTTGTTGCAAGAGGAGTTGCAGGAGTTGTTGCAGGAATTTTTGCAGGAGGAGGAGCAGGAGTTGTTGCAGGAGTTGTTGCAGGGGGAGTTGCAGGAGTTATTGCAGGAGGGTTGCAGGAGTTGTTGCAGGAGGAGTTGCAGGAGTTGTTGCAGATGTGGTTGCATCCGGATTTGCAAGATTTGTTGGAGGAGTTGTTGCAGGAGGAGTTGCAGGAGTTGTTGCAGGAGGAGTTGCAGGAGGAGTTGCAGGAGTTGTTGCAAGAGTTGTTGCAGGATGAGTTACAGGCGTTGTTGCAGGAGGAGTTGCAGAAGTTGTTGCAGGAGGAGTTGCAGGAGTTGTTGCAGGAGTTGTTGTCGGAGGAGTTACAGGAGGAGTTGCAGGAGGATTTAAAGGAGTTGTTGCCGGCGGAGTTGCAGGAGTTGTTGCAGGCCTTGTTGCAGGAGTTGTTGCAGGAGTTGTTGTAGGATGAGTTACAGGAGGAGTTGCAGGAGTTGTTGCAGGAGGATTTACAGGAGTTGTTGCAGGCGGAGTTGCAGGAGTTGTTGCAGGAGGAGTTGCAGGAGTTGTTGCAGGATGAGTTGCAGGAGTTGTTGTAGGAGGAGTTACAGGAGGAGTTGCAGGAGTTGTTGCAGGAGCATTTACAGGAGTTGTTGCAGGAGTTGTTGCAGGAGTTGTTGCAGGAGGAGCTGCAGGAGTTGTTGCAGGACGAGTTGCAGGAGTTGTTGCAGGAGTTGTTGCAGGAGGAGTTGCAGGAGTTGTTGCAGGAGGAGTTGGAGGAGTTATTGCAGGAGGAGTTGCAGGAGGAGTTGCAGAAGTTGTTGCAGGAGTTGTTGCAGGAGTTGTTGCCGGCGGAGTTGCAGGAGTTGTTGCAGGCCTTGTTGCAGGAGTTGTTGCAGGAGTTGTTGTAGGATGAGTTGCAGGAGTTGTTGCAGGAGTTGTTGCAGGCGGAGTTGCAGGAGTTGTTGCAGGAGGAGTTGCAGGAGTTGTTGCAGGATGAGTTGCAGGAGTTGTTGTAGGAGGAGTTACAGGAGGAGTTGCAGGAGTTGTTGCAGGAGCATTTACAGGAGTTGTTGCAGGAGCAGTTGCAGGAGTTGTTGCAGGAGGAGCTGCAGGAGTTGTTGCAGGACGAGTTGCAGGAGTTGTTGCAGGAGTTGATGCAGGAGGAGTTGCAGGAGTTGTTGCAGGAGGAGTTGGAGGAGTCGTTGCAGGAGCGTTGCAACAGTTGTTGCAGGAGGAGTTGCAGGAGTTATTGCAGGAGGAGTTGCAGAAGTTGTTGCAGGAGTTGTTGCAGGAGCTGTTGCAGGTGGAGTTGCAGGCAGATTTGCAAGAGTTGTTGCAGGAGTTGTTCCAGGTGGAGTTGCAGGAGTCATTACAGTAGTTGTTGCAGGAGGAGTTGTAGGAGTTGTTGCATGAGGAGTTGCCGGAGTTGTTGCAGGAGCAGTTGCAGGAGTTGTTGCAGGAGGAGTTGCAGGAGGAGTTGCAGGAGTTATTGCAGGAGTTGCTGCAGAAGGAGTTGCAGGAGTTGTTGCAGGAGGAGTTGCAGGAGTTGTTGCAGGAGGAGTTGCAGGAGGAGTTGCAGGAGTTGTTGCAAGAGTTGTTGCAGGAGGAGTTGCAGGAGTTGTTGCAGGAGGAGTTGCAGGAGTTGTTGCAGAAGTTGTTGCATGGGGGTTGCAGGAGTTTTTGCTGGAGGAGTGGCAGGAGTTGTTGCAGGAGGAGTTGCAGTAGGAGTTGCAGCAGTTGTTGAAGGAGGAGTTGCAGGAGTTGTTGGAGGAGGAGTTGCAGGAGTTGTTGCAGGAGGTGTTGCAGGAGTTGTTGCAAGAGGAGTTGCAGGAGTTGTTGCAGGAATTTTTGCAGGAGGAGGAGCAGGAGTTGTTGCAGGGGGAGTTGCAGGAGTTATTGCAGGAGTGGTTGCAGGAGTTGTTGCAGGAGGAGTTGCAGGAGTTGTTGCAGATGGTGTTGCATCCGGATTTGCAAGATTTGTTGTAGGAGTTGTTGCAGGTGGAGTTGCAGGAGCTGTTGCAGGAGGAGTTGCAGGTGTTGTTGCAGGAGGAGTTGCATGAGTTGTTGCAGGAGTTGTTGCAGGAGAAGTTGCAGGAGTTGTTGCAGGAGGCGTTGAAGGAGGAGTTGAAGGATTTGTTGCAGGAGGAGTTGCAGGAGTTGTTGCAGGAGTTGTTGCAGGAGGAGGAGCAGGAGTTGTTGCAGGAGTTGTTGCAGGGTGAGTTGCAGGAGTTAATGCAGGAGGACTTGCAGGAGTCATTGCTTGAGGAGTTGCAGGAGTTGTTGCAGTTGGTGTTGCATGCGGATTTGCAAGATTTGTTGGAGGAGTTGTTGCAGGAGGAGTTGCAGGAGTTGTTGCAGGAGGAGTTGCAGGAGGAGTTGCAGGAGTTGTTGCAAGAGTTGTTGCAGGAGGAGTTACAGGCGTTGTTGCAGGAGGAGTTGCAGGAGTTGTTGCAGGAGGAGTTGCAGGAGTTGTTGCAGGAGTTGTTGCAGGAGTTGTTGTCGGATGAGTTACAGGAGGAGTTGCAGGAGGATTTACAGGAGTTGTTGCAGGCGGAGTTGCAGGAGTTGTTGCAGGCCTTGTTGCAGGAGTTGTTGCAGGAGTTGTTGTAGGATGAGTTACAGGAGGAGTTGCAGGAGTTGTTGCAGGAGGATATACAGGAGTTGTTGCAGGCGGAGTTGCAGGAGTTGTTGCAGGAGGAGTTGCAGGAGTTGTTGCAGGACAAGTTGCAGGAGTTGTTGCAGGAGGAGTTGCAGGAGTTGTTGCAGGAGTTGTTGCAGGAGTTGTTGCAGGAGTTTTTGTAGGAGGAGTTACAGGAGGAGTTGCAGGAGTTGTTGCAGGAGCATTTACAGGTATTGTTGCGGGAGCAGTTGCAGTAGTTGTTGCAGGAGGAGCTGCAGGAGTTGTTGCAGGACGAGTTGCAGGAGTTGTTGCAGGAGTTGTTGCAGGAGTTGTTGCAGGAGGAGTTGCAGGAGTTGTTGCAGGAGGACTTGCAGGAGTCGTTGCAGGAGCGTTGCAGCAGTTGTTGCAGGAGGAGTTGCAGGAGTTGTTGCAGGAGGAGTTGCAGGAGTTGTTGCAGGAGGAGTTGCAGGAGGAGTTGCAGGAGTTGTTGCAAGAGTTGTTGCAGGAGGAGTTGCAGGAGTTGTTGCAGGAGGAGTTGCAGGAGTTGTTGCAGAAGTTGTTGCATGGGGGTTGCAGGAGTTATTGCAGGAGGAGTGGCAGGAGTTGTTGCAGTAGGAGTTGCAGCAGTTGTTGAAGGAGGAGTTGCAGGAGTTGTTGCAGGAGGAGTTGCAGGAGTTGTTGCAGGAGGTGTTGCAGGAGTTGTTGCAAGAGGAGTTGCAGGAGTTGTTGCAGGAATTTTTGCAGGAGGAGGAGCAGGAGTTGTTGCAGGAGTTGTTGCAGGGGGAGTTGCAGGAGTTATTGCAGGAGGGTTGCAGGAGTTGTTGCAGGAGGAGTTGCAGGAGGAGTTGCAGGAGTTGTTGCAAGAGTTGTTGCAGGAGGAGTTACAGGCGTTGTTGCAAGAGGAGTTGCAGAAGTTGTTGCAGGAGGAGTTGCAGGAGTTGTTGCAGGAGTTGTTGTAGGATGAGTTGCAGGAGTTGTTGCAGGAGGCGTTGAAGGAGGAGTTGCAGGATTTGTTGCAGGAGGAGTTGCAGGAGTTGTTGCAGGAGGAGGAGCAGGAGTTGTTGCAGGAGTTGTTGCAGGGGGAGTTGCAGGAGTTATTGCAGGAGGACTTGCAGGAGTCGTTGCTTGAGGAGTTGCAGGAGTTGTTGCAGTTGGTGTTGCATGCGGATTTGCACGATTTGTTGGAGGAGTTGTTGCAGGAGGAGATGCAGGAGTTGTTGCAGGAGGAGTTGCAGGAGGAGTTGCAGGAGTTGTTGAAGGAGGAGTTGCAGGAGTTGTTGCAGGAGGAGTTGCAGGAGTTGTTGCAGGAGGTGTTGCAAGAGTTGTTGCAAGAGGAGTTGCAGGAATTGTTGCAGGAATTTTTGCAGGAGGAGGAGCAGGAGTTGTTGCAGGGGGAGTTGCAGGAGTTATTGCAGGAGTGGTTGCAGGAGTTGTTGCAGGAGGAGTTGCAGGAGTTGTTGCAGATGGTGTTGCATCCGGATTTGCAAGATTTGTTGTAGGAGTTGTTGCAGGTGGAGTTGCAGGAGCTGTTGCAGGAGGAGTTGCATGAGTTGTTGCAGGAGTTGTTGCAGGAGAAGTTGCAGGAGTTGTTGCAGGAGGCGTTGAAGGAGGAGTTGAAGGATTTGTTGCAGGAGGTGTTGCAGGAGTTGTTGCAGGAGTTGTTGCAGCAGGAGTTGCAGGAGTTGTTGCAGGAGTTGTTGCAGGGTGAGTTGCAGGAGTTAATGCAGGAGGACATGCAGGAGTCATTGCTTGAGGAGTTGCAGGAGTTGTTGCAGTTGGTGTTGCATGCGGATTTGCAAGATTTGTTGGAGGAGTTGTTGCAGGAGGAGTTGCAGGAGTTGTTGCAGGAGGAGTTGCAGGAGGAGTTGCAGGAGTTGTTGCAAGAGTTGTTGCAGGAGCAGTTACAGGCGTTGTTGCAGGAGGAGTTGCAGGAGTTGTTGCAGAAGTTGGTGCAGGAGGAGTTGCAGGAGTTGTTGCAGGAGTTGTTGCAGGAGTTGTTGTCGGATGAGTTACAGGAGGAGTTGCAGGAGGATTTACAGGAGTTGCAGGCGGAGTTGCAGGAGTTGTTGCAGGCCTTGTTGCAGGAGTTGTTGCAGGAGTTGTTGTAGGATGAGTTACAGGAGGAGTTGCAGGAGTTGTTGCAGGAGGATTTACAGGAGTTGTTGCAGGCGGAGTTGCAGGAGTTGTTGCACAAGGAGTTGCAGGAGTTGTTGCAGGACGAGTTGCAGGAGTTGTTGCAGGAGGAGTTGCAGGAGTTGTTGCAGGAGTTGTTGCAGGAGTTGTTGCAGGAGTTTTTGTAGGAGGAGTTACAGGAGGAGTTGCAGGAGTTGTTGCAGGAGCATTTACAGGTATTGTTGCAGGAGCAGTTGCAGGAGTTGTTGCAGGAGGAGCTGCAGGAGTTGTTGCAGGACGAGTTGCAGGAGTTGTTGCAGGAGTTGTTGCAGGAGTTGTTGCAGGAGGACTTGCAGGAGTCGTTCAGGAGCGTTGCAGCAGTTGTTGCAGCAGGAGTTGCAGGAGTTGTTGCAGGAGGAGTTGCAGGAGTTGTTGCAGGAGGAGTTGCAGGAGGAGTTGCAGGAGTTGTTGCAAGAGTTGTTGCAGGAGGCGTTGCAGGAGTTGTTGCAAGAGTTGTTGCAGGAGGAGTTGCAGGAGTTGTTGCATGGGGGTTGCAGGAGTTATTGCAGGAGGAGTGGCAGGAGTTGTTGCAGGAGGAGTTGCAGTAGGAGTTGCAGCAGTTGTTGAAGTAGGAGTTGCAGGAGTTGTTGCAGGAGGAGTTGCAGGAGTTGTTGCAGGAGGTGTTGCAGGAGTTGTTGCAAGAGGAGTTGCAGGAGTTGTTGCAGGAATTTTTGCAGGAGGAGGAGCAGGAGTTGTTGCAGGAGTTGTTGCAGGGGGAGTTGCAGGAGTTATTGCAGGAGGGTTGCAGGAGTTGTTGCAGGAGGAGTTGCAGGAGTTGTTGCAGATGGTGTTGCATCCGGATTTGCAAGATTTGTTGGAGGAGTTGTTGCAGGAGGAGTTGCAGGAGTTGTTGCAGGAGGAGTTGCAGGAGGAGTTGCAGGAGTTGTTGCAAGAGTTGTTGCAGGAGGAGTTACAGGCGTTGTTGCAGGAGGAGTTGCAGAAGTTGTTGCAGGAGGAGTTGCAGGAGTTGTTGCAGGAGATGTTTTAGGATGAGTTGCAGGAGTTGTTGCAGGAGGCGTTGAAGGAGGAGTTGCAGGATTTGTTGCAGGAGGAGTTGCAGGAGTTGTTGCAGGAGGAGGAGCAGGAGTTGTTGCAGGAATTGTTGCAGGGGGAGTTGCAGGAGTTATTGCAGGAGGACTTGCAGGAGTCGTTGCTTGAGGAGTTGCAGGAGTTGTTGCAGTTGGTGTTGCATGCGGATTTGCAAGATTTGTTGGAGGAGTTGTTGCAGGAGGAGATGCAGGAGTTGTTGCAGGAGGAGTTGCAGGAGGAGTTGCAGGAGTTGTTGAAGGAGGAGTTGCAGGAGTTGTTGCAGGAGGAGTTGCAGGAGTTGTTGCAGGAGGTGTTGCAAGAGTTGTTGCAAGAGGAGTTGCAGGAGTTGTTGCAGGAATTTTTGCAGGAGGAGGAGCAGGAGTTGTTGCAGGGGGAGTTGCAGGAGTTATTGCAGGAGTGGTTGCAGGAGTTGTTGCAGGAGGAGTTGCAGGAGTTGTTGCAGATGGTGTTGCATCCGGATTTGCAAGATTTGTTGTAGGAGTTGTTGCAGGTGGAGTTGCAGGAGCTGTTGCAGGAGGAGTTGCATGAGTTGTTGCAGGAGTTGTTGCAGGAGAAGTTGCAGGAGTTGTTGCAGGAGGCGTTGAAGGAGGAGTTGAAGGATTTGTTGCAGGAGGTGTTGCAGGAGTTGTTGCAGGAGTTGTTGCAGCAGGAGGAGCAGGAGTTGTTGCAGGAGTTGTTGCAGGGTGAGTTGCAGGAGTTAATGCAGGAGGACTTGCAGGAGTGATTGCTTGAGGAGTTGCAGGAGTTGTTGCAGTTGGTGTTGCATGCGGATTTGCAAGATTTGTTGCAGGAGGAGTTGCAGGAGTTGTTGCAGGAGGAGTTGCAGGAGGAGTTGCAGGAGTTGTTGCAGAAGTTGTTGCAGGAGGAGTTGCAGGAGTTGTTGCAGGAGTTGTTGCAGGAGTTGTTGTCGGATGAGTTACAGGAGGAGTTGCAGGAGGATTTACAGGAGTTGTTGCAGGCGGAGTTGCAGGAGTTGTTGCAGGCCTTGTTGCAGGAGTTGTTGCAGGAGTTGTTGTAGGATGGGTTACAGGAGGAGTTGCAGGAGTTGTTGCAGGAGGATTTACAGGAGTTGTTGCAGGCGGAGTTGCAGGAGTTGTTGCACAAGGAGTTGCAGGAGTTGTTGCAGGACGAGTTGCAGGAGTTGTTGCAGGAGGAGTTGCAGGAGTTGTTGCAGGAGTTGTTGCAGGAGTTGTTGCAGGAGTTTTTGTAGGAGGAGTTACAGGAGGAGTTGCAGGAGTTGTTGCAGGAGCATTTACAGGTATTGTTGCAGGAGCAGTTGCAGGAGTTGCTGCAGGAGGAGCTGCAGGAGTTGTTGCAGGACGAGTTGCAGGAGCTGTTGCAGGAGTTGTTGCAGGAGTTGTTGCAGGAGGAGTTGCAGGAGTTGTTGCAGGAGGACTTGCAGGAGTCGTTCAGGAGCGTTGCAGCAGTTGTTGCAGGAGGAGTTGCAGGAGTTGTTGCAGGAGGAGTTGCAGGAGTTGTTGCAGGAGGAGTTGCAGGAGGAGTTGCAGGAGTTGTTGCAAGAGTTGTTGCAGGAGGAGTTGCAGGAGTTGTTGCAGGAGGAGTTGCAGGAGTTGTTGCAGAAGTTGTTGCATGGGGGTTGCAGGAGTTATTGCAGGAGGAGTGGCAGGAGTTGTTGCAGGAGGAGTTGCAGTAGGAGTTGCAGCAGTTGTTGAAGGAGGAGTTGCAGGAGTTGTTGCAGGAGGAGTTGCAGGAGTTGTTGCAGGAGGTGTTGCAGGAGTTGTTGCAAGAGGAGTTGCAGGAGTTGTTGCAGGAATTTTTGCAGGAGGAGGAGCAGGAGTTGTTGCAGGAGTTGTTGCAGGGGGAGTTGCAGGAGTTATTGCAGGAGGGTTGCAGGAGTTGTTGCAGGAGGAGTTGCAGGAGTTGTTGTAGGACGAGTTGCAGGAGTTGTTGCAGGAGGAGTTGCAGGAGTTGTTGCAGGAGGAGTTGCAGGAGTTGTTGCAGGAGTTGTTGTAGGAGGAGTTACAGGAGGAGTTGCAGGAGTTGTTGCAGGAGCATTTACAGGAGTTGTTGCAGGAGCAGTTGCAGGAGTTGTTGCAGGAGGGGCTGCAGGAGTTGTTGCAGGACGAGTTGCAGGAGTTGTTGCAGGAGTTGTTGCAGGAGGAGTTGCAGGAGTTGTTGCAGGAGGAGTTGGAGGAGTCGTTGCAGGAGCGTTGCAGCAGTTGTTGCAGGAGGAGTTGCAGGAGTTATTGCAGGAGGAGTTGCAGGAGGAGTTGCAGAAGTTGTTGCAGGAGTTGTTGCAGGAGCTGTTGCAGGTGGAGTTGCAGGCAGATTTGCAAGAGTTGTTGCAGGAGTTGTTCCAGGTGGAGTTGCAGGAGCCGTTGCAGTAGTTGTTGCAGGAGGAGTTGTAGGAGTTGTTGCAGGAGGAGTTGCCGGAGTTGTTGCAGGAGCAGTTGCAGGAGTTGTTGCAGGAGGAGTTGCAGGAGGAGTTGCAGGAGTTATTGCAGGAGTTGTTGCAGAAGGAGTTGCAGGAGTTGTTTCAGGAGGAGTTGCAGGAGTTGTTGCAGGAGGAGTTGCAGGATGAGTTGCAGGAGTTGTTGCAAGAGTTGTTGCAGGAGGAGTTGCAGGAGTTGTTGCAGGAGGAGTTGCAGGAGTTGTTGCAGAAGTTGTTGCATGGGGTTTGCAGGAGTTATTGCAGGAGGAGTGGCAGGAGTTGTTGCAGGAGGAGTTGCAGTAGGAGTTGCAGCAGTTGTTGAAGGAGGAGTTGCAGGAGTTGTTGGAGGAGGAGTTGCAGGTGTTGTTGCAGGAGGAGTTGCATGAGTTGTTGCAGGAGTTGTTGCAGGAGAAGTTGCAGGAGTTGTTGCAGGAGGCGTTGAAGGAGGAGTTGAAGGATTTGTTGCAGGAGGAGTTGCAGGAGTTGTTGCAGGAGTTGTTGCAGGAGGAGGAGCAGGAGTTGTTGCAGGAGTTGTTGCAGGGTGAGTTGCAGGAGTTAATGCAGGAGGACTTGCAGGAGTCATTGCTTGAGGAGTTGCAGGAGTTGTTGCAGTTGGTGTTGCATGCAGATTTGCAAGATTTGTTGGAGGAGTTGTTGCAGGAGGAGTTGCAGGAGTTGTTGCAGGAGGAGTTGCAGGAGGAGTTGCAGGAGTTGTTGCAAGAGTTGTTGCAGGAGGAGTTACAGGCGTTGTTGCAGGAGGAGTTGCAGGAGTTGTTGCGGAAGTTGTTGCAGGAGGAGTTGCAGGAGTTGTTGCAGGAGTTGTTGCAGGAGTTGTTGTCGGATGAGTTACAGGAGGAGTTGCAGGAGGATTTACAGGAGTTGTTGCAGGCGGAGTTGCAGGAGTTGTTGCAGGCCTTGTTGCAGGAGTTGTTGCAGGAGTTGTTGTAGGATGAGTTACAGGAGGAGTTGCAGGAGTTGTTGCAGGAGGATTTACAGGAGTTGTTGCAGGTGGAGTTGCAGGAGTTGTTGCAGGAGGAGTTGCAGGAGTTGTTGCAGGACAAGTTGCAGGAGTTGTTGCAGGAGGAGTTGCAGGAGTTGTTGCAGAAGTTGTTGCAGGAGTTGTTGCAGGAGTTTTTGTAGGAGGAGTTACAGGAGGAGTTGCAGGAGTTGTTGCAGGAGCATTTACAGGTATTGTTGCGGGAGCAGTTGCAGGAGTTGTTGCAGGAGGAGCTGCAGGAGTTGTTGCAGGACGAGTTGCAGGAGTTGTTGCAGGAGTTGTTGCAGGAGTTGTTGCAGGAGGAGTTGCAGGAGTTGTTGCAGGAGGACTTGCAGGAGTCGTTGCAGGAGCGTTGCAGCAGTTGTTGCAGGAGGAGTTGCAGGAGTTGTTGCAGGAGGAGTTGCAGGAGTTGTTGCAGGAGGAGTTGCAGGAGGAGTTGCAGGAGTTGTTGCAAGAGTTATTGCAGGAGGAGTTGCAGGAGTTGTTGCAGGAGGAGTTGCAGGAGTTGTTGCAGAAGTTGTTGCATGAGTTGTTGCAGGAGTTGTTGCAGGAGGAGTTGCAGGAGTTGTTGCAGGAGTTGTTGCAGTAGGAGTTGCAGGAGTTGTTGCAGGAGGTGTAGCAGGAGTTGTTGCAAGAGGAGTTGCAGGAGTTGTTGCAGGAGGCGTTGAAGGAGGAGTTGAAGGATTTGTTGCAGGAGGTGTTGCAGGAGTTGTTGCAGGAGTTGTTGCAGCAGGAGGAGCAGGAGTTGTTGCAGGAGTTGTTGCAGGGTGAGTTGCAGGAGTTAATGCAGGAGGACTTGCAGGAGTCATTGCTTGAGGAGTTGCAGGAGTTGTTGCAGTTGGTGTTGCATGCGGATTTGCAAGATTTGTTGGAGGAGTTGTTGCAGGAGGAGTTGCAGGAGTTGTTGCAGGAGGAGTTGCAGGAGGAGTTGCAGGAGTTGTTGCAGGAGTTGTTGCAGGAGAAGTTGCAGGAGTTGTTGCAGGAGGCGTTGAAGGAGGAGTTGAAGGATTTGTTGCAGGAGGTGTTGCAGGAGTTGTTGCAGGAGTTGTTGCAGCAGGAGGAGCAGGAGTTGTTGCAGGAGTTGTTGCAGGGTGAGTTGCAGGAGTTAATGCAGGAGGACTTGCAGGAGTCATTGCTTGAGGAGTTGCAGGAGTTGTTGCAGTTGGTGTTGCATGCGGATTTGCAAGATTTGTTGGAGGAGTTGTTGCAGGAGGAGTTGCAGGAGTTGTTGCAGGAGGAGTTGCAGGAGGAGTTGCAGGAGTTGTTGCAAGAGTTGTTGCAGGAGCAGTTACAGGCGTTGTTGCAGGAGGAGTTGCAGGAGTTGTTGCAGAAGTTGTTGCAGGAGGAGTTGCAGGAGTTGTTGCAGGAGTTGTTGCAGGAGTTGTTGTCGGATGAGTTACAGGAGGAGTTGCAGGAGGATTTACAGGAGTTGCAGGCGGAGTTGCAGGAGTTGTTGCAGGCCTTGTTGCAGGAGTTGTTGCAGGAGTTGTTGTAGGATGAGTTACAGGAGGAGTTGCAGGAGTTGTTGCAGGAGGATTTACAGGAGTTGTTGCAGGCGGAGTTGCAGGAGTTGTTGCACAAGGAGTTGCAGGAGTTGTTGCAGGACGAGTTGCAGGAGTTGTTGCAGGAGGAGTTGCAGGAGTTGTTGCAGGAGTTGTTGCAGGAGTTGTTGCAGGAGTTTTTGTAGGAGGAGTTACAGGAGGAGTTGCAGGAGTTGTTGCAGGAGCATTTACAGGTATTGTTGCAGGAGCAGTTGCAGGAGTTGTTGCAGGAGGAGCTGCAGGAGTTGTTGCAGGACGAGTTGCAGGAGTTGTTGCAGGAGTTGTTGCAGGAGTTGTTGCAGGAGGACTTGCAGGAGTCGTTCAGGAGCGTTGCAGCAGTTGTTGCAGGAGGAGTTGCAGGAGTTGTTGCAGGAGGAGTTGCAGGAGTTGTTGCAGGAGGAGTTGCAGGAGGAGTTGCAGGAGTTGTTGCAAGAGTTGTTGCAGGAGGCGTTGCAGGAGTTGTTGCAAGAGTTGTTGCAGGAGGAGTTGCAGGAGTTGTTGCATGGGGGTTGCAGGAGTTATTGCAGGAGGAGTGGCAGGAGTTGTTGCAGGAGGAGTTGCAGTAGGAGTTGCAGCAGTTGTTGAAGTAGGAGTTGCAGGAGTTGTTGCAGGAGGAGTTGCAGGAGTTGTTGCAGGAGGTGTTGCAGGAGTTGTTGCAAGAGGAGTTGCAGGAGTTGTTGCAGGAATTTTTGCAGGAGGAGGAGCAGGAGTTGTTGCAGGAGTTGTTGCAGGGGGAGTTGCAGGAGTTATTGCAGGAGGGTTGCAGGAGTTGTTGCAGGAGGAGTTGCAGGAGTTGTTGCAGATGGTGTTGCATCCGGATTTGCAAGATTTGTTGGAGGAGTTGTTGCAGGAGGAGTTGCAGGAGTTGTTGCAGGAGGAGTTGCAGGAGGAGTTGCAGGAGTTGTTTCAAGAGTTGTTGCAGGAGGAGTTACAGGCATTGTTGCAGGAGGAGTTGCAGAAGTTGTTGCAGGAGGAGTTGCAGGAGTTGTTGCAGGAGTTGTTGTCGAATGAGTTACAGGAGGAGTTGCAGGAGGATTTACAGGAGTTGTTGCCGGCGGAGTTGCAGGAGTTGTTGCAGGCCTTGTTGCAGGAGTTGTTGCAGGAGTTGTTGTAGGATGAGTTACAGGAGGAGTTGCAGGAGTTGTTGCAGGAGGATTTACAGGAGTTGTTGCAGGCGGAGTTGCAGGAGTTGTTGCAGGAGGAGTTGCAGGAGTTGTTGCAGGACGAGTTGCAGGAGTTGTTGCAGGAGGAGTTGCAGGAGTTGTTGCAGGAGGAGTTGCAGGAGTTGTTGCAGGAGTTGTTGTAGGAGGAGTTACAGGAGGAGTTGCAGGAGTTGTTGCAGGAGCATTTACAGGAGTTGTTGCAGGAGCAGTTGCAGGAGTTGTTGCAGGAGGAGCTGCAGGAGTTGTTGCAGGACGAGTTGCAGGAGTTGTTGCAGGAGTTGTTGCAGGAGGAGTTGCAGGAGTTGTTGCAGGAGGAGTTGGAGGAGTCGTTGCAGGAGCGTTGCAACAGTTGTTGCAGGAGGAGATCCAGGAGTTATTGCAGGAGGAGTTGCAGGAGCTGTTGCAGGTGGAGTTGCAGGCAGATTTGCAAGCGTTGTTGCAGGAGTTGTTCCAGGTGGAGTTGCAGGAGTCGTTGCAGTAGTTGTTGCAGGAGGAGTTGTAGGAGTTGTTGCATGAGGAGTTGCCGGAGTTGTTGCAGGAGCAGTTGCAGGAGTTGTTGCAGGAGGAGTTGCAGGAGGAGTTGCAGGAGTTATTGCAGGAGTTGCTGCAGAAGGAGTTGCAGGAGTTGTTGCAGGAGGAGTTGCAGGAGTTGTTGCAGGAGGAGTTGCAGGAGGAGTTGCAGGAGTTGTTGCAAGAGTTGTTGCAGGAGGAGTTGCAGGAGTTGTTGCAGGAGGAGTTGCAGGAGTTGTTGCAGAAGTTGTTGGAGGAGGAGTTGCAGGAGTTGTTGCAGGAGGTGTTGCAGGAGTTGTTGCAAGAGTAGTTGCAGGAGTTGTTGCAGGAATTTTTGCAGGAGGAGGAGCAGGAGTTGTTGCAGGGGGAGTTGCAGGAGTTATTGCAGGAGGGGTTGCAGGAGTTGTTGCAGGAGGAGTTGCAGGAGTTGTTGCAGATGGGGTTGCATCCGGATTGCAAGATTTGTTGGAGGAGTTGTTGCAGGTGGAGTTGCAGGAGCTATTGCAGGAGGAGTTGCAGGTGTTGTTGCAGGAGGAGTTGCTTGAGTTGTTGCAGGAGTTGTTGTAGCAGGAGTTGCAGGAGTTGTTGCAGGAGGCGTTGAAGGAGGAGTTGCAGGATTTGTTGCAGGAGGAGTTGCAGGAGTTGTTGCAGGAGGAGGAGCAGGAGTTGTTGCAGGAGTTGTTGCAGGGGGAGTTGCAGGAGTTATTGCAGGAGGACTTGCAGGAGTCGTTGCTTGAGGAGTTGCAGGAGTTGTTGCAGTTGGTGTTGCATGCGGATTTGCAAGATTTGTTGGAGGAGTTGTTGCAGGAGGAGATGCAGGAGTTGTTGCAGGAGGAGTTGCAGGAGTTGTTGAAGGAGGAGTTGCAGGAGTTGTTGCAGGAGGAGTTGCAGGAGTTGTTGCAGGAGGTGTTGCAAGAGTTGTTGCAAGAGGAGTTGCAGGAGTTGTTGCAGTAATTTGTGCAGGAGGAGGAGCAGGAGTTGTTGCAGGGGGAGTTGCAGGAGTTATTGCAGGAGTGGTTGCAGGAGTTGTTGCAGGAGAAGTTGCAGGAGTTGTTGCAGATGGTGTTGCATCCGGAATTGCAAGATTTGTTGTAGGAGTTGTTGCAGGTGGAGCTGCAGGAGCTGTTGCAGGAGGAGTTGCAGGTGTTGTTGCAGGAGGAGTTGCATGAGTTGTTGCAGGAGAAGTTGCAGGAGTTGTTGCAGGAGGCGTTGAAGGAGGAGTTGAAGGATTTGTTGCAGGAGGAGTTGCAGGAGTTGTTGCAGGAGTTGTTGCAGGAGGAGGAGCAGGAGTTGTTGCAGGAGTTGTTGCAGGGTGAGTTGCAGGAGTTAATGCAGGAGGACTTGCAGGAGTCATTGCTTGAGGAGTTGCAGGAGTTGTTGCAGTTGGTGTTGCATGCGGATTTGAAAGATTTGTTGGAGGAGTTGTTGCAGGAGGAGTTGCAGGGGTTGTTGCAGGAGGAGTTGCAGGAGGAGTTGCAGGAGTTGTTGCAAGAGTTGTTGCAGGAGCAGTTACAGGCGTTGTTGCAGGAGGAGCTGCAGGAGTTGTTGCAGAAGTTGTTGCAGGAGGAGTTGCAGGAGTTGTTGCAGGAGTTGTTGCAGGAGTTGTTGTCGGATGAGTTACAGGAGGAGTTGCAGGAGGATTTACAGGAGTTGTTGCAGGCGGAGTTGCAGGAGTTGTTGCAGGCCTTGTTGCAGGAGTTGTTGCAGGAGTTGTTGTAGGATGAGTTACAGGAGGAGTTGCAGGAGTTGTTGCAGGAGGATTTACAGGAGTTGTTGCAGGCGGAGTTGCAGGAGTTGTTGCACAAGGAGTTGCAGGAGTTGTTGCAGGACGAGTTGCAGGAGTTGTTGCAGGAGGAGTTGCAGGAGTTGTTGCAGGAGGCGTTGAAGGAGGAGTTGAAGGATTTGTTGCAGGAGGTGTTGCAGGAGTTGTTGCAGGAGTTGTTGCAGCAGGAGGAGCAGGAGTTGTTGCAGGAGTTGTTGCAGGGTGAGTTGCAGGAGTTAATGCAGGAGGACTTGCAGGAGTCATTGCTTGAGGAGTTGCAGGAGTTGTTGCAGTTGGTGTTGCATGCGGATTTGCAAGATTTGTTGGAGGAGTTGTTGCAGGAGGAGTTGCAGGAGTTGTTGCAGGAGGAGTTGCAGGAGGAGTTGCAGGAGTTGTTGCAGGAGTTGTTGCAGGAGAAGTTGCAGGAGTTGTTGCAGGAGGCGTTGAAGGAGGAGTTGAAGGATTTGTTGCAGGAGGTGTTGCAGGAGTTGTTGCAGGAGTTGTTGCAGCAGGAGGAGCAGGAGTTGTTGCAGGAGTTGTTGCAGGGTGAGTTGCAGGAGTTAATGCAGGAGGACTTGCAGGAGTCATTGCTTGAGGAGTTGCAGGAGTTGTTGCAGTTGGTGTTGCATGCGGATTTGCAAGATTTGTTGGAGGAGTTGTTGCAGGAGGAGTTGCAGGAGTTGTTGCAGGAGGAGTTGCAGGAGGAGTTGCAGGAGTTGTTGCAAGAGTTGTTGCAGGAGCAGTTACAGGCGTTGTTGCAGGAGGAGTTGCAGGAGTTGTTGCAGAAGTTGTTGCAGGAGGAGTTGCAGGAGTTGTTGCAGGAGTTGTTGCAGGAGTTGTTGTCGGATGAGTTACAGGAGGAGTTGCAGGAGGATTTACAGGAGTTGCAGGCGGAGTTGCAGGAGTTGTTGCAGGCCTTGTTGCAGGAGTTGTTGCAGGAGTTGTTGTAGGATGAGTTACAGGAGGAGTTGCAGGAGTTGTTGCAGGAGGATTTACAGGAGTTGTTGCAGGCGGAGTTGCAGGAGTTGTTGCACAAGGAGTTGCAGGAGTTGTTGCAGGACGAGTTGCAGGAGTTGTTGCAGGAGGAGTTGCAGGAGTTGTTGCAGGAGTTGTTGCAGGAGTTGTTGCAGGAGTTTTTGTAGGAGGAGTTACAGGAGGAGTTGCAGGAGTTGTTGCAGGAGCATTTACAGGTATTGTTGCAGGAGCAGTTGCAGGAGTTGTTGCAGGAGGAGCTGCAGGAGTTGTTGCAGGACGAGTTGCAGGAGTTGTTGCAGGAGTTGTTGCAGGAGTTGTTGCAGGAGGACTTGCAGGAGTCGTTCAGGAGCGTTGCAGCAGTTGTTGCAGGAGGAGTTGCAGGAGTTGTTGCAGGAGGAGTTGCAGGAGTTGTTGCAGGAGGAGTTGCAGGAGGAGTTGCAGGAGTTGTTGCAAGAGTTGTTGCAGGAGGCGTTGCAGGAGTTGTTGCAAGAGTTGTTGCAGGAGGAGTTGCAGGAGTTGTTGCATGGGGGTTGCAGGAGTTATTGCAGGAGGAGTGGCAGGAGTTGTTGCAGGAGGAGTTGCAGTAGGAGTTGCAGCAGTTGTTGAAGTAGGAGTTGCAGGAGTTGTTGCAGGAGGAGTTGCAGGAGTTGTTGCAGGAGGTGTTGCAGGAGTTGTTGCAAGAGGAGTTGCAGGAGTTGTTGCAGGAATTTTTGCAGGAGGAGGAGCAGGAGTTGTTGCAGGAGTTGTTGCAGGGGGAGTTGCAGGAGTTATTGCAGGAGGGTTGCAGGAGTTGTTGCAGGAGGAGTTGCAGGAGTTGTTGCAGATGGTGTTGCATCCGGATTTGCAAGATTTGTTGGAGGAGTTGTTGCAGGAGGAGTTGCAGGAGTTGTTGCAGGAGGAGTTGCAGGAGGAGTTGCAGGAGTTGTTGCAAGAGTTGTTGCAGGAGGAGTTACAGGCATTGTTGCAGGAGGAGTTGCAGAAGTTGTTGCAGGAGGAGTTGCAGGAGTTGTTGCAGGAGTTGTTGTCGAATGAGTTACAGGAGGAGTTGCAGGAGGATTTACAGGAGTTGTTGCCGGCGGAGTTGCAGGAGTTGTTGCAGGCCTTGTTGCAGGAGTTGTTGCAGGAGTTGTTGTAGGATGAGTTACAGGAGGAGTTGCAGGAGTTGTTGCAGGAGGATTTACAGGAGTTGTTGCAGGCGGAGTTGCAGGAGTTGTTGCAGGAGGAGTTGCAGGAGTTGTTGCAGGACGAGTTGCAGGAGTTGTTGCAGGAGGAGTTGCAGGAGTTGTTGCAGGAGGAGTTGCAGGAGTTGTTGCAGGAGTTGTTGTAGGAGGAGTTACAGGAGGAGTTGCAGGAGTTGTTGCAGGAGCATTTACAGGAGTTGTTGCAGGAGCAGTTGCAGGAGTTGTTGCAGGAGGAGCTGCAGGAGTTGTTGCAGGACGAGTTGCAGGAGTTGTTGCAGGAGTTGTTGCAGGAGGAGTTGCAGGAGTTGTTGCAGGAGGAGTTGGAGGAGTCGTTGCAGGAGCGTTGCAACAGTTGTTGCAGGAGGAGATCCAGGAGTTATTGCAGGAGGAGTTGCAGGAGCTGTTGCAGGTGGAGTTGCAGGCAGATTTACAAGCGTTGTTGCAGGAGTTGTTCCAGGTGGAGTTGCAGGAGTCGTTGCAGTAGTTGTTGCAGGAGGAGTTGTAGGAGTTGTTGCATGAGGAGTTGCCGGAGTTGTTGCAGGAGCAGTTGCAGGAGTTGTTGCAGGAGGAGTTGCAGGAGGAGTTGCAGGAGTTATTGCAGGAGTTGCTGCAGAAGGAGTTGCAGGAGTTGTTGCAGGAGGAGTTGCAGGAGTTGTTGCAGGAGGAGTTGCAGGAGGAGTTGCAGGAGTTGTTGCAAGAGTTGTTGCAGGAGGAGTTGCAGGAGTTGTTGCAGGAGGAGTTGCAGGAGTTGTTGCAGAAGTTGTTGGAGGAGGAGTTGCAGGAGTTGTTGCAGGAGGTGTTGCAGGAGTTGTTGCAAGAGTAGTTGCAGGAGTTGTTGCAGGAATTTTTGCAGGAGGAGGAGCAGGAGTTGTTGCAGGGGGAGTTGCAGGAGTTATTGCAGGAGGGGTTGCAGGAGTTGTTGCAGGAGGAGTTGCAGGAGTTGTTGCAGATGGGGTTGCATCCGGATTGCAAGATTTGTTGGAGGAGTTGTTGCAGGTGGAGTTGCAGGAGCTATTGCAGGAGGAGTTGCAGGTGTTGTTGCAGGAGGAGTTGCTTGAGTTGTTGCAGGAGTTGTTGTAGCAGGAGTTGCAGGAGTTGTTGCAGGAGGCGTTGAAGGAGGAGTTGCAGGATTTGTTGCAGGAGGAGTTGCAGGAGTTGTTGCAGGAGGAGGAGCAGGAGTTGTTGCAGGAGTTGTTGCAGGGGGAGTTGCAGGAGTTATTGCAGGAGGACTTGCAGGAGTCGTTGCTTGAGGAGTTGCAGGAGTTGTTGCAGTTGGTGTTGCATGCGGATTTGCAAGATTTGTTGGAGGAGTTGTTGCAGGAGGAGATGCAGGAGTTGTTGCAGGAGGAGTTGCAGGAGTTGTTGAAGGAGGAGTTGCAGGAGTTGTTGCAGGAGGAGTTGCAGGAGTTGTTGCAGGAGGTGTTGCAAGAGTTGTTGCAAGAGGAGTTGCAGGAGTTGTTGCAGTAATTTGTGCAGGAGGAGGAGCAGGAGTTGTTGCAGGGGGAGTTGCAGGAGTTATTGCAGGAGTGGTTGCAGGAGTTGTTGCAGGAGAAGTTGCAGGAGTTGTTGCAGATGGTGTTGCATCCGGAATTGCAAGATTTGTTGTAGGAGTTGTTGCAGGTGGAGCTGCAGGAGCTGTTGCAGGAGGAGTTGCAGGTGTTGTTGCAGGAGGAGTTGCATGAGTTGTTGCAGGAGAAGTTGCAGGAGTTGTTGCAGGAGGCGTTGAAGGAGGAGTTGAAGGATTTGTTGCAGGAGGAGTTGCAGGAGTTGTTGCAGGAGTTGTTGCAGGAGGAGGAGCAGGAGTTGTTGCAGGAGTTGTTGCAGGGTGAGTTGCAGGAGTTAATGCAGGAGGACTTGCAGGAGTCATTGCTTGAGGAGTTGCAGGAGTTGTTGCAGTTGGTGTTGCATGCGGATTTGAAAGATTTGTTGGAGGAGTTGTTGCAGGAGGAGTTGCAGGGGTTGTTGCAGGAGGAGTTGCAGGAGGAGTTGCAGGAGTTGTTGCAAGAGTTGTTGCAGGAGCAGTTACAGGCGTTGTTGCAGGAGGAGTTGCAGGAGTTGTTGCAGAAGTTGTTGCAGGAGGAGTTGCAGGAGTTGTTGCAGGAGTTGTTGCAGGAGTTGTTGTCGGATGAGTTACAGGAGGAGTTGCAGGAGGATTTACAGGAGTTGTTGCAGGCGGAGTTGCAGGAGTTGTTGCAGGCCTTGTTGCAGGAGTTGTTGCAGGAGTTGTTGTAGGATGAGTTACAGGAGGAGTTGCAGGAGTTGTTGCAGGAGGATTTACAGGAGTTGTTGCAGGCGGAGTTGCAGGAGTTGTTGCACAAGGAGTTGCAGGAGTTGTTGCAGGACGAGTTGCAGGAGTTGTTGCAGGAGGAGTTGCAGGAGTTGTTGCAGGAGTTGTTGCAGGAGTTGTTGCAGGGGTTTTTGTAGGAGGAGTTACAGGAGGAGTTGCAGGAGTTGTTGCAGGAGCATTTACAGGTATTGTTGCAGGAGCAGTTGCAGGAGTTGTTGCAGGAGGAGCTGCAGGAGTTGTTGCAGGACGAGTTGCAGGAGTTGTTGCAGGAGTTGTTGCAGGAGTTGTTGTCGGATGAGTTACAGGAGGAGTTGCAGGAGGATTTACAGGAGTTGCTGCAGGCGGAGTTGCAGGAGTTGTTGCAGGAGGACTTGCAGGAGTCGTTCAGGAGCGTTGCAGCAGTTGTTGCAGGAGGAGTTGCAGGAGTTGTTGCAGGAGGAGCTGCAGGAGTTGTTGCAGGACGAGTTGCAGGAGTTGTTGCAGGAGTTGTTGCAGGAGTTGTTGCAGGAGGAGTTGCAGGAGTTGTTGCAGGAGGTGTTGCAAGAGTTGTTGCAAGAGGAGTTGCAGGAGTTGTTGCAGTAATTTGTGCAGGAGGAGGAGCAGGAGTTGTTGCAGGGGGAGTTGCAGGAGTTATTGCAGGAGTGGTTGCAGGAGTTGTTGCAGGAGAAGTTGCAGGAGTTGTTGCAGATGGTGTTGCATCCGGAATTGCAAGATTTGTTGTAGGAGTTGTTGCAGGTGGAGCTGCAGGAGCTGTTGCAGGAGTAGTTGCAGGTGTTGTTGCAGGAGGAGTTGCATGAGTTGTTGCAGGAGAAGTTGCAGGAGTTGTTGCAGGAGGCGTTGAAGGAGGAGTTGAAGGATTTGTTGCAGGAGGAGTTGCAGGAGTTGTTGCAGGAGTTGTTGCAGGAGGAGGAGCAGGAGTTGTTGCAGGAGTTGTTGCAGGGTGAGTTGCAGGAGTTAATGCAGGAGGACTTGCAGGAGTCATTGCTTGAGGAGTTGCAGGAGTTGTTGCAGTTGGTGTTGCATGCGGATTTGAAAGATTTGTTGGAGGAGTTGTTGCAGGAGGAGTTGCAGGGGTTGTTGCAGGAGGAGTTGCAGGAGGAGTTGCAGGAGTTGTTGCAAGAGTTGTTGCAGGAGCAGTTACAGGCGTTGTTGCAGGAGGAGTTGCAGGAGTTGTTGCAGAAGTTGTTGCAGGAGGAGTTGCAGGAGTTGTTGCAGGAGTTGTTGCAGGAGTTGTTGTCGGATGAGTTACAGGAGGAGTTGCAGGAGGATTTACAGGAGTTGTTGCAGGCGGAGTTGCAGGAGTTGTTGCAGGCCTTGTTGCAGGAGTTGTTGCAGGAGTTGTTGTAGGATGAGTTACAGGAGGAGTTGCAGGAGTTGTTGCAGGAGGATTTACAGGAGTTGTTGCAGGCGGAGTTGCAGGAGTTGTTGCACAAGGAGTTGCAGGAGTTGTTGCAGGACGAGTTGCAGGAGTTGTTGCAGGAGGAGTTGCAGGAGTTGTTGCAGGAGTTGTTGCAGGAGTTGTTGCAGGGGTTTTTGTAGGAGGAGTTACAGGAGGAGTTGCAGGAGTTGTTGCAGGAGCATTTACAGGTATTGTTGCAGGAGCAGTTGCAGGAGTTGTTGCAGGAGGAGCTGCAGGAGTTGTTGCAGGACGAGTTGCAGGAGTTGTTGCAGGAGTTGTTGCAGGAGTTGTTGTCGGATGAGTTACAGGAGGAGTTGCAGGAGGATTTACAGGAGTTGCTGCAGGCGGAGTTGCAGGAGTTGTTGCAGGAGGACTTGCAGGAGTCGTTCAGGAGCGTTGCAGCAGTTGTTGCAGGAGGAGTTGCAGGAGTTGTTGCAGGAGGAGCTGCAGGAGTTGTTGCAGGACGAGTTGCAGGAGTTGTTGCAGGAGTTGTTGCAGGAGTTGTTGCAGGAGGAGTTGCAGGAGTTGTTGCAGGAGGACTTGCAGGAGTCGTTGCAGGAGCGTTGCAGCAGTTGTTGCAGGAGGAGTTGCAGGAGTTGTTGCAGGAGGAGTTGCAGGAGTTGTTGCAGGAGGAGTTGCAGGAGTTGTTGCAGGAGGAGTTGCAGGAGGAGTTGCAGGAGTTGTTGCAAGAGTTGTTGCAGGAGGAGTTGCAGGAGTTGTTGCAGGAGGAGTTGCAGGAGTTGTTGCAGAAGTTGTTGCATGGGGGTTGCAGGAGTTATTGCAGGAGGAGTGGCAGGAGTTGTTGCAGGAGGAGTTGCAGTAGGAGTTGCAGCAGTTGTTGAAGGAGGAGTTGCAGGAGTTGTTGCAGGAGGAGTTGCAGGAGTTGTTGCAGGAGGTGTTGCAGGAGTTGTTGCAAGAGGAGTTGCAGGAGTTGTTGCAGGAATTTTTGCAGGAGGAGGAGCAGGAGTTGTTGCAGGAGTTGTTGCAGGGGGAGTTGCAGGAGTTATTGCAGGAGGGTTGCAGGAGTTGTTGCAGGAGGAGTTGCAGGAGTTGTTGTAGGACGAGTTGCAGGAGTTGTTGCAGGAGGAGTTGCAGGAGTTGTTGCAGGAGGAGTTGCAGGAGTTGTTGCAGGAGTTGTTGTAGGAGGAGTTACAGGAGGAGTTGCAGGAGTTGTTGCAGGAGCATTTACAGGAGTTGTTGCAGGAGCAGTTGCAGGAGTTGTTGCAGGAGGGGCTGCAGGAGCTGTTGCAGGACGAGTTGCAGGAGTTGTTGCAGGAGTTGTTGCAGGAGGAGTTGCAGGAGTTGTTGCAGGAGGAGTTGGAGGAGTCGTTGCAGGAGCGTTGCAGCAGTTGTTGCAAGAGTTGTTGCAGGAGTTATTGCAGGAGGAGTTGCAGGAGGAGTCGCAGAAGTTGTTGCAGGAGTTGTTGCAGGAGCTGTTGCAGGTGGAGTTGCAGGCAGATTTGCAAGAGTTGTTGCAGGAGTTGTTCCAGGTGGAGTTGCAGGAGTCGTTGCAGTAGTTGTTGCAGGAGGAGTTGTAGGAGTTGTTGCAGGAGGAGTTGCCGGAGTTGTTGCAGGAGCAGTTGCAGGAGTTGTTGCAGGAGGAGTTGCAGGAGGAGTTGCAGGAGGAGTTGCAGGAGTTGTTGCAGGAGGAGTTGCAGGAGGAGTTGCAGGAGTTGTTGCAAGAGTTGTTGCAGGAGGAGTTGCAGGAGTTGTTGCAGGAGGAGTTGCAGGAGTTGTTTCAGAAGTTGTTGCATGGGGGTTGCAGGAGTTATTGCAGGAGGAGTGGCAGGAGTTGTTGCAGGAGGAGTTGCAGTAGGAGTTGCAGCAGTTGTTGAAGGAGGAGTTGCAGGAGTTGTTGGAGGAGGAGTTGCAGGTGTTGTTGCAGGAGGAGTTGCATGAGTTGTTGCAGGAGTTGTTGCAGGAGAAGTTGCAGGAGTTGTTGCAGGAGGCGTTGAAGGAGGAGTTGAAGGATTTGTTGCAGGAGGAGTTGCAGGAGTTGTTGCAGGAGTTGTTGCAGGAGGAGGAGCAGGAGTTGTTGCAGGAGTTGTTGCAGGGTGAGTTGCAGGAGTTAATGCAGGAGGACTTGCAGGAGTCATTGCTTGAGGAGTTGCAGGAGTTGTTGCAGTTGGTGTTGCATGCGGATTTGCAAGATTTGTTGGAGGAGTTGTTGCAGGAGGAGTTGCAGGAGTTGTTGCAGGAGGAGTTGCAGGAGGAGTTGCAGGAGTTGTTGCAAGAGTTGTTGCAGGAGGAGTTACAGGCGTTGTTGCAGGAGGAGTTGCAGGAGTTGTTGCAGAAGTTGTTGCAGGAGGAGTTGCAGGAGTTGTTGCAGGAGTTGTTGCAGGAGTTGTTGTCGGATGAGTTACAGGAGGAGTTGCAGGAGGATTTACAGGAGTTGTTGCAGGCGGAGTTGCAGGAGTTGTTGCAAGCCTTGTTGCAGGAGTTGTTGTAGGATGAGTTACAGGAGGAGTTGCAGGAGTTGTTGCAGGAGGATTTACAGGAGTTGTTGCAGGCGGAGTTGCAGGAGTTGTTGCAGGAGGAGTTGCAGGAGTTGTTGCAGGACAAGTTGCAGGAGTTGTTGCAGGAGGAGTTGCAGGAGTTGTTGCAGGAGTTGTTGCAGGAGTTGTTGCAGGAGTTTTTGTAGGAGGAGTTACAGGATGAGTTGCAGGAGTTGTTGCAGGAGCATTTACAGGTATCGTTGCGGGAGCAGTTGCAGGAGTTGTTGCAGGAGGAGCTGCAGGAGTTATTGCAGGAAGAGTTGCAGGAGTTGTTGCAGGAGTTGTTGCAGGAGTTGTTGCAGGAGGAGTTGCAGGAGTTGTTGCAGGAGGAGTTGCAAGAGTTGTTGCAGAAGGAGTTGCAGGAGTTGTTGCAGGAGGAGTTGCAGGAGTTGTTGCAGAAGTTGTTGCATGGGGGTTGCAGGAGTTATTGCAGGAGGAGTGGCAGGAGTTGTTGCAGTAGGAGTTGCAGCAGTTGTTGAAGGAGGAGTTGCAGGAGTTGTTGCAGGAGGAGTTGCAGGAGTTGTTGCAGGAGGTGTTGCAGGAGTCGTTGCAAGAGGAGTTGCATGAGTTGTTGCAGGAATTTTTGCAGGAGGAGGAGCAGGAGTTGTTGCAGGAGTTGTTGCAGGGGGAGTTGCAGGAGTTATTGCAGGAGGGTTGCAGGAGTTGTTGCAGGAGGAGTTGCAGGAGTTGTTGCAGATGGTGTTGCATCCGGATTTTCAAGATTTGTTGGAGGAGTTGTTGCAGGAGGAGTTGCAGGAGTTGTTGCAGGAGGAGTTGCAGGAGGAGTTGCAGGAGTTGTTGCAAGCGTTGTTGCAGGAGGAGTTACAGGCGTTGTTGCAGGAGGAGTTGCAGAAGTTGTTGCAGGAGGAGTTGCAGGAGTTGTTGCAGGAGTTGTTGTCGGAGGAGTTACAGGAGGTGTTGCAGGAGGATTTACAGGAGTTGTTGCCGGCGGAGTTGCAGGAGTTGTTGCAGGCCTTGTTGCAGGAGTTGTTGCAGGAGTTGTTGTAGGATGAGTTACAGGAGGAGTTGCAGGAGTTGTTGCAGGAGGATTTACAGGAGTTGTTGCAGGCGGAGTTGCAGGAGTTGTTGCAGGAGGAGTTGCAGGAGTTGTTGCAGGACGAGTTGCAGGAGTTGTTGCAGGAGGAGTTGCAGGGGTTGTTGCAGGAGGAGTTGCAGGAGTTGTTGCAGGAGTTGTTGTAGGAGGAGTTACAGGAGGAGTTGCAGGAGTTGTTGCAGGAGCATTTACAGGAGTTGTTGCAGGAGCAGTTGCAGGAGTTGTTGCAGGAGGAGCTGCAGGAGTTGTTGCAGGACGAGCTGCAGGAGTTGTTGCAGGAGTTGTTGCAGGAGTTGTTGCAGGAGGCGTTGCAGGAGTTGTTGCAGGAGGACTTGCAGGAGTCGCTCAGGAGCGTTGCAGCAGTTGTTGCAGGAGGAGTTGCAGGAGTTGTTGCAGGAGGAGTTGCAGGAGTTGTTGCAGGAGGAGTTGCAGGAGTTGTTGCAAGAGTTGTTGCAGGAGGAGTTGCAGGAGTTGTTGCAGGAGGAGTTGCAGGAGTTGTTGCAAGAGTTGTTGCTGGAGCAGTTACAGGCGTTGTTGCAGGAGGAGTTGCAGGAGTTGTTGCAGAAGTTGTTGCAGGAGTTGTTGCAGGAGTTGTTGCAGGAGTTGTTGCAGGAGTTTTTGTAGGAGGCGTTACAGGAGGAGTTGCAGGAGTTGTTGCAGGAGCATTTACAGGTATTGTTGCAGGAGCAGTTGCAGGAGTTGTTGCAGGAGGAGCTGCAGGAGTTGTTGCAGGACGAGTTGCAGGAGTTGTTGCAGGAGTTGTTGCAGGAGGAGTTGCAGGAGTTGTTGCAGGAGGAGTTGGAGGAGTCGTTGCAGGAGCGTTGCAACAGTTGTTGCAGGAGGAGTTGCAGGAGTTATTGCAGGAGGAGTTGCAGGAGGAGTTGCAGGAGTTGTTGCAAGAGTTGTTGCAGGAGCAGTTACAGGCGTTGTTGCAGGAGGAGTTGCAGGAGTTGTTGCAGGAGGCGTTGAAGGAGGAGTTGCAGGATTTGTTGCAGGAGGAGTTGCAGGAGTTGTTGCAGGAGGAGGAGCAGGAGTTGTTGCAGGAGTTGTTGCAGGGGGAGTTGCAGGAGTTATTGCAGGAGGACTTGCAGGAGTCGTTGCTTGAGGAGTTGCAGGAGTTGTTGCAGTTGGTGTTGCATGCGGATTTGCAAGATTTGTTGGAGGAGTTGTTGCAGGAGGAGATGCAGGAGTTGTTGCAGGAGGAGTTGCAGGAGTTGTTGAAGGAGGAGTTGCAGGAGTTGTTGCAGGAGGAGTTGCAGGAGTTGTTGCAGGAGGTGTTGCAAGAGTTGTTGCAAGAGGAGTTGCAGGAGTTGTTGCAGTAATTTGTGCAGGAGGAGGAGCAGGAGTTGTTGCAGGGGGAGTTGCAGGAGTTATTGCAGGAGTGGTTGCAGGAGTTGTTGCAGGAGAAGTTGCAGGAGTTGTTGCAGATGGTGTTGCATCCGGAATTGCAAGATTTGTTGTAGGAGTTGTTGCAGGTGGAGCTGCAGGAGCTGTTGCAGGAGGAGTTGCAGGTGTTGTTGCAGGAGGAGTTGCATGAGTTGTTGCAGGAGAAGTTGCAGGAGTTGTTGCAGGAGGCGTTGAAGGAGGAGTTGAAGGATTTGTTGCAGGAGGAGTTGCAGGAGTTGTTGCAGGAGTTGTTGCAGGAGGAGGAGCAGGAGTTGTTGCAGGAGTTGTTGCAGGGTGAGTTGCAGGAGTTAATGCAGGAGGACTTGCAGGAGTCATTGCTTGAGGAGTTGCAGGAGTTGTTGCAGTTGGTGTTGCATGCGGATTTGAAAGATTTGTTGGAGGAGTTGTTGCAGGAGGAGTTGCAGGGGTTGTTGCAGGAGGAGTTGCAGGAGGAGTTGCAGGAGTTGTTGCAAGAGTTGTTGCAGGAGCAGTTACAGGCGTTGTTGCAGGAGGAGTTGCAGGAGTTGTTGCAGAAGTTGTTGCAGGAGGAGTTGCAGGAGTTGTTGCAGGAGTTGTTGCAGGAGTTGTTGTCGGATGAGTTACAGGAGGAGTTGCAGGAGGATTTACAGGAGTTGTTGCAGGCGGAGTTGCAGGAGTTGTTGCAGGCCTTGTTGCAGGAGTTGTTGCAGGAGTTGTTGTAGGATGAGTTACAGGAGGAGTTGCAGGAGTTGTTGCAGGAGGATTTACAGGAGTTGTTGCAGGCGGAGTTGCAGGAGTTGTTGCACAAGGAGTTGCAGGAGTTGTTGCAGGACGAGTTGCAGGAGTTGTTGCAGGAGGAGTTGCAGGAGTTGTTGCAGGACGAGTTGCAGGAGTTGTTGCAGGGGTTTTTGTAGGAGGAGTTACAGGAGGAGTTGCAGGAGTTGTTGCAGGAGCATTTACAGGTATTGTTGCAGGAGCAGTTGCAGGAGTTGTTGCAGGAGGAGCTGCAGGAGTTGTTGCAGGACGAGTTGCAGGAGTTGTTGCAGGAGTTGTTGCAGGAGTTGTTGTCGGATGAGTTACAGGAGGAGTTGCAGGAGGATTTACAGGAGTTGCTGCAGGCGGAGTTGCAGGAGTTGTTGCAGGAGGACTTGCAGGAGTCGTTCAGGAGCGTTGCAGCAGTTGTTGCAGGAGGAGTTGCAGGAGTTGTTGCAGGAGGAGCTGCAGGAGTTGTTGCAGGACGAGTTGCAGGAGTTGTTGCAGGAGTTGTTGCAGGAGTTGTTGCAGGAGGAGTTGCAGGAGTTGTTGCAGGAGGACTTGCAGGAGTCGTTGCAGGAGCGTTGCAGCAGTTGTTGCAGGAGGAGTTGCAGGAGTTGTTGCAGGAGGAGTTGCAGGAGTTGTTGCAGGAGGAGTTGCAGGAGTTGTTGCAGGAGGAGTTGCAGGAGGAGTTGCAGGAGTTGTTGCAAGAGTTGTTGCAGGAGGAGTTGCAGGAGTTGTTGCAGGAGGAGTTGCAGGAGTTGTTGCAGAAGTTGTTGCATGGGGGTTGCAGGAGTTATTGCAGGAGGAGTGGCAGGAGTTGTTGCAGGAGGAGTTGCAGTAGGAGTTGCAGCAGTTGTTGAAGGAGGAGTTGCAGGAGTTGTTGCAGGAGGAGTTGCAGGAGTTGTTGCAGGAGGTGTTGCAGGAGTTGTTGCAAGAGGAGTTGCAGGAGTTGTTGCAGGAATTTTTGCAGGAGGAGGAGCAGGAGTTGTTGCAGGAGTTGTTGCAGGGGGAGTTGCAGGAGTTATTGCAGGAGGGTTGCAGGAGTTGTTGCAGGAGGAGTTGCAGGAGTTGTTGTAGGACGAGTTGCAGGAGTTGTTGCAGGAGGAGTTGCAGGAGTTGTTGCAGGAGGAGTTGCAGGAGTTGTTGCAGGAGTTGTTGTAGGAGGAGTTACAGGAGGAGTTGCAGGAGTTGTTGCAGGAGCATTTACAGGAGTTGTTGCAGGAGCAGTTGCAGGAGTTGTTGCAGGAGGGGCTGCAGGAGCTGTTGCAGGACGAGTTGCAGGAGTTGTTGCAGGAGTTGTTGCAGGAGGAGTTGCAGGAGTTGTTGCAGGAGGAGTTGGAGGAGTCGTTGCAGGAGCGTTGCAGCAGTTGTTGCAGGAGTTGTTGCAGGAGTTATTGCAGGAGGAGTTGCAGGAGGAGTCGCAGAAGTTGTTGCAGGAGTTGTTGCAGGAGCTGTTGCAGGTGGAGTTGCAGGCAGATTTGCAAGAGTTGTTGCAGGAGTTGTTCCAGGTGGAGTTGCAGGAGTCGTTGCAGTAGTTGTTGCAGGAGGAGTTGTAGGAGTTGTTACAGGAGGAGTTGCCGGAGTTGTTGCAGGAGCAGTTGCAGGAGTTGTTGCAGGAGGAGTTGCAGGAGGAGTTGCAGGAGGAGTTGCAGGAGTTGTTGCAGGAGGAGTTGCAGGAGGAGTTGCAGGAGTTGTTGCAAGAGTTGTTGCAGGAGGAGTTGCAGGAGTTGTTGCAGGAGGAGTTGCAGGAGTTGTTTCAGAAGTTGTTGCATGGGGGTTGCAGGAGTTATTGCAGGAGGAGTGGCAGGAGTTGTTGCAGGAGGAGTTGCAGTAGGAGTTGCAGCAGTTGTTGAAGGAGGAGTTGCAGGAGTTGTTGGAGGAGGAGTTGCAGGTGTTGTTGCAGGAGGAGTTGCATGAGTTGTTGCAGGAGTTGTTGCAGGAGAAGTTGCAGGAGTTGTTGCAGGAGGCGTTGAAGGAGGAGTTGAAGGATTTGTTGCAGGAGGAGTTGCAGGAGTTGTTGCAGGAGTTGTTGCAGGAGGAGGAGCAGGAGTTGTTGCAGGAGTTGTTGCAGGGTGAGTTGCAGGAGTTAATGCAGGAGGACTTGCAGGAGTCATTGCTTGAGGAGTTGCAG
The DNA here is from genome assembly GCF_044704955.1 of Pristiophorus japonicus. Taxonomy (NCBI): domain Eukaryota; kingdom Metazoa; phylum Chordata; class Chondrichthyes; family Pristiophoridae; genus Pristiophorus; species Pristiophorus japonicus. The sequence goes on along the minus strand of NW_027253095.1, from coordinate 325,351 downwards.
GAGTTGTTGCAGTTGGTGTTGCATGCGGATTTGCAAGATTTGTTGGAGGAGTTGTTGCAGGAGGAGTTGCAGGAGTTGTTGCAGGAGGAGTTGCAGGAGGAGTTGCAGGAGTTGTTGCAAGAGTTGTTGCAGGAGGAGTTACAGGCGTTGTTGCAGGAGGAGTTGCAGGAGTTGTTGCAGAAGTTGTTGCAGGAGGAGTTGCAGGAGTTGTTGCAGGAGTTGTTGCAGGAGTTGTTGTCGGATGAGTTACAGGAGGAGTTGCAGGAGGATTTACAGGAGTTGTTGCAGGCGGAGTTGCAGGAGTTGTTGCAAGCCTTGTTGCAGGAGTTGTTGCAGGAGTTGTTGTAGGATGAGTTACAGGAGGAGTTGCAGGAGTTGTTGCAGGAGGAGCTGCAGGAGTTGTTGCAGGACGAGTTGCAGGAGTTGTTGCAGGAGTTGTTGCAGGAGTTGTTGCAGGAGGAGTTGCAGGAGTTGTTGCAGGAGGACTTGCAGGAGTCGTTGCAGGAGCGTTGCAGCAGTTGTTGCAGGAGGAGTTGCAGGAGTTGTTGCAGGAGGAGTTGCAGGAGTTGTTGCAGGAGGAGTTGCAGGAGTTGTTGCAGGAGGAGTTGCAGGAGGAGTTGCAGGAGTTGTTGCAAGAGTTGTTGCAGGAGGAGTTGCAGGAGTTGTTGCAGGAGGAGTTGCAGGAGTTGTTGCAGAAGTTGTTGCATGGGGGTTGCAGGAGTTATTGCAGGAGGAGTGGCAGGAGTTGTTGCAGGAGGAGTTGCAGTAGGAGTTGCAGCAGTTGTTGAAGGAGGAGTTGCAGGAGTTGTTGCAGGAGGAGTTGCAGGAGTTGTTGCAGGAGGTGTTGCAGGAGTTGTTGCAAGAGGAGTTGCAGGAGTTGTTGCAGGAATTTTTGCAGGAGGAGGAGCAGGAGTTGTTGCAGGAGTTGTTGCAGGGGGAGTTGCAGGAGTTATTGCAGGAGGGTTGCAGGAGTTGTTGCAGGAGGAGTTGCAGGAGTTGTTGTAGGACGAGTTGCAGGAGTTGTTGCAGGAGGAGTTGCAGGAGTTGTTGCAGGAGGAGTTGCAGGAGTTGTTGCAGGAGTTGTTGTAGGAGGAGTTACAGGAGGAGTTGCAGGAGTTGTTGCAGGAGCATTTACAGGAGTTGTTGCAGGAGCAGTTGCAGGAGTTGTTGCAGGAGGGGCTGCAGGAGCTGTTGCAGGACGAGTTGCAGGAGTTGTTGCAGGAGTTGTTGCAGGAGGAGTTGCAGGAGTTGTTGCAGGAGGAGTTGGAGGAGTCGTTGCAGGAGCGTTGCAGCAGTTGTTGCAGGAGTTGTTGCAGGAGTTATTGCAGGAGGAGTTGCAGGAGGAGTCGCAGAAGTTGTTGCAGGAGTTGTTGCAGGAGCTGTTGCAGGTGGAGTTGCAGGCAGATTTGCAAGAGTTGTTGCAGGAGTTGTTCCAGGTGGAGTTGCAGGAGTCGTTGCAGTAGTTGTTGCAGGAGGAGTTGTAGGAGTTGTTGCAGGAGGAGTTGCCGGAGTTGTTGCAGGAGCAGTTGCAGGAGTTGTTGCAGGAGGAGTTGCAGGAGGAGTTGCAGGAGGAGTTGCAGGAGTTGTTGCAGGAGGAGTTGCAGGAGGAGTTGCAGGAGTTGTTGCAAGAGTTGTTGCAGGAGGAGTTGCAGGAGTTGTTGCAGGAGGAGTTGCAGGAGTTGTTTCAGAAGTTGTTGCATGGGGGTTGCAGGAGTTATTGCAGGAGGAGTGGCAGGAGTTGTTGCAGGAGGAGTTGCAGTAGGAGTTGCAGCAGTTGTTGAAGGAGGAGTTGCAGGAGTTGTTGGAGGAGGAGTTGCAGGTGTTGTTGCAGGAGGAGTTGCATGAGTTGTTGCAGGAGTTGTTGCAGGAGAAGTTGCAGGAGTTGTTGCAGGAGGCGTTGAAGGAGGAGTTGAAGGATTTGTTGCAGGAGGAGTTGCAGGAGTTGTTGCAGGAGTTGTTGCAGGAGGAGGAGCAGGAGTTGTTGCAGGAGTTGTTGCAGGGTGAGTTGCAGGAGTTAATGCAGGAGGACTTGCAGGAGTCATTGCTTGAGGAGTTGCAGGAGTTGTTGCAGTTGGTGTTGCATGCGGATTTGCAAGATTTGTTGGAGGAGTTGTTGCAGGAGGAGTTGCAGGAGTTGTTGCAGGAGGAGTTGCAGGAGGAGTTGCAGGAGTTGTTGCAAGAGTTGTTGCAGGAGGAGTTACAGGCGTTGTTGCAGGAGGAGTTGCAGGAGTTGTTGCAGAAGTTGTTGCAGGAGGAGTTGCAGGAGTTGTTGCAGGAGTTGTTGCAGGAGTTGTTGTCGGATGAGTTACAGGAGGAGTTGCAGGAGGATTTACAGGAGTTGTTGCAGGCGGAGTTGCAGGAGTTGTTGCAAGCCTTGTTGCAGGAGTTGTTGCAGGAGTTGTTGTAGGATGAGTTACAGGAGGAGTTGCAGGAGTTGTTGCAGGAGGATTTACAGGAGTTGTTGCAGGCGGAGTTGCAGGAGTTGTTGCAGGAGGAGTTGCAGGAGTTGTTGCAGGACAAGTTGCAGGAGTTGTTGCAGGAGGAGTTGCAGGAGTTGTTGCAGGAGTTGTTGCAGGAGTTGTTGCAGGAGTTTTTGTAGGAGGAGTTACAGGATGAGTTGCAGGAGTTGTTGCAGGAGCATTTACAGGTATTGTTGCGGGAGCAGTTGCAGGAGTTGTTGCAGGAGGAGCTGCAGGAGTTATTGCAGGAAGAGTTGCAGGAGTTGTTGCAGGAGTTGTTGCAGGAGTTGTTGCAGGAGGAGTTGCAGGAGTTGTTGCAGGAGGAGTTGCAAGAGTTGTTGCAGAAGGAGTTGCAGGAGTTGTTGCAGGAGGAGTTGCAGGAGTTGTTGCAGAAGTTGTTGCATGGGGGTTGCAGGAGTTATTGCAGGAGGAGTGGCAGGAGTTGTTGCAGTAGGAGTTGCAGCAGTTGTTGAAGGAGGAGTTGCAGGAGTTGTTGCAGGAGGAGTTGCAGGAGTTGTTGCAGGAGGTGTTGCAGGAGTCGTTGCAAGAGGAGTTGCATGAGTTGTTGCAGGAATTTTTGCAGGAGGAGGAGCAGGAGTTGTTGCAGGAGTTGTTGCAGGGGGAGTTGCAGGAGTTATTGCAGGAGGGTTGCAGGAGTTGTTGCAGGAGGAGTTGCAGGAGTTGTTGCAGATGGTGTTGCATCCGGATTTGCAAGATTTGTTGGAGGAGTTGTTGCAGGAGGAGTTGCAGGAGTTGTTGCAGGAGGAGTTGCAGGAGGAGTTGCAGGAGTTGTTGCAAGCGTTGTTGCAGGAGGAGTTACAGGCGTTGTTGCAGGAGGAGTTGCAGAAGTTGTTGCAGGAGGAGTTGCAGGAGTTGTTGCAGGAGTTGTTGTCGGAGGAGTTACAGGAGGTGTTGCAGGAGGATTTACAGGAGTTGTTGCCGGCGGAGTTGCAGGAGTTGTTGCAGGCCTTGTTGCAGGAGTTGTTGCAGGAGTTGTTGTAGGATGAGTTACAGGAGGAGTTGCAGGAGTTGTTGCAGAAGGATTTACAGGAGTTGTTGCAGGCGGAGTTGCAGGAGTTGTTGCAGGAGGAGTTGCAGGAGTTGTTGCAGGACGAGTTGCAGGAGTTGTTGCAGGAGGAGTTGCAGGGGTTGTTGCAGGAGGAGTTGCAGGAGTTGTTGCAGGAGTTGTTGTAGGAGGAGTTACAGGAGGAGTTGCAGGAGTTGTTGCAGGAGCATTTACAGGAGTTGTTGCAGGAGCAGTTGCAGGAGTTGTTGCAGGAGGAGCTGCAGGAGTTGTTGCAGGACGAGTTGCAGGAGTTGTTGCAGGAGTTGTTGCAGGAGTTGTTGCAGGAGGCGTTGCAGGAGTTGTTGCAGGAGGACTTGCAGGAGTCGCTCAGGAGCGTTGCAGCAGTTGTTGCAGGAGGAGTTGCAGGAGTTGTTGCAGGAGGAGTTGCAGGAGTTGTTGCAGGAGGAGTTGCAGGAGTTGTTGCAAGAGTTGTTGCAGGAGGAGTTGCAGGAGTTGTTGCAGGAGGAGTTGCAGGAGTTGTTGCAAGAGTTGTTGCTGGAGCAGTTACAGGCGTTGTTGCAGGAGGAGTTGCAGGAGTTGTTGCAGAAGTTGTTGCAGGAGTTGTTGCAGGAGTTGTTGCAGGAGTTGTTGCAGGAGTTTTTGTAGGAGGCGTTACAGGAGGAGTTGCAGGAGTTGTTGCAGGAGCATTTACAGGTATTGTTGCAGGAGCAGTTGCAGGAGTTGTTGCAGGAGGAGCTGCAGGAGTTGTTGCAGGACGAGTTGCAGGAGTTGTTGCAGGAGTTGTTGCAGGAGGAGTTGCAGGAGTTGTTGCAGGAGGAGTTGGAGGAGTCGTTGCAGGAGCGTTGCAACAGTTGTTGCAGGAGGAGTTGCAGGAGTTATTGCAGGAGGAGTTGCAGGAGGAGTTGCAGAAGTTGTTGCAGGAGTTGTTGCAGCAGCTGTTGCAGGTGGAGTTGCAGGCAGATTTGCAAGAGTTGTTGCAGGAGTTGTTCCAGGTGGAGTTGCAGGAGTCGTTGCAGTAGTTGTTGCAGGAGGAGTTGTAGGAGTTGTTGCATGAGGAGTTGCCGGAGTTGTTGCAGGAGCAGTTGCAGGAGTTGTTGCAGGAGGAGTTGCAGGAGGAGTTGCAGGAGTTGCTGCAGAAGGAGTTGCAGGAGTTGTTGCAGGAGGAGTTGCAGGAGTTGTTGCAGGAGGAGTTGCAGGAGGAGTTGCAGGAGTTGTTGAAAGAATTTTTGCAGGAGGAGTTGCAGGAGTTGTTGCAGGAGGAGTTGCAGGAGTTGTTGCAGAAGTTGTTGCATGGGGGTTGCAGGAGTTATTGCAGGAGGAGTGGCAGGAGTTGTTGCAGGAGGAGTTACAGTAGGAGTTGCAGCAGTTGTTGAAGGAGGAGTTGCAGGAGTTGTTGGAGGAGGAGTTGCAGGAGTTGTTGCAGGAGGTGTTGCAGGAGTTGTTGCAAGAGGAGTTGCAGGAGTTGTTGCAGGAATTTTTGCAGGAGGAGGAGCAGGAGTTGTTGCAGGGGGAGTTGCAGGCGTTATTGCAGGAGGGGTTGCAGGAGTTGTTGCAGGAGGAGTTGCAGGAGTTGTTGCAGATGGGGTTGCATCCGGATTGCAAGATTTGTTGGAGGAGTTGTTGCAGGTGGAGTTGCAGGAGCTATTGCAGGAGGAGCTGCAGGTGTTGTTGCAGGAGGAGTTGCATGAGTTGTTGCAGGAGTTGTTGTAGCAGGAGTTGCAGGAGTTGTTGCAGGAGGAGTTGCAGGAGGAGTTGCAGGAGTTGTTGAAGGAGGAGTTGCAGGAGTTGTTGCAGGAGGAGTTGCAGGAGTTGTTGCAGGAGGTGTTGCAAGAGTTGTTGCAAGAGGAGTTGCAGGAGTTGTTGCAGGAATTTTTGCAGGAGGAGGAGCAGGAGTTGTTGCAGGGGGAGTTGCAGGAGTTATTGCAGGAGTGGTTGCAGGAGTTGTTGCAGGAGGAGTTGCAGGAGTTGTTGCAGATGGTGTTGCATCCGGATTTGCAAGATTTGTTGTAGGAGTTATTGCAGGTGGAGTTGCAGGAGCTGTTGCAGGAGGAGTTGCAGGTGTTGTTGCAGGAGGAGTTGCATGAGTTGTTGCAGGAGTTGTTGCAGGAGAAGTTGCAGGAGTTGTTGCAGGAGGCGTTGAAGGAGGAGTTGAAGGATTTGTTGCAGGAGGAGTTGCAGGAGTTGTTGCAGATGGGGTTGCATCCGGATTGCAAGATTTGTTGGAGGAGTTGTTGCAGGTGGAGTTGCAGGAGCTATTGCAGGAGGAGCTGCAGGTGTTGTTGCAGGAGGAGTTGCATGAGTTGTTGCAGGAGTTGTTGTAGCAGGAGTTGCAGGAGTTGTTGCAGGAGGAGTTGCAGGAGGAGTTGCAGGAGTTGTTGAAGGAGGAGTTGCAGGAGTTGTTGCAGGAGGAGTTGCAGGAGTTGTTGCAGGAGGTGTTGCAAGAGTTGTTGCAAGAGGAGTTGCAGGAGTTGTTGCAGGAATTTTTGCAGGAGGAGGAGCAGGAGTTGTTGCAGGGGGAGTTGCAGGAGTTATTGCAGGAGTGGTTGCAGGAGTTGTTGCAGGAGGAGTTGCAGGAGTTGTTGCAGATGGTGTTGCATCCGGATTTGCAAGATTTGTTGTAGGTTTTATTGCAGGTGGAGTTGCAGGAGCTGTTGCAGGAGGAGTTGCAGGTGTTGTTGCAGGAGGAGTTGCATGAGTTGTTGCAGGAGTTGTTGCAGGAGAAGTTGCAGGAGTTGTTGCAGGAGGCGTTGAAGGAGGAGTTGAAGGATTTGTTGCAGGAGGAGTTGCAGGAGTTGTTGCAGGAGTTGTTGCAGGAGGAGGAGCAGGAGTTGTTGCAGGAGTTGTTGCAGGGTGAGTTGCAGGAGTTGTTGCAGGAGTTGTTGCAGGAGTTGTTGTCGGATGAGTTACAGGAGGAGTTGCAGGAGGATTTACAGGAGTTGTTGCAGGCGGAGTTGCAGGAGTTGTTGCAGGCCTTGTTGCAGGAGTTGTTGCAGGAGTTGTTGTAGGATGAGTTACAGGAGGAGTTGCAGGAGTTGTTGCAGGAGGATTTACAGGAGTTGTTGCAGGCGGAGTTGCAGGAGTTGTTGCACAAGGAGTTGCAGGAGTTGTTGCAGGACGAGTTGCAGGAGTTGTTGCAGGAGGAGTTGCAGGAGTTGTTGCAGGAGTTGTTGCAGGAGTTTTTGTAGGAGGAGCTACAGGAGGAGTTGCAGGAGTTGTTGCAGGAGCATTTACAGGTATTGTTGCAGGAGCAGTTGCAGGAGTTGTTGCAGGAGGAGCTGCAGGAGTTGTTGCAGGACGAGTTGCAGGAGTTGTTGCAGGAGTTGTTGCAGGAGTTGTTGCAGGAGGAGTTGCAGGAGTTGTTGCAGGAGGACTTGCAGGAGTCGTTCAGGAGCGTTGCAGCAGTTGTTGCAGGAGGAGTTGCAGGAGTTGTTGCAGGAGGAGTTGCAGGAGTTGTTGCAGGAGGAGTTGCAGGAGGAGTTGCAGGAGTTGTTGCAAGAGTTGTTGCAGGAGGAGTTGCAGGAGTTGTTGCAGGAGGAGTTGCAGGAGTTGTTGCAGAAGTTGTTGCATGGGGGTTGCAGGAGTTATTGCAGGAGGAGTGGCAGGAGTTGTTGCAGGAGGAGTTGCAGTAGGAGTTGCAGCAGTTGTTGAAGGAGGAGTTGCAGGAGTTGTTGCAGGAGGAGTTGCAGGAGTTGTTGCAGGAGTTGTTGCAAGAGGAGTTGCAGGAGTTGTTGCAGGAATTTTTGCAGGAGGAGGAGCAGGAGTTGTTGCAGGAGTTGTTGCAGGGGGAGTTGCAGGAGTTATTGCAGGAGGGTTGCAGGAGTTGTTGCAGGAGGAGTTGCAGGAGTTGTTGCAGATGGTGTTGCATCCGGATTTGCAAGATTTGTTGGAGGAGTTGTTGCAGGAGGAGTTGCAGGAGTTGTTGCAGGAATTTTTGCAGGAGGAGGAGCAGGAGTTGTTGCAGGAGTTGTTGTAGGACGAGTTGCAGGAGTTGTTGCAGGAGGAGTTGCAGGAGTTGTTGCAGGAGGAGTTGCAGGAGTTGTTGCAGGAGTTGTTGTAGGAGGAGTTACAGGAGGAGTTGCAGGAGTTGTTGCAGGAGCATTTACAGGAGTTGTTGCAGGAGCAGTTGCAGGAGTTGTTGCAGGAGGAGCTGCAGGAGTTGTTGCAGAACGAGTTGCAGGAGTTGTTGCAGGAGTTGTTGCAGGAGGAGTTGCAGGAGTTGTTGCAGGAGGAGTTGGAGGAGTCGTTGCAGGAGCGTTGCAGCAGTTGTTGCAGGAGGAGATGCAGGAGTTATTGCAGGAGGAGTTGCAGGAGGAGTAGCAGAAGTTGTTGCAGGAGTTGTTGCAGGAGCTGTTGCAGGTGGAGTTGCAGGCAGATTTGCAAGAGTTGTTGCAGGAGTTGTTGCAGGTGGAGTTGCAGGAGTCGTTACAGTAGTTGTTGCAGGAGGAGTTGTAGGAGTTGTTGCAGGAGGAGTTGCCGGAGTTGTTGCAGGAGCAGTTGCAGGAGTTGTTGCAGGAGGAGTTGCAGGAGGAGTTGCAGGAGTTATTGCAGGAGTTGTTGCAGAAGGAGTTGCAGGAGTTGTTGCAGGAGGAGTTGCAGGAGTTGTTGCAGGAGGAGTTGCAGGAGGAGTTGCAGGAGTTGTTGCAAGAGTTGTTGCAGGAGGAGTTGCAGGAGTTGTTGCAGGAGGAGTTGCAGGAGCTGTTGCAGAAGTTGTTGCATGGGGGTTGCAGGAGTTATTGCAGGAGGAGTGGCAGGAGATGTTGCAGGAGGAGTTGCAGTAGGAGTTGCAGCAGTTGTTGAAGGAGGAGTTGCAGGAGTTGTTGGAGGAGGAGTTGCAGGAGTTGTTGCAGGAGGTGTTGCAGGAGTTGTTGCAAGAGGCGTTGCAGGAGTTGTTGCAGGAATTTTTGCAGGAGGAGGAGCAGGAGTTGTTGCAGGGGGAGTTGCAGGAGTTATTGCAGGAGGGGTTGCAGGAGTTGTTGCAGGAGGAGTTGCAGGAGTTGTTGCAGATGGGGTTGCATCCGGATTTGCAAGATTTGTTGGAGGAGTTGTTACAGGTGGAGTTGCAGGAGCTATTGCAGGAGGACTTGCAGGAGTTGTTGCTTGAGGAGTTGCAGGAGTTGTTGCAGGAGCTGTTGCAGGTGGAGTTGCAGGCAGATTTGCAAGAGTTGTTGCAGGAGTTGTTCCAGGTGGAGTTGCAGGAGTCGTTGCAGTAGTTGTTGCAGGAGGAGTTGTAGGAGTTGTTGCAGGAGGAGTTGCCGGAGTTGTTGCAGGAGCAGTTGCAGGAGTTGTTGCAGGAGGAGTTGCAGGAGGAGTTGCAGGAGTTATTGCAGGAGCTGTTGCAGAAGGAGTTGCAGGAGTTGTTGCAGGAGGAGTTGCAGGAGTTGTTGCAGGAGGAGTTGCAGGAGTTGTTGCAAGAGTTGTTGCAGGAGGAGTTGCAGGAGTTGTTGCAGGAGGAGTTGCAGGAGTTGTTGCAGAAGTTGTTGCATGGGGGTTGCAGGAGTTATTGCAGGAGGAGTGGCAGGAGATGTTGCAGGAGGAGTTGCAGTAGGAGTTGCAGCAGTTGTTGAAGGAGGAGTTGCAGGAGTTGTTGGAGGAGGAGTTGCAGGAGTTGTTGCAGGAGGTGTTGCAGGAGTTGTTGCAAGAGGAGTTGCAGGAGTTGTTGCAGGAATTTTTGCAGGAGGAGGAGCAGGAGTTGTTGCAGGGGGAGCTGCAGGAGTTATTGCAGGAGGGGTTGCAGGAGTTGTTGCAGGAGGAGTTGCAGGAGTTGTTGCAGATGGGGTTGCATCCGGATTTGCAAGATTTGTTGGAGGAGTTGTTACAGGTGGAGTTGCAGGAGCTATTGCAGGAGGAGTTGCAGGTGCTGTTGCAGGAGGAGTTGCATGAGTTGTTGCAGGAGTTGTTGTAGCAGGAGTTGCAGGAGTTGTTGCAGGAGGCGTTGAAGGAGGAGTTGCAGGATTTGTTGCAGGAGCAGTTGCAGGAGTTGTTGCAGGAGGAGGAGCAGGAGTTGTTGCAGGAGTTGTTGCAGGGGGAGTTGCAGGAGTTATTGCAGGAGGACTTGCAGGAGTCATTGCTTGAGGAGTTGCAGGAGTTATTGCAGTTGGTGTTGCATGCGGATTTGCAAGATTTGTTGGAGGAGTTGTGGCAGGAGGAGATGCAGGAGTTGTTGCAGGAGGAGTTGCAGGAGGAGTTGCAGGAGTTGTTGAAGGAGGAGTTGCAGGAGTTGTTGCAGGAGGAGTTGCAGGAGTTGTTGCAGGAGGTGTTGCAAGAGTTGTTACAAGAGGAGTTGCAGGAGTTGTTGCAGGAATTTTTGCAGGAGGAGGAGCAGGAGTTGTTGCAGGGGGAGTTGCATGAGTTATTGCAGGAGTGGTTGCAGGAGTTGTTGCAGGAGGAGTTGCAGGAGTTGTTGCAGATGGTGTTGCATCCGGATTTGCAAGATCTGTTGTAGGAGTTGTTGCAGGTGGAGTTGCAGGAGCTGTTGCAGGAGGAGTTGCAGGTGTTGTTGCAGGAGGAGTTGCATGAGTTGTTGCAGGAGTTGTTGCAGGAGAAGTTGCAGGAGTTGTTGCAGGAGGCGTTGAAGGAGGAGTTGAAGGATTTGTTGCAGGAGGAGTTGCAGGAGTTGTTGCAGGAGTTGTTGCAGGAGGAGGAGCAGGAGTTGTTGCAGGAGTTGTTGCAGGGTGAGTTGCAGGAGTTGTTGCAGGAGTTGTTGCAGGAGTTGTTGTCGGATGAGTTACAGGAGGAGTTGCAGGAGGATTTACAGGAGTTGTTGCAGGCGGAGTTGCAGGAGTTGTTGCAGGCCTTGTTGCAGGAGTTGTTGCAGGAGTTGTTGTAGGATGAGTTACAGGAGGAGTTGCAGGAGTTGTTGCAGGAGGATTTACAGGAGTTGTTGCAGGCGGAGTTGCAGGAGTTGTTGCACAAGGAGTTGCAGGAGTTGTTGCAGGACGAGTTGCAGGAGTTGTTGCAGGAGGAGTTGCAGGAGTTGTTGCAGGAGTTGTTGCAGGAGTTGTTGCAGGAGTTTTTGTAGGAGGAGCTACAGGAGGAGTTGCAGGAGTTGTTGCAGGAGCATTTACAGGTATTGTTGCAGGAGCAGTTGCAGGAGTTGTTGCAGGAGGAGCTGCAGGAGTTGTTGCAGGACGAGTTGCAGGAGTTGTTGCAGGAGTTGTTGCAGGAGTTGTTGCAGGAGGAGTTGCAGGAGTTGTTGCAGGAGGACTTGCAGGAGTCGTTCAGGAGCGTTGCAGCAGTTGTTGCAGGAGGAGTTGCAGGAGGAGTTGCAGGAGTTGTTGCAGGAGTTGTTGCAGGAGGAGTTGCAGGAGGAGTTGCAGGAGTTGTTGCAAGAGTTGTTGCAGGAGGAGTTGCAGGAGTTGTTGCAGGAGGAGTTGCAGGAGTTGTTGCAGAAGTTGTTGCATGGGGGTTGCAGGAGTTATTGCAGGAGGAGTGGCAGGAGTTGTTGCAGGAGGAGTTGCAGTAGGAGTTGCAGCAGTTGTTGAAGGAGGAGTTGCAGGAGTTGTTGCAGGAGGAGTTGCAGGAGTTGTTGCAGGAGTTGTTGCAAGAGGAGTTGCAGGAGTTGTTGCAGGAATTTTTGCAGGAGGAGGAGCAGGAGTTGTTGCAGGAGTTGTTGCAGGGGGAGTTGCAGGAGTTATTGCAGGAGGGTTGCAGGAGTTGTTGCAGGAGGAGTTGCAGGAGTTGTTGCAGATGGTGTTGCATCCGGATTTGCAAGATTTGTTGGAGGAGTTGTTGCAGGAGGAGTTGCAGGAGTTGTTGCAGGAGGAGTTGCAGGAGGAGTTGCAGGAGTTGTTGCAAGCGTTGTTGCAGGAGGAGTTACAGGCGTTGTTGCAGGAGGTGTTGCAGAAGTTGTTGCAGGAGGAGTTGCAGGAGTTGTTGCAGGAGTTGTTGTCGGAGGAGTTACAGGAGGAGTTGCAGGAGGATTTACAGGAGTTGTTGCCGGCGGAGTTGCAGGAGTTGTTGCAGGCCTTGTTGCAGGAGTTGTTGCAGGAGTTGTTGTAGGATGAGTTGCAGGAGGAGTTGCAGGAGTTGTTGCAGGAGGATTTACAGGAGTTGTTGCAGGCGGAGTTGCAGGAGTTGTTGCAGGAGGAGTTGCAGGAGTTGTTGTAGGACGAGTTGCAGGAGTTGTTGCAGGAGGAGTTGCAGGAGTTGTTGCAGGAGGAGTTGCAGGAGTTGTTGCAGGAGTTGTTGTAGGAGGAGTTACAGGAGGAGTTGCAGGAGTTGTTGCAGGAGCATTTACAGGAGTTGTTGCAGGAGCAGTTGCAGGAGTTGTTGCAGGAGGAGCTGCAGGAGTTGTTGCAGGACGAGTTGCAGGAGTTGTTGCAGGAGGAGTTGCAGGAGTTGTTGAAGGAGGAGTTGCAGGAGTTGTTGCAGGAGGAGTTGCAGGAGTTGTTGCAGGAGGTGTTGCAAGAGTTGTTACAAGAGGAGTTGCAGGAGTTGTTGCAGGAATTTTTGCAGGAGGAGGAGCAGGAGTTGTTGCAGGGGGAGTTGCATGAGTTATTGCAGGAGTGGTTGCAGGAGTTGTTGCAGGAGGAGTTGCAGGAGTTGTTGCAGATGGTGTTGCATCCGGATTTGCAAGATCTGTTGTAGGAGTTGTTGCAGGTGGAGTTGCAGGAGCTGTTGCAGGAGGAGTTGCAGGTGTTGTTGCAGGAGGAGTTGCATGAGTTGTTGCAGGAGTTGTTGCAGGAGAAGTTGCAGGAGTTGTTGCAGGAGGCGTTGAAGGAGGAGTTGAAGGATTTGTTGCAGGAGGAGTTGCAGGAGTTGTTGCAGGAGTTGTTGCAGGAGGAGGAGCAGGAGTTGTTGCAGGAGTTGTTGCAGGGTGAGTTGCAGGAGTTGTTGCAGGAGTTGTTGCAGGAGTTGTTGTCGGATGAGTTACAGGAGGAGTTGCAGGAGGATTTACAGGAGTTGTTGCAGGCGGAGTTGCAGGAGTTGTTGCAGGCCTTGTTGCAGGAGTTGTTGCAGGAGTTGTTGTAGGATGAGTTACAGGAGGAGTTGCAGGAGTTGTTGCAGGAGGATTTACAGGAGTTGTTGCAGGCGGAGTTGCAGGAGTTGTTGCACAAGGAGTTGCAGGAGTTGTTGCAGGACGAGTTGCAGGAGTTGTTGCAGGAGGAGTTGCAGGAGTTGTTGCAGGAGTTGTTGCAGGAGTTGTTGCAGGAGTTTTTGTAGGAGGAGCTACAGGAGGAGTTGCAGGAGTTGTTGCAGGAGCATTTACAGGTATTGTTGCAGGAGCAGTTGCAGGAGTTGTTGCAGGAGGAGCTGCAGGAGTTGTTGCAGGACGAGTTGCAGGAGTTGTTGCAGGAGTTGTTGCAGGAGTTGTTGCAGGAGGAGTTGCAGGAGTTGTTGCAGGAGGACTTGCAGGAGTCGTTCAGGAGCGTTGCAGCAGTTGTTGCAGGAGGAGTTGCAGGAGGAGTTGCAGGAGTTGTTGCAGGAGTTGTTGCAGGAGGAGTTGCAGGAGGAGTTGCAGGAGTTGTTGCAAGAGTTGTTGCAGGAGGAGTTGCAGGAGTTGTTGCAGGAGGAGTTGCAGGAGTTGTTGCAGAAGTTGTTGCATGGGGGTTGCAGGAGTTATTGCAGGAGGAGTGGCAGGAGTTGTTGCAGGAGGAGTTGCAGTAGGAGTTGCAGCAGTTGTTGAAGGAGGAGTTGCAGGAGTTGTTGCAGGAGGAGTTGCAGGAGTTGTTGCAGGAGTTGTTGCAAGAGGAGTTGCAGGAGTTGTTGCAGGAATTTTTGCAGGAGGAGGAGCAGGAGTTGTTGCAGGAGTTGTTGCAGGGGGAGTTGCAGGAGTTATTGCAGGAGGGTTGCAGGAGTTGTTGCAGGAGGAGTTGCAGGAGTTGTTGCAGATGGTGTTGCATCCGGATTTGCAAGATTTGTTGGAGGAGTTGTTGCAGGAGGAGTTGCAGGAGTTGTTGCAGGAGGAGTTGCAGGAGGAGTTGCAGGAGTTGTTGCAAGCGTTGTTGCAGGAGGAGTTACAGGCGTTGTTGCAGGAGGTGTTGCAGAAGTTGTTGCAGGAGGAGTTGCAGGAGTTGTTGCAGGAGTTGTTGTCGGAGGAGTTACAGGAGGAGTTGCAGGAGGATTTACAGGAGTTGTTGCCGGCGGAGTTGCAGGAGTTGTTGCAGGCCTTGTTGCAGGAGTTGTTGCAGGAGTTGTTGTAGGATGAGTTGCAGGAGGAGTTGCAGGAGTTGTTGCAGGAGGATTTACAGGAGTTGTTGCAGGCGGAGTTGCAGGAGTTGTTGCAGGAGGAGTTGCAGGAGTTGTTGTAGGACGAGTTGCAGGAGTTGTTGCAGGAGGAGTTGCAGGAGTTGTTGCAGGAGGAGTTGCAGGAGTTGTTGCAGGAGTTGTTGTAGGAGGAGTTACAGGAGGAGTTGCAGGAGTTGTTGCAGGAGCATTTACAGGAGTTGTTGCAGGAGCAGTTGCAGGAGTTGTTGCAGGAGGAGCTGCAGGAGTTGTTGCAGGACGAGTTGCAGGAGTTGTTGCAGGAGTTGTTGCAGGAGGAGTTGCAGGAGTTGTTGCAGGAGGAGTTGGAGGAGTCGTTGCAGGAGCGTTGCAGCAGTTGTTGCAGGAGGAGATGCAGGAGTTATTGCAGGAGGAGTTGCAGGAGGAGTAGCAGAAGTTGTTGCAGGAGTTGTTGCAGGAGCTGTTGCAGGTGGAGTTGCAGGCAGATTTGCAAGAGTTGTTGCAGGAGTTGTTGCAGGTGGAGTTGCAGGAGTCGTTACAGTAGTTGTTGCAGGAGGAGTTGTAGGAGTTGTTGCAGGAGGAGTTGCCGGAGTTGTTGCAGGAGCAGTTGCAGGAGTTGTTGCAGGAGGAGTTGCAGGAGGAGTTGCAGGAGTTATTGCAGGAGTTGTTGCAGAAGGAGTTGCAGGAGTTGTTGCAGGAGGAGTTGCAGGAGTTGTTGCAGGAGGAGTTGCAGGAGGAGTTGCAGGAGTTGTTGCAAGAGTTGTTGCAGGAGGAGTTGCAGGAGTTGTTGCAGGAGGAGTTGCAGGAGTTGTTGCAGAAGTTGTTGCATGGGGGTTGCAGGAGTTATTGCAGGAGGAGTGGCAGGAGATGTTGCAGGAGGAGTTGCAGTAGGAGTTGCAGCAGTTGTTGAAGGAGGAGTTGCAGGAGTTGTTGGAAGAGGAGTTGCAGGAGTTGTTGCAGGAGGTGTTGCAGGAGTTGTTGCAAGAGGCGTTGCAGGAGTTGTTGCAGGAATTTTTGCAGGAGGAAGAGCAGGAGTTGTTGCAGGGGGAGTTGCAGGAGTTATTGCAGGAGGGGTTGCAGGAGTTGTTGCAGGAGGAGTTGCAGGAGTTGTTGCAGATGGGGTTGCATCCGGATTTGCAAGATTTGTTGGAGGAGTTGTTACAGGTGGAGTTGCAGGAGCTATTGCAGGAGGAGTTGCAGGTGTTGTTGCAGGAGGATTTGCATGAGTTGTTGCAGGAGTTGTTGTAGCAGGAGTTGCAGGAGTTGTTGCAGGAGGCGTTGAAGGAGGAGTTGCAGGATTTGTTGCAGGAGGAGTTGCAGGAGTTGTTGCAGGAGGAGGGGCAGGAGTTGTTGCAGGAGTTGTTGCAGGGGGAGTTGCAGGAGTTATTGCAGGAGGACTTGCAGGAGTTGTTGCTTGAGGAGTTGCAGGAGTTGTTGCAGGAGCTGTTGCAGGTGGAGTTGCAGGCAGATTTGCAAGAGTTGTTGCAGGAGTTGTTCCAGGTGGAGTTGCAGGAGTCGTTGCAGTAGTTGTTGCAGGAGGAGTTGTAGGAGTTGTTGCAGGAGGAGTTGCCGGAGTTGTTGCAGGAGCAGTTGCAGGAGTTGTTGCAGGAGGAGTTGCAGGAGGAGTTGCAGGAGTTATTGCAGGAGCTGTTGCAGAAGGAGTTGCAGGAGTTGTTGCAGGAGGAGTTGCAGGAGTTGTTGCAGGAGGAGTTGGAGGAGGAGTTGCAGGAGTTGTTGCAAGAGTTGTTGCAGGAGGAGTTGCAGGAGTTGTTGCAGGAGGAGTTGCAGGAGTTGTTGCAGAAGTTGTTGCATGGGGGTTGCAGGAGTTATTGCAGGAGGAGTGGCAGGAGATGTTGCAGGAGGAGTTGCAGTAGGAGTTGCAGCAGTTGTTGAAGGAGGAGTTGCAGGAGTTGTTGGAGGAGGAGTTGCAGGAGTTGTTGCAGGAGGTGTTGCAGGAGTTGTTGCAAGAGGAGTTGCAGGAGTTGTTGCAGGAATTTTTGCAGGAGGAGGAGCAGGAGTTGTTGCAGGGGGAGTTGCAGGAGTTATTGCAGGAGGGGTTGCAGGAGTTGTTGCAGGAGGAGTTGCAGGAGTTGTTGCAGATGGGGTTGCATCCGGATTTGCAAGATTTGTTGGAGGAGTTGTTACAGGTGGAGTTGCAGGAGCTATTGCAGGAGGAGTTGCAGGTGCTGTTGCAGGAGGAGTTGCATGAGTTGTTGCAGGAGTTGTTGTAGCAGGAGTTGCAGGAGTTGTTGCAGGAGGCGTTGAAGGAGGAGTTGCAGGATTTGTTGCAGGAGGAGTTGCAGGAGTTGTTGCAGGAGGAGGAGCAGGAGTTGTTGCAGGAGTTGTTGCAGGGGGAGTTGCAGGAGTTATTGCAGGAGGACTTGCAGGAGTCATTGCTTGAGGAGTTGCAGGAGTTATTGCAGTTGGTGTTGCATGCGGATTTGCAAGATTTGTTGGAGGAGTTGTGGCAGGAGGAGATGCAGGAGTTGTTGCAGGAGGAGTTGCAGGAGGAGTTGCAGGAGTTGTTGAAGGAGGAGTTGCAGGAGTTGTTGCAGGAGGAGTTGCAGGAGTTGTTGCAGGAGGTGTTGCAAGAGTTGTTACAAGAGGAGTTGCAGGAGTTGTTGCAGGAATTTTTGCAGGAGGAGGAGCAGGAGTTGTTGCAGGGGGAGTTGCATGAGTTATTGCAGGAGTGGTTGCAGGAGTTGTTGCAGGAGGAGTTGCAGGAGTTGTTGCAGATGGTGTTGCATCCGGATTTGCAAGATCTGTTGTAGGAGTTGTTGCAGGTGGAGTTGCAGGAGCTGTTGCAGGAGGAGTTGCAGGTGTTGTTGCAGGAGGAGTTGCATGAGTTGTTGCAGGAGTTGTTGCAGGAGAAGTTGCAGGAGTTGTTGCAGGAGGCGTTGAAGGAGGAGTTGAAGGATTTGTTGCAGGAGGAGTTGCAGGAGTTGTTGCAGGAGTTGTTGCAGGAGGAGGAGCAGGAGTTGTTGCAGGAGTTGTTGCAGGATGAGTTGCAGGAGTTAATGCAGGAGGACTTGCAGGAGTCATTGCTTGAGGAGTTGCAGGAGTTGTTGCAGTTGGTGTTGCATGCGGATTTGCAAGATTTGTTGGAGGAGTTGTTGCAGCAGGAGTTGCAGGAGTTGTTGCAAGAGTTGTTGCAGGAGGAGTTACAGGCGTTGTTGCAGGAGGAGTTGCAGGAGTTGTTGCAGAAGTTGTTGCAGGAGGAGTTTCAGGAGTTGTTGCAGGAGTTGTTGCAGGAGTTGTTGTCGGATGAGTTACAGCAGGAGTTGCAGGAGGATTTACAGGAGTTGTTGCAGGCGGAGTTGCAGGAGTTGTTGCAGGCCTTGTTGCAGGAGTTGTTGCAGGAGTTGTTGTAGGATGTGTTACAGGAGAAGTTGCAGGATTTGTTGCAGGAGGATTTACAGGAGTTGTTGCAGGCGGAGTTGCAGGAGTTGTTGCAGGAGGAGTTGCAGGAGTTGTTGCAGGACGAGTTGCAGGAGTTGTTGCAGGAGGAGTTGCAGGAGTTGTTGCAGGAGGAGTTGCAGGAGTTGTTGCAGGAGTTGTTGCAGGAGTTTTTGTAGGAGGAGTTACAGGAGGAGTTGCAGGAGTTGTTGCAGGAGCATTTACAGGAGTTGTTGCAGGAGCAGTTGCAGGAGTTGTTGCAGGAGGAGCTGCAGGAGTTGTTGCAGGAGTTGTTGCAGGAGTTGTTGCAGGAGGAGTTGCAGGAGTTGTTGCAGGAGGACTTGCAGGAGTCATTGCAGGAGCGTTGCAGCAGTTGTTGCAGGAGGAGTTGCAGGAGTTATTGCAGGAGGAGTTGCAGGAGGAGTTGCAGAAGTTGTTGCAGGAGTTGTTGCAGGAGTTGTTGCAGGAGCTGTTGCAGGTGGAGTTGCAGGCAGATTTGCAAGAGTTGTTGCAGGAGTTGTTCCAGGTGGAGTTGCAGGAGTTGTTGCAGTAGTTGTTGCAGGAGGAGTTGTAGGAGTTGTTGCAGGAGTTGCCGGAGTTGTTGCAGGAGCAGTTGCAGGAGTTGTTGCAGGAGGAGTTACAGGAGTTATTGCAGGAGTTGTTGCAGAAGGAGTTGCAGGAGTTGTTGCAGGAGGAGTTGCAGGAGTTGTTGCGGGAGGAGTTGCAGGAGGAGTTGCAGGAGTTGTTGCAAGAGTTGTTGCAGGAGGAGTTGCAGGAGTTGTTGCAGGAGGAGTTGCAGGAGTTGTTGCAGGAGGAGTTGCAGGAGTTGTTGCAGAAGTTCTGGAAGGAGGAGTTGCAGGATTTGTTGCAGGAGGATTTACAGGAGTTGTTGCAGGCGGAGTTGCAGGAGTTGTTGCAGGAGGAGTTGCAGGAGTTGTTGCAGGACGAGTTGCAGGAGTTGTTGCAGGACGAGTTGCAGGAGTTGTTGCAGGAGTTGTTGCAGCAGTTGTTGCAGGATTTTTTGTAGGAGGAGTTATAGGAGGAGTTGCAGGAGTTGTTGCAGGAGCATTTACAGGTATTGTTGCAGGAGCAGTTGCAGGAGTTGTTGCAGGAGGAGCTGCAGGAGTTGTTGCAGGACGAGTTGCAGGAGTTGTTGCAGGAGTTGTTGCAGGAGTTGTTGCAGGAGGAGTTGCAGGAGTTGTTGCAGGAGGACTTGCAGGAATCGTTGCAGGACCGTTGCAGCAGTTGTTGCAGGAGGAGTTGCAGGAGTTGTTGTAGGATGAGTTACAGGAGGAGTTGCAGGAGTTGTTGCAGGAGGATTTACAGGAGTTGTTGCAGGCGGAGTTGCAGGAGTTGTTGCAGGAGTTGTTGCAGGAGTTGTTGTAGGATGAGTTACAGGAGGAGTTGCAGGAGTTGTTGCAGGAGGATTTACAGGAGTTGTTGCAGGCGGAGTTGCAGGAGTTGTTGCAGGAGGAGTTGCAGGAGTTGTTGTAGGACGAGTTGCAGGAGTTGTTGCAGGAGGAGTTGCAGGAGTTGTTGCAGGAGTTGTTGCAGGAGCATTTACAGGAGTTGTTGCAGGAGCAGTTGCAGGAGTTGTTGCAGGAGGAGCTGCAGGAGTTGTTGCAGGACGAGTTGCAGGAGTTGTTGCAGGAGTTGTTGCAGGAGGAGTTGCAGGAGTTGTTGCAGGAGGAGTTGGAGGAGTCGTTGCAGGAGCGTTGCAGCAGTTGTTGCAGGAGGAGTTGCAGGAGTTATTGCAGGAGGAGTTGCAGGAGGAGTTGCAGAAGTTGTTGCAGGAGTTGTTGCAGGAGCTGTTGCAGGTGGAGTTGCAGGCAGATTTGCAAGAGTTGTTGCAGGAGTTGTTCCAGGTGGAGTTGCAGGAGTCGTTGCAGTAGTTGTTGCAGGAGGAGTTGTAGGAGTTGTTGCAGGAGGAGTTGCCGGAGTTGTTGCAGGAGCAGTTGCAGGAGTTGTTGCAGGAGTTGTTGCAGTAGTTGTTGCAGGAGTTATTGCAGGAGTTGTTGCAGAAGGAGTTGCAGGAGTTGTTGCAGGAGGAGTTGCAGGAGTTGTTGCAGGAGGAGTTGCAGGAGGAGTTGCAGGAGTTCTTGCAAGAGTTGTTGCAGGAGGAGTTACAGGAGTTGTTGCAGGAGGAGTTGCAGGAGTTGTTGCAGAAGTTGTTGCATGGGGGTTGCAGGAGTTATTGCAGGAGGAGTGGCAGGAGTTGTTGCAGGAGGAGTTGCAGTAGGAGTTGCAGGAGTTGTTGAAGGAGGAGTTGCAGGAGTTGTTGGAGGAGGAGTTGCAGGAGTTGTTGCAGGAGTTGTTGCAGGAGTTGTTGCAAGAGGAGTTGCAGGAGTTGTTGCAGGAATTTTTGCAGGAGGAGGAGCAGGAGTTGTTGCAGGGGGAGTTGCAGGAGTTATTGCAGGAGGGGTTGCAGGAGTTGTTGCAGGAGGAGTTGCAGGAGTTGTTGCAGATGGGGTTGCATCCAGATTTGCAAGATTTGTTGGAGGAGTTGTTGCAGGTGGAGTTGCAGGAGCTATTGCAGGAGGAGTTGCAGGTGTTGTTGCAGGAGGAGTTGCATGAGTTGTTGCAGGAGTTGTTGTAGCAGGAGTTGCAGGAGTTGTTGCAGGAAGCGTTGAAGGAGGAGTTGCAGGATGTGTTGCAGGAGGAGTTGCAGGAGTTGTTGCAGGAGGAGGAGCAGGAGTTGTTGCAGGAGTTGTTGCAGGGGGAGTTGCAGGAGTTATTGCAGGAGGACTTGCAGGAGTCGTTGCTTGAGGAGTTGCAGGAGTTGTTGCAGTTGGTGTTGCATGCGGATTTGCAAGATTTGTTGGAGGAGTTGTTGCAGGAGGAGATGCAGGAGTTGTTGCAGGAGGAGTTGCAGGAGGAGTTGCAGGAGTTGTTGCAGGAGTTGTTGCAGGAGTTGTTGCAGGAGTTGTTGCAGGAGTTGTTGAAGGAGGAGTTGCAGGAGTTGTTGCAGGAGGAGTTGCAGGAGTCGTTGCAGGAGTGTTGCAGCAGTTGTTGCAGGAGTTGTTGCAGGAGTTATTGCAGGAGGAGTTGCAGGAGGAGTTGCAGAAGTTGTTGCAGGAGTTGTTGCAGGAGCTGTTGCAGGTGGAGTTGCAGGCAGATTTGCAAGAGTTGTTGCAGGAGTTGTTCCAGGTGGAGTTGCAGGAGTCGTTGCAGTAGTTGTTGCAGGAGGAGTTGTAGGAGTTGTTGCATGAGGAGTTGCCGGAGTTGTTGCAGGACAAGTTGCAGGAGTTGTTGCAGGAGGAGTTGCAGGAGGAGTTGCAGGAGTTATTGCAGGAGTTGCTGCAGAAGGAGTTGCAGGAGTTGTTGCAGGAGTTGTTGCAGGAGGAGTTGCAGGAGGAGTTGCAGGAGTTGTTGCAAGAGTTGTTGCAGGAGGAGTTGCATGAGTTGTTGCAGGAGGAGTTGCAGGAGTTGTTGCAGAAGTTGTTGCATGGGGGTTGCAGGAGTTATTGCAGGAGGAGTGGCAGGAGTTGTTGCAGGAGGAGTTGCAGTAGGAGTTGCAGCAGTTGTTGAAGGAGGAGTTGCAGGAGTTGTTGGAGGAGGAGTTGCAGGAGTTGTTGCAGGAGGTGTTGCAGGAGTTGTTGCAAGAGGAGTTGCAGGAGTTGTTGCAGGAATTTTTGCAGGAGGAGGAGCAGGAGTTGTTGCAGGGGGAGTTGCAGGAGTTATTGCAGGAGTGGTTGCAGGAGTTGTTGCAGGAGGAGTTGCAGGAGTTGTTGCAGATGGTGTTGCATCCGGATTTGCAAGATTTGTTGTAGGAGTTGTTGCAGGTGGAGTTGCAGGAGCTGTTGCAGGAGGAGTTGCAGGTGTTGTTGCAGGAGGAGTTGCAGGAGGAGGAGCAGGAGTTGTTGCAGGAGTTGTTGCAGGGTGAGTTGCAGGAGTTAATGCAGGAGGACTTGCAGGAGTCATTGCTTGAGGAGTTGCAGGAGTTGTTGCAGTTGGTGTTGCATGCGGATTTGCAAGATTTGTTGGAGGAGTTGTTGCAGGAGGAGTTGCAGGAGTTGTTGCAGGAGGAGTTGCAGGAGGAGTTGCAGGAGTTGTTGCAAGAGTTGTTGCAGGAGGAGTTACAGGCGTTGTTGCAGGAGGAGTTGCAGGAGGAGTTGCAGGAGTTGTCGCAGAAGTTGTTGCAGGAGGAGTTGCAGGAGTTGTTACAGGAGGAGTTGCAGGAGTTGTTTCAGACGTTGTTGAAGGAGGAGTTGCAGGAGTTGTTGGAGGAGGAGTTGCAGGAGTTGTTGTAGGAGGTGTTGCAGGAGTTGTTGCAAGAGGAGTTGCAGGAGTTGTTGCAGGAATTTTTGCAGGAGGAGGAGCAGGAGTTGTTGCAGGGGGAGTTGCAGGAGTTATTGCAGGAGGGGTTGCAGGAGTTGTTGCAGGAGGAGTTGCAGGAGTTGTTGCAGATGGTGTTGCATCCGGATTTGCAAGATATGTTGGAGGAGTTGTTGCAGGTGGAGTTGCAGGAGCCATTGCAGGAGGAGTTGCAGGTGTTGTTGCAGGAGGAGTTGCATGAGTTGTTGCAGGAGTTGTTGTAGCAGGAGTTGCAGGAGTTGTTGCAGGAGGCGTTGAAGGAGGAGTTGCAGGATTTGTTGCAGGAGGAGTTGCAGGAGTTGTTGCAGGAGGAGGAGCAGGAGTTGTTGCAGGAGTTGTTGCAGGGGGAGTTGCAGGAGTTATTGCAGGAGGACTTGCAGGAGTCGTTGCTTGAGGAGTTGCAGGAGTTGTTGCAGTTGGTGTTGCATGCGGATTTGCAGGATTTGTTGGAGGAGTTGTAGCAGGAGGAGATGCAGGAGTTGTTGCAGGAGGAGTTGCAGGAGGAGTTGCAGGAGTTGTTGCAGGAGTTGTTGCAGGAGTTGTTGCAGGAGTTGTTGAAGGAGGAGTTGCAGGAGTTGTTGCAGGAGGAGTTGCAGGAGTCGTTGCAGGAGTGTTGCAGCAGTTGTTGCAGGAGTTGTTGCAGGAGTTATTGCAGGAGGAGTTGCAGGAGGAGTTGCAGAAGTTGTTGCAGGAGTTGTTGCAGGAGCTGTTGCAGGTGGAGTTGCAGGCAGATTTGCAAGAGTTGTTGCAGGAGTTGTTCCAGGTGGAGTTGCAGGAGTTGTTGCAGTAGTTGTTGCAGGAGGAGTTGTAGGAGTTGTTGCAGGAGGAGTTGCCGGAGTTGTTGCAGGAGCAGTTGCAGGAGTTGTTGCAGGAGGAGTTGCAGGAGGAGTTGCAGGAGTTATTGCAGGAGATGTTGCAGAAGGAGTTGCAGGAGTTGTTGCAGGAGGAGTTGCAGGAGTTGTTGCAGGAGGAGTTGCAGGAGGAGTTGCAGGAGGTGTTGCAAGAGTTGTTGCAGGAGGAGTTGCAGGAGTTGTTGCAGGAGGAGTTGCAGGAGTTGTTTCAGAAGTTGTTGCATGGGGTTTGCAGGAGTTATTGCAGGAGGAGTGGCAGGAGTTGTTGCAGGAGGAGTTGCAGTAGGAGTTGCAGCAGTTGTTGAAGGAGGAGTTGCAGGAGTTGTTGCAGGAGGAGTTGCAGGAGTTGTTGCAGGAGGTGTTGCAGGAGTTGTTGCAAGAGGAGTTGAGGGAGTTGTTGCAGGAATTTTTGCAGGAGGAGGAGCAGGAGTTGTTGCAGGGGGAGTTGCAGGAGTTATTGCAGGAGGGGTTGCAGGAGTTGTTTCAGGAGGAGTTGCAGGAGTTGTTGCAGATGGGGTTGCATCCGGATTTGCAAGATTTGTTGGAGGAGTTGTTGCAGGTGGAGTTGCAGGAGCTATTGCAGGAGGAATTGCAGGTGTTGTTGCAGGAGGAGTTGCATGAGTTGTTGCAGGAGTTGTTGGAGCAGGAGTTGCAGGAGTTGTTGCAGGAGGCGTTGAAGGAGGATCTGCAGGATTTGTTGCAGGAGGAGTTGCAGGGGTTGTTGCAGGAGGAGGAGCAGGAGTTGTTGCAGGAGTTGTTGCAGGAGGACTTGCAGGAGTCGTTGCTTGAGGAGTTGCAGGAGTTGTTGCAGTTGGTGTTGCATGCGGATTTGCAAGATTTGTTGCAGGAGTTGTTGCAGGAGGAGTTGCAGGAGTTGTTGCAGGAGGAGTTGGAGGAGTCGTTGCAGGAGCGTTGCAGCAGTTGTTGCAGGAGGAGTTGCAGGAGTTATTGCAGGAGGAGTTGCAGGAGGAGTTGCAGAAGTTGTTGCAGGAGTTGTTGCAGGAGCTGTTGCAGGTTGAGTTGCAGGCAGATTTGCAAGAGTTGTTGCAGGAGTTGTTCCAGGTGGAGTTGCAGGAGTTGTTGCAGTAGTTGTTGCAGGATGAGTTGTAGGAGTTGTTGCAGGAGGAGTTGCCGGAGTTGTTGCAGGAGAAGTTGCAGGAGTTGTTGCAGGAGGAGTTGCAGGAGGAGTTGCAGGAGTTATTGCAGGAGTTGTTGCAGAAGGAGTTGCAGGAGTTGTTGCAGGAGGAGTTGCAGGAGTTGTTGCAGGAGGAGTTGCAGGAGGAGTTGCAGGAGTTGCTGCAAGAGTTGTTGCAGGAGGAGTTGCAGGAGTTGTTGCAGGAGGAGTTGCAGGAGTTGTTGCAGAAGTTGTTGCATGGGGGTTGCAGGAGTTATTGCAGGAGGAGCGGCAGGAGTTGTTGCAGGAGGAGTTGCAGTAGGAGTTGCAGCAGTTGTTGAAGGAGGAGTTGCAGGAGTTGTTGCAGGAGGAGTTGCAGGAGTTGTTGCAGGAGGTGTTGCAGGAGTTGTTGCAAGAGGAGTTGCAGGAGTTGTTGCAGGAATTTTTGCAGGAGGAGGAGCAGGAGTTGTTGCAGGAGGAGTTGCAGGAGTTATTGCAGGAGGGGTTGCAGGAGTTGTTGCAGGAGGAGTTGCAGGAGTTGTTGCAGGAACTTTTGCAGGAGGAGGAGCAGGAGTTGTTGCAGGAGGAGTTGCAGGAGTTATTGCAGGAGGGGTTGCAGGAGTTGTTGCAGGAGGAGTTGCAGGAGTTGTTGCAGATGGGGTTGCATCCGGATTTGCAAGATTTGTTGGAGGAGTTGTTGCAGGTGGAGTTGCAGGAGCTATTGCAGGAGGAGTTGCAGGTGTTGTTGCAGGAGGAGTTGCATGAGTTGTTGCAGGAGTTGTTGTAGCAGGAGTTGCAGGAGTTTATGCAGGAGGCGTTGAAGGAGGAGTTGCAGGATGTGTTGCAGGAGGAGTTGCAGGAGTTGTTGCAGGAGGAGGAGCAGGAGTTGTTGCAGGAGTTGTTGCAGGGGGAGTTGCAGGAGTTATTGCAGGAGGACTTGCAGGAGTCGTTGCTTGAGGAGTTGCAGGAGTTGTTGCAGTTGGTGTTGCATGCGGATTTGCAAGATTTGTTGGAGGAGTTGTTGCAGGAGGAGATGCAGGAGTTGTTGCAGGAGGAGTTGCAGGAGGAGTTGCAGGAGTTGTTGCAGGAGTTGTTGCAGGAGTTGTTGCAGGAGTTGTTGCAGGAGTTGTTGAAGGAGGAGTTGCAGGAGTTGTTGCAGGAGGAGTTGCAGGAATCGTTGCAGGAGTGTTGCAGCAGTTGTTGCAGGAGTTGTTGCAGGAGTTATTGCAGGAGGAGTTGCAGGAGGAGTTGCAGAAGTTGTTGCAGGAGTTGTTGCAGGAGCTGTTGCAGGTGGAGTTGCAGGCAGATTTGCAAGAGTTGTTGCAGGAGTTGTTCCAGGTGGAGTTGCAGGAGTCGTTGCAGTAGTTGTTGCAGGAGGAGTTGTAGGAGTTGTTGCATGAGGAGTTGCCGGAGTTGTTGCAGGACAAGTTGCAGGAGTTGTTGCAGGAGGAGTTGCAGGAGGAGTTGCAGGAGTTATTGCAGGAGTTGCTGCAGAAGGAGTTGCAGGAGTTGTTGCAGGAGTTGTTGCAGGAGGAGTTGCAGGAGGAGTTGCAGGAGTTGTTGCAAGAGTTGTTGCATGGGGGTTGCAGGAGTTATTGCAGGAGGAGTGGCAGGAGTTGTTGCAGGAGGAGTTGCAGTAGGAGTTGCAGCAGTTGTTGAAGGAGGAGTTGCAGGAGTTGTTGGAGGAGGAGTTGCAGGAGTTGTTGCAGGAGGTGTTGCAGGAGTTGTTGCAAGAGGAGTTGCAGGAGTTGTTCCAGGAATTTTTGCAGGAGGAGGAGCAGGAGTTGTTGCAGGGGGAGTTGCAGGAGTTATTGCAGGAGTGGTTGCAGGAGTTGTTGCAGGAGGAGTTGCAGGAGTTGTTGCAGATGGTGTTGCATCCGGATTTGCAAGATTTGTTGTAGGAGTTGTTGCAGGTGGAGTTGCAGGAGCTGTTGCAGGAGGAGTTGCAGGTGTTGTTGCAGGAGGAGTTGCATGAGTTGTTGCAGGAGTTGTTGCAGGAGAAGTTGCAGGAGTTGTTGCAGGAGGCGTTGAAGGAGGAGTTGAAGGATTTGTTGCAGGAGGAGTTGCAGGAGTTGTTGCAGGAGTTGTTGCAGGAGGAGGAGCAGGAGTTGTTGCAGGAGTTGTTGCAGGGTGAGTTGCAGGAGTTAATGCAGGACGACTTGCAGGAGTCATTGCTTGAGGAGTTGCAGGAGTTGTTGCAGTTGGTGTTGCATGCGGATTTGCAAGATTTGTTGGAGGAGTTGTTGCAGGAGGAGTTGCAGGAGTTGTTGCAGGAGGAGTTGCAGGAGGAGTTGCAGGAGTTGTTGCAAGAGTTGTTGCAGGAGGAGTTACAGGCGTTGTTGCAGGAGGAGTTGCAGGAGTTGTTGCAGAAGTTGTTGCAGGAGGAGTTGCAGGAGTTGTTACAGGAGGAGTTGCAGGAGTTGTTTCAGACGTTGTTGAAGGAGGAGTTGCAGGAGTTGTTGGAGGAGGAGTTGCAGGAGTTGTTGCAGGAGGTGTTGCAGGAGTTGTTGCAAGAGGAGTTGCAGGAGTTGTTGCAGGAATTTTTGCAGGAGGAGGAGCAGGAGTTGTTGCAGGGGGAGTTGCAGGAGTTATTGCAGGAGGGGTTGCAGGAGTTGTTGCAGGAGGAGTTGCAGGAGTTGTTGCAGATGGGGTTGCATCCGGATTTGCAAGATATGTTGGAGGAGTTGTTGCAGGTGCAGTTGCAGGAGCCATTGCAGGAGGAGTTGCAGGTGTTGTTGCAGGAGGAGTTGCATGAGTTGTTGCAGGAGTTGTTGTAGCAGGAGTTGCAGGAGTTGTTGCAGGAGGCGTTGAAGGAGGAGTTGCAGGATTTGTTGCAGGAGGAGTTGCAGGAGTTGTTGCAGGAGGAGGAGCAGGAGTTGTTGCAGGAGTTGTTGCAGGGGGAGTTGCAGGAGTTATTGCAGGAGGACTTGCAGGAGTCGTTGCTTGAGGAGTTGCAGGAGTTGTTGCAGTTGGTGTTGCATGCGGATTTGCAGGATTTGTTGGAGGAGTTGTAGCAGGAGGAGATGCAGGAGTTGTTGCAGGAGGAGTTGCAGGAGGAGTTGCAGGAGTTGTTGCAGGAGTTGTTGCAGGAGTTGTTGCAGGAGTTGTTGAAGGAGGAGTTGCAGGAGTTGTTGCAGGAGGAGTTGCAGGAGTCGTTGCAGGAGTGTTGCAGCAGTTGTTGCAGGAGTTGTTGCAGGAGTTATTGCAGGAGGAGTTGCAGGAGGAGTTGCAGAAGTTGTTGCAGGAGTTGTTGCAGGAGCTGTTGCAGGTGGAGTTGCAGGCAGATTTGCAAGAGTTGTTGCAGG
Organism: Pristiophorus japonicus; assembly: GCF_044704955.1. NCBI lineage: Eukaryota > Metazoa > Chordata > Chondrichthyes > Pristiophoridae > Pristiophorus > Pristiophorus japonicus. Next base: position 298,721 of record NW_027253095.1, on the reverse strand, counting down.
AGTTGTTCCAGGTGGAGTTGCAGGAGTTGTTGCAGTAGTTGTTGCAGGAGGAGTTGTAGGAGTTGTTGCAGGAGGAGTTGCCGGAGTTGTTGCAGGAGCAGTTGCAGGAGTTGTTGCAGGAGGAGTTGCAGGAGGAGTTGCAGGAGTTATTGCAGGAGATGTTGCAGAAGGAGTTGCAGGAGTTGTTGCAGGAGGAGTTGCAGGAGTTGTTGCAGGAGGAGTTGCAGGAGGAGTTGCAGGAGGTGTTGCAAGAGTTGTTGCAGGAGGAGTTGCAGGAGCTGTTGCAGGAGGAGTTGCAGGAGTTGTTTCAGAAGTTGTTGCATGGGGTTTGCAGGAGTTATTGCAGGAGGAGTGGCAGGAGTTGTTGCAGGAGGAGTTGCAGTAGGAGTTGCAGCAGTTGTTGAAGGAGGAGTTGCAGGAGTTGTTGCAGGAGGAGTTGCAGGAGTTGTTGCAGGAGGTGTTGCAGGAGTTGTTGCAAGAGGAGTTGAGGGAGTTGTTGCAGGAATTTTTGCAGGAGGAGGAGCAGGAGTTGTTGCAGGGGGAGTTGCAGGAGTTATTGCAGGAGGGGTTGCAGGAGTTGTTTCAGGAGGAGTTGCAGGAGTTGTTGCAGATGGGGTTGCATCCGGATTTGCAAGATTTGTTGGAGGAGTTGTTGCAGGTGGAGTTGCAGGAGCTATTGCAGGAGGAATTGCAGGTGTTGTTGCAGGAGGAGTTGCATGAGTTGTTGCAGGAGTTGTTGGAGCAGGAGTTGCAGGAGTTGTTGCAGGAGGCGTTGAAGGAGGAGCTGCAGGATTTGTTGCAGGAGGAGTTGCAGGGGTTGTTGCAGGAGGAGGAGCAGGAGTTGTTGCAGGAGTTGTTGCAGGAGGACTTGCAGGAGTCGTTGCTTGAGGAGTTGCAGGAGTTGTTGCAGTTGGTGTTGCATGCGGATTTGCAAGATTTGTTGCAGGAGTTGTTGCAGGAGGAGTTGCAGGAGTTGTTGCAGGAGGAGTTGGAGGAGTCGTTGCAGGAGCGTTGCAGCAGTTGTTGCAGGAGGAGTTGCAGGAGTTATTGCAGGAGGAGTTGCAGGAGGAGTTGCAGAAGTTGTTGCAGGAGTTGTTGCAGGAGCTGTTGCAGGTTGAGTTGCAGGCAGATTTGCAAGAGTTGTTGCAGGAGTTGTTCCAGGTGGAGTTGCAGGAGTTGTTGCAGTAGTTGTTGCAGGATGAGTTGTAGGAGTTGTTGCAGGAGGAGTTGCCGGAGTTGTTGCAGGAGAAGTTGCAGGAGTTGTTGCAGGAGGAGTTGCAGGAGGAGTTGCAGGAGTTATTGCAGGAGTTGTTGCAGAAGGAGTTGCAGGAGTTGTTGCAGGAGGAGTTGCAGGAGTTGTTGCAGGAGGAGTTGCAGGAGGAGTTGCAGGAGTTGCTGCAAGAGTTGTTGCAGGAGGAGTTGCAGGAGTTGTTGCAGGAGGAGTTGCAGGAGTTGTTGCAGAAGTTGTTGCATGGGGGTTGCAGGAGTTATTGCAGGAGGAGCGGCAGGAGTTGTTGCAGGAGGAGTTGCAGTAGGAGTTGCAGCAGTTGTTGAAGGAGGAGTTGCAGGAGTTGTTGCAGGAGGAGTTGCAGGAGTTGTTGCAGGAGGTGTTGCAGGAGTTGTTGCAAGAGGAGTTGCAGGAGTTGTTGCAGGAATTTTTGCAGGAGGAGGAGCAGGAGTTGTTGCAGGAGGAGTTGCAGGAGTTATTGCAGGAGGGGTTGCAGGAGTTGTTGCAGGAGGAGTTGCAGGAGTTGTTGCAGATGGGGTTGCATCCGGATTTGCAAGATTTGTTGGAGGAGTTGTTGCAGGTGGAGTTGCAGGAGCTATTGCAGGAGGAGTTGCAGGTGTTGTTGCAGGAGGAGTTGCATGAGTTGTTGCAGGAGTTGTTGTAGCAGGAGTTGCAGGAGTTTATGCAGGAGGCGTTGAAGGAGGAGTTGCAGGATGTGTTGCAGGAGGAGTTGCAGGAGTTGTTGCAGGAGGAGGAGCAGGAGTTGTTGCAGGAGTTGTTGCAGGGGGAGTTGCAGGAGTTATTGCAGGAGGACTTGCAGGAGTCGTTGCTTGAGGAGTTGCAGGAGTTGTTGCAGTTGGTGTTGCATGCGGATTTGCAAGATTTGTTGGAGGAGTTGTTGCAGGAGGAGATGCAGGAGTTGTTGCAGGAGGAGTTGCAGGAGGAGTTGCAGGAGTTGTTGCAGGAGTTGTTGCAGGAGTTGTTGCAGGAGTTGTTGCAGGAGTTGTTGAAGGAGGAGTTGCAGGAGTTGTTGCAGGAGGAGTTGCAGGAATCGTTGCAGGAGTGTTGCAGCAGTTGTTGCAGGAGTTGTTGCAGGAGTTATTGCAGGAGGAGTTGCAGGAGGAGTTGCAGAAGTTGTTGCAGGAGCTGTTGCAGGTGGAGTTGCAGGCAGATTTGCAAGAGTTGTTGCAGGAGTTGTTCCAGGTGGAGTTGCAGGAGTCGTTGCAGTAGTTGTTGCAGGAGGAGTTGTAGGAGTTGTTGCATGAGGAGTTGCCGGAGTTGTTGCAGGACAAGTTGCAGGAGTTGTTGCAGGAGGAGTTGCAGGAGGAGTTGCAGGAGTTATTGCAGGAGTTGCTGCAGAAGGAGTTGCAGGAGTTGTTGCAGGAGTTGTTGCAGGAGGAGTTGCAGGAGGAGTTGCAGGAGTTGTTGCAAGAGTTGTTGCATGGGGGTTGCAGGAGTTATTGCAGGAGGAGTGGCAGGAGTTGTTGCAGGAGGAGTTGCAGTAGGAGTTGCAGCAGTTGTTGAAGGAGGAGTTGCAGGAGTTGTTGGAGGAGGAGTTGCAGGAGTTGTTGCAGGAGGTGTTGCAGGAGTTGTTGCAAGAGGAGTTGCAGGAGTTGTTGCAGGAATTTTTGCAGGAGGAGGAGCAGGAGTTGTTGCAGGGGGAGTTGCAGGAGTTATTGCAGGAGTGGTTGCAGGAGTTGTTGCAGGAGGAGTTGCAGGAGTTGTTGCAGATGGTGTTGCATCCGGATTTGCAAGATTTGTTGTAGGAGTTGTTGCAGGTGGAGTTGCAGGAGCTGTTGCAGGAGGAGTTGCAGGTGTTGTTGCAGGAGGAGTTGCATGAGTTGTTGCAGGAGTTGTTGCAGGAGAAGTTGCAGGAGTTGTTGCAGGAGGCGTTGAAGGAGGAGTTGAAGGATTTGTTGCAGGAGGAGTTGCAGGAGTTGTTGCAGGAGTTGTTGCAGGAGGAGGAGCAGGAGTTGTTGCAGGAGTTGTTGCAGGGTGAGTTGCAGGAGTTAATGCAGGACGACTTGCAGGAGTCATTGCTTGAGGAGTTGCAGGAGTTGTTGCAGTTGGTGTTGCATGCGGATTTGCAAGATTTGTTGGAGGAGTTGTTGCAGGAGGAGTTGCAGGAGTTGTTGCAGGAGGAGTTGCAGGAGGAGTTGCAGGAGTTGTTGCAAGAGTTGTTGCAGGAGGAGTTACAGGCGTTGTTGCAGGAGGAGTTGCAGGAGTTGTTGCAGAAGTTGTTGCAGGAGGAGTTGCAGGAGTTGTTACAGGAGGAGTTGCAGGAGTTGTTTCAGACGTTGTTGAAGGAGGAGTTGCAGGAGTTGTTGGAGGAGGAGTTGCAGGAGTTGTTGCAGGAGGTGTTGCAGGAGTTGTTGCAAGAGGAGTTGCAGGAGTTGTTGCAGGAATTTTTGCAGGAGGAGGAGCAGGAGTTGTTGCAGGGGGAGTTGCAGGAGTTATTGCAGGAGGGGTTGCAGGAGTTGTTGCAGGAGGAGTTGCAGGAGTTGTTGCAGATGGGGTTGCATCCGGATTTGCAAGATATGTTGGAGGAGTTGTTGCAGGTGGAGTTGCAGGAGCCATTGCAGGAGGAGTTGCAGGTGTTGTTGCAGGAGGAGTTGCATGAGTTGTTGCAGGAGTTGTTGTAGCAGGAGTTGCAGGAGTTGTTGCAGGAGGCGTTGAAGGAGGAGTTGCAGGATTTGTTGCAGGAGGAGTTGCAGGAGTTGTTGCAGGAGGAGGAGCAGGAGTTGTTGCAGGAGTTGTTGCAGGGGGAGTTGCAGGAGTTATTGCAGGAGGACTTGCAGGAGTCGTTGCTTGAGGAGTTGCAGGAGTTGTTGCAGTTGGTGTTGCATGCGGATTTGCAGGATTTGTTGGAGGAGTTGTAGCAGGAGGAGATGCAGGAGTTGTTGCAGGAGGAGTTGCAGGAGGAGTTGCAGGAGTTGTTGCAGGAGTTGTTGCAGGAGTTGTTGCAGGAGTTGTTGAAGGAGGAGTTGCAGGAGTTGTTGCAGGAGGAGTTGCAGGAGTCGTTGCAGGAGTGTTGCAGCAGTTGTTGCAGGAGTTGTTGCAGGAGTTATTGCAGGAGGAGTTGCAGGAGGAGTTGCAGAAGTTGTTGCAGGAGTTGTTGCAGGAGCTGTTGCAGGTGGAGTTGCAGGCAGATTTGCAAGAGTTGTTGCAGGAGTTGTTCCAGGTGGAGTTGCAGGAGTTGTTGCAGTAGTTGTTGCAGGAGGAGTTGTAGGAGTTGTTGCAGGAGGAGTTGCCGGAGTTGTTGCAGGAGCAGTTGCAGGAGTTGTTGCAGGAGGAGTTGCAGGAGGAGTTGCAGGAGTTATTGCAGGAGATGTTGCACAAGGAGTTGCAGGAGTTGTTGCAGGAGGAGTTGCAGGAGTTGTTGCAGGAGGAGTTGCAGGAGGAGTTGCAGGAGGTGTTGCAAGAGTTGTTGCAGGAGGAGTTGCAGGAGTTGTTGCAGGAGGAGTTGCAGGAGTTGTTTCAGAAGTTGTTGCATGGGGTTTGCAGGAGTTATTGCAGGAGGAGTGGCAGGAGTTGTTGCAGGAGGAGTTGCAGTAGGAGTTGCAGCAGTTGTTGAAGGAGGAGTTGCAGGAGTTGTTGCAGGAGGAGTTGCAGGAGTTGTTGCAGGAGGTGTTGCAGGAGTTGTTGCAAGAGGAGTTGAGGGAGTTGTTGCAGGAATTTTTGCAGGAGGAGGAGCAGGAGTTGTTGCAGGGGGAGTTGCAGGAGTTATTGCAGGAGGGGTTGCAGGAGTTGTTTCAGGAGGAGTTGCAGGAGTTGTTGCAGATGGGGTTGCATCCGGATTTGCAAGATTTGTTGGAGGAGTTGTTGCAGGTGGAGTTGCAGGAGCTATTGCAGGAGGAATTGCAGGTGTTGTTGCAGGAGGAGTTGCATGAGTTGTTGCAGGAGTTGTTGGAGCAGGAGTTGCAGGAGTTGTTGCAGGAGGCGTTGAAGGAGGAGCTGCAGGATTTGTTGCAGGAGGAGTTGCAGGGGTTGTTGCAGGAGGAGGAGCAGGAGGAGTTGCAGGAGTTGTTGCAGGAGGACTTGCAGGAGTCGTTGCTTGAGGAGTTGCATGGGGGTTGCAGGAGTTATTGCAGGAGGAGCGGCAGGAGTTGTTGCAGGAGGAGTTGCAGTAGGAGTTGCAGCAGTTGTTGAAGGAGGAGTTGCAGGAGTTGTTGCAGGAGGAGTTGCAGGAGTTGTTGCAGGAAGTGTTGCAGGAGTTGTTGCAAGAGGAGTTGCAGGAGTTGTTGCAGGAGCAGTTGCAGGAGTCATTGCAGGAGCATTGCAGCAGTTGTTGCAGGAGGAGTTGCAGGAGTTATTGCAGGAGGACTTGCAGGAGGAGTTGCAGAAGTTGTTGCAGGAGTTGTTGCAGGAGTTGTTGCAGGTGGAGTTACAGTCAGATTTGCAAGAGATGTTGCAGGAGTTGTTCCAGGTGGAGTTGCAGGAGATGTTGCAGTAGTTGTTGCAGGAGGAGTTGTAGGAGTTGTTGCAGGAGGAGTTGCCGGAGTTGTTGCAGGAGCAGTTGCAGGAGTTGTTGCAGGAGGAGTTGCAGGAGGAGTTGCAGGAGTTATTGCAGGAGTTGTTGCAGAAGGAGTTGCAGGAGTTGTTGCAGGAGGAGTTGCAGGAGCTGTTGCAGGAGGAGTTGCAGGAGGAGTTGCAGGAGGTGTTGCAAGAGTTGTTGCAGGAGGAGTTGCAGGAGTTGTTGCAGGAGGAGTTGCAGGAGTTGTTTCAGACGTTGTTGCATGGGGGTTGCAGGAGTTATTGCAGGAGGAGTGGCAGGAGTTGCTGCAGGAGGAGTTGCAGTAGGAGTTGCAGCAGTTGTTTAAGGAGGAGTTGCAGGAGTTGTTGCAGGAGGAGTTGCAGGAGTTGTTGCAGGAGGTGTCGCAGGAGTTGTTGCAAGAGGAGTTGCAGGAGTTGTTGCAGGAATTTTTGCAGGAGGAGGAGCAGGAGTTGTTGCAGGGGGAGGAGCAGGAGTTGTTGCAGGATTTGTTGCAGGGGGAGTTGCAGGAGTTATTGCAGGAGGACTTGCAGGAGTCGTTGCTTGAGGAGTTGCAGGAGTTGTTGCAGTTGGTGTTGCATGCGGATTTGCAAGATTTGCTGCAGGAGTTGTTGCAGGAGGAGTTGCAGGAGTTGTTGCAGGAGGAGTTGGAGGAGTCGTTGCAGGAGCGTTGCAGCAGTTGTTGCAGGAGGAGTTTCAGGAGTTATTGCAGGAGTTGTTGAAAGAGGAGTTGCAGGAGTTGTTGCAGGAATTTTTGCAGGAGGAGGAGCAGGAGTTGTTGCAGGAGTTGTTGCAGGGAGAGTTGCAGGAGTTATTGCAGGAGGGGTTGCAGGAGTTGTTGCCGGAGGAGTTGCAGGAGTTGTTGCAGATGGTGTTGCATCCGGATTTGCAAGATTTGTTGTAGGAGTTGTTGCTGGTGGAGTTGCAGGAGCTGTTGCAGGAGGAGTTGCAGGTGTTGTTGCAGGAGGAGTTGCATGAGTTGTTGCAGGAGTTGTTGCAGGAGAAGTTGCAGGAGTTGCTGCAGGAGGCGTTGAAGGAGGAGTTGCAGGATTTGTTGCAGGAGGAGTTGCAGGAGTTGTTGCAGGGGTCAATGCAGGAGGACTTGCAGGAGTCATTGCTTGAGGAGTTGCAGGAGTTGTTGCAGTTGGTGTTGCATGCGGATTTGTTGGAGGAGTTGTTGCAGGAGGAGTTGCAGGAGTTGTTGCAGGAGGAGTTGCAGGAGTTGTTCCAAGAGTTGTTGCAGGAGGAGTTACAGGAGTTGTTGCAGAAGTTGTTGCAGGAGGAGTTGCAGGAGTTGTTGTCGGAGGAGTTACAGGAGGAGTTGCAGGAGGATTTACAGGAGTTGTTGCCGGCAGAGTTGCAGGAGTTGTTGCAGGCCTTGTTGCAGGAGTTGTTGCAGGAGTTGTTGTAGGATGAGTTACAGGAGGAGTTGCAGGAGTTGTTGCAGGAGGATTTACAGGAGTGGTTGCAGGCGGAGTTGCAGGAGGAGTTGCAGGATTTGTTGTAGGACGAGTTGCAGGAGTTGTTGCAGGAGGAGTTGCAGGAGTTGTTGCAGGAGGAGTTGCAGGAGTTGTTGCAGGAGTTGTTGCAGGAGTTGTTGTAGGAGGAGTTACAGGAGGAGTTGCAGGAGTTGTTGCAGGAGCATTTACAGGAGTTGTTGCAGGAGCAGTTGCAGGAGTGTTGCAGGAGGAGCTGCAGGAGTTGTTGCAGGACGAGTTGCAGGAGTTGTTGCAGGAGTTGTTGCAGGAGGAGTTGCAGGAGTTGTTGCAGGAGGAGTTGGAGGAGTTGTTGCAGGAGCGTTGCAGCAGTTGTTGCAGGAGGAGTTGCAGGAGTTATTGCAGGAGGAGTTGCAGGAGGAGTTGCAGAAGTTGTTGCAGGAGTTGTTGCAGGAGCTGTTGCAGGTGGAGTTGCAGGCAGATTTGCAAGAGTTGTTGCAGGAGTTGTTCCAGGTGGAGTTGCAGGAGTTGTTGCAGTAGTTGTTGCAGGAGGAGTTGTAGGAGTTGTTGCAGGAGGAGTTGCCGGAGTTGTTGCAGGAGCAGTTGCAGGAGTTGTTGCAGGAGGAGTTGCAGGAGGAGTTGCAGGAGTTATTGCAGGAGATGTTGCAGAAGGAGTTGCAGGAGTTGTTGCAGGAGTTGTTGCAGGAGGAGTTGCAGGAGGAGTTGCAGGAGGTGTTGCAAGAGTTGCTGCAGGAGGAGTTGCAGGAGTTGTTTCAGAAGTTGTTGCATGGGGTTTGCAGGAGTTATTGCAGGAGGAGTGGCAGGAGTTGTTGCAGGAGGAGTTGCAGTAGGAGTTGCAGCAGTTGTTGAAGGAGGAGTTGCAGGAGTTGTTGCAGGAGGAGTTGCAGGAGTTGTTGCAGGAGGTGTTGCAGGAGTTGTTGCAAGAGGATTTGCAGGAGTTATTGCAGGAGGGGTTGCAGGAGTTGTTTCAGGAGGAGTTGCAGGAGTTGTTGCAGATGGGGTTGCATCCGGATTTGCAAGATTTGTTGAAGGAGTTGTTGCAGGTGGAGTTGCAGGAGCTATTGCAGGAGGAGTTGCAGGTGTTGTTGCAGGAGTTGTTGTAGCAGGAGGAGTTGCAGGAGGAGTTGCAGGTGGAGTTGCAGGAGTTGTTGCAGTAGTTGTTGCAGGAGGAGTTGTAAGAGTTGTTGCAGGAGGAGTTGCCGGAGTTGTTGCAGGGGGAGTTGCAGGAGTTATTGCAGGAGGACTTGCAGGAGTCGTTGCTTGAGGAGTTGCAGGAGTTGTTGCAGTTGGTGTTGCATGCGGATTTGCAAGATTTGTTGGAGGAGTTGTTGCAGGAGGAGATGCAGGAGTTGTTGCAGGAGGAGTTGCAGGAGGAGTTGCAGGAGTTGTTGCAGGAGTTGTTGCAGGAGTTGTTGCAGGAGTTGTTGAAGGAGGAGTTGCAGGAGTTGTTGCAGGAGGAGTTGCAGGAGTCGTTGCAGGAGTGTTGCAGCAGTTGTTGCAGGAGTTGTTGCAGGAGTTATTGCAGGAGGAGTTGCAGGAGGAGTTGCAGGAGTTGTTGCAGGAGCTGTTGCAGGTGGAGTTGCAGGCAGATTTGCAAGAGTTGTTGCAGGAGTTGTTCCAGGTGGAGTTGCAGGAGTTGTTGCAGTAGTTGTTGCAGGAGGAGTTGTAGGAGTTGTTGCAGGAGGAGTTGCCGGAGTTGTTGCAGGAGGCGTTGAAGGAGGAGTTGAAGGATTTGTTGCAGGAGGTGTTGCAGGAGTTGTTGCAGGAGTTGTTGCAGCAGGAGGAGCAGGAGTTGTTGCAGGAGTTGTTGCAGGGTGAGTTGCAGGAGTTAATGCAGGAGGACTTGCAGGAGTCATTGCTTGAGGAGTTGCAGGAGTTGTTGCAGTTGGTGTTGCATGCGGATTTGCAAGATTTGTTGCAGGAGTTGTTGCAGGAGGAGTTGCAGGAGTTGTTGCAGGAGGAGTTGGAGGAGTCGTTGCAGGAGCGTTGCAGCAGTTGTTGCAGGAGGAGTTGCAGGAGTTATTGCAGGAGGAGTTGCAGGAGGAGTTGCAGAAGTTGTTGCAGGAGTTGTTGCAGGAGCTGTTGCAGGTTGAGTTGCAGGCAGATTTGCAAGAGTTGTTGCAGGAGTTGTTCCAGGTGGAGTTGCAGGAGTTGTTGCAGTAGTTGTTGCAGGATGAGTTGTAGGAGTTGTTGCAGGAGGAGTTGCCAGAGTTGTTGCAGGAGAAGTTGCAGGAGTTGTTGCAGGAGGAGTTGCAGGAGGAGTTTCAGGAGTTATTGCAGGAGTTGTTGCAGAAGGAGTTGCAGGAGTTGTTGCAGGAGGAGTTGCAGGAGTTGTTGCAGGAGGAGTTGCAGGAGGAGTTGCAGGAGTTGTTGCAGGAGTTGTTGTCGGAGGAGTTACAGGAGGAGTTGCAGGAGTTGTTGCAGGAGCATTTACAGGAGTTGTTGCAGGAGCAGTTGCAGGAGTGTTGCAGGAGGAGCTGCAGGAGTTGTTGCAGGACGAGTTGCAGGAGTTGTTGCAGGAGTTGTTGCAGGAGGAGTTGCAGGAGTTGTTGCAGGAGGAGTTGGAGGAGTTGTTGCAGGAGCGTTGCAGCAGTTGTTGCAGGAGGAGTTGCAGGAGTTATTGCAGGAGGAGTTGCAGGAGGAGTTGCAGAAGTTGTTGCAGGAGTTGTTGCAGGAGCTGTTGCAGGTGGAGTTGCAGGCAGATTTGCAAGAGTTGTTGCAGGAGTTGTTCCAGGTGGAGTTGCAGGAGTTGTTGCAGTAGTTGTTGCAGGAGGAGTTGTAGGAGTTGTTGCAGGAGGAGTTGCCGGAGTTGTTGCAGGAGCAGTTGCAGGAGTTGTTGCAGGAGGAGTTGCAGGAGGAGTTGCAGGAGTTATTGCAGGAGATGTTGCAGAAGGAGTTGCAGGAGTTGTTGCAGGAGGAGTTGCAGGAGTTGTTGCAGGAGGAGTTGCAGGAGGAGTTGCAGGAGGTGTTGCAAGAGTTGCTGCAGGAGGAGTTGCAGGAGTTGTTGCAGGAGGAGTTGCAGGAGTTGTTTCAGAAGTTGTTGCATGGGGTTTGCAGGAGTTATTGCAGGAGGAGTGGCAGGAGTTGTTGCAGGAGGAGTTGCAGTAGGAGTTGCAGCAGTTGTTGAAGGAGGAGTTGCAGGAGTTGTTGCAGGAGGAGTTGCAGGAGTTGTTGCAGGAGGTGTTGCAGGAGTTGTTGCAAGAGGAGTTGCAGGAGTTATTGCAGGAGGGGTTGCAGGAGTTGGTTCAGGAGGAGTTGCAGGAGTTGTTGCAGATGGGGTTGCATCCGGATTTGCAAGATTTGTTGAAGGAGTTGTTGCAGGTGGAGTTGCAGGAGCTATTGCAGGAGGAGTTGCAGGTGTTGTTGCAGGAGGAGTTGCATGAGTTGTTGCAGGAGTTGTTGTAGCAGGAGTTGCAGGAGTTGTTGCAGGAGGCGTTGAAGGAGGAGCTGCAGGATTTGTTGCAGGAGGAGTTGCAGGGGTTGTTGCAGGAGGAGGAGCAGGAGTTGTTGCAGGAGTTGTTGCAGGAGGACTTGCAGGAGTCGTTGCTTGAGGAGTTGCAGGAGTTGTTGCAGTTGGTGTTGCATGCGGATTTGCAAGATTTGTTGCAGGAGTTGTTGCAGGAGGAGTTGCAGGAGTTGTTGCAGGAGGAGTTGGAGGAGTCGTTGCAGGAGCGTTGCAGCAGTTGTTGCAGGAGGAGTTGCAGGAGTTATTGCAGGAGGAGTTGCAGGAGGAGTTGCAGAAGTTGTTGCAGGAGTTGTTGCAGGAGCTGTTGCAGGTTGAGTTGCAGGCAGATTTGCAAGAGTTGTTGCAGGAGTTGTTTCAGGTGGAGTTGCAGGAGTTGTTGCAGTTGGTGTTGCATGCGGATTTGCAAGATTTGTTGGAGGAGTTGTTGCAGGAGGAGATGCAGGAGTTGTTGCAGGAGGAGTTGCAGGAGGAGTTGCAGGAGTTGTTGCAGGAGTTGTTGCAGGAGTTGTTGCAGGAGTTGTTGAAGGAGGAGTTGCAGGAGTTGTTGCAGGAGGAGTTGCAGGAGTCGTTGCAGGAGTGTTGCAGCAGTTGTTGCAGGAGTTGTTGCAGGAGTTATTGCAGGAGGAGTTGCAGGAGGAGTTGCAGGAGTTGTTGCAGGAGCTGTTGCAGGTGGAGTTGCAGGCAGATTTGCAAGAGTTGTTTCAGGAGTTGTTCCAGGTGGAGTTGCAGGAGTTGTTGCAGTAGTTGTTGCAGGAGGAGTTGTAGGAGTTGTTGCAGGAGGAGTTGCCGGAGTTGTTGCAGGAGGCGTTGAAGGAGGAGTTGAAGGATTTGTTGCAGGAGGTGTTGCAGGAGTTGTTGCAGGAGTTGTTGCAGCAGGAGGAGCAGGAGTTGTTGCAGGAGTTGTTGCAGGGTGAGTTGCAGGAGTTAATGCAGGAGGACTTGCAGGAGTCATTGCTTGAGGAGTTGCAGGAGTTGTTGCAGTTGGTGTTGCATGCGGATTTGCAAGATTTGTTGGAGGAGTTGTTGCAGGAGGAGTTGCGGGAGTTGTTGCAGGAGGAGTTGCAGGAGGAGTTGCAGGAGTTGTTGCAAGAGTTGTTGCAGGAGCAGTTACAGGCGTTGTTGCAGGAGGAGTTGCAGGAGTTGTTGCAGAAGTTGTTGCAGGAGGAGTTGCAGGAGTTGTTGCAGGACGAGTTGCAGGAGTTGTTGCAGGAGGAGTTGCAGGAGTTGTTGCAGGAGGAGTTGCAGGAGTTGTTGCAGGAGTTGTTGCAGGAGTTGTTGTCGGAGGAGTTACAGGAGGAGTTGCAGGAGTTGTTGCAGGAGCATTTACAGGAGTTGTTGCAGGAGCAGTTGCAGGAGTGTTGCAGGAGGAGCTGCAGGAGTTGTTGCAGGACGAGTTGCAGGAGTTGTTGCAGGAGTTGTTGCAGGAGGAGTTGCAGGAGTTGTTGCAGGAGGAGTTGGAGGAGTTGTTGCAGGAGCGTTGCAGCAGTTGTTGCAGGAGGAGTTGCAGGAGTTATTGCAGGAGGAGTTGCAGGAGGAGTTGCAGAAGTTGTTGCAGGAGTTGTTGCAGGAGCTGTTGCAGGTGGAGTTGCAGGCAGATTTGCAAGAGTTGTTGCAGGAGTTGTTCCAGGTGGAGTTGCAGGAGTTGTTGCAGTAGTTGTTGCAGGAGGAGTTGTAGGAGTTGTTGCAGGAGGAGTTGCCGGAGTTGTTGCAGGAGCAGTTGCAGGAGTTGTTGCAGGAGGAGTTGCAGGAGGAGTTGCAGGAGTTATTGCAGGAGATGTTGCAGAAGGAGTTGCAGGAGTTGTTGCAGGAGGAGTTGCAGGAGTTGTTGCAGGAGGAGTTGCAGGAGGAGTTGCAGGAGGTGTTGCAAGAGTTGCTGCAGGAGGAGTTGCAGGAGTTGTTGCAGGAGGAGTTGCAGGAGTTGTTTCAGAAGTTGTTGCATGGGGTTTGCAGGAGTTATTGCAGGAGGAGTGGCAGGAGTTGTTGCAGGAGGAGTTGCAGTAGGAGTTGCAGCAGTTGTTGAAGGAGGAGTTGCAGGAGGTGTTGCAGGAGGAGTTGCAGGAGTTGTTGCAGGAGGTGTTGCAGGAGTTGTTGCAAGAGGAGTTGCAGGAGTTATTGCAGGAGGGGTTGCAGGAGTTGTTTCAGGAGGAGTTGCAGGAGTTGTTGCAGATGTGGTTGCATCCGGATTTGCAAGATTTGTTGAAGGAGTTGTTGCAGGTGGAGTTGCAGGAGCTATTGCAGGAGGAGTTGCAGGTGTTGTTGCAGGAGGAGTTGCATGAGTTGTTGCAGGAGTTGTTGTAGCAGGAGTTGCAGGAGTTGTTGCAGGAGGCGTTGAAGGAGGAGCTGCAGGATTTGTTGCAGGAGGAGTTGCAGGGTTTGTTGCAGGAGGAGGAGCAGGAGTTGTTGCAGGAGTTGTTGCAGGAGGACTTGCAGGAGTCGTTGCTTGAGGAGTTGCAGGAGTTGTTGCAGTTGGTGTTGCATGCGGATTTGCAAGATTTGTTGCAGGAGTTGTTGCAGGAGGAGTTGCAGGAGTTGTTGCAGGAGGAGTTGGAGGAGTCGTTGCAGGAGCGTTGCAGCAGTTGTTGCAGGAGGAGTTGCAGGAGTTATTGCAGGAGGAGTTGCAGGAGGAGTTGCAGAAGTTGTTGCAGGAGTTGTTGCAGGAGCTGTTGCAGGTTGAGTTGCAGGCAGATTTGCAAGAGTTGTTGCAGGAGTTGTTTCAGGTGGAGTTGCAGGAGTTGTTGCAGTAGTTGTTGCAGGAGGAGTTGTAAGAGTTGTTGCAGGAGGAGTTGCCGGAGTTGTTGCAGGAGAAGTTGCAGGAGTTGTTGCAGGAGGAGTTGCAGGAGGAGTTGCAGGAGTTATTGCAGAAGTTGTTGCAGGAGGAGTGGCAGGAGTTGTTGCAGGAGGAGTTGCAGTAGGAGTTGCAGCAGTTGTTGAAGGAGGAGTTGCAGGAGTTGTTGGAGGAGGAGTTGCAGGAGTTGTTGCAGGAGGTGTTGCAGGAGTTGTTGCAAGAGGAGTTGCAGGAGTTGTTGCAGGAATTTTTGCAGGAGGAGGAGCAGGAGTTGTTGCAGGGGGAGTTGCAGGAGTTATTGCAGGAGGGGTTGCAGGAGTTGTTGCAGGAGGAGTTGCAGGAGTTGTTGCAGATGGGGTTGCATCCGGATTTGCAAGATTTGTTGGAGGAGTTGTTGCAGGTGGAGTTGCAGGAGCCATTGCAGGAGGAGTTGCAGGTGTTGTTGCAGGAGGAGTTGCATGAATTGTTGCAGGAGTTGTTGTAGCAGGAGTTGCAGGAGTTGTTGCAGGAGGCGTTGAAGGAGGAGTTGCAGGATTTGTTGCAGGAGGAGTTGCAGGAGTTGTTGCAGGAGGAGGAGCAGGAGTTGTTGCAGGAGTTGTTGCAGGGGGAGTTGCAGGAGTTATTGCAGGAGGACTTGCAGGAGTCGTTGCTTGAGGAGTTGCAGGAGTTGTTGCAGTTGGTGTTGCATGCGGATTTGCAAGATTTGTTGGAGGAGTTGTTGCAGGAGGAGATGCAGGAGTTGTTGCAGGAGGAGTTGCAGGAGGAGTTGCAGGAGTTGTTGCAGGAGTTGTTGCAGGAGTTGTTGCAGGAGTTGTTGAAGGAGGAGTTGCAGGAGTGGTTGCAGGAGGAGTTGCAGGAGTCGTTGCAGGAGTGTTGCAGCAGTTGTTGCAGGAGTTGTTGCAGGAGTTATTGCAGGAGGAGTTGCAGGAGGAGTTGCAGGAGTTGTTGCAGGAGCTGTTGCAGGTGGAGTTGCAGGCAGATTTGCAAGAGTTGTTTCAGGAGTTGTTCCAGGTGGAGTTGCAGGAGTTGTTGCAGTAGTTGTTGCAGGAGGAGTTGTAGGAGTTGTTGCAGGAGGAGTTGCCGGAGTTGTTGCAGGAGGCGTTGAAGGAGGAGTTGAAGGATTTGTTGCAGGAGGTGTTGCAGGAGTTGTTGCAGGAGTTGTTGCAGCAGGAGGAGCAGGAGTTGTTGCAGGAGTTGTTGCAGGGTGAGTTGCAGGAGTTAATGCAGGAGGACTTGCAGGAGTCATTGCTTGAGGAGTTGCAGGAGTTGTTGCAGTTGGTGTTGCATGCGGATTTGCAAGATTTGTTGGAGGAGTTGTTGCAGGAGGAGTTGCAGGAGTTGTTGCAGGAGGAGTTGCAGGAGGAGTTGCAGGAGTTGTTGCAAGAGTTGTTGCAGGAGCAGTTACAGGCGTTGTTGCAGGAGGAGTTGCAGGAGTTGTTGCAGAAGTTGTTGCAGGAGGAGTTGCAGGAGTTGTTGCAGGAGTTGTTGCAGGAGTTGTTGTCGGATGAGTTACAGGAGGAGTTGCAGGAGGATTTACAGGAGTTGTTGCAGGCGGAGTTGCAGGAGTTGTTGCAGATGTGGTTGCATCCGGATTTGCAAGATTTGTTGAAGGAGTTGTTGCAGGTGGAGTTGCAGGAGCTATTGCAGGAGGAGTTGCAGGTGTTGTTGCAGGAGGAGTTGCATGAGTTGTTGCAGGAGTTGTTGTAGCAGGAGTTGCAGGAGTTGTTGCAGGAGGCGTTGAAGGAGGAGCTGCAGGATTTGTTGCAGGAGGAGTTGCAGGGGTTGTTGCAGGAGGAGGAGCAGGAGTTGTTGCAGGAGTTGTTGCAGGAGGACTTGCAGGAGTCGTTGCTTGAGGAGTTGCAGGAGTTGTTGCAGTTGGTGTTGCATGCGGATTTGCAAGATTTGTTGCAGGAGTTGTTGCAGGAGGAGTTGCAGGAGTTGTTGCAGGAGGAGTTGGAGGAGTCGTTGCAGGAGCGTTGCAGCAGTTGTTGCAGGAGGAGTTGCAGGAGTTATTGCAGGAGGAGTTGCAGGAGGAGTTGCAGAAGTTGTTGCAGGAGTTGTTGCAGGAGCTGTTGCAGGTTGAGTTGCAGGCAGATTTGCAAGAGTTGTTGCAGGAGTTGTTTCAGGTGGAGTTGCAGGAGTTGTTGCAGTAGTTGTTGCAGGAGGAGTTGTAAGAGTTGTTGCAGGAGGAGTTGCCGGAGTTGTTGCAGGAGAAGTTGCAGGAGTTGTTGCAGGAGGAGTTGCAGGAGGAGTTGCAGGAGTTATTGCAGAAGTTGTTGCAGGAGGAGTGGCAGGAGTTGTTGCAGGAGGAGTTGCAGTAGGAGTTGCAGCAGTTGTTGAAGGAGGAGTTGCAGGAGTTGTTGGAGGAGGAGTTGCAGGAGTTGTTGCAGGAGGTGTTGCAGGAGTTGTTGCAAGAGGAGTTGCAGGAGTTGTTGCAGGAATTTTTGCAGGAGGAGGAGCAGGAGTTGTTGCAGGGGGAGTTGCAGGAGTTATTGCAGGAGGGGTTGCAGGAGTTGTTGCAGGAGGAGTTGCAGGAGTTGTTGCAGATGGGGTTGCATCCGGATTTGCAAGATTTGTTGGAGGAGTTGTTGCAGGTGGAGTTGCAGGAGCCATTGCAGGAGGAGTTGCAGGTGTTGTTGCAGGAGGAGTTGCATGAATTGTTGCAGGAGTTGTTGTAGCAGGAGTTGCAGGAGTTGTTGCAGGAGGCGTTGAAGGAGGAGTTGCAGGATTTGTTGCAGGAGGAGTTGCAGGAGTTGTTGCAGGAGGAGGAGCAGGAGTTGTTGCAGGAGTTGTTGCAGGGGGAGTTGCAGGAGTTATTGCAGGAGGACTTGCAGGAGTCGTTGCTTGAGGAGTTGCAGGAGTTGTTGCAGTTGGTGTTGCATGCGGATTTGCAAGATTTGTTGGAGGAGTTGTTGCAGGAGGAGATGCAGGAGTTGTTGCAGGAGGAGTTGCAGGAGGAGTTGCAGGAGTTGTTGCAGGAGTTGTTGCAGGAGTTGTTGCAGGAGTTGTTGAAGGAGGAGTTGCAGGAGTGGTTGCAGGAGGAGTTGCAGGAGTCGTTGCAGGAGTGTTGCAGCAGTTGTTGCAGGAGTTGTTGCAGGAGTTATTGCAGGAGGAGTTGCAGGAGGAGTTGCAGGAGTTGTTGCAGGAGCTGTTGCAGGTGGAGTTGCAGGCAGATTTGCAAGAGTTGTTTCAGGAGTTGTTCCAGGTGGAGTTGCAGGAGTTGTTGCAGTAGTTGTTGCAGGAGGAGTTGTAGGAGTTGTTGCAGGAGGAGTTGCCGGAGTTGTTGCAGGAGGCGTTGAAGGAGGAGTTGAAGGATTTGTTGCAGGAGGTGTTGCAGGAGTTGTTGCAGGAGTTGTTGCAGCAGGAGGAGCAGGAGTTGTTGCAGGAGTTGTTGCAGGGTGAGTTGCAGGAGTTAATGCAGGAGGACTTGCAGGAGTCATTGCTTGAGGAGTTGCAGGAGTTGTTGCAGTTGGTGTTGCATGCGGATTTGCAAGATTTGTTGGAGGAGTTGTTGCAGGAGGAGTTGCAGGAGTTGTTGCAGGAGGAGTTGCAGGAGGAGTTGCAGGAGTTGTTGCAAGAGTTGTTGCAGGAGCAGTTACAGGCGTTGTTGCAGGAGGAGTTGCAGGAGTTGTTGCAGAAGTTGTTGCAGGAGGAGTTGCAGGAGTTGTTGCAGGAGTTGTTGCAGGAGTTGTTGTCGGATGAGTTACAGGAGGAGTTGCAGGAGGATTTACAGGAGTTGTTGCAGGCGGAGTTGCAGGAGTTGTTGCAGGCCTTGTTGCAGGAGTTGTTGCAGGAGTTGTTGTAGGATGAGTTACAGGAGGAGTTGCAGGAGTTGTTGCAGGAGGATTTACAGGAGTTGTTGCAGGCGGAGTTGCAGGAGTTGTTGCACAAGGAGTTGCAGGAGTTGTTGCAGGACGAGTTGCAGCAGTTGTTGCAGGAGGAGTTGCAGGAGTTGTTGCAGGAGTTGTTGCAGGAGTTGTTGCAGGAGTTTTTGTAGGAGGAGTTACAGGAGGAGTTGCAGGAGTTGTTGCAGGAGCATTTACAGGTATTGTTGCAGGAGCAGTTGCAGGAGTTGTTGCAGGAGGAGCTGCAGGAGTTGTTGCAGGACGAGTTGCAGGAGTTGTTGCAGGAGTTGTTGCAGGAGTTGTTGCAGGAGGAGTTGCAGGAGTTGTTGCAGGAGGACTTGCAGGAGTCGTTCAGGAGCGTTGCAGCAGTTGTTGCAGGAGGAGTTGCAGGAGTTGTTGCAGGAGGAGTTGCAGGAGTTGTTGCAGGAGGAGTTGCAGGAGGAGTTGCAGGAGTTGTTGCAAGAGTTGTTGCAGGAGGAGTTGCAGGAGTTGTTGCAGGAGGAGTTGCAGGAGTTGTTGCAGAAGTTGTTGCATGGGGGTTGCAGGAGTTATTGCAGGAGGAGTGGCAGGAGTTGTTGCAGTAGGAGTTGCAGCAGTTGTTGAAGGAGGAGTTGCAGGAGTTGTTGCAGGAGGAGTTGCAGGAGTTGTTGCAGGAGTTGTTGCAGGAGTTGTTGCAAGAGGAGTTGCAGGAGTTGTTGCAGGAATTTTTGCAGGAGGAGGAGCAGGAGTTGTTGCAGGAGTTGTTGCAGGGGGAGTTGCAGGAGTTATTGCAGGAGGGTTGCAGGAGTTGTTGCAGGAGGAGTTGCAGGAGTTGTTGCAGATGGTGTTGCATCCGGATTTGCAAGATTTGTTGGAGGAGTTGTTGCAGGAGGAGTTGCAGGAGTTGTTGCAGGAGGAGTTGCAGGAGGAGTTGCAGGAGTTGTTGCAAGCGTTGTTGCAGGAGGAGTTACAGGCGTTGTTGCAGGAGGAGTTGCAGAAGTTGTTGCAGGAGGAGTTGCAGGAGTTGTTGCAGGAGTTGTTGTTGTCGGAGGAGTTACAGGAGGTGTTGCAGGAGGATTTACAGGAGTTGTTGCCGGCGGAGTTGCAGGAGTTGTTGCAGGCCTTGTTGCAGGAGTTGTTGCAGGAGTTGTTGTAGGATGAGTTACAGGAGGAGTTGCAGGAGTTGTTGCAGGAGGATTTACAGGAGTTGTTGCAGGCGGAGTTGCAGGAGAAGTTGCAGGAGTTGTTGCAGGAGGAGTTGCAGGAGGAGTTGCAGGAGTTATTGCAGGAGTTGTTGCAGGAGGAGTGGCAGGAGTTGTTGCAGGAGGAGTTGCAGTAGGAGTTGCAGCAGTTGTTGAAGGAGGAGTTGCAGGAGTTGTTGGAGGAGGAGTTGCAGGAGTTGTTGCAGGAGGTGTTGCAGGAGTTGTTGCAAGAGGAGTTGCAGGAGTTGTTGCAGGAATTTTTGCAGGAGGAGGAGCAGGAGTTGTTGCAGGGGGAGTTGCAGGAGTTATTGCAGGAGGGGTTGCAGGAGTTGTTGCAGGAGGAGTTGCAGGAGTTGTTGCAGATGGGGTTGCATCCGGATTTGCAAGATTTGTTGGAGGAGTTGTTGCAGGTGGAGTTGCAGGAGCTATTGCAGGAGGAGTTGCAGGTGTTGTTGCAGGAGGAGTTGCATGAATTGTTGCAGGAGTTGTTGTAGCAGGAGTTGCAGGAGTTGTTGCAGGAGGAGTTGCAGGAGGAGTTGCAGGATTTGTTGCAGGAGGAGTTGCAGGAGTTGTTGCAGGAGGAGGAGCAGGAGTTGTTGCAGGAGTTGTTGCAGGGGGAGTTGCAGGAGTTATTGCAGGAGGACTTGCAGGAGTCGTTGCTTGAGGAGTTGCAGGAGTTGTTGCAGTTGGTGTTGCATGCGGATTTGCAAGATTTGTTGGAGGAGTTGTTGCAGGAGGAGATGCAGGAGTTGTTGCAGGAGGAGTTGCAGGAGGAGTTGCAGGAGTTGTTGCAGGAGTTGTTGCAGGAGTTGTTGCAGGAGTTGTTGAAGGAGGAGTTGCAGGAGTTGTTGCAGGAGGAGTTGCAGGAGTCGTTGCAGGAGTGTTGCAGCAGTTGTTGCAGGAGTTGTTGCAGGAGTTATTGCAGGAGGAGTTGCAGGAGGAGTTGCAGGAGTTGTTGCAGGAGCTGTTGCAGGTGGAGTTGCAGGCAGATTTGCAAGAGTTGTTGCAGGAGTTGTTCCAGGTGGAGTTGCAGGAGTTGTTGCAGTAGTTGTTGCAGGAGGAGTTGTAGGAGTTGTTGCAGGAGGAGTTGCCGGAGTTGTTGCAGGAGGCGTTGAAGGAGGAGTTGAAGGATTTGTTGCAGGAGGTGTTGCAGGAGTTGTTGCAGGAGTTGTTGCAGCAGGAGGAGCAGGAGTTGTTGCAGGAGTTGTTGCAGGGTGAGTTGCAGGAGTTAATGCAGGAGGACTTGCAGGAGTCATTGCTTGAGGAGTTGCAGGAGTTGTTGCAGTTGGTGTTGCATGCGGATTTGCAAGATTTGTTGGAGGAGTTGTTGCAGGAGGAGTTGCAGGAGTTGTTGCAGGAGGAGTTGCAGGAGGAGTTGCAGGAGTTGTTGCAAGAGTTGTTGCAGGAGCAGTTACAGGCGTTGTTGCAGGAGGAGTTGCAGGAGTTGTTGCAGAAGTTGTTGCAGGAGGAGTTGCAGGAGTTGTTGCAGGAGTTGTTGCAGGAGTTGTTGTCGGATGAGTTACAGGAGGAGTTGCAGGAGGATTTACAGGAGTTGTTGCAGGCGGAGTTGCAGGAGTTGTTGCAGGCCTTGTTGCAGGAGTTGTTGCAGGAGTTGTTGTAGGATGAGTTACAGGAGGAGTTGCAGGAGTTGTTGCAGGAGGATTTACAGGAGTTGTTGCAGGCGGAGTTGCAGGAGTTGTTGCACAAGGAGTTGCAGGAGTTGTTGCAGGACGAGTTGCAGCAGTTGTTGCAGGAGGAGTTGCAGGAGGAGTTGCAGGAGTTATTGCAGGAGATGTTGCAGAAAGAGTTGCAGGAGTTGTTGCAGGAGGAGTTGCAGGAGTTGTTGCAGGAGGAGTTGCAGGAGGAGTTGCAGGAGGTGTTGCAAGAGTTGTTGCAGGAGGAGTTGCAGGAGTTGTTGCAGGAGGAGTTGCAGGAGTTGTTTCAGAAGTTGTTGCATGGGGTTTGCAGGAGTTATTGCAGGAGGAGTGGCAGGAGTTGTTGCAGGAGGAGTTGCAGTAGGAGTTGCAGCAGTTGTTGAAGGAGGAGTTGCAGGAGTTGTTGCAGGAGGAGTTGCAGGAGTTGTTGCAGGAGGTGTTGCAGGAGTTGTTGCAAGAGGAGTTGCAGGAGTTGTTGCAGGAATTTTTGCAGGAGGAGGAGCAGGAGTTGTTGCAGGGGGAGTTGCAGGAGTTATTGTAGGAGGGGTTGCAGGAGTTGTTTCAGGAGGAGTTGCAGGAGTTGTTGCAGATGGGGTTGCATCCGGATTTGCAAGATTTGTTGGAGGAGTTGTTGCAGGTGGAGTTGCAGGAGCTATTCCAGGAGGAGTTGCAGGTGTTGTTGCAGGAGGAGTTGCATGAGTTGTTGCAGGAGTTGTTGTAGCAGGAGTTGCAGGAGTTGTTGCAGGAGGCGTTGAAGGAGGAGCTGCAGGATTTGTTGCAGGAGGAGTTGCAGGGGTTGTTGCAGGAGGAGGAGCAGGAGTTGTTGCAGGAGTTGTTGCAGGAGGACTTGCAGGAGTCGTTGCTTGAGGAGTTGCAGGAGTTGTTGCAGTTGGTGTTGCATGCGGATTTGCAAGATTTGTTGCAGGAGTTGTTGCAGGAGGAGTTGCAGGAATTGTTGCAGGAGGAGTTGGAGGAGTCGTTGCAGGAGTGTTGCAGCAGTTGTTGCAGGAGGAGTTGCAGGAGTTATTGCAGGAGGAGTTGCAGGAGGAGTTGCAGAAGTTGTTGCAGGAGTTGTTGCAGGAGCTGTTGCAGGTTGAGTTGCAGGCAGATTTGCAAGAGTTGTTGCAGGAGTTGTTCCAGGTGGAGTTGCAGGAGTTGTTGCAGTAGTTGTTGCAGGATGAGTTGTATGA
Organism: Pristiophorus japonicus; assembly: GCF_044704955.1. Classification (NCBI taxonomy): domain Eukaryota; kingdom Metazoa; phylum Chordata; class Chondrichthyes; family Pristiophoridae; genus Pristiophorus; species Pristiophorus japonicus. The sequence continues at coordinate 277,422 of NW_027253095.1, read as the reverse complement.
GTTGTTGCAGGAGGAGTTGCCGGAGTTGTTGCAGGAGAAGTTGCACGAGTTGTTGCAGGAGGAGTTGCAGGAGGAGTTGCAGGAGTTATTGCAGGAGTTGTTGCAGAAGGAGTTGCAGGAGTTGTTGCAGGAGGAGTTGCAGGAGTTGTTGCAGGAGGAGTTGCAGGAGGAGTTGCAGGAGTTGTTGCAAGAGTTGTTGCAGGAGAAGTTGCAGTAGTTGTTGCAGGAGGAGTTGCAGGAGTTGTTGCAGAAGTTGTTGCATGGGGGTTGCAGGAGTTATTGCAGGAGGAGTGGCAGGAGTTGTTGCAGGAGGAGTTGCAGTAGGAGTTGCAGCAGTTGTTGAAGGAGGAGTTGCAGGAGTTGTTGCAGGAGGAGTTGCAGGAGTTGTTGCAGGAGGTGTTGCAGGAGTTGTTGCAAGAGGAGTTGCAGGAGTTGTTGCAGGAGCAGTTGCAGGAGTCGTTGAAGGAGCATTGCAGCAGTTGTTGCAGGAGGAGTTGCAGGAGTTATTGCAGGAGGAGTTGCAGGAGGAGTTGCAGAAGTTGTTGCAGGAGTTGTTGCAGGAGCTGTTGCAGGTGGAGTTGCAAGCAGATTTGCAAGAGATGTTGCAGGAGTTGTTCCAGGTAGAGTTGCAGGAGTTGTTGCAGTAGTTGTTGCAGGAGGAGTTGTAGGAGTTGTTGCAGGAGGAGTTGCCGGAGTTGTTGCAGGAGCAGTTGCAGGAGTTGTTGCAGGAGGAGTTGCAGGAGGAGTTGCAGGAGTTATTGCAGGAGTTGTTGCAGAAGGAGTTGCTGGAGTTGTTGCAGGAGGAGTTGCAGGAGTTGTTGCAGGAGGAGTTGCAGGAGGAGTTGCAGGAGGTGTTGCAAGAGTTGTTGCAGGAGGAGTTGCAGGAGTTGTTTCAGAAATTGTTGCATGGGGGTTGCAGGAGTTATTGCAGGAGGAGTGGCAGGAGTTGTTGCAGGAGGAGTTGCAGTAGGAGTTGCAGCAGTTGTTGAAGGAGGAGTTGCAGGAGTTGTTGCAGGAGGAGTTGCAGGAGTTGTTGCAGGAGGTGTCGCAGGAGTTGTTGCAAGAGGAGTTGCAGGAGTTGTTGCAGGAATTTTTGCAGGAGGAGGAGCAGGAGTTGTTGCAGGGGGAGTTGCAGGAGTTATTGCAGGAGGGGTTGCAGGAGTTGTTTCAGGAGGAGTTGCAGGAGTTGTTGCAGTTGGGGTTGCATCCGGATTTGCAAGATTTGTTGGAGGAGTTGTTGCAGGTGGAGTTGCAGGAGCTATTGCAGGAGGAGTTGCAGGTGTTGTTGCAGGAGGAGTTGCATGAGTTGTTGCAGGAGTTGTTGTAGCAGGAGTTGCAGGAGTTGTTGCAGGAGGCGTTGAAGGAGGAGTTGCAGGATTTGTTGCAGGAGGAGTTGCAGGGGTTGTTGCAGGAGGAAGAGCAGGAGTTGTTGCAGGATTTGTTGCAGGGGGAGTTGCAGGAGTTATTGCAGGAGGACTTGCAGGAGTCGTTGCTTGAGGAGTTGCAGGAGTTGTTGCAGTTGGTGTTGCATGCGGATTTGCAAGATTTGTTGCAGGAGTTGTTGCAGGAGGAGTTGCAGGAGTTGTTGCAGGAGGAGTTGGAGGAGTCATTGCAGGAGCGTTGCAGCAGTTGTTGCAGGAGGAGTTTCAGGAGTTATTGCAGGAGTTGTTGAAAGAGGAGTTGCAGGAGTTGTTGCAGGAATTTTTGCAGGAGGAGGAGCAGGAGTTGTTGCAGGAGTTGTTGCAGGGGGAGTTGCAGGAGTTATTGCAGGAGGGGTTGCAGGAGTTGTTGCAGGAGGAGTTGCAGGAGTTGTTGCAGATGGTGTTGCATCCGGATTTGCAAGATTTGTTGTAGGAGTTGTTGCAGGTGGAGTTGCAGGAGCTGTTGCAGGAGGAGTTGCAGGTGTTGTTGCAGGAGGAGTTGCATGAGTTGTTGCAGGAGTTGTTGCAGGAGAAGTTGCAGGAGTTGCTGCAGGAGGCGTTGAAGGAGGAGTTGCAGGATTTGTTGCAGGAGGAGTTGCAGGAGTTGTTGCAGGGGTCAATGCAGGAGGACTTGCAGGAGTCGTTGCTTGAGGAGTTGCAGGAATTGTTGCAGTTGGTGTTGCATGCGGATTTGCAAGATTTGTTGGAGGAGTTGTTGCAGGAGGAGTTGCAGGAGTTGTTGCAGGAGGAGTTGCAGGAGGAGTTGCAGGAGTTGTTGCAAGAGTTGTTGCAGGAGGAGTTACAGGCGTTGTTGCAGGAGGAGTTGCAGGAGTTGTTGCAGAAGTTGTTGCAGGAGGAGTTGCAGGAGTTGTTGTCGGAGGAGTTACAGGAGGAGTTGCAGGAGGATTTACAGGAGTTGTTGCCGGCAGAGTTGCAGGAGTTGTTGCAGGCCTTGTTGCAGGAGTTGTTGCAGGAGTTGTTGTAGGATGAGTTACAGGAGGAGTTGCAGGAGTTGTTGCAGGAGGATTTACAGGAGTGGTTGCAGGCGGAGTTGCAGGAGGAGTTGCAGGATTTGTTGTAGGACGAGTTGCAGGAGTTGTTGCAGGAGGAGTTGCAGGAGTTGTTGCAGGAGGAGTTGCAGGAGTTGTTGCAGGAGTTGTTGCAGGAGTTGTTGTAGGAGGAGTTACAGGAGGAGTTGCAGGAGTTGTTGCAGGAGCATTTACAGGAGTTGTTGCAGGAGCAGTTGCAGGAGTTGTTGCAGGAGGAGCTGCAGGAGTTGCTGCAGGACGAGTTGCAGGAGTTGTTGCAGGAGTTGTTGCAGGAGGAGTTGCAGGAGTTGTTGCAGGAGGAGTTGGAGGAGTCGTTGCAGGAGCGTTGCAGCAGTTGTTGCAGGAGGAGTTGCAGGAGTTATTGCAGGAGGAGTTGCAGGAGGAGTTGCAGAAGTTGTTGCAGGAGTTGTTGCAGGAGCTGTTGCAGGTGGAGTTGCAGGCAGATTTGCAAGAGTTGTTGCAGGAGTTGTTCCAGGTGGAGTTGTAGGAGTTGTTGCAGGAGGAGTTGCCGGAGTTGTTGCAGGAGCAGTTGCAGGAGTTGTTGCAGGAGGAGTTGCAGGAGGAGTTGCAGGAGTTATTGCAGGAGTTGTTGCAGAAGGAGTTGCAGGAGTTGTTGCAGGAGGAGTTGCAGGAGTTGTTGCAGGTGGAGTTGCAGGAGTTGTTGGAAGAGTTGTTGCAGGAGGAGTTGCAGGAGTTGTTGCAGGAGGAGTTGCAGAAGTTGTTGCAGAAGTTGTTGCATGGGGGTTGCAGGAGTTATTGCAGGAGGAGTGGCATGAGTTGTTGCAGTAGGAGTTGCAGCAGTTGTTGAAGGAGGAGTTGCAGGAGTTGTTGCAGGAGGAGTTGCAGGAGTTGTTGCAGGAGGTGTTGCAGGAGTTGTTGCAAAAGGAGTTGCAGGAGTTGTTGCAGGAATTTTTGCAGGAGGAGGAGCAGGAGTTGTTGCAGGGGGAGTTGCAGGAGTTATTGCAGGAGGGGTTGCAGGAGTTGTTGCAGGAGGAGTTGCAGGAGTTGTTGCAGGAGGAGTTGCAGGAGGAGTTGCAGGAGGTGTTGCAAGAGTTGTTGCAGGAGGAGTTGCAGGAGTTGTTGCAGGAGGAGTTGCAGGAGTTGTTTCAGAAGTTGTTGCATGGGGGTTGCAGGAGTTATTGCAGGAGGAGTGGCAGGAGTTGTTGCAGGGGGAGTTGCAGTAGGAGTTGCAGCAGTTGTTGAAGGAGGAGTTGCAGGAGTTGTTGCAGGAGGAGTTGCAGGAGTTGTTGCAGGAGGTGTTGCAGGAGTTGTTGCAAGAGGAGTTGCAGGAGTTGTTGCAGGAATTTTTGCAGGAGGAGGAGCAGGAGTTGTTGCAGGGGGAGTTGCAGGAGTTATTGCAGGAGGGGTTGCAGGAGTTGTTGCAGGAGGAGTTGCAGGAGTTGTTGCAGATGGGGTTGCATCCGGATTTGCAAGATTTGATGGAGGAGTTGGTGCAGGTGGAGTTGCAGGAGCTATTGCAGGAGGAGTTGCAGGTGTTGTTGCAGGAGGAGTTGCATTAGTTGTTGCAGGAGTTGTTGTAGCAGGAGTTGCAGGAGTTGTTGCAGGAGGCGTTGAAGGAGGAGTTGCAGGATTTGTTGCAGGAGGAGTTGCAGGAGTTGTTGCAGGAGTTGTTGCAGGGGGAGTTGCAGGAGTTATTGCAGTAGGACTTGCAGGAGTCGTTGCTTGAGGAGTTGCAGGAGGTGTTGCAGTTGGTGTTGCATGCGGATTTGCAAGATATGTTGGAGGAGTTGTTGCAGGAGGAGATGCAGGAGTTGTTGCAGGAGGAGTTGCAGGAGGAGTTGCAGGAGTTGTTGCAGGAGTTGTTGCAGGAGTTGTTGCAGGAGGAGTTGCAGGAGTTGTTGCAGGAGGAGTTGCAGGAGTCGTTGCAGGAGCATTGCAGCAGTTGTTGCAGGACGAGCTGCAGGAGTTATTGCAGGAGGAGTTGCAGGAGGAGTTGCAGAAGTTGTTGCAGGAGTTGTTGCAGGAGCTGTTGCAGGTGGAGTTGCAGGCAGATTTGCAAGAGTAGTTGCAGAAGTTGTTCCAGGTGGAGTTGCAGGAGTTGTTGCAGTCGTTGTTGCAGGAGGAGTTGTAGGAGTTGTTGCAGGAGGAGTTGCCGGAGTTGTTGCAGGAGCAGTTGCAGGAGTTGTTGCAGGAGGAGTTTCAGGAGGAGTTGCAGGAGTTATTGCAGGAGTTGTTGCAGAAGGAGTTGCAGGAGTTGTTGCAGGAGGAGTTGCAGGAGTTGTTGCAGGAGGAATTGTAGGAGGAGTTGCAGGAGGTGCTGCAAGAGTTGTTGCAGGAGGAGTTGCAGGAGTTGTTGCAGGAGGAGTTGCAGGAGTTGTTTCAGAATTTGTTGCATGGGGGTTGCAGGAGTTATTGCAGGAGGAGTGGCAGGAGTTGTTGCAGGAGGAGTTGCAGTAGGAGTTGCAGCAGTTGTTGAAGGAGGAGTTGCAGGAGTTGTTGCAGGAGGAGTTGCAGGAGTTGTTGCAGGAGGTGTTGCAGGAGTTGTTGCAAGAGGAGTTGCAGGAGTTGTTGCAGTTATTTTTGCAGGAGGAGGAGCAGGAGTTGTTGCAGGGGGAGTTGCAGGAGTTATTGCAGGAGGGGTTGCAGGAGTTGTTTCAGGAGGAGTTGCAGGAGTTGTTGCAGATGGGGTTGCATCCGGATTTGCAAGATTTGTTGGAGGAGTTGTTGCAGGTGGAGTTGCAGGAGCTATTGCAGGAGGAGTTGCAGGTGTTGTTGCAGGAGGAGTTGCATGAGCTGTTGCAGGAGTTGTTGTAGCAGGAGTTGCAGGAGTTGTTGCAGGAGGCGTTGAAGGGGGAGTTGCAGGATTTGTTGCAGGAGGAGTTGCAGGGGTTGTTGCAGGAGGAGGAGCAGGGGTTGTTGCAGGAGTTGTTGTAGGAGGAGTTACAGGAGGAGTTGCAGGAGTTGTTGTAGGAGGATTTACAGGAGTTGTTGCAGGAGCAGTTGCAAGAGTTGTTGCAGGAGGAGCTGCAGGAGTTGTTGCAGGACGAGTTGCAGGAGTTGTTGCAGGAGTTGTTGCAGGAGGAGTTGCAGGAGTTGTTGCAGGAGTTGTTGCAGGAGGAGGAGCAGGAGTTGTTGCAGGAGTTGTTGCAGGGTGAGTTGCAGGAGTTAATGCAGGAGGACTTGCAGGAGTCATTGCTTGAGGAGTTGCAGGAGTTGTTGCAGTTGGTGTTGCATGCGGATTTGCAAGATTTGTTGGAGGAGTTGTTGCAGGAGGAGTTGCAGGAGTTCTTACAGGAGGAGTTGCAGGAGTTATTGCAGAAGTTGTTGCATGGTGGTTGCAGGAGTTATTGCAGGAGGAGTGGCAGGAGTTGTTGCAGGAGGAGTTGCAGTAGGAGTTGCAGCAGTTGTTGAAGGAGGATTTGCAGGAGTTGTTGCAGGAGGAGTTGCAGGAGTTGTTGCAGGAGGTGTTGCAAGAGTTGTTGCAAGAGGAGTTGCAGGAGTTGTTGCAGGAATTTTTGCAGGAGGAGGAGCAGGAGTTGTTGCAGGAGCTGTTGCAGGGGGAGTTGCAGGAGGAGTTGCAGGAGGGGTTGCAGGAGTTGTTGCAGGAGGAGTTGCAGGAGTTGTTGCAGATGGTGTTGCATCCGGATTTGCAAGATTTGTTGTAGGAGTTGTTGCAGGTGGAGTTGCAGGAGCTGTTGCAGGAGGAGTTGCAGGTGTTCTTGCAGGAGGAGTTGCATGAGTTGTTGCAGGAGTTGTTGCAGGAGAAGTTGCAGGAGTTGTTGCAGGAGGCGTTAAAGGAGGAGTTGAAGGATTTGTTGCAGGAGGAGTTGCAGGAGTTGTTGCAGGAGTTGTTGCAGGAGGAGGAGCAGGAGTTGTTGCAGGAGTTGTTGCAGGGTGAGTTGCAGGAGTTAATGCAGGAGGACTTGCAGGAGTCATTGCTTGAGGAGTTGCAGGAGTTGTTGCAGTTGGTGTTGCATGCGGAGTTGCAAGATTTGTTGGAGGAGTTGTTGCAGCAGGAGTTGCAGGAGTTGTTGCAGGAGGAGTTGCAGGAGGAGTTGCAGGAGTTGTTGCAAGAGTTGTTGCAGGAGGAGTTGCAGGAGTTCTTACAGGAGGAGTTGCAGGAGTTATTGCAGAAGTTGTTGCATGGTGGTTACAGGAGTTATTGCAGGAGGAGTGGCAGGAGCTGTTGCAGGAGGAGTTGCAGTAGGAGTTGCACTAGTTGTTGAAGGAGGAGTTGCAGGAGTTGTTGCAGGAGGAGTTGCAGGAGTTGTTGCAGGAGGTGTTGCAAGAGTTGTTGCAAGAGGAGTTGCAGGAGTTGTTGCAGGAATTTTTGCAGGAGGAGGAGCAGGAGTTGTTGCAGGAGCTGTTGCAGGGGGAGTTGCAGGAGTTATTGCAGGAGGGGTTGCAGGAGTTGTTGCAGGAGGAGTTGCCGGAGTTGTTGCAGATGGTGTTGCATCCGGATTTGCAAGATTTGTTGTAGGAATTGTTGCAGGTGGAGTTGCAGGAGCTGTTGCAGGAGGAGTTGCAGGTGTTGTTGCAGGAGGAGTTGCATGAGTTGTTGCAGGAGTTGTTGCAGGAGAAGTTGCAGGAGTTGTTGCAGGAGGCGTTGAAGGAGGAGTTGAAGGATTTGTTGCAGGAGGAGTTGCAGGAGTTGTTGCAGGAGTTGTTGCAGGAGGAGGAGCAGGAGTTGTTGCAGGAGTTGTTGCAGGGTGAGTTGCAGGAGTTAATGCAGGAGGACTTGCAGGAGTCATTGCTTGAGGAGTTGCAGGAGTTGTTGCAGTTGGTGTTGCATGCGGATTTGCAAGATTTGTTGGAGGAGTTGTTGCAGGAGGAGTTGCAGGAGTTGTTGCAGGAGGAGTTGCAGGAGGAGTTGCAGGAGTTGTTGCAAGAGTTGTTGCAGGAGGAGTTACAGGCGTTGTTGCAGGAGGAGTTGCAGGAGTTGTTGCAGAAGTTGTTGCAGCAGGAGTTGCAGGAGTTGTTGCAGGAGGAGTTGCAGGAGGAGTTGCAGGAGTTGTTGCAAGAGTTGTTGCAGGAGGAGTTACAGGCGTTGTTGCAGGAGGAGTTGCAGGAGTTGTTGCAGAAGTTGTTGCAGGAGGAGTTTCAGGAGTTGTTGCAGGAGTTGTTGCAGGAGTTGTTGTCGGATGAGTTACAGCAGGTGTTGCAGGAGGATTTACAGGAGTTGTTGCAGGCGGAGTTGCAGGAGTTATTGCAGGCCTTGTTGCAGGAGTTGTTGCAGGAGTTGTTGTAGGATGAGTTACAGGAGGAGTTGCAGGAGTTGTTGCAGGAGGATTTACAGGAGTTGTTGCAGGCGGAGTTGCAGGAGTTGTTGCAGGAGGAGTTGCAGGAGTTGTTGCAGGACGAGTTGCAGGAGTTGTTGCAGGAGGAGTTGCAGGAGTTGTTGCAGGAGGAGTTGCAGGAGTTGTTGCAGGAGTTTTTGTAGGAGGAGTTACAGGAGGAGTTGCAGGAGTTGTTGCAGGTGCATTTACAGGAGTTGTTGCAGGAGCAGTTGCAGGAGTTGTTGCAGGAGGAGCTGCAGGAGTTGTTGCAGGAGCGTTGCAGCAGTTGTTGCAGGAGGAGTTGCAGGAGTTATTGCAGGAGGAGTTGCAGGAGGAGTTGCAGAAGTTGTTGCAGGAGTTGTTGCAGGAGTTGTTGCAGGAGCTGTTGCAGGTGGAGTTGCAGGAGTTGTTGCAGGAGGAGTTGCAGGAGCTATTGCAGGAGGAGTTGCAGGTGTTGTTGCAGGAGGAGTTGCAGGAGGAGTTGCAGGAGTTGTTGCAAGAGTTGTTGCAGGAGGAGTTGCAGGCGTTGTTGCAGGAGGAGTTGCAGGAGTTGTTGCAGAAGTTGTTGCAGGAGGAGTTTCAGGAGTTGTTGCAGGAGTTGTTGCAGGAGTTGTTGTCGGATGAGTTACAGCAGGTGTTGCAGGAGGATTTACAGGAGTTGTTGCAGGCGGAGTTGCAGGAGTTGTTGCAGGCCTTGTTGCAGGAGTTGTTGCAGGAGTTGTTGTAGGATGAGTTACAGGAGGAGTTGCAGGAGTTGTTGCAGGAGGATTTACAGGAGTTGTTGCAGGCGGAGTTGCAGGAGTTGTTGCAGGAGGAGTTGCAGGAGTTGTTGCAGGACGAGTTGCAGGAGTTGTTGCAGGAGGAGTTGCAGGAGTTGTTGCAGGAGGAGTTGCAGGAGTTGTTGCAGGAGTTTTTGTAGGAGGAGTTACAGGAGGAGTTGCAGGAGTTGTTGCAGGAGCATTTACAGGAGTTGTTGCAGGAGGAGTTGCAGGAGTTGTTGCAGGAGGAGCTGCAGGAGTTGTTGCAGGAGTTGTTGCAGGACTTGTTGCAGGAGGAGTTGCAGGAGTTGTTGCAGGAGGACTTGCAGGAGTTGTTGCAGGAGCGTTGCAGCAGTTGTTGCAGGAGGAGTTGCAGGAGTTATTGCAGGAGGAGTTGCAGGAGGAGTTGCAGAAGTTGTTGCAGGAGTTGTTGCAGGAGTTGTTGCAGGAGCTGTTGCAGGTGGAGTTGCAGGAGTTGTTGCAGGAGGAGTTGCAGGAGCTATTGCAGGAGGAGTTGCAGGTGTTGTTGCAGGAGGAGTTGCATGAGCTGTTGCAGGAGTTGTTGTAGCAGGAGTTGCAGGAGTTGTTGCAGGAGGCGTTGAAGGAGGAGTTGCAGGATTTGTTGCAGGAGGAGTTTCAGGGGTTGTTGCAGGAGGAGGAGCAGGGGTTGTTGCAGGAGTTGTTGCAGGGGGAGTTGCAGGAGTTGTTGCAGGAGGAGTTGCAGGAGTTGTTGCAGGAGGAGTTGCAGGAGTTGTTGCAGGAATTGTTGCAGGAGGAGTTACAGGAGGAGTTGCAGGAGTTGTTGTAGGAGGAATTACAGGAGTTGTTGCAGGAGCAGTTGCAAGAGTTGTTGCAGGAGGAGCTGCAGGAGTTGTTGCAGGAGGCGTTGAAGGAGGAGTTGAAGGATTTGTTGCAGGAGGAGGTGCAAGAGTTGTTGCAGGAGTTGTTGCAGGAGGAAGAGCAGGAGTTGTTGCAGGAGTTGTTGCAGGGTGAGTTGCAGGAGTTAATGCAGGAGGGCTTGCAGGAGTCATTGCTTGAGGAGTTGCAGGAGTTGTTGCAGTTGGTGTTGCATGCGGATTTGCAAGATTTGTTGGAGGAGTTGTTGCAGGAGGAGTTGCAGGAGTTGTTGCAGGAGGAGTTGCAGGAGGAGTTGCTGGAGTTGTTGCAAGAGTTGTTGCAGGAGGAGTTGCAGGAGTTCTTACAGGAGGAGTTGCAGGAGTTATTGCAGAAGTTGTTGCATGGTGGTTGCAGGAGTTATTGCAGGAGGAGTGGCAGGAGTTGTTGCAGGAGGAGTTGCAGTAGGAGTTGCAGCAGTTGTTGAAGGAGGAGTTGCAGGAGTTGTTGCAGGAGGAGTTGCAGGAGTTGTTGCAGGAGGTGTTGCAAGAGTTGTTGCAAGAGGAGTTGCAGGAGTTGTTGCAGGAATTTTTGCAGGAGGAGGAGCAGGAGTTGTTGCAGGAGCTGTTGCAGGGGGAGTTGCAGGAGGAGTTGCAGGAGGGGTTGCAGGAGTTGTTTCAGGAGGAGTTGCAGGAGTTGTTGCAGATGGTGTTGCATCCGGATTTGCAAGATGTGTTGTAGGAGTTGTTGCAGGTGGAGTTGCAGGAGCTGTTGCAGGAGGAGTTGCAGGTGTTGTTGCAGGAGGAGTTGCATGAGTTGTTGCAGGAGTTGTTGCAGGAGAAGTTGCAGGAGTTGTTGCAGGAGGCGTTGAAGGAGGAGTTGAAGGATTTGTTGCAGGAGGAGTTGCAGGAGTTGTTGCAGGAGTTGTTGCAGGAGGAGGAGCAGGAGTTGTTGCAGGAGTTGTTGCAGGGTGAGTTGCAGGAGTTAATGCAGGAGGACTTGCAGGAGTCATTGCTTGAGGAGTTGCAGGAGTTGTTGCAGTTGGTGTTGCATGCGGATTTGCAAGATTTGTTGGAGGAGTTGTTGCAGCAGGAGTTGCAGGAGTTGTTGCAGGAGGAGTTGCAGGAGGAGTTGCAGGAGTTGTTGCAAGAGTTGTTGCAGGAGGAGTTGCAGGAGTTCTTACAGGAGGAGTTGCAGGAGTTATTGCAGAAGTTGTTGCATGGTGGTTGCAGGAGTTATTGCAGGAGGAGTGGCAGGAGTTTTTGCAGGAGGAGTTGCAGTAGGAGTTGCAGCAGTTGTTGAAGGAGGAGTTGCAGGAGTTGTTGCAGGAGGAGTTGCAGGAGTTGTTGCAGGAGGTGTTGCAAGAGTTGTTGCAAGAGGAGTTGCAGGAGTTGTTGCAGGAATTTTTGCAGGAGGAGGAGCAGGAGTTGTTGCAGGAGCTGTTGCAGGGGGAGTTGCAGGAGTTATTGCAGGAGGGGTTGCAGGAGTTGTTGCAGGAGGATTTGCAGGAGTTGTTGCAGATGGTGTTGCATCCGGATTTGCAAGATTTGTTGTAGGAATTGTTGCAGGTGGAGTTGCAGGAGCTGTTGCAGGAGGAGTTGCAGGTGTTGTTGCAGGAGGAGTTGCATGAGTTGTTGCAGGAGTTGTTGCAGGAGAAGTTGCAGGAGTTGTTGCAGGAGGCGTTGAAGGAGGAGTTGAAGGATTTGTTGCAGGAGGAGTTGCAGGAGTTGTTGCAGGAGTTGTTGCAGGAGGAGGAGCAGGAGTTGTTGCAGGAGTTGTTGCAGGGTGAGTTGCAGGAGTTAATGCAGGAGGACTTGCAGGAGTCATTGCTTGAGGAGTTGCAGGAGTTGTTGCAGTTGGTGTTGCATGCGGATTTGCAAGATTTGTTGGAGGAGTTGTTGCAGCAGGAGTTGCAGGAGTTGTTGCAGGAGGAGTTGCAGGAGGAGTTGCAGGAGTTGTTGCAAGAGTTGTTGCAGGAGGAGTTACAGGCGTTGTTGCAGGAGGAGTTGCAGTAGGAGTTGCAGCAGTTGTTGAAGGAGGAGTTGCAGGAGTTGTTGCAGGAGGAGTTGCAGGAGTTGTTGCAGGAGGAGTTGCAGGAGTTGTTGCAGGAGTTGTTGTAGGAGGAGTTACAGGAGGAGTTGCAGGAGTTGTTGCAGGAGCATTTACAGGAGTTGTTGCAGGAGCAGTTGCAGGAGTTGTTGCAGGAGGAGCTGCAGGAGTTGTTGCAGGAGTTGTTGCAGGACTTGTTGCAGGAGGAGTTGCAGGAGTTGTTGCAGGAGGACTTGCAGGAGTTGTTGCAGGAGCGTTGCAGCAGTTGTTGCAGGAGGAGTTGCAGGAGTTATTGCAGGAGGAGTTGCAGGAGGAGTTGCAGAAGTTGTTGCAGGAGTTGTTGCAGGAGTTGTTGCAGGAGCTGTTGCAGGTGGAGTTGCAGGAGTTGCTGCAGGAGGAGTTGCAGGAGCTATTGCAGGAGGAGTTGCAGGTGTTGTTGCAGGAGGAGTTGCATGAGCTGTTGCAGGAGTTGTTGTAGCAGGAGTTGCAGGAGTTGTTGCAGGAGGCGTTGAAGGAGGAGTTGCAGGATTTGTTGCAGGAGGAGTTTCAGGGGTTGTTGCAGGAGGAGGAGCAGGGGTTGTTGCAGGAGTTGTTGCAGGGGGAGTTGCAGGAGTTGTTGCAGGAGGAGTTGCAGGAGTTGTTGCAGGAGGAGTTGCAGGAGTTGTTGCAGGAATTGTTGCAGGAGGAGTTACAGGAGGAGTTGCAGGAGTTGTTGTAGGAGGAATTACAGGAGTTGTTGCAGGAGCAGTTGCAAGAGTTGTTGCAGGAGGAGCTGCAGGAGTTGTTGCAGGAGGCGTTGAAGGAGGAGTTGAAGGATTTGTTGCAGGAGGAGGTGCAGGAGTTGTTGCAGGAGTTGTTGCAGGAGGAAGAGCAGGAGTTGTTGCAGGAGTTGTTGCAGGGTGAGTTGCAGGAGTTAATGCAGGAGGGCTTGCAGGAGTCATTGCTTGAGGAGTTGCAGGAGTTGTTGCAGTTGGTGTTGCATGCGGATTTGCAAGATTTGTTGGAGGAGTTGTTGCAGCAGGAGTTGCAGGAGTTGTTGCAGGAGGAGTTGCAGGAGGAGTTGCTGGAGTTGTTGCAAGAGTTGTTGCAGGAGGAGTTGCAGGAGTTCTTACAGGAGGAGTTGCAGGAGTTATTGCAGAAGTTGTTGCATGGTGGTTGCAGGAGTTATTGCAGGAGGAGTGGCAGGAGTTGTTGCAGGAGGAGTTGCAGTAGGAGTTGCAGCAGTTGTTGAAGGAGGAGTTGCAGGAGTTGTTGCAGGAGGAGTTGCAGGAGTTGTTGCAGGAGGTGTTGCAAGAGGTGTTGCAAGAGGAGTTGCAGGAGTTGTTGCAGGAATTTTTGCAGGAGGAGGAGCAGGAGTTGTTGCAGGAGCTGTTGCAGGGGGAGTTGCAGGAGGAGTTGCAGGAGGGGTTGCAGGAGTTGTTTCAGGAGGAGTTGCAGGAGTTGTTGCAGATGGTGTTGCATCCGGATTTGCAAGATGTGTTGTAGGAGTTGTTGCAGGTGGAGTTGCAGGAGCTGTTGCAGGAGGAGTTGCAGGTGTTGTTGCAGGAGGAGTTGCATGAGTTGTTGCAGGAGTTGTTGCAGGAGAAGTTGCAGGAGTTGTTGCAGGAGGCGTTGAAGGAGGAGTTGAAGGATTTGTTGCAGGAGGAGTTGCAGGAGTTGTTGCAGGAGTTGTTGCAGGAGGAGGAGCAGGAGTTGTTGCAGGAGTTGTTGCAGGGTGAGTTGCAGGAGTTAATGCAGGAGGACTTGCAGGAGTCATTGCTTGAGGAGTTGCAGGAGTTGTTGCAGTTGGTGTTGCATGCGGATTTGCAAGATTTGTTGGAGGAGTTGTTGCAGCAGGAGTTGCAGGAGTTGTTGCAGGAGGAGTTGCAGGAGGAGTTGCAGGAGTTGTTGCAAGAGTTGTTGCAGGAGGAGTTGCAGGAGTTCTTACAGGAGGAGTTGCAGGAGTTATTGCAGAAGTTGTTGCATGGTGGTTGCAGGAGTTATTGCAGGAGGAGTGGCAGGAGTTGTTGCAGGAGGAGTTGCAGTAGGAGTTGCAGCAGTTGTTGAAGGAGGAGTTGCAGGAGTTGTTGCAGGAGGAGTTGCAGGAGTTGTTGCAGGAGGTGTTGCAAGAGTTGTTGCAAGAGGAGTTGCAGGAGTTGTTGCAGGAATTTTTGCAGGAGGAGGAGCAGGAGTTGTTGCAGGAGCTGTTGCAGGGGGAGTTGCAGGAGTTATTGCAGGAGGGGTTGCAGGAGTTGTTGCAGGAGGAGTTGCAGGAGTTGTTGCAGATGGTGTTGCATCCGGATTTGCAAGATTTATTGTAGGAATTGTTGCAGGTGGAGTTGCAGGAGCTGTTGCAGGAGGAGTTGCAGGTGTTGTTGCAGGAGGAGTTGCATGAGTTGTTGCAGGAGTTGTTGCAGGAGAAGTTGCAGGAGTTGTTGCAGGAGGCGTTGAAGGAGGAGTTGAAGGATTTGTTGCAGGAGGAGTTGCAGGAGTTGTTGCAGGAGTTGTTGCAGGAGGAGGAGCAGGAGTTGTTGCAGGAGTTGTTGCAGGGTGAGTTGCAGGAGTTAATGCAGGAGGACTTGCAGGAGTCATTGCTTGAGGAGTTGCAGGAGTTGTTGCAGTTGGTGTTGCATGCGGATTTGCAAGATTTGTTGGAGGAGTTGTTGCAGCAGGAGTTGCAGGAGTTGTTGCAGGAGGAGTGGCAGGAGGAGTTGCAGGAGTTGTTGCAAGAGTTGTTGCAGGAGGAGTTACAGGCGTTGTTGCAGGAGGAGTTGCAGGAGTTGTTGCAGAAGTTGTTGCAGGAGGAGTTTCAGGAGTTGTTGCAGGAGTTGTTGCAGGAGTTGTTGTCGGATGAGTTACAGCAGGAGTTGCAGGAGGATTTACAGGAGTTGTTGCAGGCGGAGTTGCAGGAGTTGTTGCAGGCCTTGTTGCAGGAGTTGTTGCAGGAGTTGTTGTAGGATGTGTTACAGGAGAAGTTGCAGGAGTTGTTGCAGGAGGATTTACAGGAGTTGTTGCAGGCGGAGTTGCAGGAGTTGTTGCAGGAGGAGTTGCAGGAGTTGTTGCAGGACGAGTTGCAGGAGTTGTTGCAGGAGGAGTTGCAGGAGTTGTTGCAGGAGGAGTTGCAGGAGTTGTTGCAGGAGTTGTTGCAGGAGTTTTTGTAGGAGGAGTTACAGGAGGAGTTGCAGGAGTTGTTGCAGGAGCATTTACAGGAGTTGTTGCAGGAGCAGTTGCAGGAGTTGTTGCAGGAGGAGCTGCAGGAGTTGTTGCAGGAGTTGTTGCAGGAGTTGTTGCAGGAGGAGTTGCAGGAGTTGTTGCAGGAGGACTTGCAGGAGTCGTTGCAGGAGCGTTGCAGCAGTTGTTGCAGGAGGAGTTGCAGGAGTTATTGCAGGAGGAGTTGCAGGAGGAGTTGCAGAAGTTGTTGCAGGAGTTGTTGCACGAGTTGTTGCAGGAGCTGTTGCAGGTGGAGTTGCAGGCAGATTTGCAAGAGTTGTTGCAGGAGTTGTTCCAGGTGGAGTTGCAGGAGTTGTTGTAGCAGGAGTTGCAGGAGGAGTTGTAGGAGTTGTTGCAGGAGTTGCCGGAGTTGTTGCAGGAGCAGTTGCAGGAGTTGTTGCAGGAGGAGTTGCAGGAGTTATTGCAGGAGTTGTTGCAGAAGGAGTTGCAGGAGTTGTTGCAGGAGGAGTTGCAGGAGTTGTTGCAGGAGGAGTTGCAGGAGTTGTTGCAAGAGTTGTTGCAGGAGGAGTTGCAGGAGTTGTTGCAGGAGGAGTTGCAGGAGTTGTTGCAGGAGGAGTTGCAGGAGTTGTTGCAGAAGTTCTGGAAGGAGGAGTTGCAGGAGTTGTTGCAGGAGTTGTTGCAGGAGGATTTACAGGAGTTGTTGCAGGAGCAGTTGCAAGAGTTGTTGCAGGAGGAGCTGCAGGAGTTGTTGCAGGACGAGTTGCAGGAGTTGTTGCAGGAGTTGTTGCAGGAGGAGTTGCAGGAGTTGTTGTAGGATGAGTTACAGGAGGAGTTGCAGGAGTTGTTGCAGGAGGATTTACAGGAGTTGTTGCAGGCGGAGTTGCAGGAGTTGTTGCAGGAGTTGTTGCAGGAGTTGTTGTAGGATGAGTTACAGGAGGAGTTGCAGGAGTTGTTGCAGGAGGATTTACAGGAGTTGTTGCAGGCGGAGTTGCAGGAGTTGTTGCAGGAGCAGTTGCAGGAGTTGTTGCAGGGCGAGTTGCAGGAGTTGTTGCAGGAGGAGTTGCAGGAGTTGTTGCAGGAGGAGTTGCAGGAGTTGTTGCAGGAGTTGTTGTAGGAGGAGTTACAGGAGGAGTTGCAGGAGTTGTTGCAGGATGATTTACAGGAGTTGTTGCAGGAGCAGTTGCAAGAGTTGTTGCAGGAGGAGCTGCAGGAGTTGTTGCAGGACGAGTTGCAGGAGTTGTTGCAGGAGTTGTTGCAGGAGGAGTTGCTGGAGTTGTTGCAGGAGTTGTTACAGGAGTTATTGAGGAGGAGTTGCAAGAGTTGTTGCAGGATGTGTTGCAGGAGGAGTTGCAGGAGTTGTTGCAAGAGTTGTTGCAGGAGGAGTTGCAGGAGTTCTTACAGGAGGAGTTGCAGGAGTTATTGCAGAAGTTGTTGCATGGGGGTTGCAGGAGTTATTGCAGGAGGAGTGGCAGGAGTTGTTGCAGGAGGAGTTGCAGTAGGAGTTGCAGCAGTTGTTGAAGGAGGAGTTGCAGGAGTTGTTGCAGGAGGAGTTGCAGGAGTTGTTGCAGGAGGTGTTGCAAGAGTTGTTGCAAGAGGAGTTGCAGGATTTGTTGCAGGAATTTTTGCAGGAGGAGGAGCAGGAGTTGTTGCAGGAGTTGTTGCAGTGGGAGTTGCAGGAGTTATTGCAGGAGGGGTTGCAGGAGTTGTTGCAGGAGGAGTTGCAGGAGTTGTTGCAGATGGTGTTGCATCCGGATTTGCAAGATTTGTTGTAGGAGTTGTTGCAGGTGGAGTTGCAGGAGCTGTTGCAGGAGGAGTTGCAGGTGTTGTTGCAGGAGGAGGTGCATGAGTTGTTGCAGGAGTTGTTGCAGGAGAAGTTGCAGGAGTTGTTGCAGGAGGCGTTGAAGGAGGAGTTGAAGGATTTGTTGCAGGAGGAGTTGCAGGAGTTGTTGCAGGAGGTGTTGCAGGAGGAGGAGCAGGAGTTGTTGCAGGAGTTGTTGCAGGGTGAGTTGCAGGAGTTAATGCAGGAGGACTTGCAGGAGTCATTGCTTGAGGAGTTGCAGGAGTTGTTGCAGTTGGTGTTGCATGCGGATTTGCAAGATTTGTTGGAGGAGTTGTTGCAGGAGGAGTTGCAGGAGTTGTTGCAGGAGGAGTTGCAGGAGGAGTTGCAGGAGTTGTTGCAAGAGTTGTTGCAGGAGGAGTTACAGGCGTTGTTGCAGGAGGAGTTGTAGGAGTTGTTGCAGATGTTGTTGCAGGAGGAGTTGCAGGAGTTGTTGCAGGAGTTGTTGCAGGAGTTGTTGTCGGATGAGTTACAGGAGGAGTTGCAGGAGGATTTACAGGAGTTGTTGCAGGCGGAGTTGCAGGAGTTGTTGCAGGCCTTGTTGCAGGAGTTGTTGCAGGAGTTGTTGTAGGATGAGTTACAGGAGGAGTTGCAGGAGTTGTTGCAGGAGGATTTACAGGAGTTGTTGCAGGCGGAGTTGCAGGAGTTGTTGCAGGAGGAGTTGCAGGAGTTGTTGCAGGACGAGTTGCAGGAGTTGTTGCAGGAGGAGTTGCAGGAGTTGTTGCAGGAGGAGTTGCAGGAGTTGTTGCAGGAGTTGTTGCAGGAGTTTTTGTAGGAGGAGTTACAGGAGGAGTTGCAGTTGTTGCAGGAGCATTTACAGGAGTTGTTGCAGGAGCAGTTGCAGGAGTTGTTGCAGGAGGAGCTGCAGGAGTTGTTGCAGGACGAGTTGCAGGAGTTGTTGCAGGAGTTGTTGCAGGAGGAGTTGCAGGAGTTGTTGCAGGAGGACTTGCAGGAGTCGTTGCAGGAGCGTTGCAGCAGTTGTTGCAGGAGGAGTTGCAGGAGTTGTTGCAGGAGGAGTTGCAGGAGTTGTTGCAGGAGGAGTTGCAGGAGGAGTTGCAGGAGTTGTTGCAAGAGTTGTTGCAGGAGGAGTTGCAGGAGTTGTTGCAGGAGGAGTTGCAGGAGTTGTTGCAGAAGTTGTTGCATGGGGGTTGCAGGAGTTATTGCAGGAGGAGTGGCAGGAGTTGTTGCAGGAGGAGTTGCAGTAGGAGTTGCAGCTGTTGTTGAAGGAGGAGTTGCAGGAGTTGTTGCAGGAGGAGTTGCAGGAGTTGTTGCAGGAGGTGTTGCAGGAGTTGTTGCAAGAGGAGTTGCAGGAGTTGTTGCAGGAATTTTTGCAGGAGGAGCAGCAGGAGTTGTTGCAGGGGGAGTTGCAGGAGTTATTGCAGGAGGGGTTGCAGGAGTTGTTGCAGGAGGAGTTGCAGGAGTTGTTGCAGATGGGGTTGCATCCGGATTTGCAAGATTTGTTGGAGGAGTTGTTGCAGGTGGAGTTGCAGGAGCTATTGCAGGAGGAGTTGCAGGTGTTGTTGCAGGAGGAGTTGCATGAGTTGTTGCAGGAGTTGTTGTAGCAGGAGTTGCAGGAGTTGTTGCAGGAGGCGTTGAAGGAGGAGTTGCAGGATTTGTTGCAGGAGGAGTTGCAGGAGTTGTTGCAGGAGGAGGAGCAGGAGTTGTTGCAGGAGTTGTTGCAGGTGGAGTTGCAGGAGTTATTGCAGGAGGACTTGCAGGAGTCGTTGCTTGAGGAGTTGTAGGAGTTGTTGCAGTTGGTGTTGCATGCAGATTTGCAAGATTTGTTGGAGCAGTTGTTGCAAGAGGAGATGCAGGAGTTGTTGCAGGAGGAGTTGCAGGAGGAGTTGCAGGAGTTGTTGCAAGAGTTGTTGCAGGAGGAGTTACAGGAGTTGTTGCAGGAGGAGTTGCAGGAGTTGTTGCAGAAGTTGTTACAGGAGGAGTTGCAGGAGTTGTTGCAGGAGTTGTTGCAGGAGTTGTTGTAGGATGAGTTCCAGGTGGAGTTGCAGGAGTTGTTGCAGGAGGATTTAATGGAGTTGTTGCAGGCGGAGTTGCAGGAGTTGTTGCAGGAGTTGTTGCAGGAGGAGCTGCAGGAGGAGTTGCAGGAGTTATTGCCGGAGTTGTTGCAGGTGGAGTTGCAGGAGTTGTTGCAGGAGGAGTTGCAGGAGTTGTTGCAGGAGGAGTTGCAGGAGTTGTTGCAGCAGTTGTTGCAGGAGTTGTTGTAGGAGGAGTTACAGGAGGAGTGGCAGGAGTTGTTGCAGGAGGATTTACAGGAGTTGTTGCAGGAGCATTTGCAAGAGTTGTTGCAGGAGGAGCTGCAGGAGTTGTTGCAGGACGAGTTGCAGGAGTTGTTGCAGGAGTTGTTGCAGGAGGAGTTGCAGGAGTTGTTGCAGGAGTTGTTGTAGGAGTTGTTGTACAATGAGTTGCAGGAGCAGTTGCAGGAGTTGTTGCAATTGGAGTTGCAGGAGTTGTTGCAGGAGGAGTTGCAGGAGTTGTTGCAGGAGATGTTGCAGGAGGAGCAGCGAATATTGCCCCTGCAGTGAATATTGCCCCTGCAGTGAATATTGTCCCTGCAATGAATATTGTCCTTGCAGTGAATATTGCCCCTGAAGTGAATATTGCCCCTGCAGTGAATATTGTCCCTGCGATGAATATTGTCCATTCAGTGAATAGTGTCCCTGCAGGGAATATTTTCCCTGCACTGAATATTGCCGCTGCAATGAATATTGTCACTGCAGTGAATATTGCCCCTGCAGTAAATACTGCCCCTGCAGTGAATATTGCCCCTGCAGTGAATAGTGTCCCTGCAGTGAATATTGTCCCTTCAGTGAATATTGCCCCTGCAGTGAATATTGTCCCTGAAATGAATATAGTCCTTGCAGTGAATATTGCCCCTGCAGTGAATATTGCCCCTGCAGTGAATATTGTCCCTGCAATGAATATTGTCCTTGCAGTGAATAGTGTCCCTGCAGTGAATATTGTCCTTGCAGTGAATAGTATCCCTACATTGAATATTGTCCCTGCATTGAATATTGTCCTTGCAGTGAATAGTGTCCCTGAAGTGAATAATGTCCCTGCAGTGAATATTGCCCCTGCAGTGAATAGGTCCCTGCAGAGAATATTGTCCCTGCAGTAAATATTGTCCCTGCAGTGAATTGTGTCCCTGCAGTGATATTCTCTGCAGTGAAT
This sequence comes from Pristiophorus japonicus, assembly GCF_044704955.1. Lineage (NCBI taxonomy): Eukaryota > Metazoa > Chordata > Chondrichthyes > Pristiophoridae > Pristiophorus > Pristiophorus japonicus. Next base: position 257,901 of record NW_027253095.1, on the reverse strand, counting down.
ATTGTCGCTGCAGTGAATATTGCCCCTGCAGTGAATATTGCCCCTGCAGTGAATAGTGTCCCTGCAGTGAATATTGACCCTGCAGTGAATAGTTTCCCTCCAGTGAATATTGTCCCTGCAGTGAATAGTGTCCCTGCAGTGAATATTGTCCCTGCAGTGAATGTTGTCCCTGCAGTGAATATTGCCCCTGCAGTGAATATTGTCCCAGCAGTGAATATTGTCCCTGCAGTGAATATTGTCCTTGCAGTGAATAGTGTCCCTGCAGTGAATATTGCCCCTGCAGTGAATATTGTCCCTGCAGTGAATATTGCCCCTGCAGAGAATATTGTCGCTGCAGTGAATATTGCCCCTGCAGTGAATAGTTTCCCTGCAGAGAATATTGTCCCTGCAGAGAATATTGTCCCTGCAGTGAATATTGTCCCTGCAGTGAATATTGCCCCTGCAGAGAATATTGTTGCTGCAGTGAATATTGCCCCTGCAGAGAATATTGTCCCTGCAGAGAATATTGTCCCTGCAGTGAATATTGTCCCTGCAGTGAATATTGCCGTTGCAGTGAATATTGCCCCTGCAGTGAATAGTTTCTCTGCAGAGAATATTGTCCCTGCAGTGAATATTGCCCCTACAGTGAATATTGTCCCTGCAATGAATATTGCCCCTACAGGGAATATTGTTCCTGCAGTAAATATTGCCCCTGCAGTGAATATTGTCCCTGCAGTGAATATTGCCCCTGCAGTGAATATTTTCCCTGCAGTGAATATTGTCCTTGCAGTGAATATTGTCCCTGCAGTGAATGTTGCCCCTGCAGTGAATATTGTCCCTGCAGTGAATATTGCCACTGCAGTGAATAGTTTCCCTGCAGTAAATATTGTCCCTGCCGTGAATATTGCCCCTGCAGTGAATAGGTCCCTGCAGAGAATATTGTCCCTGCAATGAATATTGTCCCTGCAGTGAATTGTGTCCCTGCAGTGATATTCACTGCAGTGAATATTGTCGCTGCAGTGAATATTGTCCCTGCAGTGAATATTGCCCCTGCAGTGAATATTGCCCCTGCAGTGAATGTTGCCCCTGCAGTGAATATTGTCCCTGCAGTGAATATTGCCCCTGCAGTGAATAGTGTCCCTGCAATAAATATTTCCCCTGCAGTGAATAGTTTCCCTGCAGTCAATATTGCCCCTGCCGTGAATATTGCCCCTGCAGTGAATAGGTCCCTGCAGAGAATATTGTCCCTGCAGTGAATATTGTCCCTGCAGTGAATTGTGTCCCTGCAGTGATATTCACTGCAGTGAATATTGTCGCTGCAGTGAATATTGTCCCTGCAGTGAATATTGCCCCTGCAGTGAATATTGCCCCTGCAGTGAATAGTTGAATATTGTCCCTGCTTTGAATATTGCCCCTGCAGTGAATATTGTCCCTGCAGTGAATATTGCCCCTGCAGAGAATATTGTCGCTGCAGTGAATATTGCCCCTGCAGTGAATAGTTTCCCTGCAGAGAATATTGTCCCTGCAGAGAATATTGTCCCTGCAGTGAATATTGTCCCTGCAGTGAATATTGCCGTTGCAGTGAATATTGCCCCTGCAGTGAATAGTTTCTCTGCAGAGAATATTGTCCCTGCAGTGAATATTGCCCCTACAGTGAATATTGTCCCTGCAGTGAATATTGCTCCTACAGTGAATATTGTTCCTGCAGTGAATATTTTCCCTGCAGTGAATATTGCCCCTGCCGTGAATATTGTCCTTGCAGTGAATAGTGTCCCTGCAGTGAATATTGCCCTTGCAATGAATATTGTTCCTGCAGTGAATATTGCCCCTGCAGAGAATATTGTCGCTGCAGTGAATATTGACCCTGCAGTGAATAGTTTCCCTGCAGAGAATATTGTCCCTGCAGTGAATATTGTCCCTGCAGTGAATATTGCCGTTGCAGTGAATATTGCCCCTGCAGTGAATAGTTTCTCTGCAGAGAATATTGTCCCTGCAGTGAATATTGCCCCTACAGTGAATATTGTTCCTGCAGTGAATATTGTCCCAGCAGTGAATATTGTCCCTGCAGTGAATATTGTCCCTGCAGAGAATATTGCCCCTGCCGTGAATATTGTCCTTGCAGTGAATAGTGTCCCTGCAGTGAATATTGCCCCTGCAATGAATATTGTTCCTGCAGTGAATATTGCCCCTGCAGAGAATATTGTCGCTGCAGTGAATATTGACCCTGCAGTGAATAGTTTCCCTGCAGAGAATATTGTCCCTGCAGAGAATATTGTCCCTGCAGTGAATATTGTCCCTGCAGTGAATATTGCCGTTGCAGTGAATATTGCCCCTGCAGTGAATAGTTTCTCTGCAGAGAATATTGTCCCTGCAGTGAATATTGCCCCTACAGTGCATATTGTCCCTGCAATGAATATTGCCCCTGCAGTAAATAGTGTCCCTGCAGTGAATATTTCCCCTGCAGTGAATAGTTTCCCTGCAGTTAATAGTGTCCCTGCAGTGAATAGGTCCCTGCAGAGAATATTGTCCCTGCAGTGAATATTGTCCCTGCAGTGAATTGTGTCCCTGCAGTGATATTCACTGCAGTGAATATTGTCGCTGCAGTGAATATTGTCCCTGCAGTGAATATTGCCCCTGCAGTGAATATTGCCCCTGCAGTGAATAGTTGAATATTGTCCCTGCTTTGAATATTGCCCCTGCAGTGAATATTGTCCCTGCAGTGAATATTGCCCCTGCAGAGAATATTGTCGCTGCAGTGAATATTGCCCCTGCAGTGAATAGTTTCCCTGCAGAGAATATTGTCCCTGCAGAGAATATTGTCCCTGCAGTGAATATTGTCCCTGCAGTGAATATTGCCGTTGCAGTGAATATTGCCCCTGCAGTGAATAGTTTCTCTGCAGAGAATATTGTCCCTGCAGTGAATATTGCCCCTACAGTGAATATTGTCCCTGCAGTGAATATTGCCCCTACAGTGAATATTGTTCCTGCAGTGAATATTTTCCCTGCAGTGAATATTGCCCCTGCCGTGAATATTGTCCTTGCAGTGAATAGTGTCCCTGCAGTGAATATTGCCCCTGCAATGAATATTGTTCCTGCAGTGAATATTGCCCCTGCAGAGAATATTGTCGCTGCAGTGAATATTGACCCAGCAGTGAATAGTTTCCCTGCAGAGAATATTGTCCCTGCAGTGAATATTGTCCCTGCAGTGAATATTGCCGTTGCAGTGAATATTGCCCCTGCAGTGAATAGTTTCTCTGCAGAGAATATTGTCCCTGCAGTGAATATTGCCCCTACAGTGAATATTGTCCCTGCAGTGAATATTGCCCCTACAGTGAATATTGTTCCTGCAGTGAATATTGTCCCAGCAGTGAATATTGTCCCTGCAGTGAATATTGTCCCTGCAGAGAATATTGCCCCTGCCGTGAATATTTTCCTTGCAGTGAATAGTGTCCCTGCAGTGAATATTGCCCCTGCAATGAATATTGTTCCTGCAGTGAATATTGCCCCTGCAGAGAATATTGTCGCTGCAGTGAATATTGACCCTGCAGTGAATAGTTTCCCTGCAGAGAATATTGTCCCTGCAGAGAATATTGTCCCTGCAGTGAATATTGTCCCTGAAGTGAATATTGCCGTTGCAGTGAATATTGCCCCTGCAGTGAATAGTTTCTCTGCAGAGAATATTGTCCCTGCAGTGAATATTGCCCCTACAGTGCATATTGTCCCTGCAGTGAATATTGTTCCTGCAGTGAATATTGTCCCTGCAGTGAATATTGTCCCTGCAGTGAATATTGCCCCTGCAGTGAATATTGTCCCTGCAGTGAATATTGCCGTTGCAGTGAATATTGCCCCTGCAGTGAATATTGCCACTGCAGTGAATATTGCCCCTGCACTGAATAGTTTCCCTGCAGTCAATATTGCCACCGCAGTGAATAGTTTCCCTGCAGTTAATAGTGTCCCTGCAGTGAATATTGCCCCTGTAGTGAATAGTTTCCCTTCAGTGAATATTTCCCGTGCAATGAATATTGTCCCTGCAGAGAATATTGCCCCTGCCGTGAATATTGTCCTTGCAGTGAATAGTGTCCCTGCAGTGAATATTGCCCCTGCAATGAATATTGTTCCTGCAGTGAATATTGCCCCTGCAGAGAATATTGTCGCTGCAGTGAATATTGACCCTGCAGTGAATAGTTTCCCTGCAGAGAATATTGTCCCTGCAGTGAATATTGTCCCTGCAGTGAATATTGCCGTTGCAGTGAATATTGCCCCTGCAGTGAATAGTTTCTCTGCAGAGAATATTGTCCCTGCAGTGAATATTGCCCCTACAGTGCATATTGTCCCTGCAGTGAATATTGTTCTTGCAGTGAATATTGTCCCTGCAGTGAATATTGTCCCTGCAGTGAATATTGCCCCTGCAGTGAATATTGTCCTTGCAGTGAATATTGTCCCTGCAGTGAATGTTGCCCCTGCAGTGAATATTGTCCCTGCAATGAATATTGCCCCTGCAGTAAATAGTGTCCCTGCAGTGAATATTTCCCCTGCAGTGAATAGTTTCCCTGCAGTTAATAGTGTCCCTGCAGTGAATATTGCCCCTGTAGTGAATAGTTTCCCTTCAGTGAATATTGTCCCTGCAATGAATATTCCCCCTGCAGTGAATATTGTCCCTGCAGTGAATATTGCCGTTGCAGTGAATATTGCCCCTGCAGTGAATATTGCCACTGCAGTGAATATTGCCCCTGCACTGAATAGTTTCCCTGCAGTCAATATTGCCACCGCAGTGAATAGTTTCCCTGCTGAGAATATTGTCCCTACAGTGAAGAGTGTCCCTGCAGTGAATATTGCTCCTGCAGTGAATAGTTTCCCAGCAGTGAATATTGCCCCTGCAGTGAATAGTTTCACTGCAGTGAATATTGCCCCTGCAGTGAATATTTCCCCTCCAGTAAATAGTTTCCCTGCAGTTAATAGTGTCCCTGCAGTGAATATTGCCCCTGCAGTGAATAGTTTCCCTTCAGTGAATATTGTCCCTGCAGTGAATATTGCCCCTGCACTGAATAGTTTCCCTGCAGTCAATATTGCCACCGCAGTGAATAGTTTCCCTGCTGAGAATATTGTCCCTACAGTGAAGAGTGTCCCTGCAGTGAATAGTTTCACTGCAGTGAATATTGCCCCTGCAGTGAATAGTTTCCCTTCAGTGAATATTGTTCCTGCAGTGAATATTGCCCCTCCAGTGAATATTGTCCGTGCAGTGAATATTGCCCCTGCAGTGAATAGTGTCCCTGCAGTGAATATTGCCCCTGCAGTGAATAGTGTCCCTGCAGTGAATATTGCCCCTGTAGTGAATAGTTTCCCTGAGTGAGTATTGCCCCTGCAGTGAATAGTTTACCTGCAGTGAATATTGCCCCTGCAGTGAATAGTTTCCTTGCAGTGAATATTGCCTCTGCAGTGAATATTGCCCCTGCAGTGAATAGTGTCCCTGCAGTGAATATTGCCCCTGCAGTTAATAGTGTCCCTGCAGTGAATATTGTCCCTGCAGTGAATAGTTTCCCTTCAGTGAATATTGTCTCTGCAGTGAATATTGCCCCTGAATGAATATTGTCCGTGCAGTGAATATTGCCCCTGCAGTGAATAGTGTCCCTGCAGTGAATATTGTCCCTGCAGTGAATAGTGTCCCTGCAGTGAATATTGCCCCTGCAGTGAATAGTGTCCCTGCAGTGAATATTGCCCCTGCAGGGAATAGTTTCCCTGCAGTGAATATTGCCCCTGCAGTGAATAGTTTCCCTGCAGTGAATATTGCCTCTGCAGTGAATATTGCCCCTGCAGTGAATAGTTTCCCTTCAGTGAATATTGTCCCTGCAGTGAATATTCCCCCTGCAGTGAATAGTGTCCCTGCAGTGAATATTGCCCCTGCAGTGAATATTGTCCCTGCAGTGAATATTAACCTGCAGAGAATAGTTTCCCTGCTGAGAATATTGTCCCTGCAGTGAATATTGTCCCTGCAGTGAATATTGTCCGTTCAGTGAATATTGCCCCTGCAGTGAATAGTGTCCCTGCAGTGAATATTGTCCCTGCAGTGAATAGTGTCCCTGCAGTGAATATTGCCCCTGCAGTGAATATTGCCCCTGCATGGAATAGTTTCCCTGCAGTGAATATTGCCCCTGCAGTGAATAGTTTCCCTGCAGTGAATATTGCCTCTGCAGTGAATATTGCCCCTGCAGTGAATAGTTTCCCTTCAGTGAATATTGTCTCTGCAGTGAATATTCCCCCTGCAGTGAATAGTGTCCCTGCAGTGAATATTGCCCCTGCAGTGAATATTGTCCCTGCAGTGAATATTGCCCCTGCAGTGAATAGTTTCCCTTCAGTGAATATTGTCCCTGCAGTGAATATTGCCTCTGCAGTGAATATTGCCCCTGCAGTGAATAGTTTCCCTTCAGTGAATATTGTCACTGCAGTGAATATTCCCCCTGCAGTGAATAGTGTCCCTGCAGTGAATATTGCCCCTGCAGTGACTATTGTCCCTGCAGTGAATATTGCACGTGCAGTGAATAGTTTCCCTGCTGAGAATATTGTCCCTGCAGTGAATATTGTCCCTGCAGTGAATATTGCCGTTGCAGTGAATATTGCCCCTGCATTGAATAGTTTCCCTGCACTGAATATTGCCCATCTAGTGAATAGTTTCCATGCACTGAATATTGCCCCTGCAGTGAATATTGCACCTGCAGTGAATAGTGTTCCTGCAGAGAATATTTTCCCTGCAGTGAATACTTTCCCTGCAGTGAATATTGTCCCTGCAGTGAATATTGCCGTTGCAGTGAATATTGCCCCTGCAGTGAATATTGCCACTGCAGTGAATATTGCCCCTGCACTGAATAGTTTCCCTGCAGTCAATATTGCCACCGCAGTGAATAGTTTCCCTGCTGAGAATATTGTCCCTACAGTGAAGAGTGTCGCTGCAGTGAATATTGCTCCTGCAGTGAATAGTTTCCAGCAGTGAATATTGCCCCTGCCGTGAATATTTTCCTTGCAGTGAATAGTGTCCCTGCAGTGAATATTGCCCCTGCAATGAATATTGTTCCTGCAGTGAATATTGCCCCTGCAGAGAATATTGTCGCTGCAGTGAATATTGACCCTGCAGTGAATAGTTTCCCTGCAGAGAATATTGTCCCTGCAGAGAATATTGTCCCTGCAGTGAATATTGTCCCTGAAGTGAATATTGCCGTTGCAGTGAATATTGCCCCTGCAGTGAATAGTTTCTCTGCAGAGAATATTGTCCCTGCAGTGAATATTGCCCCTACAGTGCATATTGTCCCTGCAGTGAATATTGTTCCTGCAGTGAATATTGTCCCTGCAGTGAATATTGTCCCTGCAGTGAATATTGCCCCTGCAGTGAATATTGTCCTTGCAGTGAATATTGTCCCTGCAGTGAATGTTGCCCCTGCAGTGAATATTGTCCCTGCAATGAATATTGCCCCTGCAGCAAATAGTGTCCCTGCAGTGAATATTTCCCCTGCAGTGAATAGTTTCCCTGCAGTTAATAGTGTCCCTGCAGTGAATATTGCCCCTGTAGTGAATAGTTTCCCTTCAGTGAATATTGTCCCTGCAATGAATATTCCCCCTGCAGTGAATATTGTCCCTGCAGTGAATATTGCCGTTGCAGTGAATATTGCCCCTGCAGTGAATATTGCCACTGCAGTGAATATTGCCCCTGCACTGAATAGTTTCCCTGCAGTCAATATTGCCACCGCAGTGAATAGTTTCCCTGCAGTTAATAGTGTCCCTGCAGTGAATATTGCCCCTGTAGTGAATAGTTTCCCTTCAGTGAATATTGTCCGTGCAATGAATATTGTCCCTGCAGAGAATATTGCCCCTGCCGTGAATATTGTCCTTGCAGTGAATAGTGTCCCTGCAGTGAATATTGCCCCTGCAATGAATATTGTTCCTGCAGTGAATATTGCCCCTGCAGAGAATATTGTCGCTGCAGTGAATATTGACCCTGCAGTGAATAGTTTCCCTGCAGAGAATATTGTCCCTGCAGTGAATATTGTCCCTGCAGTGAATATTGCCGTTGCAGTGAATATTGCCCCTGCAGTGAATAGTTTCTCTGCAGAGAATATTGTCCCTGCAGTGAATATTGCCCCTACAGTGCATATTGTCCCTGCAGTGAATATTGTTCTTGCAGTGAATATTGTCCCTGCAGTGAATATTGTCCCTGCAGTGAATATTGCCCCTGCAGTGAATATTGTCCTTGCAGTGAATATTGTCCCTGCAGTGAATGTTGCCCCTGCAGTGAATATTGTCCCTGCAATGAATATTGCCCCTGCAGTAAATAGTGTCCCTGCAGTGAATATTTCCCCTGCAGTGAATAGTTTCCCTGCAGTTAATAGTGTCCCTGCAGTGAATATTGCCCCTGTAGTGAATAGTTTCCCTTCAGTGAATATTGTCCCTGCAATGAATATTCCCCCTGCAGTGAATATTGTCCCTGCAGTGAATATTGCCGTTGCAGTGAATATTGCCCCTGCAGTGAATATTGCCACTGCAGTGAATATTGCCCCTGCACTGAATAGTTTCCCTGCAGTCAATATTGCCACCGCAGTGAATAGTTTCCCTGCTGAGAATATTGTCCCTACAGTGAAGAGTGTCCCTGCAGTGAATATTGCTCCTGCAGTGAATAGTTTCCCAGCAGTGAATATTGCCCCTGCAGTGAATAGTTTCACTGCAGTGAATATTGCCCCTGCAGTGAATATTTCCCCTCCAGTAAATAGTTTCCCTGCAGTTAATAGTGTCCCTGCAGTGAATATTGCCCCTGCAGTGAATAGTTTCCCTTCAGTGAATATTGTCCCTGCAGTGAATATTGCCCCTGCACTGAATAGTTTCCCTGCAGTCAATATTGCCACCGCAGTGAATAGTTTCCCTGCTGAGAATATTGTCCCTACAGTGAAGAGTGTCCCTGCAGTGAATAGTTTCACTGCAGTGAATATTGCCCCTGCAGTGAATAGTTTCCCTTCAGTGAATATTGTTCCTGCAGTGAATATTGCCCCTCCAGTGAATATTGTCCGTGCAGTGAATATTGCCCCTGCAGTGAATAGTGTCCCTGCAGTGAATATTGCCCCTGCAGTGAATAGTGTCCCTGCAGTGAATATTGCCCCTGCAGTGAATAGATTCCCTGAGTGAGTATTGCCCCTGCAGTGAATAGTTTACCTGCAGTGAATATTGCCCCTGCAGTGAATAGTTTCCTTGCAGTGAATATTGCCTCTGCAGTGAATATTGCCCCTGCAGTGAATAGTGTCCCTGCAGTGAATATTGCCCCTGCAGTTAATAGTGTCCCTGCAGTGAATATTGTCCCTGCAGTGAATAGTTTCCCTTCAGTGAATATTGTCTCTGCAGTGAATATTGCCCCTGAATGAATATTGTCCGTGCAGTGAATATTGCCCCTGCAGTGAATAGTGTCCCTGCAGTGAATATTGTCCCTGCAGTGAATAGTGTCCCTGCAGTGAATATTGCCCCTGCAGTGAATAGTGTCCCTGCAGTGAATATTGCCCCTGCAGGGAATAGTTTCCCTGCAGTGAATATTGCCCCTGCAGTGAATAGTTTCCCTGCAGTGAATATTGCCTCTGCAGTGAATATTGCCCCTGCAGTGAATAGTTTCCCTTCAGTGAATATTGTCCCTGCAGTGAATATTCCCCCTGCAGTGAATAGTGTCCCTGCAGTGAATATTGCCCCTGCAGTGAATATTGTCCCTGCAGTGAATATTGACCTGCAGAGAATAGTTTCCCTGCTGAGAATATTGTCCCTGCAGTGAATATTGTCCCTGCAGTGAATATTGTCCGTTCAGTGAATATTGCCCCTGCAGTGAATAGTGTCCCTGCAGTGAATATTGTCCCTGCAGTGAATAGTGTCCCTGCAGTGAATATTGCCCCTGCAGTGAATATTGCCCCTGCATGGAATAGTTTCCCTGCAGTGAATATTGCCCCTGCAGTGAATAGTTTCCCTGCAGTGAATATTGCCTCTGCAGTGAATATTGCCCCTGCAGTGAATAGTTTCCCTTCAGTGAATATTGTCTCTGCAGTGAATATTCCCCCTGCAGTGAATAGTGTCCCTGCAGTGAATATTGCCCCTGCAGTGAATATTGTCCCTGCAGTGAATATTGCCCCTGCAGTGAATAGTTTCCCTTCAGTGAATATTGTCCCTGCAGTGAATATTGCCTCTGCAGTGAATATTGCCCCTGCAGTGAATAGTTTCCCTTCAGTGAATATTGTCACTGCAGTGAATATTCCCCCTGCAGTGAATAGTGTCCCTGCAGTGAATATTGCCCCTGCAGTGACTATTGTCCCTGCAGTGAATATTGCACGTGCAGTGAATAGTTTCCCTGCTGAGAATATTGTCCCTGCAGTGAATATTGTCCCTGCAGTGAATATTGCCGTTGCAGTGAATATTGCCCCTGCATTGAATAGTTTCCCTGCACTGAATATTGCCCATCTAGTGAATAGTTTCCATGCACTGAATATTGCCCCTGCAGTGAATATTGCACCTGCAGTGAATAGTGTTCCTGCAGAGAATATTTTCCCTGCAGTGAATACTTTCCCTGCAGTGAATATTGTCCCTGCAGTGAATATTGCCGTTGCAGTGAATATTGCCCCTGCAGTGAATATTGCCACTGCAGTGAATATTGCCCCTGCACTGAATAGTTTCCCTGCAGTCAATATTGCCACCGCAGTGAATAGTTTCCCTGCTGAGAATATTGTCCCTACAGTGAAGAGTGTCGCTGCAGTGAATATTGCTCCTGCAGTGAATAGTTTCCAGCAGTGAATATTGCCCCTGCAGTGAATAGTTTCACTGCAGTGAATATTGCCCCTGCAGTGAATAGTTTCCCTGCAGTGAATATTGTGCCTGCAGTGAATAGTTTCACTGCAGTGAATATTGCCCCTGCAGTGAATAGTTTTCCTGCAGTGAATATTGCCCCTGCAGTGAATAGTTTCACTGCAGTGAATATTGCCCCTGCAGTGAATAGTTTCCCTGCAGTGAATAGTGCTCCTGCAGTGAATAGTTTCCCAGCAGTGAATATTGCCCCTGCAGTGAATAGTTTCCCTTCAGTGAATATTATTCCTGCAGTGAATATTGCCCCTGCAGTGAATATTGTCCGTGCAGTGAATATTGCCCCTGCAGTGAATAGTGTCCCTGCAGTGAATATTGCCCCTGCAGTGAATAGTGTCCCTGCAGTGAATATTGACCCTGCAGTGAATAGTTTCTCTCCAGTGAATATTGCCCCTGCAGTGAATAGTTTCCCTGCAGTGAGTATTGCCCCTGCAGTGAATAGTTTACCTGCAGTGAATATTGCCCCAGCAGTGAATAGTTTCCCTGCAGTGAATATTGCCTTTGCAGTGAATATTGCCGCTGCAGTGAATAGTGTCCCTGCAGTGAATATTGCCCCTGCAGTTAATAGTGTCCTTGCAGTGAATATTGCCCCTGCAGTGAATAGTTTCCCTTCAGTGAATATTGTCCCTGCAGTGAATATTTGCCCTGCAGTTAATAGTGTCCTTGCAGTGAATATTGCCCCTGCAGTGAATAGTTTCCCTTCAGTGAATATTGTCCCTGCAGTGAATATTGTCCGTGCAGTGAATATTGCCCCTGCAGTGAATAGAGTCCCTGCAGTGAATATTGCCCCTGCAGTGAGTATTGCCCCTGCAGTGAATAGTTTCCCTGCAGAGAATATTGTCCCTGCAGAGAATATTGTCCCTGCAGTGAATAGTTTCCCTGCAGAGAATATTGTCCCTGCAGTATACATTGTCCTTGTAGTGAATATTGCCGCTGCAGTGAATATTGTCCCTGCAGTGAATATTGCCCCTGCAGTGAATAGTGTCCCTGCAGTGAATATTGTCCCTGCAGTGAATATTGACCCTTCTGTGAATAGTGTCCCTGCAGTGAATAGTTTCACCGCGGTGAATATTGCCCCTGCAGTGAATAGTGTCCCTGCAGTGAATATTGCCCCTGCAGTGAATATTGTCCCTGCAGTGAATATTGCCCCTGCAGTGAATAGTTTTCCTTCAGTGAATATTGTCCCTGCAGTGAATATTGCCTCTGCAGTGAATATTGCCCCTGCAGTGAATAGTTTCCCTTCAGTGAATATTGTCACTGCAGTGAATATTCCCGCTGCAGTGAATAGTGTCCCTGCAGTGAATATTGCCCCTGCAGTGACTATTGTCCCTGCAGTGAATATTGCACGTGCAGTGAATAGTTTCCCTGCTGAGAATATTGTCCCTGCAGTGAATATTGCCGTTGCAGTGAATATTGCCCCTGCATTGAATAGTTTCCCTGCACTGAATATTGCCCATCTAGTGAATAGTTTCCATGCACTGAATATTGCCCCTGCAGTGAATATTGCACCTGCAGTGAATAGTGTTCCTGCAGAGAATATTTTCCCTGCAGTGAATACTTTCCCTGCAGTGAATATTGTCCCTGCAGTGAATATTGCCGTTGCAGTGAATATTGACCCTGCAGTGAATATTGCCACTGCAGTGAATATTGCCCCTGCACTGAATAGTTTCCCTGCAGTCAATATTGCCACCGCAGTGAATAGTTTCCCTGCTGAGAATATTGTCCCTACAGTGAAGAGTGTCGCTGCAGTGAATATTGCTCCTGCAGTGAATAGTTTCCAGCAGTGAATATTGCCCCTGCAGTGAATAGTTTCACTGCAGTGAATATTGCCCCTGCAGTGAATAGTTTCCCTGCAGTGAATATTGTGCCTGCAGTGAATAGTTTCACTGCAGTGAATATTGCCCCTGCAGTGAATAGTTTTCCTGCAGTGAATATTGCCCCTGCAGTGAATAGTTTCACTGCAGTGAATATTGCCCCTGCAGTGAATAGTTTCCCTGCAGTGAATAGTGCTCCTGCAGTGAATAGTTTCCCAGCAGTGAATATTGCCCCTGCAGTGAATAGTTTCCCTTCAGTGAATATTATTCCTGCAGTGAATATTGCCCTTGCAGTGAATATTGTCCGTGCAGTGAATATTGCCCCTGCAGTGAATAGTGTCCCTGCAGTGAATATTGCCCCTGCAGTGAATAGTGTCCCTGCAGTGAATATTGACCCTGCAGTGAATAGTTTCTCTCCAGTGAATATTGCCCCTGCAGTGAATAGTTTCCCTGCAGTGAGTATTGCCCCTGCAGTGAATAGTTTACCTGCAGTGAATATTGCCCCAGCAGTGAATAGTTTCCCTGCAGTGAATATTGCCTTTGCAGTGAATATTGCCGCTGCAGTGAATAGTGTCCCTGCAGTGAATATTGCCCCTGCAGTTAATAGTGTCCTTGCAGTGAATATTGCCCCTGCAGTGAATAGTTTCCCTTCAGTGAATATTGTCCCTGCAGTGAATATTGCCCCTGCAGTTAATAGTGTCCTTGCAGTGAATATTGCCCCTGCAGTGAATAGTTTCCCTTCAGTGAATATTGCCCCTGCAGTGAGTATTGCCCCTGCAGTGAATAGTTTCCCTGCAGAGAATATTGTCCCTGCAGAGAATATTGTCCCTGCAGTGAATAGTTTCCCTGCAGAGAATATTGTCCCTGCAGTATACATTGTCCTTGTAGTGAATATTGCCGCTGCAGTGAATATTGTCCCTGCAGTGAATATTGCCCCTGCAGTGAATAGTGTCCCTGCAGTGAATATTGTCCCTGCAGTGAATATTGACCCTTCTGTGAATAGTGTCCCTGCAGTGAATAGTTTCACTGCAGTGAATATTGCCCCTGCAGTGAATAGTTTCCCTGCAGTGAATAGTGCTCCTGCAGTGAATAGTTTCCCAGCAGTGAATATTGCCACTGCAGTGAATAGTTTCCCTTCAGTGAATATTATTCCTGCAATGAATATTGCCCCTGCAGTGAATATTGTCCGTGCAGTGAATATTGCCCCTGCAGTGAATAGTGTCCCTGCAGTGAATATTGCCCCTGCAGTGAATAGTGTCCCTGCAGTGAATATTGACCCTGCAGTGAATAGTTTCCCTCCAGTGAATATTGCCCCTGCAGTGAATAGTTTCCCTGCAGTGAGTATTGCCCCTGCAGTGAATAGTTTACCTGCAGTGAATATTGCCCCTGCAGTGAATAGTTTCCCTGCAGTGAATATTGCCTTTGCAGTGAATATTGCCCCTGCAGTGAATAGTGTCCCTGCAGTGAATATTGCCCCTGCAGTTAATAGTGTCCCTGCAGTGAATATTGCCCCTGCAGTGAATAGTTTCCCTTCAGTGAATATTGTCCCTGCAGTGAATATTGCCCCTGCAGTGAATATTGTCCGTGCAGTGAATATTGCCCCTGCAGTGAATAGTGTCCCTGCAGTGAATATTGCCCCTGCAGTGAGTATTGCCCCTGCAGTGAATAGTCTCCCTGCAGAGAATATTGTCCCTGCAGAGAATATTGTCCCTGCAGTGAATAGTTTCCCTGCAGAGAATATTGTCCCTGCAGTATACATTGTCCTTGTAGTGAATATTGTCCCTGCAGTGAATATTGTCCCTGCAGTGAATAGTGTCCCTGCAGTGAATATTGCCCCTGCAGTGAATAGTTTCCCTGCAGTGAATATTGCCCCTGCAGTGAATAGTTTCCCTGCAGTGAATATTGCCTCTGCAGTGAATATTGCACCTGCAGTGAATAGTTTCCCTTCAGTGAATATTGTCCCTGCAGAGAATATTCCCCCTGCAGTGAATAGTGTCCCTGCAGTGAATATTGCCCCTGCAGTGAATATTGTCCCTGCAGTGAATATTGACCTGCAGAGAATAGTTTCCCTGCTGAGAATATTGTCCCTGCAGTGAATATTGTCCCTGCAGTGAATATTGTCCGTGCAGTGAATATTGCCCCTGCAGTGAATAGTGTCCCTGCAGTGAATATTGTAACTGCAGTGAATAGTGTCCCTGCAGTGAATATTGCCCCTGCAGTGAATATTGCCCCTGCAGTGAATAGTTTCCCTGCAGTGAGTATTGCCCCTGCAGTGAACAGTTTACCTGCAGTGAATATTGCCCCTGCAGTGAATAGTTTCCCTGCAGTGAATATTGCCTTTGCAGTGAATATTGCCCCTGCAGTGAATAGTGTCCCTGCAGTGAATATTGCCCCTGCAGTTAATAGTGTCCCTGCAGTGAATATTGCCCCTGCAGTGAATAGTTTCCCTTCAGTGAATATTGTCCCTGCAGTGAATATTGCCCCTGCAGTGAATATTGTCCGTGCAGTGAATATTGCCCCTGCAGTGAATAGTGTCCCTGCAGTGAATATTGCCCCTGCAGTGAGTATTGCCCCTGCAGTGAATAGTTTCCCTGCAGAGAATATTGTCCCTGCAGAGAATATTGTCCCTGCAGTGAATAGTTTCCCTGCAGAGAATATTGTCCCTGCAGTATACATTGTCCTTGTAGTGAATATTGCCGCTGCAGTGAATATTGTCCCTGCAGTGAATATTGTCCCTGCAGTGAATAGTGTCCCTGCAGTGAATATTGCCCCTGCAGTGAGTATTGCCCCTGCAGTGAATATTGCCTCTGCAGTGAATATTGCCCCTGCAGTGAATAGTTTCCCTTCAGTGAATTTTGTCCCTGCAGTGAATATTCCCCCTGCAGTGAATAGTGTCCCTGCAGTGAATATTGCCCCTGCAGTGAATATTGTCCCTGCAGTGAATATTGACCTGCAGAGAATAGTTTCCCTGCTGAGAATATTGTCCCTGCAGTGAACATTGTCCCTGCAGTGAATATTGTCCGTGCAGTGAATATTGCCCCTGCAGTGAATAGTGTCCCTGCAGTGAATATTGTCCCTGCAGTGAATAGTGTCCCTGCAGTGAATATTGCCCCTGCAGTGAATATTGCCCCTGCAGGGAATAGTTTCCCTGCAGTGAATATTGCCCCTGCAGTGAATAGTTTCCCTGCAGTGAATATTGCCTCTGCAGTGAATATTGCCCCTGCAGTGAATAGTTTCCCTTCAGTGAATATTGTCTCTGCAGTGAATATTCCCCCTGCAGTGAATAGTGTCCCTGCAGTGAATATTGCCCCTGCAGTGAATATTGTCCCTGCAGTGAATATTGCCCCTGCAGTGAATAGTTTCCCTTCAGTGAATATTGTCCCTGCAGTGAATATTGCCTCTGCAGTGAATATTGCCCCTGCAGTGAATAGTTTCCCTTCAGTGAATATTGTCCCTGCAGTGAATATTGCCGTTGCAGTGAATATTGCCCCTGCATTGAATAGTTTCCCTGCACTGAATATTGCCCCTCTAGTGAATAGTTTCCCTGCACTGAATATTGCCCCTGCAGTGAATATTGCACCTGCAGTGAATAGTGTTCCTGCAGAGAATATTTTCCCTGCAGTGAATACTTTCCCTGCAGTGAATATTGTCCCTGCAGTGAATATTGCCGTTGCAGTGAATATTGCCCCTGCAGTGAATATTGCCACTGCAGTGAATATTGCCCCTGCACTGAATAGTTTCCCTGCAGTCAATATTGCCACCGCAGTGAATAGTTTCCCTGCTGAGAATATTGTCCCTGCAGTGAATAGTTTCACTGCAGTGAATATTGCCCCTGCAGTGAATAGTTTCCCTGCAGTGAATAGTGCTCCTGCAGTGAATAGTTTCCCAGCAGTGAATATTGCCCCTGCAGTGAATAGTTTCCCTTCAGTGAATATTATTCCTGCAGTGAATATTGCCCCTGCAGTGAATATTGTCCGTGCAGTGAATATTGCCCCTGCAGTGAATAGTGTCCCTGCAGTGAATATTGCCCCTGCTGTGAATAGTGTCCCTGCAGTGAATATTGCCCCTGCAGTGAATAGTTTCCCTGCAGTGAATAGTGCTCCTGCAGTGAATAGTTTCCCAGCAGTGAATATTGCCCCTGCAGTGAATAGTGTCCCTGCAGTGAATATTGCCCCTGCAGTGAGTATTGCCCCTGCAGTGAATATTGCCTCTGCAGTGAATATTGCCCCTGCAGTGAATAGTTTCCCTTCAGTGAATTTTGTCCCTGCAGTGAATATTCCCCCTGCAGTGAATAGTGTCCCTGCAGTGAATATTGCCCCTGCAGTGAATATTGTCCCTGCAGTGAATATTGACCTGCAGAGAATAGTTTCCCTGCTGAGAATATTGTCCCTGCAGTGAACATTGTCCCTGCAGTGAATATTGTCCGTGCAGTGAATATTGCCCCTGCAGTGAATAGTGTCCCTGCAGTGAATATTGTCCCTGCAGTGAATAGTGTCCCTGCAGTGAATATTGCCCCTGCAGTGAATATTGCCCCTGCAGGGAATAGTTTCCCTGCAGTGAATATTACCCCTGCAGTGAATAGTTTCCCTGCAGTGAATATTGCCTCTGCAGTGAATATTGCCCCTGCAGTGAATAGTTTCCCTTCAGTGAATATTGTCTCTGCAGTGAATATTCCCCCTGCAGTGAATAGTGTCCCTGCAGTGAATATTGCCCCTGCAGTGAATATTGTCCCTGCAGTGAATATTGCCCCTGCAGTGAATAGTTTCCCTTCAGTGAATATTGTCCCTGCAGTGAATATTGCCTCTGCAGTGAATATTGCCCCTGCAGTGAATAGTTTCCCTTCAGTGAATATTGTCCCTGCAGTGAATATTGCCGTTGCAGTGAATATTGCCCCTGCATTGAATAGTTTCCCTGCACTGAATATTGCCCCTCTAGTGAATAGTTTCCCTGCACTGAATATTGCCCCTGCAGTGAATATTGCACCTGCAGTGAATAGTTTCCCTGCAGAGAATATTGTCCCTGCAGAGAATATTGTCCCTGCAGTGAATAGTTTCCCTGCAGAGAATATTGTCCCTGCAGTATACATTGTCCTTGTAGTGAATATTGCCGCTGCAGTGAATATTGTCCCTGCAGTGAATATTGTCCGTGCAGTGAATATTGCCCCTGCAGTGAATAGTTTCCCTGCTGAGAATATTGTCCCTGCAGTGAACATTGTCCCTGCAGTGAATATTGTCCGTGCAGTGAATATTGCCCCTGCAGTGAATAGTGTCCCTGCAGTGAATATTGTCCCTGCAGTGAATAGTGTCCCTGCAGTGAATATTGCCCCTGCAGTGAATATTGCCCCTGCAGGGAATAGTTTCCCTGCAGTGAATATTGCCCCTGCAGTGAATAGTTTCCCTGCAGTGAATATTGCCTCTGCAGTGAATATTGCCCCTGCAGTGAATAGTTTCCCTTCAGTGAATATTGTCTCTGCAGTGAATATTCCCCCTGCAGTGAATAGTGTCCCTGCAGTGAATATTGCCCCTGCAGTGAATATTGTCCCTGCAGTGAATATTGCCCCTGCAGTGAATAGTTTCCCTTCAGTGAATATTGTCCCTGCAGTGAATATTGCCTCTGCAGTGAATATTGCCCCTGCAGTGAATAGTTTCCCTTCAGTGAATATTGTCCCTGCAGTGAATATTGCCGTTGCAGTGAATATTGCCCCTGCATTGAATAGTTTCCCTGCACTGAATATTGCCCCTCTAGTGAATAGTTTCCCTGCACTGAATATTGCCCCTGCAGTGAATATTGCACCTGCAGTGAATAGTGTTCCTGCAGAGAATATTTTCCCTGCAGTGAATACTTTCCCTGCAGTGAATATTGTCCCTGCAGTGAATATTGCCGTTGCAGTGAATATTGCCCCTGCAGTGAATATTGCCACTGCAGTGAATATTGCCCCTGCACTGAATAGTTTCCCTGCAGTCAATATTGCCACCGCAGTGAATAGTTTCCCTGCTGAGAATATTGTCCCTGCAGTGAATAGTTTCACTGCAGTGAATATTGCCCCTGCAGTGAATAGTTTCCCTGCAGTGAATAGTGCTCCTGCAGTGAATAGTTTCCCAGCAGTGAATATTGCCCCTGCAGTGAATAGTTTCCCTTCAGTGAATATTATTCCTGCAGTGAATATTGCCCCTGCAGTGAATATTGTCCGTGCAGTGAATATTGCCCCTGCAGTGAATAGTGTCCCTGCAGTGAATATTGCCCCTGCTGTGAATAGTGTCCCTGCAGTGAATATTGCCCCTGCAGTGAATAGTTTCCCTGCAGTGAATAGTGCTCCTGCAGTGAATAGTTTCCCAGCAGTGAATATTGCCCCTGCAGTGAATAGTGTCCCTGCAGTGAATATTGCCCCTGCAGTGAGTATTGCCCCTGCAGTGAATATTGCCTCTGCAGTGAATATTGCCCCTGCAGTGAATAGTTTCCCTTCAGTGAATTTTGTCCCTGCAGTGAATATTCCCCCTGCAGTGAATAGTGTCCCTGCAGTGAATATTGCCCCTGCAGTGAATATTGTCCCTGCAGTGAATATTGACCTGCAGAGAATAGTTTCCCTGCTGAGAATATTGTCCCTGCAGTGAACATTGTCCCTGCAGTGAATATTGTCCGTGCAGTGAATATTGCCCCTGCAGTGAATAGTGTCCCTGCAGTGAATATTGTCCCTGCAGTGAATAGTGTCCCTGCAGTGAATATTGCCCCTGCAGTGAATATTGCCCCTGCAGGGAATAGTTTCCCTGCAGTGAATATTACCCCTGCAGTGAATAGTTTCCCTGCAGTGAATATTGCCTCTGCAGTGAATATTGCCCCTGCAGTGAATAGTTTCCCTTCAGTGAATATTGTCTCTGCAGTGAATATTCCCCCTGCAGTGAATAGTGTCCCTGCAGTGAATATTGCCCCTGCAGTGAATATTGTCCCTGCAGTGAATATTGCCCCTGCAGTGAATAGTTTCCCTTCAGTGAATATTGTCCCTGCAGTGAATATTGCCTCTGCAGTGAATATTGCCCCTGCAGTGAATAGTTTCCCTTCAGTGAATATTGTCCCTGCAGTGAATATTGCCGTTGCAGTGAATATTGCCCCTGCATTGAATAGTTTCCCTGCACTGAATATTGCCCCTCTAGTGAATAGTTTCCCTGCACTGAATATTGCCCCTGCAGTGAATATTGCACCTGCAGTGAATAGTTTCCCTGCAGAGAATATTGTCCCTGCAGAGAATATTGTCCCTGCAGTGAATAGTTTCCCTGCAGAGAATATTGTCCCTGCAGTATACATTGTCCTTGTAGTGAATATTGCCGCTGCAGTGAATATTGTCCCTGCAGTGAATATTGTCCCTGCAGTGAATATTGCCCCTGCAGTGAATAGTGTCCCTGCAGTGAATATTGTCCCTGCAGTGAATATTGACCCTTCAGTGAATAGTGTCCCTGCAGTGAATAGTTTCACTGCAGTGAATATTGCCCCTGCAGTGAATAGTTTCACTGCAGTGAATATTTTCCCTGCAGTGAATAGTTTCCCTGCAGTGATTAGTGCTCCTGCAGTGAATAGTTTCCCAGCAGTGAATATTGCCCCTGCAGTGAATAGTTTCCCTTCAGTGAATATTATTCCTGCAGTGAATATTGCCCCTGCAGTGAATATTGTCCGTGCAGTGAATATTGCCCCTGCAGTGAATAGTGTCCCTGCAGTGAATATTGCCCCTGCAGTGAATAGTGTCCCTGCAGTGAATATTGACCCTGCAGTGAATAGTTTCCCTCCAGTGAATATTGCCCCTGCAGTGAATAGTTTCCCTGCAGTGAGTATTGCCCCTGCAGTGAATAGTTTACCTGCAGTGAATATTGCCCCTGCAGTGAATAGTTTCCCTGCAGTGAATATTGCCTTTGCAGTGAATATTGCCCCTGCAGTGAATAGTGTCCCTGCAGTGAATATTGCCCCTGCAGTTAATAGTGTCCCTGCAGTGAATATTGCCCCTGCAGTGAATATTGTCCATGCAGTGAATATTGCCCCTGCAGTGAATAGTGTCCCTGCAGTGAATATTGCCCCTGCAGTGAGTATTGCCCCTGCAGTGAATAGTTTCCCTGCAGAGAATATTGTCCCTGCAGAGAATATTGTCCCTGCAGTGAATAGTTTCCTTGCAGAGAATATTGTCCCTGCAGTATACATTGTCCTTGTCGTGAATATTGCCGCTGCAGTGAATATTGTCCCTGCAGTGAATATTGTCCCTGCAGTGAATATTGCCCCTGCAGTGAATAGTGTCCCTGCAGTGAATATTGTCCCTGCAGTGAATATTGACCCTTCAGTGAATAGTGTCCCTGCAGTGAATAGTTTCCCTGCAGTCAATATTGTCCTTGCAGTGAATAGGTCCCTGCAGAGAATATTGTCCCTGCAGTGAATATTGCCCCTGCAGTGAATTGAGTCCCTGCAGTGAATATTGTCCCTGAAGTGAATATTGTCCTTGCAGTGAATATTGCCCCTGCAGTGAATATTGCCCCTGCAGTGAATATTGCACCTGCAGTGAATTTTGTCCCTGCAGTGAATAGTGTCCCTGCAGTGAATATTGCCCCTGCAGTGAATATTGTCCCTGCAGTGAATTTTGTCCCTGCAGTGAATAGTGTCCATGCAGTGAATATTGCCCCTGCAGTGAATATTGTCCCTGCAGTGAATATTGCCCTGCAGTGAATAGTTGAATATTCTCCCTGCAGTGAATATTGTCCCAGCTGTGAATATTGTCCCTGCAGTGAATAGTTTGCCTGCAGTGAATAGTTACCCTGCAGTGAATATTCTCCCTGCAGTGAATTGTGTCCCTGCAGTGAATATTGCCTCTGCAGTGAATAGTGTCCCTGCAGTGAATAGTTTCCCGGCAGTTAATAGTGTCCCTACAGTGAATAGTTTCCCTGCAGTGCATAGTTTCCCTGCAGTAAATATTGTCCCTGCAGTGAATAGTTTCCCTGCAGTGAATATTGTCCCTGCAGAGAATATTGTCCCTGCAGTGAATAGTTTCCCTGCAGAGAATATTGTCCCTGCAGTATACATTGTCCTTGTAGTGAATATTGCCGCTGCAGTGAATATTGTCCCTGCAGTGAATATTGTCCCTGCAGTGAATATTGCCCCTGCAGTGAATAGTGTCCCTGCAGTGAATATTGTCCCTGCAGTGAATATTGACCCTTCAGTGAATAGTGTCCCTGCAGTGAATAGTTTCCCTGCAGTCAATATTGTCGCTGCAGTGAATAGGTGCCTGCAGAGAATATTGCCCCTGCAGTTAATAGTGTCCCTGCAGTGAATATTGCCCCTGCAGTGAATAGTTTCCCTTCAGTGAATATTGACCCTGCTGTGAATATTGCCCCTGCAGTGAATATTGTCCGTGCAGTGAATATTGCCCCTGCAGTGAATAGAGTCCCTGCAGTGAATATTGACCCTGCAGTGAGTATTGCCCCTGCAGAGAATATTGTCCCTGCAGTATACATTGTCCTTGTAGTGAATATTGCCGCTGCAGTGAATATTGTCCCTGCAGTGAATATTGTCCCTGCAGTGAATATTGCCCCTGCAGTGAATAGTGTCCCTGCAGTGAATATTGTCCCTGCAGTGAATATTGACCCTTCAGTGAATAGTGTCCCTGCAGTGAATAGTTTCACTGCAGTGAATATTGCCCCTGCAGTGAATAGTTTCCCTGCAGTGAATATTGCCCCTGCAGTGAATAGTTTCACTGCAGTGAATATTGCCCCTGCAGTGAATAGTTTCCCTGCAGTGAATAGTGCTCCTGCAGTGAATAGTTTCCCAGCAGTGAATATTGCCCCTGCAGTGAATAGTTTCCCTTCAGTGAATATTGCCCCTGCAGTGAATATTGCCCCTGCAGTGAATATTGTCCGTGCAGTGAATATTGCCCCTGCAGTGAATAGTGTCCCTGCAGTGAATATTGACCCTGCAGTGAATAGTTTCCCTCCAGTGAATATTGCCCCTGCAGTGAATAGTTTCCCTGCAGTGAGTATTGCCCCTGCAGTGAATAGTTTACCTGCAGTGAATATTGCCCCTGCAGTGAATAGTTTCCCTGCAGTGAATATTGCCTTTGCAGTGAATATTGCCCCTGCAGTGAATAGTGTCCCTGCAGTGAATTTTGCCCCTGCAGTTAATAGTGTCCCTGCAGTGAATATTGCCCCTGCAGTGAATAGTTTCCCTTCAGTGAATATTGTCCCTGCAGTGAATATTGCCCCTGCAGTGAATATTGTCCGTGCAGTGAATATTGCCCCTGCAGTGAATAGTGTCCCTGCAGTGAATATTGCCCCTGCAGTGAGTATTGCCCCTGCAGTGAATAGTTTCCCTGCAGAGAATATTGTCCCAGCAGAGAATATTGTCCCTGCAGTGAATAGTTTCCCTGCAGAGAATATTGTCCCTGCAGTATACATTGTCCTTGTAGTGAATATTGCCGCTGCAGTGAATATTGTCCCTGCAGTGAATATTGTCCCTGCAGTGAATATTGCCCCTGCAGTGAATAGTGTCCCTGCAGTGAATATTGTCCCTGCAGTGAATATTGACCCTTCAGTGAATAGTGTCCCTGCAGTGAATAATTTCCCTCCAGTCAATATTGTCCTTGCAGTGAATAGGTCCCTGCAGAGAATATTGTCCCTGCAGTGAATAGTGTCCCTGCAGTGAATATTGCCCCTGCAGTGAATATTGTCCCTGCAGTGAATATTGCCCCTGCAGTGAATATTGTCCCTGCAGTGAATATTGCCCCTGCAGTGAATTTTGTCCCTGCAGTGAATAGTGTCCCTGCAGTGAATATTGCCCCTGCAGTGAATATTGTCCCTGCAGTGAATTTTGTCCCTGCAGTGAATAGTGTCCCTGCAGTGAATATTGCCCCTGCAGTGAATATTGTCCCTGCAGTGAATATTGCCCTGCAGTGAATAGTTGAATATTCTTCCTGCAGTGAATATTGTCCCAGCTGTGAATATTGTCCCTGCAGTGAATAGTTTGCCTGCAGTGAATAGATACCCTGCAGTGAATATTCTCCCTGCAGTGAATTGTGTCCCTGCAGTGAATATTGCCTCTGCAGTGAATAGTGTCCCTGCAGTGAATAGTTTCCCGGCAGTTAATAGTGTCCCTACAGTGAATAGTTTCCCTGCAGTGCATAGTTTCCCTGCAGTAAATATTGTCCCTGCAGTGAATAGTGTCCCTGCAGTGAATATTGTCCCTGCAGTGAATATTGACCCTTCAGTGAATAGTGTCCCTGCAGTGAATAGTTTCACTGCAGTGAATATTGCCCCTGCAGTGAATAGTTTCCCTGCAGTGAATATTGCCCCTGCAGTGAATAGTTTCACTGCAGTGAATATTGCCCCTGCAGTGAATAGTTTCCCTGCAGTGAATAGTGCTCCTGCAGTGAATAGTTTCCCAGCAGTGAATATTGCCCCTGCAGTGAATAGTTTCCCTTCAGTGAATATTGCCCCTGCAGTGAATATTGCCCCTGCAGTGAATATTGTCCGTGCAGTGAATATTGCCCCTGCAGTGAATAGTGTCCCTGCAGTGAATATTGACCCTGCAGTGAATAGTTTCCCTCCAGTGAATATTGCCCCTGCAGTGAATAGTTTCCCTGCAGTGAGTATTGCCCCTGCAGTGAATAGTTTACCTGCAGTGAATATTGCCCCTGCAGTGAATAGTTTCCCTGCAGTGAATATTGCCTTTGCAGTGAATATTGCCCCTGCAGTGAATAGTGTCCCTGCAGTGAATTTTGCCCCTGCAGTTAATAGTGTCCCTGCAGTGAATATTGCCCCTGCAGTGAATAGTTTCCCTTCAGTGAATATTGTCCCTGCAGAGAATATTGCCCCTGCAGTGAATATTGTCCGTGCAGTGAATATTGCCCCTGCAGTGAATAGTGTCCCTGCAGTGAATATTGCCCCTGCAGTGAGTATTGCCCCTGCAGTGAATAGTTTCCCTGCAGAGAATATTGTCCCAGCAGAGAATATTGTCCCTGCAGTGAATAGTTTCCCTGCAGAGAATATTGTCCCTGCAGTATACATTGTCCTTGTAGTGAATATTGCCGCTGCAGTGAATATTGTCCCTGCAGTGAATATTGTCCCTGCAGTGAATATTGCCCCTGCAGTGAATAGTGTCCCTGCAGTGAATATTGTCCCTGCAGTGAATATTGACCCTTCAGTGAATAGTGTCCCTGCAGTGAATAGTTTCCCTCCAGTCAATATTGTCCTTGCAGTGAATAGGTCCCTGCAGAGAATATTGTCCCTGCAGTGAATAGTGTCCCTGCAGTGAATATTGCCCCTGCAGTGAATATTGTCCCTGCAGTGAATATTGCCACTGCAGTGAATATTGCCCCTGCAGTGAATATTGCCCCTGCAGTGAATATTGCCCCTGCAGTGAATTTTGTCCCTGCAGTGAATAGTGTCCCTGCAGTGAATATTGCCCCTGTAGTGAATATTGTCCCTGCAGTGAATTTTGTCCCTGCAGTGAATAGTGTCCCTGCAGTGAATATTGCCCCAGCAGTGAATATTGTCCCTGCAGTGAATATTGCCCTGCAGTGAATAGTTGAATATTCTTCCTGCAGTGAATATTGTCCCAGCTGTGAATATTGTCCCTGCAGTGAATAGTTTGCCTGCAGTGAATAGATACCCTGCAGTGAATATTCTCCCTGCAGTGAATTGTGTCCCTGCAGTGAATATTGCCTCTGCAGTGAATAGTGTCCCTGCAGTGAATAGTTTCCCGGCAGTTAATAGTGTCCCTACAGTGAATAGTTTCCCTGCAGTGCATAGTTTCCCTGCAGTAAATATTGTCCCTGCAGTGAATAGTTTCCCTGCAGTGAATAGTGTCCCTGCAGTGAATAGTTTCCCTGCAGTGAATATTGCCCCTGCAGTGAATATTGTCCCTGCAGTGAATATTGCCCCTGCAGTGAATAGTGTCCCTGCAGTGAATAATTGAATATACCCCCTGCAGTGAATATTGTCCCTGCAGTGAATATTGCCCTGCAGTGAATAGTTGAATATTCCCCTTGCAGTGAATAGTGTCCCAGCTGTGAATAGTGTCCCAGCTGTGAATTGTGCCCCTGCAGTGAATATTGTCCCTGCAGTGAATAGTGTCCCAGCTGTGAATATTGCCCCTGCAGTAAATATTGCCCCTGCAGTGAATAGTTTACCTGCAGTGAATATTGTCCCTGCAGTGAATAGTTTACCTGCAGTGAATATTGTCCCTGCGGTGAAAAGTGTCTCTGCAGTGAATATTCTCCCTGCAGTGAATTGTGTCCCTGCAGTGAATATTGCCTCTGCAGTGAATAGTTTCTCTGCAGTGAATAGTGTCCCTGCAGTGAATAGTTTCCCTGCAGTGAATAGTGTCCCTGCAGTGAATAGTTTCCCTCCAGTGAATATTGCCCCTGCAGTGAATAGTGTCCCTGCAGTGAATAGTTTCCCGGCAGTTAATAGTGTCCCTACAGTGAATAGTTTCCCTGCAGTGCATAGTTTCCCTGCAGTAAATATTGTCCCTGCAGTGAATATTGCCCCTGCAGTGAATAGTGTCCCTGCAGTGAATAATTGAATATACCCCCTGCAGTGAATATTGTCCCTGCCGTGAATATTGCCCTGCAGTGAATAGTTGAATATTCCCCTTGCAGTGAATAGTTTCCCAGCTGTGAATAGTGTCCCAGCTGTGAATAGTTCCCCTTCAGTGAATATTGCCCTTGCAATAAATAGTGTCCCTGCATTGAAAGTAACCCCGCAATGAATATTGCCCCTGCAGTGAATCTTGCCTCTGCAGTGAATAGTGTCCCAGCTGTGAATATTGCCCCTGCAGTGAATATTGTCTCTGCAGTGAATAGTGTCCCAGCTGTGAATAGTGTCCCAGCTGTGAATAGTGCCCCTGCAGTGAATATTGTCCGTGCAGTGAATATTGCCCCTGCAGTGAATAGTGTCCCTGCAGTGAATATTGCCCCTGCAGTGAATAGTGTCCCTGCAGTGAATATTGACCCTGCAGTGAATAGTTTCCCTCCAGTGAATATTGCCCCTGCAGTGAATAGTTTCCCTGCAGTGAATATTGCCCCTGCAGTGAATAGTGTCCCTGCAGTGAATATTGCCCCTGCAGTGAATATTGTCCCTGCAGTGAATTTTGTCCCTGCAGTGAATAGTGTCCCTGCAGTGAATATTGCCCCTGCAGTGAATATTGTCCCTGCAGTGAATATTGCCCTGCAGTGAATAGTTGAATATTCTCCGTGCAGTGAATATTGTCCCAGCTGTGAATATTGTCCCTGCAGTGAATAGTTTGCCTGCAGTGAATAGTTACCCTGCAGTGAATATTCTCCCTGCAGTGAATTGTGTCCCTGCAGTGAATATTGCCTCTGCAGTGAATTGTGTCCCTGCAGTGAATAGTTTCCCGGCAGTTAATAGTGTCCCTACAGTGAATAGTTTCCCTGCAGTGCATAGTGTCCCTGCAGTAAATATTGTCCCTGCAGTGAATAGTTTCCCTGCAGTGAATATTGTCCCTGCAGAGAATATTGTCCCTGCAGTGATTAGTTTCACTGCAGAGAATATTGTCACTGCAGTATACATTGTCCTTGTAGTGAATATTGCCGCTGCAGTGAATATTGCCCCTGCAATGAATAGTGTCCCTGCAGTGAATATTGTCCCTGCAGTGAATATTGACCCTTCAGTGAATAGTGTCCCTGCAGTGAATAGTTTCCCTGCAGTCAATATTGTCGCTGCAGTGAATAGGTCCCTGCAGAGAATATTGCCCCTGCAATTAATAGTGTCCCTGCAGTGAATATTGCCCCTGCAGTGAATAGTTTCCCTTCAGTGAATATTGTCCCTGCAGTGAATATTGCCCCTGCAGTGAATATTGTCCGTGCAGTGAATATTGCCCCTGCAGTGAATAGTGTCCCTGCAGTGAATATTGCCCCTGCAGTGAGTATTGCCCCTGCAGTGAATAGTTTCCCTGCAGAGAATATTGTCCCTGCAGAGAATATTGTCCCTGCAGTGAATAGTTTCCCTGCAGAGAATATTGTCCCTGCAGTATACATTGTCCTTGTAGTGAATATTGCCGCTGCAGTGAATATTGTCCCTGCAGTGAATATTGTCCCTGCAGTGAATATTGCCCCTGCAGTGAATAGTGTCCATGCAGTGAATATTGTCCCTGCAGTGAATATTGACCCTTCAGTGAATAGTGTCCCTGCAGTGAATAGTTTCACTGCAGTGAATATTGCCCCTGCAGTGAATAGTTTCCCTTCAGTGAATATTGCCCCTGCAGTGAATATTGCCCCTGCAGTGAATATTGTCCGTGCAGTGAATATTGCCCCTGCAGTGAATAGTGTCCCTGCAGTGAATATTGCCCCTGCAGTGAATAGTGTCCCTGCAGTGAATATTGACCCTGCAGTGAATAGTTTCCCTCCAGTGAATATTGCCCCTGCAGTGAATAGTTTCCCTGCAGTGAGTATTGCCCCTGCAGTGAATAGTTTACCTGCAGTGAATATTGCCCCTGCAGTGAATAGTTTCCCTGCAGTGAATATTGCCTTTGCAGTGAATATTGCCCCTGCAGTGAATATTGCCCCTGCAGTGAATATTGTCCCTGCAGTGAATATTGCCCTGCAGTGAATAGTTGAATATTCTTCCTGCAGTGAATATTGTCCCAGCTGTGAATATTGTCCCTGCAGTGAATAGTTTGCCTGCAGTGAATAGATACCCTGCAGTGAATATTCTCCCTGCAGTGAATTGTGTCCCTGCAGTGAATATTGCCTCTGCAGTGAATAGTGTCCCTGCAGTGAATAGTTTCTCGGCAGTTAATAGTGTCCCTACAGTGAATAGTTTCCCTGCAGTGCATAGTTTCCCTGCAGTAAATATTGTCCCTGCAGTGAATAGTTTCCCTGCAGTGAATAGTGTCCCTGCAGTGAATAGTTTCCCTGCAGTGAATATTGCCCCTGCAGTGAATATTGTCCCTGCAGTGAATATTGCCCCTGCAGTGAATAGTGTCCCTGCAGTGAATAATTGAATATACCCCCTGCAGTGAATATTGTCCCTGCAGTGAATATTGCCCTGCAGTGAATAGTTGAATATTCCCCTTGCAGTGAATAGTGTCCCAGCTGTGAATAGTGTCCCAGCTGTGAATTGTGCCCCTGCAGTGAATATTGTCCCTGCAGTGAATGGTGTCCCAGCTGTGAATATTGCCCCTGCAGTAAATATTGCCCCTGCAGTGAATAGTTTACCTGCAGTGAATATTGTCCCTGCAGTGAATAGTTTACCTGCAGTGAATATTGCCCCTGCAGTGAATAGTGTCCCTGCAGTGAATATTGACCCTGCAGTGAATAGTTTCCCTCCAGTGAATATTGCCCCTGCAGTGAATAGTGTCCCTGCAGTGAATAGTTTCCTGGCAGTTAATAGTGTCCCTACAGTGAATAGTTTCCCTGCAGTGCATAGTTTCCCTGCAGTAAATATTGTCCCTGCAGTGAATATTGCCCCTGCAGTGAATAGTGTCCCTGCAGTGAATAATTGAATATACCCCCTGCAGTGAATATTGTCCCTGCCGTGAATATTGCCCTGCAGTGAACAGTTGAATATTCCCCTTGCAGTGAATAGTTTCCCAGCTGTGAATAGTGTCCCAGCTGTGAATAGTTCCCCTTCAGTGAATATTGCCCTTGCAATAAATAGTGTCCCTGCATTGAAAGTATCCCCGCAATGAATATTGCCCCTGCAGTGAACCTTGCCTCTGCAGTGAATAGTGTCCCAGCTGTGAATATTGCCCCTGCAGTGAATATTGTCTCTGCAGTGAATAGTGTCCCAGCTGTGAATAGTGTCCCAGCTGTGAATAGTGCCCCTGCAGTGAATATTGTCCGTGCAGTGAATATTGCCCCTGCAGTGAATAGTGTCCCTGCAGTGAATATTGCCCCTGCAGTGAATAGTGTCCCTGCAGTGAATATTGACCCTGCAGTGAATAGCTTCCCTCCAGTGAATATTGCCCCTGCAGTGAATAGTTTCCCTGCAGTGAGTATTGCCCCTGCAGTGAATAGTTTACCTGCAGTGAATATTGCCCCTGCAGTGAATAGTTTCCCTGCAGTGAATATTGCCTTTGCAGTGAATATTGCCCCTGTAGTGAATAGTGTCCCTGCAGTGAATATTGCCCCTGCAGTGAATAGTGTCCCTGCAGTGAATATTGCCCCTGCAGTGAATAGTTTCCCTTCAGTGAATATTGTCCCTGCAGTGAATATTGCCCCTGCAGTGAATATTGTCCGTGCAGTGAATATTGCCCCTGCAGTGAATAGTGTCCCTGCAGTGAATATTGCCTCTGCAGTGAGTATTGCCCCTGCAATGAACAGTTTCCCTGCAGAGAATATTGTCCCTGCAGTGAATAGTTTCCCTGCAGAGAATATTGTCCCTGCAGTATACATTGTCCTTGTAGTGAATATTGCCGCTGAAGTGAATATTGTCACTGCAGTGAATATTGTCCCTGCAGTGAATATTGCCCCAGCAGTGAATAGTGTCCCTGCAGTGAATATTGTCCCTGCAGTGAATATTGACCCTTCAGTGAATAGTGTCCCTGCAGTGAATAGTTTCCCTGCAGTCAATATTGTCCTTGCAGTGAATAGGTCCCTGCAGAGAATATTGTCCCTGCAGTGAATATTGCCCCTGCAGTGAATTGAGTCCCTGCAGTGAATATTGTCCCTGAAGTGAATATTGCCCCTGCAGTGAATATTGCCCCTGCAGTGAATATTGCCCCTGCAGTGAATATTGCCCCTGCAGTGAATAGTGTCCCTGCAGTGAATATTGCCCCTGCAGTGAATATTGTCCCTGCAGTGAATTTTGTCCCTGCAGTGAATAGTGTCCCTGCAGTGAATATTGCCCCTGCAGTGAATATTGTCCCTGCAGTGAATATTGCCCTGCAGTGAATAGTTGAATATTCTCCGTGCAGTGAATATTGTCCCAGCTGTGAATATTGTCCCTGCAGTGAATAGTTTGCCTGCAGTGAATAGTTACCCTGCAGTGAATATTCTCCCTGCAGTGAATTGTGTCCCTGCAGTGAATATTGCCTCTGCAGTGAATCGTGTCCCTGCAGTGAATAGTTTCCCGGCAGTTAATAGTGTCCCTACAGTGAATAGTTTCCCTGCAGTGCATAGTGTCCCTGCAGTAAATATTGTCCCTGCAGTGAATAGTTTCCCTGCAGTGAATATTGTCCCTGCAGAGAATATTGTCCCTGCAGTGAATAGTTTCACTGCAGAGAATATTGTCACTGCAGTATACATTGTCCTTGTAGTGAATATTGCCGCTGCAGTGAATATTGCCCCTGCAGTGAATAGTGTCCCTGCAGTGAATATTGTCCCTGCAGTGAATATTGACCCTTCAGTGAATAGTGTCCCTGCAGTGAATAGTTTCCCTGCAGTCAATATTGTCGCTGCAGTGAATAGGTCCCTGCAGAGAATATTGCCCCTGCAGTTAATAGTGTCCCTGCAGTGAATATTGCCCCTGCAGTGAATAGTTTCCCTTCAGTGAATATTGTCCCTGCAGTGAATATTGCCCCTGCAGTGAATATTGTCCGTGCAGTGAATATTGCCCCTGCAGTGAATATTGTCCGTGCAGTGAATATTGCCCCTGCAGTGAATAGTGTCCCTGCAGTGAATATTGCCCCTGCAGTGAGTATTGCCCCTGCAGTGAATAGTTTCCCTGCAGAGAATATTGTCCCTGCAGAGAATATTGTCCCTGCAGTGAATAGTTTCCCTGCAGAGAATATTGTCCCTGCAGTATACATTGTCCTTGTAGTGAATATTGCCGCTGCAGTGAATATTGTCCCTGCAGTGAATATTGTCCCTGCAGTGAATATTGCCCCTGCAGTGAATAGTGTCCATGCAGTGAATATTGTCCCTGCAGTGAATATTGACCCTTCAGTGAATAGTGTCCCTGCAGTGAATAGTTTCACTGCAGTGAATATTGCCCCTGCAGTGAATAGTTTCCCTTCAGTGAATATTGCCCCTGCAGTGAATATTGCCCCTGCAGTGAATATTGTCCGTGCAGTGAATATTGCCCCTGCAGTGAATAGTGTCCCTGCAGTGAATATTGCCCCTGCAGTGAATAGTGTCCCTGCAGTGAATATTGACCCTGCAGTGAATAGTTTCCCTCCAGTGAATATTGCCCCTGCAGTGAATAGTTTCCCTGCAGTGAGTATTGCCCCTGCAGTGAATAGTTTACCTGCAGTGAATATTGCCCCTGCAGTGAATAGTGTCCCTGCAGTGAATATTGCCTTTGCAGTGAATATTGCCCCTGCAGTGAATATTGCCCCTGCAGTGAATATTGTCCCTGCAGTGAATATTGCCCTGCAGTGAATAGTTGAATATTCTTCCTGCAGTGAATATTGTCCCAGCTGTGAATATTGTCCCTGCAGTGAATAGTTTGCCTGCAGTGAATAGATACCCTGCAGTGAATATTCTCCCTGCAGTGAATTGTGTCCCTGCAGTGAATATTGCCTCTGCAGTGAATAGTGTCCCTGCAGTGAATAGTTTCCCGGCAGTTAATAGTGTCCCTACAGTGAATAGTTTCCCTGCAGTGCATAGTTTCCCTGCAGTAAATATTGTCCCTGCAGTGAATAGTTTCCCTGCAGTGAATAGTGTCCCTGCAGTGAATAGTTTCCCTGCAGTGAATATTGCCCCTGCAGTGAATATTGTCCCTGCAGTGAATATTGCCCCTGCAGTGAATAGTGTCCCTGCAGTGAATAATTGAATATACCCCCTGCAGTGAATATTGTCCCTGCAGTGAATATTGCCCTGCAGTGAATAGTTGAATATTCCCCTTGCAGTGAATAGTGTCCCAGCTGTGAATAGTGTCCCAGCTGTGAATTGTGCCCCTGCAGTGAATATTGTCCCTGCAGTGAATAGTGTCCCAGCTGTGAATATTGCCCCTGCAGTAAATATTGCCCCTGCAGTGAATAGTTTACCTGCAGTGAATATTGTCCCTGCAGTGAATAGTTTACCTGCAGTGAATATTGTCCCTGCGGTGAAAAGTGTCTCTGCAGTGAATATTCTCCCTGCAGTGAATTGTGTCCCTGCAGTGAATATTGCCTCTGCAGTGAATAGTTTCTCTGCAGTGAATAGTGTCCCTGCAGTGAATAGTTTCCCTGCAGTGAATAGTGTCCCTGCAGTGAATAGTTTCCCTGCAGTGAATATTGCCCCTGCAGTGAATATTGTCCCTGTAGTGAATATTGCCCCTGCAGTGAATAGTGTCCCTGCAGTGAATAATTGAATATACCCCCTGCAGTGAATATTGTCCCTGCAGTGAATATTGCCCTGCAGTGAATAGTTGAATATTCCCCTTGCAGTGAATAGTGTCCCAGCTGTGAATAGTGTCCCAGCTGTGAATAGTGCCCCTGCAGTGAATATTGCCCTTGCAATAAATAGTGTCCCTGCAGTGAAAGTATCCCCGCAATGAATATTGCCCCTGCAGTGAATCTTGCCTCTGCAGTGAATAGTGTCCCAGCTGTGAATATTGCCCCTGCAGTGAATATTGTCCGTGCAGTGAATATTGCCCCTGCAGTGAATAGTGTCCCTGCAGTGAATATTGCCCCTGCAGTGAATAGTGTCCCTGCAGTGAATATTGACCCTGCAGTGAATAGTTTCCCTCCAGTGAATATTGCCCCTGCAGTGAATAGTGTCCCTGCAGTGAATAGTTTCCTGGCAGTTAATAGTGTCCCTACAGTGAATAGTTTCCCTGCAGTGCATAGTTTCCCTGCAGTAAATATTGTCCCTGCAGTGAATATTGCCCCTGCAGTGAATAGTGTCCCTGCAGTGAATAATTGAATATACCCCCTGCAGTGAATATTGTCCCTGCCGTGAATATTGCCCTGCAGTGAACAGTTGAATATTCCCCTTGCAGTGAATAGTTTCCCAGCTGTGAATAGTGTCCCAGCTGTGAATAGTTCCCCTTCAGTGAATATTGCCCTTGCAATAAATAGTGTCCCTGCATTGAAAGTATCCCCGCAATGAATATTGCCCCTGCAGTGAATCTTGCCTCTGCAGTGAATAGTGTCCCAGCTGTGAATATTGCCCCTGCAGTGAATATTGTCTCTGCAGTGAATAGTGTCCCAGCTGTGAATAGTGTCCCAGCTGTGAATAGTGCCCCTGCAGTGAATATTGTCCGTGCAGTGAATATTGCCCCTGCAGTGAATAGTGTCCCTGCAGTGAATATTGCCCCTGCAGTGAATAGTGTCCCTGCAGTGAATATTGACCCTGCAGTGAATAGTTTCCCTCCAGTGAATATTGCCCCTGCAGTGAATAGTTTCCCTGCAGTGAGTATTGCCCCTGCAGTGAATAGTTTACCTGCAGTGAATATTGCCCCTGCAGTGAATAGTTTCCCTGCAGTGAATATTGCCTTTGCAGTGAATATTGCCCCTGTAGTGAATAGTGTCCCTGCAGTGAATATTGCCCCTGCAGTGAATAGTGTCCCTGCAGTGAATATTGTCACTGCAGTGAATATTGTCCCTGCAGTGAATATTGCCCCAGCAGTGAATAGTGTCCCTGCAGTGAATATTGTCCCTGCAGTGAATATTGACCCTTCAGTGAATAGTGTCCCTGCAGTGAATAGTTTCCCTGCAGTCAATATTGTCCTTGCAGTGAATAGGTCCCTGCAGAGAATATTGTCCCTGCAGTGAATATTGCCCCTGCAGTGAATTGAGTCCCTGCAGTGAATATTGCCCCTGCAGTGAATATTGCCCCTGCAGTGAATAGTGTCCCTGCAGTGAATATTGCCCCTGCAGTGAATATTGTCCCTGCAGTGAATTTTGTCCCTGCAGTGAATAGTGTCCCTGCAGTGAATATTGCCCCTGCAGTGAATATTGTCCCTGCAGTGAATATTGCCCTGCAGTGAATAGTTGAATATTCTCCCTGCAGTGAATATTGTCCCAGCTGTGAATATTGTCCCTGCAGTGAATAGTTTGCCTGCAGTGAATAGTTACCCTGCAGTGAATATTCTCCCTGCAGTGAATTGTGTCCCTGCAGTGAATATTGCCTCTGCAGTGAATCGTGTCCCTGCAGTGAATAGTTTCCCGGCAGTTAATAGTGTCCCTACAGTGAATAGTTTCCCTGCAGTGCATAGTGTCCCTGCAGTAAATATTGTCCCTGCAGTGAATAGTTTCCCTGCAGTGAATATTGTCCCTGCAGAGAATATTGTCCCTGCAGTGAATAGTTTCACTGCAGAGAATATTGTCACTGCAGTATACATTGTCCTTGTAGTGAATATTGCCGCTGCAGTGAATATTGCCCCTGCAGTGAATAGTGTCCCTGCAGTGAATATTGTCCCTGCAGTGAATATTGACCCTTCAGTGAATAGTGTCCCTGCAGTGAATAGTTTCCCTGCAGTCAATATTGTCGCTGCAGTGAATAGGTCCCTGCAGAGAATATTGCCCCTGCAGTTAATAGTGTCCCTGCAGTGAATATTGCCCCTGCAGTGAATAGTTTCCCTTCAGTGAATATTGTCCCTGCAGTGAATATTTCCCCTGCAGTGAATATTGTCCGTGCAGTGAATATTGCCCCTGCAGTGAATATTGTCCGTGCAGTGAATATTGCCCCTGCAGTGAATAGTGTCCCTGCAGTGAATATTGCCCCTGCAGTGAGTATTGCCCCTGCAGTGAATAGTTTCCCTGCAGAGAATATTGTCCCTGCAGAGAATATTGTCCCTGCAGTGAATATTGCCCCAGCAGTGAATAGTGTCCCTGCAGTGAATATTGTCCCTGCAGTGAATATTGACCCTTCAGTGAATAGTGTCCCTGCAGTGAATAGTTTCCCTGCAGTCAATATTGTCCTTGCAGTGAATAGGTCCCTGCAGAGAATATTGTCCCTGCAGTGAATATTGCCCCTGCAGTGAATTGAGTCCCTGCAGTGAATATTGCCCCTGCAGTGAATATTGCCCCTGCAGTGAATAGTGTCCCTGCAGTGAATATTGCCCCTGCAGTGAATATTGTCCCTGCAGTGAATTTTGTCCCTGCAGTGAATAGTGTCCCTGCAGTGAATATTGTCCCTGCAGTGAATATTGCCCTGCAGTGAATAGTTGAATATTCTCCCTGCAGTGAATATTGTCCCAGCTGTGAATATTGTCCCTGCAGTGAATAGTTTGCCTGCAGTGAATAGTTACCCTGCAGTGAATATTCTCCCTGCAGTGAATTGTGTCCCTGCAGTGAATATTGCCTCTGCAGTGAATCGTGTCCCTGCAGTGAATAGTTTCCCGGCAGTTAATAGTGTCCCTACAGTGAATAGTTTCCCTGCAGTGCATAGTGTCCCTGCAGTAAATATTGTCCCTGCAGTGAATAGTTTCCCTGCAGTGAATATTGTCCCTGCAGAGAATATTGTCCCTGCAGTGAATAGTTTCACTGCAGAGAATATTGTCACTGCAGTATACATTGTCCTTGTAGTGAATATTGCCGCTGCAGTGAATATTGCCCCTGCAGTGAATAGTGTCCCTGCAGTGAATATTGTCCCTGCAGTGAATATTGACCCTTCAGTGAATAGTGTCCCTGCAGTGAATAGTTTCCCTGCAGTCAATATTGTCGCTGCAGTGAATAGGTCCCTGCAGAGAATATTGCCCCTGCAGTTAATAGTGTCCCTGCAGTGAATATTGCCCCTGCAGTGAATAGTTTCCCTTCAGTGAATATTGTCCCTGCAGTGAATATTTCCCCTGCAGTGAATATTGTCCGTGCAGTGAATATTGCCCCTGCAGTGAATATTGTCCGTGCAGTGAATATTGCCCCTGCAGTGAATAGTGTCCCTGCAGTGAATATTGCCCCTGCAGTGAGTATTGCCCCTGCAGTGAATAGTTTCCCTGCAGAGAATATTGTCCCTGCAGAGAATATTGTCCCTGCAGTGAATAGTTTCCCTGCAGAGAATATTGTCCCTGCAGTATACATTGTCCTTGTAGTGAATATTGCCGCTGCAGTGAATATTGCCCCTGCAGTGAATCATGTCCATGCAGTGAATATTGTCCCTGCAGTGAATATTGACCCTTCAGTGAATAGTGTCCCTGCAGTGAATAGTTTCACTGCAGTGAATATTGCCCCTGCAGTGAATAGTTTCCCTTCAGTGAATATTGCCCCTGCAGTGAATATTGCCCCTGCAGTGAATATTGTCCGTGCAGTGAATATTGCCCCTGCAGTGAATAGTGTCCCTGCAGTGAATATTGCCCCTGCAGTGAATAGTGTCCCTGCAGTGAATATTGACCCTGCAGTGAATAGTTTCCCTCCAGTGAATATTGCCCCTGCAGTGAATAGTTTCCCTGCAGTGAGTATTGCCCCTGCAGTGAATAGTTTACCTGCAGTGAATATTGCCCCTGCAGTGAATAGTTTCCCTGCAGTGAATATTGCCTTTGCAGTGAATATTGCCCCTGCAGTGAATAGTGTCCCTGCAGTGAATATTGCCCCTGCAGTTAATAGTGTCCCTGCAGTGAATATTGCCCCTGCAGTGAATAGTTTCCCTTCAGTGAATATTGTCCCTGCAGTGAATATTGCCCCTGCAGTGAATATTGTCCATGCAGTGAATATTGCCCCTGCAGTGAATAGTGTCCCTGCAGTGAATATTGCCCCTGCAGTGAGTATTGCCCCTGCAGTGAATAGTTTCCCTGCAGAGAATATTGTCCCTGCAGTATACATTGTCCTTGTAGTGAATATTGCCGCTGCAGTGAATATTGTCCCTGCAGTGAATATTGTCCCTGCAGTGAATATTGCCCCTGCAGTGAATAGTGTCCCTGCAGTGAATATTGTCCCTGCAGTGAATATTGACCCTTCAGGGAATAGTGTCCCTGCAGTGAATAGTTTCCCTGCAGTCAATATTGTCCTTGCAGTGAATAGGTCCCTGCAGAGAATATTGTCCCTGCAGTGAATATTGCCCCTGCAGTGAATTGAGTCCCTGCAGTGAATATTGCCCCTGCAGTGAATATTGCCCCTGCAGTGAATATTGCCCCTGCAGTGAATATTGCCCCTGCAGTGAATAGTGTCCCTGCAGTGAATTTTGTCCCTGCAGTGAATAGTGTCCCTGCAGTGAATATTGCCCCTGCAGTGAATATTGTCCCTGCAGTGAATTTTGTCCCTGCAGTGAATAGTGTCCCTGCAGTGAATATTGCCCCTGCAGTGAATATTGTCCCTGCAGTGAATATTGCCCTGCAGTGAATAGTTGAATATTCCCCTTGCAGTGAATAGTGTACCAGCTGTGAATAGTGTCCCAGCTGTGAATTGTGCCCCTGCAGTGAATATTGTCCCTGCAGTGAATAGTGTCCCAGCTGTGAATATTGCCCCTGCAGTAAATATTGCCCCTGCAGTGAATAGTTTACCTGCAGTGAATATTGTCCCTGCAGTGAATAGTTTCCCTGCAGTGAATATTGCCCCTGCAGTGAATATTGTCCCTGCAGTGAATATTGCCCCTGCAGTGAATAGTGTCCCTGCAGTGAATAATTGAATATACCCCCTGCAGTGAATATTGTCCCTGCAGTGAATATTGCCCTGCAGTGAATAGTTGAATAATCCCCTTGCAGTGAATAGTGTCCCAGCTGTGAATAGTGTCCCAGCTGTGAATAGTGCCCCTGCAGTGAATATTGCCCTTGCAATAAATAGTGTCCCTGCATTGAAAGTATCCCCGCAATGAATATTGCCCCTGCAGTGAATCTTTCCTCTGCAGTGAATAGTGTCCCAGCTGTGAATATTGCCCCTGCAGTGAATATTGTCTCTGCAGTGAATAGTGTCCCAGCTGTGAATAGTGTCCCAGCTGTGAATAGTGCCCCTGCAGTGAATATTGTCCGTGCAGTGAATATTGCCGCTGCAGGGAATAGTGTCCCTGCAGTGAATATTGACCCTGCAGTGAATAGTGTCCCTGCAGTGAATATTGCCCCTGCAGTGAATATTGCCCTGCAGTGAATAGTTGAATATTCCCCTTGCAGTGAATAGTGTCCCACTGTGAATAGTGTCCCAGCTGTGAATTGTGCCCCTGCAGTGAATATTGTCCCTGCAGTGAATAGTGTCCCAGCTGTGAATATTGCCCCTGCAGTAAATATTGCCCCTGCAGTGAATAGTTTACCTGCAGTGAATATTGTCCCTGCAGTGAATAGTTTACCTGCAGTGAATATTGTCCCTGCAGTGAAAAGTGTCTCTGCAGTGAATATTCTCCCTGCAGTGAATTGTGTCCCTGCAGTGAATATTGCCTCTGCAGTGAATAGTTTCTCTGCAGTGAATAGTGTCCCTGCAGTGAATAGTTTCCCTGCAGTGAATAGTGTCCCTGCAGTGAATAGTTTCCCTGCAGTGAATATTGCCCCTGCAGTGAATATTGTCCCTGCAGTGAATATTGCCCCTGCAGTGAATAGTGTCCCTGCAGTGAATAATTGAATATACCCCCTGCAGTGAATATTGTCCCTGCAGTGAATATTGCCCTGCAGTGAATAGTTGAATAATCCCCTTGCAGTGAATAGTGTCCCAGCTGTGAATAGTGTCCCAGCTGTGAATAGTGCCCCTGCAGTGAATATTGCCCTTGCAATAAATAGTGTCCCTGCATTGAAAGTATCCCCGCAATGAATATTGCCCCTGCAGTGAATCTTGCCTCTGCAGTGAATAGTGTCCCAGCTGTGAATATTGCCCCTGCAGTGAATATTGTCTCTGCAGTGAATAGTGTCCCAGCTGTGAATAGTGTCCCAGCTGTGAATAGTGCCCCTGCAGTGAATATTGTCCGTGCAGTGAATATTGCCCCTGCAGGGAATAGTGTCCCTGCAGTGAATATTGACCCTGCAGTGAATAGTGTCCCTGCAGTGAATATTGCCCCTGCAGTGAATAGTGTCCCTGCAGTGAATAGTTTCCCGGCAGTTAATAGTGTCCCTACAGTGAATAGTTTCCCTGCAGTGCACAGTTTCCCTGCAGTAAATATTGTCCCTGCAGTGAATATTGCCCCTGCAGTGAATAGTGTCCCTGCAGTGAATAATTGAATATACCCCCTGCAGTGAATATTGTCCCTGCCGTGAATATTGCCCTGCAGTGAATATTGCCCTGCAGTGAATAGTTGAATATTCTTCCTGCAGTGAATATTGTCCCAGCTGTGAATATTGTCCCTACAGTGAATAGTTTGCCTGCAGTGAATAGATACCCTGCAGTGAATATTCTCCCTGCAGTGAATTGTGTCCCTGCAGTGAATATTGCCTCTGCAGTGAATAGTGTCCCTGCAGTGAATAGTTTCCCGGCAGTTAATAGTGTCCCTACAGTGAATAGTTTCCCTGCAGTGCATAGTTTCCCTGCAGTAAATATTGTCCCTGCAGTGAATAGTTTCCCTGCAGTGAATAGTGTCCCTGCAGTGAATAGTTTCCCT
Organism: Pristiophorus japonicus; assembly: GCF_044704955.1. NCBI lineage: Eukaryota > Metazoa > Chordata > Chondrichthyes > Pristiophoridae > Pristiophorus > Pristiophorus japonicus. The sequence continues at coordinate 217,950 of NW_027253095.1, read as the reverse complement.
GCAGTGAATATTGCCCCTGCAGTGAATATTGTCCCTGCAGTGAATATTGCCCCTGCAGTGAATAGTGTCCCTGCAGTGAATAATTGAATATACCCCCTGCAGTGAATATTGTCCCTGCAGTGAATATTGCCCTGCAGTGAATAGTTGAATATTCCCCTTGCAGTGAATAGTGTCCCAGCTGTGAATAGTGTCCCAGCTGTGAATTGTGCCCCTGCAGTGAATATTGTCCCTGCAGTGAATAGTGTCCCAGCTGTGAATATTGCCCCTGCAGTAAATATTGCCCCTGCAGTGAATAGTTTACCTGCAGTGAATATTGTCCCTGCAGTGAATAGTTTACCTGCAGTGAATATTGTCCCTGCGGTGAAAAGTGTCTCTGCAGTGAATATTCTCCCTGCAGTGAATTGTGTCCCAGCTGTGAATAGTGTCCCAGCTGTGAATTGTGCCCCTGCAGTGAATATTGTCCCTGCAGTGAATAGTGTCCCAGCTGTGAATATTGCCCCTGCAGTAAATATTGCCCCTGCAGTGAATAGTTTACCTGCAGTGAATATTGTCCCTGCAGTGAATAGTTTACCTGCAGTGAATATTGTCCCTGCGGTGAAAAGTGTCTCTGCAGTGAATATTCTCCCTGCAGTGAATTGTGTCCCTGCAGTGAATATTGCCTCTGCAGTGAATAGTTTCTCTGCAGTGAATAGTGTCCCTGCAGTGAATAGTTTCCCTGCAGTGAATAGTGTCCCTGCAGTGAATAGTTTCCCTGCAGTGAATATTGCCCCTGCAGTGAATATTGTCCCTGCAGTGAATATTGCCCCTGCAGTGAATAGTGTCCCTGCAGTGAATAATTGAATATACCCCCTGCAGTGAATATTGTCCCTGCAGTGAATATTGCCCTGCAGTGAATAGTTGAATATTCCCCTTGCAGTGAATAGTGTCCCAGCTGTGAATAGTGTCCCAGCTGTGAATAGTGCCCCTGCAGTGAATATTGCCCTTGCAATAAATAGTGTCCCTGCAGTGAAAGTATCCCCGCAATGAATATTGCCCCTGCAGTGAATCTTGCCTCTGCAGTGAATAGTGTCCCAGCTGTGAATATTGCCCCTGCAGTGAATATTGTCTCTGCAGTGAATAGTGTCCCAGCTGTGAATAGTGTCCCAGCTGTGAATAGTGCCCCTGCAGTGAATATTGTCCGTGCAGTGAATATTGCCCCTGCAGTGAATAGTGTCCCTGCAGTGAATATTGCCCCTGCAGTGAATAGTGTCCCTGCAGTGAATATTGACCCTGCAGTGAATAGTTTCCCTCCAGTGAATATTGCCCCTGCAGTGAATAGTGTCCCTGCAGTGAATAGTTTCCTGGCAGTTAATAGTGTCCCTACAGTGAATAGTTTCCCTGCAGTGCATAGTTTCCCTGCAGTAAATATTGTCACTGCAGTGAATATTGCCCCTGCAGTGAATAGTGTCCCTGCAGTGAATAATTGAATATACCCCCTGCAGTGAATATTGTCCCTGCCGTGAATATTGCCCTGCAGTGAACAGTTGAATATTGCCCCTGCAGTGAATAGTTTACCTGCAGTGAATATTGTCCCTGCAGTGAATAGTTTACCTGCAGTGAATATTGTCCCTGCGGTGAAAAGTGTCTCTGCAGTGAATATTCTCCCTGCAGTGAATTGTGTCCCAGCTGTGAATAGTGTCCCAGCTGTGAATTGTGCACCTGCAGTGAATATTGTCCCTGCAGTGAATAGTGTCCCAGCTGTGAATATTGCCCCTGCAGTAAATATTGCCCCTGCAGTGAATAGTTTACCTGCAGTGAATATTGTCCCTGCAGTGAATCTTGCCTCTGCAGTGAATAGTGTCCCAGCTGTGAATATTGCCCCTGCAGTGAATATTGTCTCTGCAGTGAATAGTGTCCCAGCTGTGAATAGTGTCCCAGCTGTGAATAGTGCCCCTGCAGTGAATATTGTCCGTGCAGTGAATATTGCCCCTGCAGTGAATAGTGTCCCTGCAGTGAATATTGCCCCTGCAGTGAATAGTGTCCCTGCAGTGAATATTGACCCTGCAGTGAATAGTTTCCCTCCAGTGAATATTGCCCCTGCAGTGAATAGTGTCCCTGCAGTGAATAGTTTCCTGGCAGTTAATAGTGTCCCTACAGTGAATAGTTTCCCTGCAGTGCATAGTTTCCCTGCAGTAAATATTGTCACTGCAGTGAATATTGCCCCTGCAGTGAATAGTGTCCCTGCAGTGAATAATTGAATATACCCCCTGCAGTGAATATTGTCCCTGCCGTGAATATTGCCCTGCAGTGAACAGTTGAATATTCCCCTTGCAGTGAATAGTTTCCCAGCTGTGAATAGTGTCCCAGCTGTGAATAGTTCCCCTTCAGTGAATATTGCCCTTGCAATAAATAGTGTCCCTGCATTGAAAGTATCCCCGCAATGAATATTGCCCCTGCAGTGAATCTTGCCTCTGCAGTGAATAGTGTCCCAGCTGTGAATATTGCCCCTGCAGTGAATATTGTCTCTGCAGTGAATAGTGTCCCAGCTGTGAATAGTGTCCCAGCTGTGAATAGTGCCCCTGCAGTGAATATTGTCGGTGCAGTGAATATTGCCCCTGCAGTGAATAGTGTCCCTGCAGTGAATATTGCCCCTGCAGTGAATAGTGTCCCTGCAGTGAATATTGACCCTGCAGTGAATAGTTTCCCTGCAGTGAATATTGCCCCTGCAGTGAATAGTTTCCCTGCAGTGAGTATTGCCCCTGCAGTGAATAGTTTACCTGCAGTGAATATTGCCCCTGCAGTGAATAGTTTCCCTGCAGTGAATATTGCCTTTGCAGTGAATATTGCCCCTGTAGTGAATAGTGTCCCTGCAGTGAATATTGCCCCTGCAGTGAATAGTGTCCCTGCAGTGAATATTGTCACTGCAGTGAATATTGTCCCTGCAGTGAATATTGCCCCAGCAGTGAATAGTGTCCCTGCAGTGAATATTGTCCCTGCAGTGAATATTGACCCTTCAGTGAATAGTGTCCCTGCAGTGAATAGTTTCCCTGCAGTCAATATTGTCCTTGCAGTGAATAGGTCCCTGCAGAGAATATTGTCCCTGCAGTGAATATTGCCCCTGCAGTGAATTGAGTCCCTGCAGTGAATATTGCCCCTGCAGTGAATATTGCCCCTGCAGTGAATAGTGTCCCTGCAGTGAATATTGCCCCTGCAGTGAATATTGTTCCTGCAGTGAATTTTGATCCTGCAGTGAATAGTGTCCCTGCAGTGAATATTGCCCCTGCAGTGAATATTGTCCCTGCAGTGAATATTGCCCTGCAGTGAATAGTTGAATATTCTCCCTGCAGTGAATATTGTCCCAGCTGTGAATATTGTCCCTGCAGTGAATAGTTTGCCTGCAGTGAATAGTTACCCTGCAGTGAATATTCTCCCTGCAGTGAATTGTGTCCCTGCAGTGAATATTGCCTCTGCAGTGAATCGTGTCCCTGCAGTGAATAGTTTCCCGGCAGTTAATAGTGTCCCTACAGTGAATAGTTTCCCTGCAGTGCATAGTGTCCCTGCAGTAAATATTGTCCCTGCAGTGAATAGTTTCCCTGCAGTGAATATTGTCCCTGCAGAGAATATTGTCCCTGCAGTGAATAGTTTCACTGCAGAGAATATTGTCACTGCAGTATACATTGTCCTTGTAGTGAATATTGCCGCTGCAGTGAATATTGCCCCTGCAGTGAATAGTGTCCCTGCAGTGAATATTGTCCCTGCAGTGAATATTGACCCTTCAGTGAATAGTGTCCCTGCAGTGAATAGTTTCCCTGCAGTCAATATTGTCGCTGCAGTGAATAGGTCCCTGCAGAGAATATTGCCCCTGCAGTTAATAGTGTCCCTGCAGTGAATATTGCCCCTGCAGTGAATAGTTTCCCTTCAGTGAATATTGTCCCTGCAGTGAATATTTCCCCTGCAGTGAATATTGTCCGTGCAGTGAATATTGCCCCTGCAGTGAATATTGTCCGTGCAGTGAATATTGCCCCTGCAGTGAATAGTGTCCCTGCAGTGAATATTGCCCCTGCAGTGAGTATTGCCCCTGCAGTGAATAGTTTCCCTGCAGAGAATATTGTCCCTGCAGAGAATATTGTCCCTGCAGTGAATAGTTTCCCTGCAGAGAATATTGTCCCTGCAGTATACATTGTCCTTGTAGTGAATATTGCCGCTGCAGTGAATATTGTCCCTGCAGTGAATATTGTCCCTGCAGTGAATATTGCCCCTGCAGTGAATCGTGTCCATGCAGTGAATATTGTCCCTGCAGTGAATATTGACCCTTCAGTGAATAGTGTCCCTGCAGTGAATAGTTTCACTGCAGTGAATATTGCCCCTGCAGTGAATAGTTTCCCTTCAGTGAATATTGCCCCTGCAGTGAATATTGCCCCTGCAGTGAATATTGTCCGTGCAGTGAATATTGCCCCTGCAGTGAATAGTGTCCCTGCAGTGAATATTGCCCCTGCAGTGAATAGTGTCCCTGCAGCGAATATTGACCCTGCAGTGAATAGTTTCCCTCCAGTGAATATTGCCCCTGCAGTGAATAGTTTCCCTGCAGTGAGTATTGCCCCTGCAGTGAATAGTTTACCTGCAGTGAATATTGCCCCTGCAGTGAATAGTTTCCCTGCAGTGAATATTGCCTTTGCAGTGAATATTGCCCCTGCAGTGAATAGTGTCCCTGCAGTGAATATTGCCCCTGCAGTTAATAGTGTCCCTGCAGTGAATATTGCCCCTGCAGTGAATAGTTTCCCTTCAGTGAATATTGTCCCTGCAGTGAATATTGCCCCTGCAGTGAATATTGTCCATGCAGTGAATATTGCCCCTGCAGTGAATAGTGTCCCTGCAGTGAATATTGCCCCTGCAGTGAGTATTGCCCCTGCAGTGAATAGTTTCCCTGCAGAGAATATTGTCCCTGCAGTATACATTGTCCTTGTAGTGAATATTGCCGCTGCAGTGAATATTGTCCCTGCAGTGAATATTGTCCCTGCAGTGAATATTGCCCCTGCAGTGAATAGTGTCCCTGCAGTGAATATTGTCCCTGCAGTGAATATTGACCCTTCAGGGAATAGTGTCCCTGCAGTGAATAGTTTCCCTGCAGTCAATATTGTCCTTGCAGTGAATAGGTCCCTGCAGAGAATATTGTCCCTGCAGTGAATATTGCCCCTGCAGTGAATTGAGTCCCTGCAGTGAATATTGCCCCTGCAGTGAATATTGCCCCTGCAGTGAATATTGCCCCTGCAGTGAATATTGCCCCTGCAGTGAATAGTGTCCCTGCAGTGAATTTTGTCCCTGCAGTGAATAGTGTCCCTGCAGTGAATATTGCCCCTGCAGTGAATATTGTCCCTGCAGTGAATTTTGTCCCTGCAGTGAATAGTGTCCCTGCAGTGAATATTGCCCCTGCAGTGAATATTGTCCCTGCAGTGAATATTGCCCTGCAGTGAATAGTTGAATATTCCCCTTGCAGTGAATAGTGTCCCAGCTGTGAATAGTGTCCCAGCTGTGAATTGTGCCCCTGCAGTGAATATTGTCCCTGCAGTGAATAGTGTCCCAGCTGTGAATATTGCCCCTGCAGTAAATATTGCCCCTGCAGTGAATAGTTTACCTGCAGTGAATATTGTCCCTGCAGTGAATAGTTTCCCTGCAGTGAATATTGCCCCTGCAGTGAATATTGTCCCTGCAGTGAATATTGCCCCTGCAGTGAATAGTGTCCCTGCAGTGAATAATTGAATATACCCCCTGCAGTGAATATTGTCCCTGCAGTGAATATTGCCCTGCAGTGAATAGTTGAATAATCCCCTTGCAGTGAATAGTGTCCCAGCTGTGAATAGTGTCCCAGCTGTGAATAGTGCCCCTGCAGTGAATATTGCCCTTGCAATAAATAGTGTCCCTGCATTGAAAGTATCCCCGCAATGAATATTGCCTCTGCAGTGAATCTTGCCTCTGCAGTGAATAGTGTCCCAGCTGTGAATATTGCCCCTGCAGTGAATATTGTCTCTGCAGTGAATAGTGTCCCAGCTGTGAATAGTGTCCCAGCTGTGAATAGTGCCCCTGCAGTGAATATTGTCCGTGCAGTGAATATTGCCCCTGCAGGGAATAGTGTCCCTGCAGTGAATATTGACCCTGCAGTGAATAGTGTCCCTGCAGTGAATATTGCCCCTGCAGTGAATATTGCCCTGCAGTGAATAGTTGAATATTCCCCTTGCAGTGAATAGTGTCCCAGCTGTGAATAGTGTCCCAGCTGTGAATTGTGCCCCTGCAGTGAATATTGTCCCTGCAGTGAATAGTGTCCCAGCTGTGAATATTGCCCCTGCAGTAAATATTGCCCCTGCAGTGAATAGTTTATCTGCAGTGAATATTGTCCCTGCAGTGAATAGTTTACCTGCAGTGAATATTGTCCCTGCAGTGAAAAGTGTCTCTGCAGTGAATATTCTCCCTGCAGTGAATTGTGTCCCTGCAGTGAATATTGCCTCTGCAGTGAATAGTTTCTCTGCAGTGAATAGTGTCCCTGCAGTGAATAGTTTCCCTGCAGTGAATAGTGTCCCTGCAGTGAATAGTTTCCCTGCAGTGAATATTGCCCCTGCAGTGAATATTGTCCCTGCAGTGAATATTGCCCCTGCAGTGAATAGTGTCCCTGCAGTGAATAATTGAATATACCCCCTGCAGTGAATATTGTCCCTGCAGTGAATATTGCCCTGCAGTGAATAGTTGAATAATCCCCTTGCAGTGAATAGTGTCCCAGCTGTGAATAGTGTCCCAGCTGTGAATAGTGCCCCTGCAGTGAATATTGCCCTTGCAATAAATAGTGTCCCTGCATTGAAAGTATCCCCGCAATGAATATTGCCCCTGCAGTGAATCTTGCCTCTGCAGTGAATAGTGTCCCAGCTGTGAATATTGCCCCTGCAGTGAATATTGTCTCTGCAGTGAATAGTGTCCCAGCTGTGAATAGTGTCCCAGCTGTGAATAGTGCCCCTGCAGTGAATATTGTCCGTGCAGTGAATATTGCCCCTGCAGGGAATAGTGTCCCTGCAGTGAATATTGACCCTGCAGTGAATAGTGTCCCTGCAGTGAATATTGCCCCTGCAGTGAATAGTGTCCCTGCAGTGAATAGTTTCCCGGCAGTTAATAGTGTCCCTACAGTGAATAGTTTCCCTGCAGTGCATAGTTTCCCTGCAGTAAATATTGTCCCTGCAGTGAATATTGCCCCTGCAGTGAATAGTGTTCCTGCAGTGAATAATTGAATATACCCCCTGCAGTGAATATTGTCCCTGCCGTGAATATTGCCCTGCAGTGAATAGTTGAATATTCCCCTTGCAGTGAATAGTTTCCCAGCTGTGAATAGTGTCCCAGCTGTGAATAGTTCCCCTTCAGTGAATATTGCCCTTGCAATAAATAGTGTCCCTGCATTGAAAGTATCCCCGCAATGAATATTGCCCCTGCAGTGAATCTTGCCTCTGCAGTGAATAGTGTCCCAGCTGTGAATATTGCCCCTGCAGTGAATATTGTCTCTGCAGTGAATAGTGTCCCAGCTGTGAATAGTGTCCCAGCTGTGAATAGTGCCCCTGCAGTGAATATTGTCCGTGCAGTGAATATTGCCCCTGCAGTGAATAGTGTCCCTGCAGTGAATATTGCCCCTGCAGTGAATAGTGTCCCTGCAGTGAATATTGACCCTGCAGTGAATAGTTTCCCTCCAGTGAATATTGCCCCTGCAGTGAATAGTTTCCCTGCAGTGAGTATTGCCCCTGCAGTGAATAGTTTACCTGCAGTGAATATTGCCCCTGCAGTGAATAGTTTCCCTGCAGTGAATATTGCCTTTGCAGTGAATATTGCCCCTGTAGTGAATACTGTCCCTGCAGTGAATATTGCCCCTGCAGTTAATAGTGTCCCTGCAGTGAATATTGCCCCTGCAGTGAATAGTTTCCCTTCAGTGAATATTGTCCCTGCAGTGAATATTGCCCCTGCAGTGAATATTGTCCGTGCAGTGAATATTGCCCCTGCAGTGAATAGTGTCCCTGCAGTGAATAGTTTCCCTGCAGAGAATATTGTCCCTGCAGTATACATTGTCCTTGTAGTGAATATTGCCGCTGCAGTGAATATTGTCCCTGCAGTGAATATTGTCCCTGCAGTGAATATTGCCCCTGCAGTGAATAGTGTCCCTGCAGTGAATATTGTCCCTGCAGTGAATATTGACCCTTCAGGGAATAGTGTCCCTGCAGTGAATAGTTTCCCTGCAGTCAATATTGTCCTTGCAGTGAATAGGTCCCTGCAGAGAATATTGTCCCTGCAGTGAATATTGCCCCTGCAGTGAATTGAGTCCCTGCAGTGAATATTGCCCCTGCAGTGAATATTGCCCCTGCAGTGAATATTGCCCCTGCAGTGAATAGTGTCCCTGCAGTGAATTTTGTCCCTGCAGTGAATAGTGTCCCTGCAGTGAATATTGCCCCTGCAGTGAATATTGTTCCTGCAGTGAATTTTGTCCCTGCAGTGAATAGTGTCCCTGCAGTGAATATTGCCCCTGCAGTGAATATTGTCCCTGCAGTGAATATTGCCCTGCAGTGAATAGTTGAATATTCCCCTTGCAGTGAATAGTGTCCCAGCTGTGAATAGTGTCCCAGCTGTGACTTGTGCCCCTGCAGTGAATATTGTCCCTGCAGTGAATAGTGTCCCAGCTGTGAATATTGCCCCTGCAGTAAATATTGCCCCTGCAGTGAATAGTTTACCTGCAGTGAATATTGTCCCTGCAGTGAATAGTTTACCTGCAGTGAATATTGTCCCTGCAGTGAAAAGTGTCTCTGCAGTGAATATTCTCCCTGCAGTGAATTGTGTCCCTGCAGTGAATATTGCCTCTGCAGTGAATAGTTTCTCTGCAGTGAATAGTGTCCCTGCAGTGAATAGTTTCCCTGCAGTGAATAGTGTCCCTGCAGTGAATAGTTTCCCTGCAGTGAATATTGCCCCTGCAGTGAATATTGTCCCTGCAGTGAATATTGCCCCTGCAGTGAATAGTGTCCCTGCAGTGAATAATTGAATATACCCCCTGCAGTGAATATTGTCCCTGCAGTGAATATTGCCCTGCAGTGAATAGTTGAATAATCCCCTTGCAGTGAATAGTGTCCCAGCTGTGAATAGTGTCCCAGCTGTGAATAGTGCCCCTGCAGTGAATATTGCCCTTGCAATAAATAGTGTCCCTGCATTGAAAGTATCCCCGCAATGAATATTGCCCCTGCAGTGAATCTTGCCTCTGCAGTGAATAGTGTCCCAGCTGTGAATATTGCCCCTGCAGTGAATATTGTCTCTGCAGTGAATAGTGTCCCAGCTGTGAATAGTGTCCCAGCTGTGAATAGTGCCCCTGCAGTGAATATTGTCCGTGCAGTGAATATTGCCCCTGCAGGGAATAGTGTCCCTGCAGTGAATATTACCCCTGCAGTGAATAGTGTCCCTGCAGTGAATATTGACCCTGCAGTGAATAGTTTCCCTCCAGTGAATATTGCCCCTGCAGTGAATAGTGTCCCTGCAGTGAATAGTTTCCCGGCAGTTAATAGTGTCCCTACAGTGAATAGTTTCCCTGCAGTGCATAGTTTCCCTGCAGTAAATATTGTCCCTGCAGTGAATATTGCCCCTGCAGTGAATAGTGTCCCTGCAGTGAATAATTGAATATACCCCCTGCAGTGAATATTGTCCCTGCCGTGAATATTGCCCTGCAGTGAATAGTTGAATATTCCCCTTGCAGTGAATAGTTTCCCAGCTGTGAATAGTGTCCCAGCTGTGAATAGTTCCCCTTCAGTGAATATTGCCCTTGCAATAAATAGTGTCCCTGCATTGAAAGTATCCCCGCAATGAATATTGCCCCTGCAGTGAATCTTGCCTCTGCAGTGAATAGTGTCCCAGCTGTGAATATTGCCCCTGCAGTGAATATTGTCTCTGCAGTGAATAGTGTCCCAGCTGTGAATAGTGTCCCAGCTGTGAATAGTGCCCCTGCAGTGAATATTGTCCGTGCAGTGAATATTGCCCCTGCAGTGAATAGTGTCCCTGCAGTGAATATTGCCCCTGCAGTGAATAGTGTCCCTGCAGTGAATATTGACCCTGCAGTGAATAGTTTCCCTCCAGTGAATATTGCCCCTGCAGTGAATAGTTTCCCTGCAGTGAGTATTGCCCCTGCAGTGAATAGTTTACCTGCAGTGAATATTGCCCCTGCAGTGAATAGTTTCCCTGCAGTGAATATTGCCTTTGCAGTGAATATTGCCCCTGTAGTGAATAGTGTCCCTGCAGTGAATATTGCCCCTGCAGTTAATAGTGTCCCTGCAGTGAATATTGCCCCTGCAGTGAATAGTTTCCCTTCAGTGAATATTGTCCCTGCAGTGAATATTGCCCCTGCAGTGAATATTGTCCGTGCAGTGAATATTGCCCCTGCAGTGAATAGTGTCCCTGCAGTGAATATTGCCTCTGCAGTGAGTATTGCCCCTGCAATGAACAGTTTCCCTGCAGAGAATATTGTCCCTGCAGTGAATAGTTTCCCTGCAGAGAATATTGTCCCTGCAGTATACATTGTCCTTGTAGTGAATATTGCCGCTGAAGTGAATATTGTCACTGCAGTGAATATTGTCCCTGCAGTGAATATTGCCCCAGCAGTGAATAGTGTCCCTGCAGTGAATATTGTCCCTGCAGTGAATATTGACCCTTCAGTGAATAGTGTCCCTGCAGTGAATAGTTTCCCTGCAGTCAATATTGTCCTTGCAGTGAATAGGTCCCTGCAGAGAATATTGTCCCTGCAGTGAATATTGCCCCTGCAGTGAATTGAGTCCCTGCAGTGAATATTGTCCCTGAAGTGAATATTGCCCCTGCAGTGAATATTGCCCCTGCAGTGAATATTGCCCCTGCAGTGAATATTGCCCCTGCAGTGAATAGTGTCCCTGCAGTGAATATTGCCCCTGCAGTGAATATTGTCCCTGCAGTGAATTTTGTCCCTGCAGTGAATAGTGTCCCTGCAGTGAATATTGCCCCTGCAGTGAATATTGTCCCTGCAGTGAATATTGCCCTGCAGTGAATAGTTGAATATTCTCCGTGCAGTGAATATTGTCCCAGCTGTGAATATTGTCCCTGCAGTGAATAGTTTGCCTGCAGTGAATAGTTACCCTGCAGTGAATATTCTCCCTGCAGTGAATTGTGTCCCTGCAGTGAATATTGCCTCTGCAGTGAATCGTGTCCCTGCAGTGAATAGTTTCCCGGCAGTTAATAGTGTCCCTACAGTGAATAGTTTCCCTGCAGTGCATAGTGTCCCTGCAGTAAATATTGTCCCTGCAGTGAATAGTTTCCCTGCAGTGAATATTGTCCCTGCAGAGAATATTGTCCCTGCAGTGAATAGTTTCACTGCAGAGAATATTGTCACTGCAGTATACATTGTCCTTGTAGTGAATATTGCCGCTGCAGTGAATATTGCCCCTGCAGTGAATAGTGTCCCTGCAGTGAATATTGTCCCTGCAGTGAATATTGACCCTTCAGTGAATAGTGTCCCTGCAGTGAATAGTTTCCCTGCAGTCAATATTGTCGCTGCAGTGAATAGGTCCCTGCAGAGAATATTGCCCCTGCAGTTAATAGTGTCCCTGCAGTGAATATTGCCCCTGCAGTGAATAGTTTCCCTTCAGTGAATATTGTCCCTGCAGTGAATATTGCCCCTGCAGTGAATATTGTCCGTGCAGTGAATATTGCCCCTGCAGTGAATATTGTCCGTGCAGTGAATATTGCCCCTGCAGTGAATAGTGTCCCTGCAGTGAATATTGCCCCTGCAGTGAGTATTGCCCCTGCAGTGAATAGTTTCCCTGCAGAGAATATTGTCCCTGCAGAGAATATTGTCCCTGCAGTGAATAGTTTCCCTGCAGAGAATATTGTCCCTGCAGTATACATTGTCCTTGTAGTGAATATTGCCGCTGCAGTGAATATTGTCCCTGCAGTGAATATTGTCCCTGCAGTGAATATTGCCCCTGCAGTGAATCGTGTCCATGCAGTGAATATTGTCCCTGCAGTGAATATTGACCCTTCAGTGAATAGTGTCCCTGCAGTGAATAGTTTCACTGCAGTGAATATTGCCCCTGCAGTGAATATTGTCCGTGCAGTGAATATTGCCCCTGCAGTGAATATTGCCCCTGCAGTGAATATTGTCCGTGCAGTGAATATTGCCCCTGCAGTGAATAGTGTCCCTGCAGTGAATATTGCCCCTGCAGTGAATAGTGTCCCTGCAGTGAATATTGACCCTGCAGTGAATAGTTTCCCTCCAGTGAATATTGCCCCTGCATTGAATAGTTTCCCTGCAGTGAGTATTGCCCCTGCAGTGAATAGTTTACCTGCAGTGAATATTGCCCCTGCAGTGAATAGTTTCCCTGCAGTGAATATTGCCTTTGCAGTGAATATTGCCCCTGCAGTGAATAGTGTCCCTGCAGTGAATATTGCCCCTGCAGTTAATAGTGTCCCTGCAGTGAATATTGCCCCTGCAGTGAATAGTTTCCCTTCAGTGAATATTGTCCCTGCAGTGAATATTGCCCCTGCAGTGAATATTGTCCATGCAGTGAATATTGCCCCTGCAGTGAATAGTGTCCCTGCAGTGAATATTGCCCCTGCAGTGAGTATTGCCCCTGCAGTGAATAGTTTCCCTGCAGAGAATATTGTCCCTGCAGAGAATATTGTCCCTGCAGTGAATAGTTTCCCTGCAGAGAATATTGTCCCTGCAGTATACATTGTCCTTGTTGTGAATATTGCCGCTGCAGTGAATATTGTCCCTGCAGTGAATATTGTCCCTGCAGTGAATATTGCCCCTGCAGTGAATAGTGTCCCTGCAGTGAATATTGTCCCTGCAGTGAATATTGACCCTTCAGGGAATAGTGTCCCTGCAGTGAATAGTTTCCCTGCAGTCAATATTGTCCTTGCAGTGAATAGGTCCCTGCAGAGAATATTGTCCCTGCAGTAAATATTGTCCCTGCAGTGAATAGTTTCCCTGCAGTGAATATTCTCCCTGCAGTGAATTGTGTCCCTGCAGTGAATATTGCCTCTGCAGTGAATAGTGTACCTGCAGTGAATAGTTTCCCTGCAGTGAATAGTGTCCCTGCAGTGAATAGTTTCCCTGCAGTGAATATTGCCCCTGCAGTGAATATTGCCCCTGCAGTGAATAGTGTCCCTGCAGTGAATTTTGTCCCTGCAGTGAATAGTGTCCCTGCAGTGAATATTGTCCCTGCAGTGAATTTTGTCCCTGCAGTGAATAGTGTCCCTGCAGTGAATATTGCCCCTGCAGTGAATATTGTCCCTGCAGTGAATATTGCCCTGCAGTGAATAGTTGAATATTCTCCCTGCAGTGAATATTGTCCCAGCTGTGAATAGTGTCCCAGCTGTGAATAGTGCCCCTGCAGTGAATATTGTCCCTGCAGTGAATTTTGTCCCTGCAGTGAATAGTGTCCCTGCAGTGAATATTGCCCCTGCAGTGAATATTGTCCCTGCAGTGAATATTGCCCTGCAGTGAATAGTTGAATATTCTCCCTGCAGTGAATATTGTCCCAGCTGTGAATATTGTCCCTGCAGTGAATAGTGTGCCTGCAGTGAATAGTTACCCTGCAGTGAATATTCTCCCTGCAGTGAATTGTGTCCCTGCAGTGAATATTGCCTCTGCAGTGAATCGTGTCCCTGCAGTGAATAGTTTCCTGGCAGTTAATAGTGTCCCTACAGTGAATAGTTTCCCTGCAGTGCATAGTTTCCCTGCAGTAAATATTGTCCCTGCAGTGAATAGTTTCCCTGCAGTGAATATTGTCCCTGCAGAGAATATTGTCCCTGCAGTGAATAGTTTCACTGCAGAGAATATTGTCACTGCAGTATACATTGTCCTTGTAGTGAATATTGCCGCTGCAGTGAATATTGTCCCTGCAGTGAATATTGTCCCTGCAGTGAATATTGCCCCTGCAGTGAATAGTGTCCCTGCAGTCAATATTGTCCCTGCAGTGAATATTGACCCTTCAGTGAATAGTGTCCCTGCAGTGAATAGTTTCCCTGCAGTCAATATTGTCGCTGCAGTGAATAGGTCCCTGCAGAGAATATTGCCCCTGCAGTTAATAGTGTCCCTGCAGTGAATATTGTCCCTGCAGTGAATATTGCCCCTGCAGTGAATATTGTCCGTGCAGTGAATATTGCCCCTGCAGTGAATATTGTCCGTGCAGTGAATATTGCCCCTGCAGTGAATAGTGTCCCTGCAGTGAATATTGCCCCTGCAGTGAGTATTGCCCCTGCAGTGAATAGTTTCCCTGCAGAGAATATTGTCCCTGCAGAGAATATTGTCCCTGCAGTGAATAGTTTCCCTGCAGAGAATATTGTCCCTGCAGTATACATTGTCCTTGTAGTGAATATTGCCGCTGCAGTGAATATTGTCCCTGCAGTGAATATTGTCCCTGCAGTGAATATTGCCCCTGCAGTGAATAGTGTCCCTGCAGTGAATATTGTCCCTGCAGTGAATATTGACCCTTCAGTGAATAGTGTCCCTGCAGTGAATAGTTTCACTGCAGTGAATATTGCCCCTGAAGTGAATAGTTTCCCTGCAGTGAATATTGCCCCTGCAGTGAATAGTTTCACTGCAGTGAATATTGCCCCTGCAGTGAATAGTTTCCCTGCAGTGAATAGTGCTCCTGCAGTGAATATTGTCCGTGTAGTGAATATTGCCCCTGCAGTGAATAGTGTCCATGCAGTGAATATTGCCCCTGCAGTGAATAGTGTCCCTGCAGTGAATATTGCCCCTGCAGTGAATAGTTTCCCTGCAGTGAGTATTGCCCCTGCAGTGAATAGTTTACCTTCAGTGAATATTGCCCCTGCAGTGAATAGTTTCCCTGCAGTGAATATTGCCTTTGCAGTGAATATTGCTCCTGCAGTGAATATTGTCCGTGCAGTGAATATTGCCCCTGCAGTGAATAGTGTCCCTGCAGTGAATATTGCCCCTGCAGTGAGTATTGCCCCTGCAGTGAATAGTTTCCCAGCAGTGAATATTGCCCCTGCAGTGAATAGTTTCCCTTCAGTGAATATTGCCCCTGCAGTGAATATTGCCCCTGCAGTGAATATTGTCCGTGCAGTGAACATTGCCCCTGCAGTGAATAGTGTCCCTGCAGTGAATATTGCCCCTGCAGTGAATAGTGTCCCTGCAGTGAATATTGACCCTGCAGTGAATAGTTTCCCTCCAGTGAATATTGCCCCTGCATTGAATAGTTTCCCTGCAGTGAGTATTGCCCCTGCAGTGAATAGTTTACCTGCAGTGAATATTGCCCCTGCAGTGAATAGTTTCCCTGCAGTGAATATTGCCTTTGCAGTGAATATTGCCCCTGCAGTGAATAGTGTCCCTGCAGTGAATATTGCCCCTGCAGTTAATAGTGTCCCTGCAGTGAATATTGCCCCTGCAGTGAATAGTTTCCCTTCAGTGAATATTGTCCCTGCAGTGAATATTGCCCCTGCAGTGAATATTGTCCGTGCAGTGAATATTGCCCCTGCAGTGAATAGTGTCCCTGCAGTGAATATTGCCCCTGCAGTGAGTATAGCCCCTGCAGTGAATAGTTTCCCTGCAGAGAATATTGTCCCTGCAGAGAATATTGTCCCTGCAGTGAATAGTTTCCCTGCAGAGAATATTGTCCCTGCAGTATACATTGTCCTTGTCGTGAATATTGCCGCTGCAGTGAATATTGTCCCTGCAGTGAATATTGTCCCTGCAGTGAATATTGCCCCTGCAGTGAATAGTGTCCCTGCAGTGAATATTGTCCCTGCAGTGAATATTGACCCTTCAGTGAATAGTGTCCCTGCAGTGAATAGTTTCCCTGCAGTCAATATTGTCCTTGCAGTGAATAGGTCCCTGCAGAGAATATTGTCCCTGCAGTGAATATTGCCCCTGCAGTGAATTGAGTCCCTGCAGTGAATATTGTCCCTGAAGTGAATATTGCCCCTGCAGTGAATATTGTCTCTGCAGTGAATATTGCCCCTGCAGTGAATATTGCCCCTGCAGTGAATATTGCCCCTGCAGTGAACAGTGTCCCTGCAGTGAATTTTGTCCCTGCAGTGAATAGTGTCCCTGCAGTGAATATTGCCCCTGCAGTGAATATTGTCCCTGCAGTGAATTTTGTCCCTGCAGTGAATATTATTCCTGCAGTGAATATTGCCCCTGCAGTGAATATTGTCCCTGCAGTGAATATTGCCCTGCAGTGAATAGTTGAATATTCTCCCTGCAGTGAATATTGTCCCAGCTGTGAATATTGTCCCTGCAGTGAATAGTTTGCCTGCAGTGAATAGCTACCCTGCAGTGAATATTCTCCCTGCAGTGAATTGTGTCCCTGCAGTGAATATTGCCTCTGCAGTGAATAGTGTCCCTGCAGTGAATAGTTTCCCGGCAGTTAATAGTGTCCCTACAGTGAATAGTTTCCCTGCAGTGCATAGTTTCCCTGCAGTAAATATTGTCCCTGCAGTGAATAGTTTCCCTGCAGTGAATATTGTCCCTGTAGTGAATAGTGTCCCTGCAGTGAATATTGTCCCTGCAGTGAATATTGACCCTTCAGGGAATAGTGTCCCTGCAGTGAATAGTTTCCCTGCAGTCAATATTGTCCTTGCAGTGAATAGGTCCCTGCAGAGAATATTGTCCCTGCAGTGAATATTGCCCCTGCAGTGAATTGAGTCCCTGCAGTGAATATTGTCCCTGAAGTGAATATTGCCCCTGCAGTGAATATTGCCCCTGCAGTGAATATTGCCCCTGCAGTGAATATTGCCCCTGCAGTGAATAGTGTCCCTGCAGTGAATTTTGTCCCTGCAGTGAATATTGCCCCTGCAGTGAATATTGTCCCTGCAGTGAATTTTGTCCCTGCAGTGAATAGTGTCCCTGCAGTGAATATTGCCCCTGCAGTGAATATTGTCCCTGCAGTGAATATTGCCCTGCAGTGAATAGTTGAATATTCTCCCTGCCGTGAATATTGTCCCAGCTGTGAATAGTGTCCCAGCTGTGAATAGTGCCCCTGCAGTGAATATTGTCCCTGCAGTGAATTTTGTCCCTGCAGTGAATAGTGTCCCTGCAGTGAATATTGCCCCTGCAGTGAATATTGTCCCTGCAGTGAATATTGCCCTGCAGTGAATAGTTGAATATTCTCCCTGCAGTGAATATTGTCCCAGCTGTGAATATTGTCCCTGCAGTGAATAGTGTGCCTGCAGTGAATAGTTACCCTGCAGTGAATATTCTCCCTGCAGTGAATTGTGTCCCTGCAGTGAATATTGCCTCTGCAGTGAATCGTGTCCCTGCAGTGAATAGTTTCCTGGCAGTTAATAGTGTCCCTACAGTGAATAGTTTCCCTGCAGTGCATAGTTTCCCTGCAGTAAATATTGTCCCTGCAGTGAATAGTTTCCCTGCAGTGAATATTGTCCCTGCAGAGAATATTGTCCCTGCAGTGAATAGTTTCACTGCAGAGAATATTGTCACTGCAGTATACATTGTCCTTGTAGTGAATATTGCCGCTGCAGTGAATATTGTCCCTGCAGTGAATATTGTCCCTGCAGTGAATATTGCCCCTGCAGTGAATAGTGTCCCTGCAGTCAATATTGTCCCTGCAGTGAATATTGACCCTTCAGTGAATAGTGTCTCTGCAGTGAATAGTTTCCCTGCAGTCAATATTGTCGCTGCAGTGAATAGGTCCCTGCAGAGAATATTGCCCCTGCAGTTAATAGTGTCCCTGCAGTGAATATTGCCCCTGCAGTGAATGGTTTCCCTTCAGTGAATATTGTCCCTGCAGTGAATATTGCCCCTGCAGTGAATATTGTCCGTGCAGTGAATATTGCCCCTGCAGTGAATAGTGTCCCTGCAGTGAATATTGCCCCTGCAGTGAGTATTGCCCCTGCAGTGAATAGTTTCCCTGCAGAGAATATTGTCCCTGCAGAGAATATTGTCCCTGCAGTGAATAGTTTCCCTGCAGAGAATATTGTCCCTGCAGTATACATTGTCCTTGTAGTGAATATTGCCGCTGCAGTGAATATTGTCCCTGCAGTGAATATTGTCCCTGCAGTGAATATTGCCCCTGCAGTGAATAGTGTCCCTGCAGTGAATATTGTCCCGGCAGTGAATATTGACCCTTCAGTGAATAGTGTCCCTGCAGTGAATAGTTTCACTGCAGTGAATATTGCCCCTGAAGTGAATAGTTTCCCTGCAGTGAATATTGCCCCTGCAGTGAATAGTTTCACTGCAGTGAATATTGCCCCTGCAGTGAATAGTTTCCCTGCAGTGAATAGTGCTCCTGCAGTGAATATTGTCCGTGTAGTGAATATTGCCCCTGCAGTGAATAGTGTCCATGCAGTGAATATTTCCCCTGCAGTGAATAGTGTCCCTGCAGTGAATATTGACCCTGCAGTGAATAGTTTCCCTCCAGTGAATATTGCCCCTGCAGTGAATAGTTTCCCTGCAGTGAGTATTGCCCCTGCAGTGAATAGTTTACCTGCAGTGAATATTGCCCCTGCAGTGAATAGTTTCCCTGCAGTGAATATTGCCTTTGCAGTGAATATTGCTCCTGCAGTGAATATTGTCCGTGCAGTGAATATTGCCCCTGCAGTGAATAGTGTCCCTGCAGTGAATATTGCCCCTGCAGTGAGTATTGCCCCTGCAGTGAATAGTTTCCCAGCAGTGAATATTGCCCCTGCAGTGAATAGTTTCCCTTCAGTGAATATTGCCCCTGCAGTGAATATTGCCCCTGCAGTGAATATTGTCCCTGCAGTGAACATTGCCCCTGCAGTGAATAGTGTCCCTGCAGTGAATATTGCCCCTGCAGTGAATAGTGTCCCTGCAGTGAATATTGACCCTGCAGTGAATAGTTTCCCTCCAGTGAATATTGCCCCTGCATTGAATAGTTTCCCTGCAGTGAGTATTGCCCCTGCAGTGAATAGTTTACCTGCAGTGAATATTGCCCCTGCAGTGAATAGTTTCCCTGCAGTGAATATTGCCTTTGCAGTGAATATTGCCCCTGCAGTGAATAGTGTCCCTGCAGTGAATATTGCCCCTGCAGTTAATAGTGTCCCTGCAGTGAATATTGCCCCTGCAGTGAATAGTTTCCCTTCAGTGAATATTGTCCCTGCAGTGAATATTGCCCCTGCAGTGAATATTGTCCGTGCAGTGAATATTGCCCCTGCAGTGAATAGTGTCCCTGCAGTGAATATTGCCCCTGCAGTGAGTATAGCCCCTGCAGTGAATAGTTTCCCTGCAGAGAATATTGTCCCTGCAGAGAATATTGTCCCTGCAGTGAATAGTTTCCCTGCAGAGAATATTGTCCCTGCAGTATACATTGTCCTTGTCGTGAATATTGCCGCTGCAGTGAATATTGTCCCTGCAGTGAATATTGTCCCTGCAGTGAATATTGCCCCTGCAGTGAATAGTGTCCCTGCAGTGAATATTGTCCCTGCAGTGAATATTGACCCTTCAGTGAATAGTGTCCCTGCAGTGAATAGTTTACCCCGGAATTAAATATTGTCCTTGCAGTGAATAGGTCCCTGCAGAGAATATTGTCCCTGCAGTGAATATTGCCCCTGCAGTGAATTGAGTCCCTGCAGTGAATATTGTCCCTGAAGTGAATATTGCCCCTGCAGTGAATATTGTCTCTGCAGTGAATATTGCCCCTGCAGTGAACAGTGTCCCTGCAGTGAATTTTGTCCCTGCAGTGAATAGTGTCCCTGCAGTGAATATTGCCCCTGCAGTGAATATTGTCCCTGCAGTGAATTTTGTCCCTGCAGTGAATATTATTCCTGCAGTGAATATTGCCCCTGCAGTGAATATTGTCCCTGCAGTGAATATTGCCCTGCAGTGAATAGTTGAATATTCTCCCTGCAGTGAATATTGTCCCAGCTGTGAATATTGTCCCTGCAGTGAATAGTTTGCCTGCAGTGAATAGCTACCCTGCAGTGAATATTCTCCCTGCAGTGAATTGTGTCCCTGCAGTGAATATTGCCTCTGCAGTGAATAGTGTCCCTGCAGTGAATAGTTTCCCGGCAGTTAATAGTGTCCCTACAGTGAATAGTTTCCCTGCAGTGCATAGTTTCCCTGCAGTAAATATTGTCCCTGCAGTGAATAGTTTCCCTGCAGTGAATATTGTCCCTGTAGTGAATAGTTTCCCTGCAGAGAATATTGTCTCTGCAGTGAATAGTGTCCCTGCAGTGAATAGTTTCCCTGCAGTGAATAGTGTCCCAGCAGTGAATAGTTTCCCTGCAGTGAATATTGCCCCTGCAGTGAATATTGTCCCTGCAGTGAATATTGCCCCTGCAGTGAATAGTGTCCCTGCAGTGAATAGTTTCCCTGCAGTCAATATTGTCGCTGCAGTGAATAGGTCCCTGCAGAGAATATTGCCCCTGCAGTTAACAGTGTCCCTGCAGTGAATATTGCCCCTGCAGTGAATAGTTTCCCTTCAGTGAATATTGTCCCTGCAGTGAATATTGCCCCTGCAGTGAATATTGTCCGTGCAGTGAATATTGCCCCTGCAGTGAATATTGTCCGTGCAGTGAATATTGCCCCTGCAGTGAATAGTGTTCCTGCAGTGAATATTGCCCCTGCAGTGAGTATTGCCCCTGCAGTGAATAGTTTCCCTGCAGAGAATATTGTCCCTGCAGAGAATATTGTCCCTGCAGTGAATAGTTTCCCTGCAGAGAATATTGTCCCTGCAGTATACATTGTCCTTGTAGTGAATATTGTCGCTGCAGTGAATATTGTCCCTGCAGTGAATATTGTCCCTGCAGTGAATATTGCCCCTGCAGTGAATATTGTCCCTGCAGTGAATATTGACCCTTCAGTGAATAGTGTCCCTGCAGTGAATAGTTTCACTGCAGTGAATATTGCCCCTGCAGTGAATAGTTTCCCTGCAGTGAATATTGCCCCTGCAGTGAATAGTTTCACTGCAGTGAATATTGCCCCTGCAGTGAATAGTTTCCCTGCAGTGAATAGTCCTCCTGCAGTGAATAGTTTCCCAGCAGTGAATATTGCCCCTGCAGTGAATAGTTTCCCTTCAGTGAATATTATTCCTGCAGTCAATATTGCCCCTGCAGTGAATATTGTCCGTGCAGTGAATATTGCCCCTGCAGTGAATAGTGTCCCTGCAGTGAATATTGCCCCTGCAGTGAATAGTTTCCCTGCAGTGAGTATTGCTCCTGCAGTGAATAGTTTACCTGCAGTGAATATTGCCCCTGCAGTGAATAGTTTCCCTGCAGTGAATATTGCCTTTGCAGTGAATATTGCTCCTGCAGTGAATATTGTCCGTGCAGTGAATATTGCCCCTGCAGTGAATAGTGTCCCTACAGTGAATATTGCCCCTGCAGTGAGTATTGCCCCTGCAGTGAATAGTTTCCCAGCAGTGAATATTGCCCCTGCAGTGAATAGTTTCCCTTCAGTGAATATTGCCCCTGCAGTGAATATTGCCCCTGCAGTGAATATTTTCCGTGCAGTGAATATTGCCCCTGCAGTGAATAGTGTCCCTGCAGTTAATATTGCCCCTGCAGTGAATAGTGTCCCTGCAGTGAATATTGACCCTGCAGTGAATAGTTTCCCTCCAGTGAATATTGCCCCTGCAGTGAATAGTTTCCCTGCAGTGAGTATTGCCCCTGCAGTGAATATTGACCCTTCAGTGAATAGTGTCCCTGCAGTGAATAGTTTCCCTGCAGTCAATATTGTCCTTGCAGTGCATAGGTCCCTGCAGAGAATATTGTCCCTGCAGTGAATATTGCCCCTGCAGTGAATTGAGTCCCTGCAGTGAATATTGTCCCTGAAGTGAATATTGCCCCTGCAGTGAATATTGCCCCTGCAGTGAATATTGCCCCTGCAGTGAATATTGCCCCTGCAGTGAATAGTGTCCCTGCAGTGAATTTTGTCCCTGCAGTGAATAGTGTCCCTGCAGTGAATATTGCCCCTGCAGTGAATATTGTCCCTGCAGTGAATTTTGTCCCTGCAGTGAATAGTGTCCCTGCAGTGAATATTGCCCCTGCAGTGAATATTGTCCCTGCAGTGAATATTGCCCTGCAGTGAATAGTTGAATATTGTCCCTGCAGTGAATATTGACCCTTCAGTGAATAGTGTCCCTGCAGTGAATAGTTTCACTGCAGTGAATATTGCCCCTGCAGTGAATAGTTTCCCTGCAGTGAATATTGCCCCTGCAGTGAATAGTTTCACTGCAGTGAATATTGCCCCTGCAGTGAAAAGTTTCCCTGCAGTGAATAGTCCTCCTGCAGTGAATAGTTTCCCAGCAGTGAATATTGCCCCTGCAGTGAATAGTTTCCCTTCAGTGAATATTATTCCTGCAGTGAATATTGCCCCTGCAGTGAATATTGTCCGTGCAGTGAATATTGCCCCTGCAGTGAATAGTGTCCCTGCAGTGAATATTGCCCCTGCAGTGAATAGTTTCCCTGCAGTGAGTATTGCCCCTGCAGTGAATAGTTTACCTGCAGTGAATATTGCCCCTGCAGTGAATAGTTTCCCTGCAGTGAATATTGCCTTTGCAGTGAATATTGCTCCTGCAGTGAATATTGTCTGTGCAGTGAATATTGCCCCTGCAGTGAATACTGTCCCTACAGTGAATATTGCCCCTGCAGTGAGTATTGCCCCTGCAGTGAATAGTTTCCCAGCAGTGAATATTGCCCCTGCAGTGAATAGTCTCCCTTCAGTGAATATTGCCCCTGCAGTGAATATTGCCCCTGCAGTGAATATTGTTCGTGCAGTGAATATTGCCCCTGCAGTGAATAGTGTCCCTGCAGTGAATATTGCCCCTGCAGTGAATAGTTTCCCTCCAGTGAATATTGCCCCTGCAGTGAATAGTTTCCCTCCAGTGAATATTGCCCCTGCAGTGAATAGTTTCCCTGCAGTGAGTATTGCCCCTGCAGTGAATATTGACCCTTCAGTGAATAGTGTCCCTGCAGTGAATAGTTTCCCTGCAGTCAATATTGTCCTTGCAGTGAATAGGTCCCTGCAGAGAATATTGTCCCTGCAGTGAATATTGCCCCTGCAGTGAATTGAGTCCCTGCAGTGAATATTGTCCCTGAAGTGAATATTGCCCCTGCAGTGAATATTGTCTCTGCAGTGAATATTGCCCCTGCAGTGAATATTGCCCCTGCAGTGAATAGTGTCCCTGCAGTGAATTTTGTCCCTGCAGTGAATAGTGTCCCTGCAGTGAATATTGCCCCTGCAGTGAATATTGTCCCTGCAGTGAATTTTGTCCCTGCAGTGAATAGTGTCCCTGCAGTGAATATTGCCCCTGCAGTGAATATTGTCCCTGCAGTGAATATTGCCCTGAAGTGAATAGTTGAATATTCTCCCTGCAGTGAATATTGTCCCAGCTGTGAATAGTGTCCCAGCTGTGAATAGTACCCCTGCAGTGAATATTGTCCCTGCAGTGAATTTTGTCCCTGCAGTGAATAGTGTCCCTGCAGTGAATATTGCCCCTGCAGTGAATATTGTCCCTGCAGTGAATATTGCCCTGCAGTGAATAGTTGAATATTCTCCCTGCAGTGAATATTGTCCCAGCTGTGAATATTGTTCCTGCAGTGAATAGTTTGCCTGCAGTGAATAGTTACCCTGCAGTGAATATTCTCCCTGCAGTGAATTGTGTCCCTGCAGTGAATATTGCCTCTGCAGTGAATCGTGTCCCTGCAGTGAATAGTTTCCTGGCAGTTAATAGTGTCCCTACAGTGAATAGTTTCCCTGCAGTGCATAGTTTCCCTGCAGTAAATATTGTCCCTGCAGTGAATAGTTTCCCTGCAGTGAATATTGTCCCTGCAGAGAATATTGTCCCTGCAGTGAATAGTTTCACTGCAGAGAATATTGTCACTGCAGTATACATTGTCCTTGTAGTGAATATTGCCGCTGCAGTGAATATTGTCCCTGCAGTGAATATTGTCCCTGCAGTGAATATTGCCCCTGCAGTGAATAGTGTCCCTGCAGTGAATATTGTCCCTGCAGTGAATATTGACCCTTCAGTGAATAGTGTCCCTGCAGTGAATAGTTTCCCTGCAGTCAATATTGTCGCTGCAGTGAATAGGTCCCTGCAGAGAATATTGCCCCTGCAGTTAATAGTGTCCCTGCAGTGAATATTGCCCCTGCAGTGAATAGTTTCCCTTCAGTGAATATTGTCCCTGCAGTGAATATTGCCCCTGCAGTGAATATTGTCCGTGCAGTGAATATTGCTCCTGCAGTGAATAGTGTCCCTGCAGTGAATATTGCCCCTGCAGTGAGTATTGCCCCTGCAGTGAATAGTTTCCCTGCAGAGAATATTGTCCCTGCAGAGAATATTGTCCCTGCAGTGAATAGTTTCCCTGCAGAGAATATTGTCCCTGCAGTATACATTGTCCTTGTAGTGAATATTGCCGCTGCAGTGAATATTGTCCCTGCAGTGAATATTGTCCCTGCAGTGAATATTGCCCCTGCAGTGAATAGTGTCCCTGCAGTGAATATTGTCCCTGCAGTGAATATTGACCCTTCAGTGAATAGTGTCCCTGCAGTGAATAGTTTCACTGCAGTGAATATTGCCCCTGCAGTGAATAGTTTCCCTGCAGTGAATATTGCCCCTGCAGTGAATAGTTTCACTGCAGTGAATATTGCCCCTGCAGTGAATAGTTTCCCTTCAGTGAATATTATTCCTGCAGTGACTATTGCCCCTCCAGTGAATATTGTCCGTGCAGTGAATATTGCCCCTGCAGTGAATAGTGTCCATGCAGTGAATATTGCCCCTGCAGTGAATAGTGTCCCTGCAGTGAATATTGCCCCTGCAGTGAATAGTTTCCCTCCAGTGAATATTGCCCCTGCAGTGAATAGTTTCCCTGCAGTGAGTATTGCCCCTGCAGTGAATATTGACCCTTCAGTGAATAGTGTCCCTGCAGTGAATAGTTTCCCTGCAGTCAATATTGTCCTTGCAGTGAATAGGTCCCTGCAGAGAATATTGTCCCTGCAGTGAATTGAGTCCCTGCAGTGAATATTGTCCCTGAAGTGAATATTGCCCCTGCAGTGAATATTGTCTCTGCAGTGAATATTGCCCCTGCAGTGAATATTGCCCCTGCAGTTAATATTGCCCCTGCCGTGAATAGTGTCCCTGCAGTGAATTTTGTCCCTGCAGTGAATAGTGTCCCTGCAGTGAATATTGCCCCTGCAGTGAATATTGTCCCTGCAGTGAATTTTGTCCCTGCAGTGAATAGTGTCCCTGCAGTGAATATTGCCCCTGCAGTGAATATTGTCCCTGCAGTGAATATTGCCCTGCAGTGAATAGTTGAATATTCTCCCTGCAGTGAATATTGTCCCAGCTGTGAATAGTGTCCCAGCTGTGAATAGTGCCCCTGCAGTGAATATTGTCCCTGCAGTGAATTTTGTCCCTGCAGTGAATAGTGTCCCTGCAGTGAATATTGCCCCTGCAGTGAATATTGTCCCTGCAGTGAATATTGCCCTGCAGTGAATAGTTGAATATTCTCCCTGCAGTGAATATTGTCCCAGCTGTGAATATTGTCCCTGCAGTGAATAGTTTGCCAGCAGTGAATAGTTACCCTGCAGTGAATATTCTCCCTGCAGTGAATTGTGTCCCTGCAGTGAATATTGCCTCTGCAGTGAATCGTGTCCCTGCAGTGAATAGTTTCCTGGCAGTTAATATTGTCCCTACAGTGAATAGTTTCCCTGCAGTGCATAGTTTCCCTGCAGTAAATATTGTCCCTGCAGTGAATAGTTTCCCTGCAGTGAATATTGTCCCTGCAGAGAATATTGTCCCTGCAGTGAATAGTTTCACTGCAGAGAATATTGTCACTGCAGTATACATTGTCCTTGTAGTGAATATTGCCGCTGCAGTGAATATTGTCCCTGCAGTGAATATTGTCCCTGCAGTGAATATTGCCCCTGCAGTGAATATTGCCCCTGCAGTGAATATTGTCCCTGCAGTGAATATTGTCCCTGCAGTGAATAGTTTCCCTGCAGTCAATATTGTCGCTGCAGTGAATAGGTCCCTGCAGAGAATATTGCCCCTGCAGTTAATAGTGTCCCTGCAGTGAATATTGCCCCTGCAGTGAATAGTTTCCCTTCAGTGAATATTGTCCCTGCAGTGAATATTGCCCCTGCAGTGAATATTGTCCGTGCAGTGAATATTGCCCCTGCAGTGAATAGTGTCCCTGCAGTGAATATTGCCCCTGCAGTGAGTATTGCCCCTGCAGTGAATAGTTTCCCTGCAGAGAATATTGTCCCTGCAGAGAATATTGTCCCTGCAGTGAATAGTTTCCCTGCAGAGAATATTGTCCCTGCAGTATACATTGTCCTTGTAGTGAATATTGTCCCTGCAGTGAATATTGCCCCTGCAGTGAATAGTGTCCCTGCAGTGAATATTGTACCTGCAGTGAATATTGACCCTTCAGTGAATAGTGTCCCTGCAGTGAATAGTTTCACTGCAGTGAATATTGCCCCTGCAGTGAATAGTTTCCCTGCAGTGAATATTGCCCCTGCAGTGAATAGTTTCACTGCAGTGAATATTGCCCCTGCAGTGAATAGTTTCCCTGCAGTGAATAGTGCTCCTGCAGTGAATATTGTCCGTGCAGTGAATATTGCCCCTGCAGTGAATAGTGTCCATGCAGTGAATATTGCCCCTGCAGTGAATAGTGTCCCTGCAGTGAATATTGACCCTGCAGTGAATAGTTTCCCTCCAGTGAATATTGCCCCTGCAGTGAATAGTTTCCCTGCAGTGAGTATTGCCCCTGCAGTGAATAGTTTACCTGCAGTGAATATTGCCCCTGCAGTGAATAGTTTCCCTGCAGTGAATATTGCCTTTGCAGTGAATATTGCTCCTGCAGTGAATATTGTCCGTGCAGTGAATATTGCCCCTGCAGTGAATAGTGTCCCTGCAGTGAATATTGCCCCTGCAGTGAGTATTGCCCCTGCAGTGAATAGTTTCCCAGCAGTGAATATTGCCCCTGCAGTGAATAGTTTCCCTTCAGTGAATATTGCCCCTGCAGTGAATATTGCCCCTGCAGTGAATATTGTTCGTGCAGTGAATATTGCCCCTGCAGTGAATAGTGTCCCTGCAGTGAATATTGCCCCTGCAGTGAATAGTGTCCCTGCAGTGAATATTGACCCTGCAGTGAATAGTTTCCCTCCAGTGAATATTGCCCCTGCAGTGAATAGTTTCCCTGCAGTGAGTATTGCCCCTGCAGTGAATATTGACCCTTCAGTGAATAGTGTCCCTGCAGTGAATAGTTTCCCTGCAGTCAATATTGTCCTTGCAGTGAATAGGTCCCTGCAGAGAATATTGTCCCTGCAGTGAATATTGCCCCTGCAGTGAATTGAGTCCCTGCAGTGAATATTGTCCCTGAAGTGAATATTGCCCCTGCAGTGAATATTGTCTCTGCAGTGAATATTGCCCCTGCAGTGAATATTGCCCCTGCAGTGAATATTGCCCCTGCAGTGAATAGTGTCCCTGCAGTGAATTTTGTCCCTGCAGTGAATAGTGTCCCTGCAGTGAATATTGCCCCTGCAGTGAATATTGTCCCTGCAGTGAATTTTGTCCCTGCAGTGAATAGTGTCCCTGCAGTGAATATTGCCCCTGCAGTGAATATTGTCCCTGCAGTGAATATTGCCCTGCAGTGAATAGTTGAATATTCTCCCTGCAGTGAATATTGTCCCAGCTGTGAATAGTGTCCCAGCTGTGAATAGTACCCCTGCAGTGAATATTGTCCCTGCAGTGAATTTTGTCCCTGCAGTGAATAGTGTCCCTGCAGTGAATATTGCCCCTGCAGTGAATATTGTCCCTGCAGTGAATATTGCCCTGCAGTGAATAGTTGAATATTCTCCCTGCAGTGAATATTGTCCCAGCTGTGAATATTGTTCCTGCAGTGAATAGTTTGCCTGCAGTGAATAGTTACCCTGCAGTGAATATTCTCCCTGCAGTGAATTGTGTCCCTGCAGTGAATATTGCCTCTGCAGTGAATCGTGTCCCTGCAGTGAATAGTTTCCTGGCAGTTAATAGTGTCCCTACAGTGAATAGTTTCCCTGCAGTGCATAGTTTCCCTGCAGTAAATATTGTCCCTGCAGTGAATAGTTTCCCTGCAGTGAATATTGTCCCTGCAGAGAATATTGTCCCTGCAGTGAATAGTTTCACTGCAGAGAATATTGTCACTGCAGTATACATTGTCCTTGTAGTGAATATTGCCGCTGCAGTGAATATTGTCCCTGCAGTGAATATTGTCCCTGCAGTGAATATTGCCCCTGCAGTGAATAGTGTCCCTGCAGTGAATATTGTCCCTGCAGTGAATATTGACCCTTCAGTGAATAGTGTCCCTGCAGTGAATAGTTTCCCTGCAGTCAATATTGTCGCTGCAGTGAATAGGTCCCTGCAGAGAATATTGCCCCTGCAGTTAATAGTGTCCCTGCAGTGAATATTGCCCCTACAGTGAATAGTTTCCCTTCAGTGAATATTGTCCCTGCAGTGAATATTGCCCCTGCAGTGAATATTGTCCGTGCAGTGAATATTGCTCCTGCAGTGAATAGTGTCCCTGCAGTGAATATTGCCCCTGCAGAGAGTATTGTCCCTGCAGTGAATAGTTTCCCTGCAGAGAATATTGTCCCTGCAGTATACATTGTCCTTGTAGTGAATATTGCCGCTGCAGTGAATATTGTCCCTGCAGTGAATATTGTCCCTGCAGTGAATATTGCCCCTGCAGTGAATAGTGTCCCTGCAGTGAATATTGTCCCTGCAGTGAATATTGACCCTTCAGTGAATAGTGTCCCTGCAGTGAATAGTTTCACTGCAGTGAATATTGCCCCTGCAGTGAATAGTTTCCCTGCAGTGAATATTGCCCCTGCAGTGAATAGTTTCACTGCAGTGAATATTGCCCCTGCAGTGAATAGTTTCCCTTCAGTGAATATTATTCCTGCAGTGACTATTGCCCCTCCAGTGAATATTGTCCGTGCAGTGAATATTGCCCCTGCAGTGAATAGTGTCCATGCAGTGAATATTGCCCCTGCAGTGAATAGTGTCCCTGCAGTGAATATTGCCCCTGCAGTGAATAGTTTCCCTCCAGTGAATATTGCCCCTGCAGTGAATAGTTTCCCTGCAGTGAGTATTGCCCCTGCAGTGAATAGGTACCTGCAGAGAATATTGTCCCTGCAGTGAATTGAGTCCCTGCAGTGAATATTGTCCCTGAAGTGAATATTGCCCCTGCAGTGAATATTGTCTCTGCAGTGAATATTGCCCCTGCAGTGAATATTGCCCCTGCAGTTAATATTGCCCCTGCCGTGAATAGTGTCCCTGCAGTGAATTTTGTCCCTGCAGTGAATAGTGTCCCTGCAGTGAATATTGCCCCTGCAGTGAATATTGTCCCTGCAGTGAATTTTGTCCCTGCAGTGAATAGTGTCCCTGCAGTGAATATTGCCCCTGCAGTGAATATTGTCCCTGCAGTGAATATTGCCCTGCAGTGAATAGTTGAATATTCTCCCTGCAGTGAATATTGTCCCAGCTGTGAATAGTGTCCCAGCTGTGAATAGTGCCCCTGCAGTGAATATTGTCCCTGCAGTGAATTTTGTCCCTGCAGTGAATATTGCCCCTGCAGTGAATATTGCCCCTGCAGTTAATATTGCCCCTGCCGTGAATAGTGTCCCTGCAGTGAATAGTGCTCCTGCAGTGAATATTGTCCGTGCAGTGAATATTGCCCCTGCAGTGAATAGTGTCCATGCAGTGAATATTGCCCCTGCAGTGAATAGTGTCCCTGCAGTGAATATTGACCCTGCAGTGAATAGTTTCCCTCCAGTGAATATTGCCCCTGCAGTGAATAGTTTCCCTGCAGTGAGTATTGCCCCTGCAGTGAATAGTTTACCTGCAGTGAATATTGCCCCTGCAGTGAATAGTTTCCCTGCAGTGAATATTGCCTTTGCAGTGAATATTGCTCCTGCAGTGAATATTGTCCGTGCAGTGAATATTGCCCCTGCAGTGAATAGTGTCCCTGCAGTGAATATTGCCCCTGCAGTGAGTATTGCCCCTGCAGTGAATAGTTTCCCAGCAGTGAATATTGCCCCTGCAGTGAATAGTTTCCCTTCAGTGAATATTGCCCCTGCAGTGAATATTGCCCCTGCAGTGAATATTGTTCGTGCAGTGAATATTGCCCCTGCAGTGAATAGTGTCCCTGCAGTGAATATTGCCCCTGCAGTGAATAGTGTCCCTGCAGTGAATATTGACCCTGCAGTGAATAGTTTCCCTCCAGTGAATATTGCCCCTGCAGTGAATAGTTTCCCTGCAGTGAGTATTGCCCCTGCAGTGAATATTGACCCTTCAGTGAATAGTGTCCCTGCAGTGAATAGTTTCCCTGCAGTCAATATTGTCCTTGCAGTGAATAGGTCCCTGCAGAGAATATTGTCCCTGCAGTGAATATTGCCCCTGCAGTGAATTGAGTCCCTGCAGTGAATATTGTCCCTGAAGTGAATATTGCCCCTGCAGTGAATATTGTCTCTGCAGTGAATATTGCCCCTGCAGTGAATATTGCCCCTGCAGTGAATATTGCCCCTGCAGTGAATAGTGTCCCTGCAGTGAATTTTGTCCCTGCAGTGAATAGTGTCCCTGCAGTGAATATTGCCCCTGCAGTGAATATTGTCCCTGCAGTGAATTTTGTCCCTGCAGTGAATAGTGTCCCTGCAGTGAATATTGCCCCTGCAGTGAATATTGTCCCTGCAGTGAATATTGCCCTGCAGTGAATAGTTGAATATTCTCCCTGCAGTGAATATTGTCCCAGCTGTGAATAGTGTCCCAGCTGTGAATAGTACCCCTGCAGTGAATATTGTCCCTGCAGTGAATTTTGTCCCTGCAGTGAATAGTGTCCCTGCAGTGAATATTGCCCCTGCAGTGAATATTGTCCCTGCAGTGAATATTGCCCTGCAGTGAATAGTTGAATATTCTCCCTGCAGTGAATATTGTCCCAGCTGTGAATATTGTTCCTGCAGTGAATAGTTTGCCTGCAGTGAATAGTTACCCTGCAGTGAATATTCTCCCTGCAGTGAATTGTGTCCCTGCAGTGAATATTGCCTCTGCAGTGAATCGTGTCCCTGCAGTGAATAGTTTCCTGGCAGTTAATAGTGTCCCTACAGTGAATAGTTTCCCTGCAGTGCATAGTTTCCCTGCAGTAAATATTGTCCCTGCAGTGAATAGTTTCCCTGCAGTGAATATTGTCCCTGCAGAGAATATTGTCCCTGCAGTGAATAGTTTCACTGCAGAGAATATTGTCACTGCAGTATACATTGTCCTTGTAGTGAATATTGCCGCTGCAGTGAATATTGTCCCTGCAGTGAATATTGTCCCTGCAGTGAATATTGCCCCTGCAGTGAATAGTGTCCCTGCAGTGAATATTGTCCCTGCAGTGAATATTGACCCTTCAGTGAATAGTGTCCCTGCAGTGAATAGTTTCCCTGCAGTCAATATTGTCGCTGCAGTGAATAGGTCCCTGCAGAGAATATTGCCCCTGCAGTTAATAGTGTCCCTGCAGTGAATATTGCCCCTACAGTGAATAGTTTCCCTTCAGTGAATATTGTCCCTGCAGTGAATATTGCCCCTGCAGTGAATATTGTCCGTGCAGTGAATATTGCTCCTGCAGTGAATAGTGTCCCTGCAGTGAATATTGCCCCTGCAGAGAGTATTGTCCCTGCAGTGAATAGTTTCCCTGCAGAGAATATTGTCCCTGCAGTATACATTGTCCTTGTAGTGAATATTGCCGCTGCAGTGAATATTGTCCCTGCAGTGAATATTGTCCCTGCAGTGAATATTGCCCCTGCAGTGAATAGTGTCCCTGCAGTGAATATTGTCCCTGCAGTGAATATTGACCCTTCAGTGAATAGTGTCCCTGCAGTGAATAGTTTCACTGCAGTGAATATTGCCCCTGCAGTGAATAGTTTCCCTGCAGTGAATATTGCCCCTGCAGTGAATAGTTTCACTGCAGTGAATATTGCCCCTGCAGTGAATAGTTTCCCTTCAGTGAATATTATTCCTGCAGTGACTATTGCCCCTCCAGTGAATATTGTCCGTGCAGTGAATATTGCCCCTGCAGTGAATAGTGTCCATGCAGTGAATATTGCCCCTGCAGTGAATAGTGTCCCTGCAGTGAATATTGCCCCTGCAGTGAATAGTTTCCCTCCAGTGAATATTGCCCCTGCAGTGAATAGTTTCCCTGCAGTGAGTATTGCCCCTGCAGTGAATAGGTACCTGCAGAGAATATTGTCCCTGCAGTGAATTGAGTCCCTGCAGTGAATATTGTCCCTGAAGTGAATATTGCCCCTGCAGTGAATATTGTCTCTGCAGTGAATATTGCCCCTGCAGTGAATATTGCCCCTGCAGTTAATATTGCCCCTGCCGTGAATAGTGTCCCTGCAGTGAATTTTGTCCCTGCAGTGAATAGTGTCCCTGCAGTGAATATTGCCCCTGCAGTGAATATTGTCCCTGCAGTGAATTTTGTCCCTGCAGTGAATAGTGTCCCTGCAGTGAATATTGCCCCTGCAGTGAATATTGTCCCTGCAGTGAATATTGCCCTGCAGTGAATAGTTGAATATTCTCCCTGCAGTGAATATTGTCCCAGCTGTGAATAGTGTCCCAGCTGTGAATAGTGCCCCTGCAGTGAATATTGTCCCTGCAGTGAATTTTGTCCCTGCAGTGAATATTGCCCCTGCAGTGAATATTGCCCCTGCAGTTAATATTGCCCCTGCCGTGAATAGTGTCCCTGCAGTGAATAGTGCTCCTGCAGTGAATATTGTCCGTGCAGTGAATATTGCCCCTGCAGTGAATAGTGTCCATGCAGTGAATATTGCCCCTGCAGTGAATAGTGTCCCTGCAGTGAATATTGACCCTGCAGTGAATAGTTTCCCTCCAGTGAATATTGCCCCTGCAGTGAATAGTTTCCCTGCAGTGAGTATTGCCCCTGCAGTGAATAGTTTACCTGCAGTGAATAGTTACCCTGCAGTGAATATTCTCCCTGCAGTGAATTGTGTCCCTGCAGTGAATATTGCCTCTGCAGTGAATCGTGTCCCTGCAGTGAATAGTTTCCTGGCAGTTAATATTGTCCCTACAGTGAATAGTTTCCCTGCAGTGCATAGTTTCCCTGCAGTAAATATTGTCCCTGCAGTGAATAGTTTCCCTGCAGTGAATATTGTCCCTGCAGAGAATATTGTCCCTGCAGTGAATAGTTTCACTGCAGAGAATATTGTCACTGCAGTATACATTGTCCTTGTAGTGAATATTGCCGCTGCAGTGAATATTGTCCCTGCAGTGAATATTGTCCCTGCAGTGAATATTGCCCCTGCAGTGAATATTGCCCCTGCAGTGAATATTGTCCCTGCAGTGAATATTGTCCCTGCAGTGAATAGTTTCCCTGCAGTCAATATTGTCGCTGCAGTGAATAGGTCCCTGCAGAGAATATTGCCCCTGCAGTTAATAGTGTCCCTGCAGTGAATATTGCCCCTGCAGTGAATAGTTTCCCTTCAGTGAATATTGTCCCTGCAGTGAATATTGCCCCTGCAGTGAATATTGTCCGTGCAGTGAATATTGCCCCTGCAGTGAATAGTGTCCCTGCAGTGAATATTGCCCCTGCAGTGAGTATTGCCCCTGCAGTGAATAGTTTCCCTGCAGAGAATATTGTCCCTGCAGAGAATATTGTCCCTGCAGTGAATAGTTTCCCTGCAGAGAATATTGTCCCTGCAGTATACATTGTCCTTGTAGTGAATATTGTCCCTGCAGTGAATATTGCCCCTGCAGTGAATAGTGTCCCTGCAGTGAATATTGTACCTGCAGTGAATATTGACCCTTCAGTGAATAGTGTCCCTGCAGTGAATAGTTTCACTGCAGTGAATATTGCCCCTGCAGTGAATAGTTTCCCTGCAGTGAATATTGCCCCTGCAGTGAATAGTTTCACTGCAGTGAATATTGCCCCTGCAGTGAATAGTTTCCCTGCAGTGAATAGTGCTCCTGCAGTGAATATTGTCCGTGCAGTGAATATTGCCCCTGCAGTGAATAGTGTCCATGCAGTGAATATTGCCCCTGCAGTGAATAGTGTCCCTGCAGTGAATATTGACCCTGCAGTGAATAGTTTCCCTCCAGTGAATATTGCCCCTGCAGTGAATAGTTTCCCTGCAGTGAGTATTGCCCCTGCAGTGAATAGTTTACCTGCAGTGAATATTGCCCCTGCAGTGAATAGTTTCCCTGCAGTGAATATTGCCTTTGCAGTGAATATTGCTACTGCAGTGAATATTGTCCGTGCAGTGAATATTGCCCCTGCAGTGAATAGTGTCCCTGCAGTGAATATTGCCCCTGCAGTGAGTATTGCCCCTGCAGTGAATAGTTTCCCAGCAGTGAATATTGCCCCTGCAGTGAATAGTTTCCCTTCAGTGAATATTGCCCCTGCAGTGAATATTGCCCCTGCAGTGAATATTGTCCGTGCAGTGAACATTGCCCCTGCAGTGAATAGTGTCCCTGCAGTGAATATTGCCCCTGCAGTGAATAGTGTCCCTGCAGTGAATATTGACCCTGCAGTGAATAGTTTCCCTCCAGTGAATATTGCCCCTGCAGTGAATAGTTTCCCTGCAGTGAGTATTGCCCCTGCAGTGAATAGTTTACCTGCAGTGAATATTGCCCCTGCAGTGAATAGTTTCCCTGCAGTGAATATTGCCTTTGCAGTGAATATTGCCCCTGCAGTGAATAGTGTCCCTGCAGTGAATATTGCCCCTGCAGTTAATAGTGTCCCTGCAGTGAATATTGCCCCTGCAGTGAATAGTTTCCCTTCAGTGAATATTGTCCCTGCAGTGAATATTGCCCCTGCAGTGAATATTGTCCGTGCAGTGAATATTGCCCCTGCAGTGAATAGTGTCCCTGCAGTGAATATTGCCCCTGCAGTGAGTATTGCCCCTGCAGTGAATAGTTTCCCTGCAGAGAATATTGTCCCTGCAGAGAATATTGTCCCTGCAGTGAATAGTTTCCCTGCAGAGAATATTGTCCCTGCAGTATACATTGTCCTTGTAGTGAATATTGCCGCTGCAGTGAATATTGTCCCTGCAGTGAATATTGTCCCTGCAGTGAATATTGCCCCTGCAGTGAATAGTGTCCCTGCAGTGAATATTGTCCCTGCAGTGAATATTGACCCTTCAGTGAATCGTGTCCCTGCAGTGAATAGTTTCCCTGCAGTCAATATTGTCCTTGCAGTGAATAGGTCCCTGCAGAGAATATTGTCCCTGCAGTGAATATTGCCCCTGCAGTGAATTG
Organism: Pristiophorus japonicus; assembly: GCF_044704955.1. Lineage (NCBI taxonomy): Eukaryota > Metazoa > Chordata > Chondrichthyes > Pristiophoridae > Pristiophorus > Pristiophorus japonicus. The sequence goes on along the minus strand of NW_027253095.1, from coordinate 182,707 downwards.
AGTCCCTGCAGTGAATATTGTCCCTGAAGTGAATATTGCCCCTGCAGTGAATATTGTCTCTGCAGTGAATATTGCCCCTGCAGTGAATATTGCCCCTGCAGTGAATATTGCCCCTGCAGTGAATAGTGTCCCTGCAGTGAATTTTGTCCCTGCAGTGAATAGTGTCCCTGCAGTGAATATTGCCCCTGCAGTGAATATTGTCCCTGCAGTGAATTTTGTCCCTGCAGTGAATAGTGTCCCTGCAGTGAATATTGCCCCTGCAGTGAATATTGTCCCTGCAGTGAATATTGCCCTGCAGTGAATAGTTGAATATTCTCCCTGCAGTGAATATTGTCCCAGCTGTGAATATTGTCCCTGCAGTGAATAGTTTGCCTGCAGTGCATAGATACCCTGCAGTGAATAGGTCCCTGCAGAGAATATTGCCCCTGCAGTTAATAGTGTCCCTGCAGTGAATATTGCCCCTGCAGTGAATAGTTTCCCTTCAGTGAATATTGTCCCTGCAGTGAATATTGCCCCTGCAGTGAATATTGTCCGTGCAGTGAATATTGCCCCTGCAGTGAATATTGTCCGTGCAGTGAATATTGCCCCTGCAGTGAATAGTGTTCCTGCAGTGAATATTGCCCCTGCAGTGAGTATTGCCCCTGCAGTGAATAGTTTCCCTGCAGAGAATATTGTCCCTGCAGAGAATATTGTCCCTGCAGTGAATAGTTTCCCTGCAGAGAATATTGTCCCTGCAGTATACATTGTCCTTGTAGTGAATATTGCCGCTGCAGTGAATATTGTCCCTGCAGTGAATATTGTCCCTGCAGTGAATATTGCCCCTGCAGTGAATAGTGTCCCTGCAGTGAATATTGTCCCTGCAGTGAATATTGACCCTTCAGTGAATAGTGTCCCTGCAGTGAATAGTTTCACTGCAGTGAATATTGCCCCTGCAGTGAATAGTTTCCCTGCAGTGAATATTGCCGCTGCAGTGAATAGTTTCACTGCAGTGAATATTGCTCCTGCAGTGAATAGTTTCCCTGCAGTGAATAGTGCTCCTGCAGTGAATAGTTTCCCAGCAGTGAATATTGCCCCTGCAGTGAATAGTTTCCCGTCAGTGAATATTATTCCTGCAGTGAATATTGCCCCTGCAGTGAATATTGTCCGTGCAGTGAATATTGCCCCTGCAGTGAATAGTGTCCCTGCAGTGAATATTGCCCTGCAGTGAATAGTTGAATATTCTCCCTGCAGTGAATATTGTCCCAGCTGTGAATATTGTCCCTGCAGTGAATAGTTTGCCTGCAGTGAATAGTTACCCTGCAGTGAATATTCTCCCTGCAGTGAATTGTGTCCCTGCAGTGAATATTGCCTCTGCAGTGAATCGTGTCCCTGCATTGAATAGTTTCCTGGCAGTTAATAGTGTCCCTACAGTGAATAGTTTCCCTGCAGTGCATAGTTTCCCTGCAGTAAATATTGTCCCTGCAGTGAATAGTTTCCCTGCAGTGAATATTGTCCCTGCAGAGAATATTGTCCCTGCAGTGAATAGTTTCACTGCAGAGAATATTGTCACTGCAGTATACATTGTCCTTGTAGTGAATATTGCCGCTGCAGTGAATATTGTCCCTGCAGTGAATATTGTCCCTGCAGTGAATATTGCCCCTGCAGTGAATAGTGTCCCTGCAGTGAATATTGTCCCTGCAGTGAATATTGACCCTTCAGTGAATAGTGTCCCTGCAGTGAATAGTTTCCCTGCAGTCAATATTGTCGCTGCAGTGAATAGGTCCCTGCAGAGAATATTGCCCCTGCAGTTAATAGTGTCCCTGCAGTGAATATTGCCCCTGCAGTGAATAGTTTCCCTTCAGTGAATATTGTCCCTGCAGAGAATATTGCCCCTGCAGTTAATAGTGTCCCTGCAGTGAATATTGCCCCTGCAGTGAATAGTTTCCCTTCAGTGAATATTGTCCCTGCAGTGAATATTGCCCCTGCAGTGAATATTGTCCGTGCAGTGAATATTGCCCCTGCAGTGAATATTGTCCGTGCAGTGAATATTGCCCCTGCAGTGAATAGTGTTCCTGCAGTGAATATTGCCCCTGCAGTGAGTATTGCCCCTGCAGTGAATAGTTTCCCTGCAGAGAATATTGTCCCTGCAGAGAATATTGTCCCTGCAGTGAATAGTTTCCCTGCAGAGAATATTGTCCCTGCAGTATACATTGTCCTTGTAGTGAATATTGCCGCTGCAGTGAATATTGTCCCTGCAGTGAATATTGACCCTTCAGTGAATAGTGTCCCTGCAGTGAATAGTTTCACTGCAGTGAATATTGCCCCTGCAGTGAATAGTTTCCCTGCAGTGAATATTGCCCCTGCAGTGAATAGTTTCACTGCAGTGAATATTGCTCCTGCAGTGAATAGTTTCCCTGCAGTGAATAGTGCTCCTGCAGTGAATAGTTTCCCAGCAGTGAATATTGCCCCTGCAGTGAATAGTTTCCCGTCAGTGAATATTATTCCTGCAGTGAATATTGCCCCTGCAGTGAATATTGTCCGTGCAGTGAATATTGCCCCTGCAGTGAATAGTGTCCCTGCAGTGAATATTGCCCTGCAGTGAATAGTTGAATATTCTCCCTGCAGTGAATATTGTCCCAGCTGTGAATATTGTCCCTGCAGTGAATAGTTTGCCTGCAGTGAATAGTTACCCTGCAGTGAATATTCTCCCTGCAGTGAATTGTGTCCCTGCAGTGAATATTGCCTCTGCAGTGAATCGTGTCCCTGCATTGAATAGTTTCCTGGCAGTTAATAGTGTCCCTACAGTGAATAGTTTCCCTGCAGTGCATAGTTTCCCTGCAGTAAATATTGTCCCTGCAGTGAATAGTTTCCCTGCAGTGAATATTGTCCCTGCAGAGAATATTGTCCCTGCAGTGAATAGTTTCACTGCAGAGAATATTGTCACTGCAGTATACATTGTCCTTGTAGTGAATATTGCCGCTGCAGTGAATATTGTCCCTGCAGTGAATATTGTCCCTGCAGTGAATATTGCCCCTGCAGTGAATAGTGTCCCTGCAGTGAATATTGTCCCTGCAGAGAATATTGTCCCTGCAGTGAATAGTTTCCCTGCAGAGAATATTGTCCCTCCAGTATACATTGTCCTTGTAGTGAATATTGCCGCTGCAGTGAATATTGTCCCTGCAGTGAATATTGACCCTTCAGTGAATAGTGTCCCTGCAGTGAATAGTTTCACTGCAGTGAATATTGCCCCTGCAGTGAATAGTTTCCCTGCAGTGAATATTGCCCCTGCAGTGAATAGTTTCACTGCAGTGAATATTGCTCCTGCAGTGAATAGTTTCCCTGCAGTGAATAGTGCTCCTGCAGTGAATAGTTTCCCAGCAGTGAATATTGCCCCTGCAGTGAATAGTTTCCCTTCAGTGAATATTATTCCTGCAGTGAATATTGCCCCTGCAGTGAATATTGCCCCTGCAGTGAATATTGCCCCTGCAGTGAATAGTGTCCCTGCAGTGAATATTGCCCTGCAGTGAATAGTTGAATATTCTCCCTGCAGTGAATATTGTCCCAGCTGTGAATATTGTCCCTGCAGTGAATAGTTTGCCTGCAGTGAATAGTTACCCTGCAGTGAATATTCTCCCTGCAGTGAATTGTGTCCCTGCAGTGAATATTGCCTCTGCAGTGAATCGTGTCCCTGCAGTGAATAGTTTCCTGGCAGTTAATAGTGTCCCTACAGTGAATAGTTTCCCTGCAGTGCATAGTTTCCCTGCAGTAAATATTGTCCCTGCAGTGAATAGTTTCCCTGCAGTGAATATTGTCCCTGCAGAGAATATTGTCCCTGCAGTGAATAGTTTCACTGCAGAGAATATTGTCACTGCAGTATACATTGTCCTTGTAGTGAATATTGCCGCTGCAGTGAATATTGTCCCTGCAGTGAATATTGTCCCTGCAGTGAATATTGCCCCTGCAGTGAATAGTGTCCCTGCAGTGAATATTGTCCCTGCAGTGAATATTGACCCTTCAGTGAATAGTGTCCCTGCAGTGAATAGTTTCCCTGCAGTCAATATTGTCGCTGCAGTGAATAGGTCCCTGCAGAGAATATTGCCCCTGCAGTTAATAGTGTCCCTGCAGTGAATATTGCCCCTGCAGTGAATAGTTTCCCTTCAGTGAATATTGTCCCTGCAGTGAATATTGCCCCTGCAGTGAATATTGTCCGTGCAGTGAATATTGCCCCTGCAGTGAATAGTGTCCCTGCAGTGAATATTGCCCCTGCAGTGAGTATTGCCCCTGAAGTGATTGTTTCCCTTCAGTGAATATTGCCCCTGCAGTGAGTATTGCCCCTGCAGTGTATCGTGTCCCTGCAGTGAATAATTGAATATACCCCCTGCAGTGAATATTGTCCCTGCAGTGAATATTGCCCTGCAGTGAATAGTTGAATATTCCCCTTGCAGTGAATAGTGTCCCAGCTGTGAATAGTGTCCCAGCTGTGAATAGTGCCCCTGCAGTGAATATTGCCCTTGCAATAAATAGTGTCCCTGCATTGAAAGTATCCCCGCAATGAATATTGCCCCTGCAGTGAATCTTGCCTCTGCAGTGAATAGTGTCCCAGCTGTGAATATTGCCCCTGCAGTGAATATTGTCTCTGCAGTGAATAGTGTCCCAGCTGTGAATAGTGTCCCAGCTGTGAATAGTGCCCCTGCAGTGAATATTGTATCTGCAGTGAATATTGTCCCAGCTGTGAATATTGCCCCTGCAGTGAATATTGGCCCTGCAGTGAATAGTGTCCCAGCTGTGAATATTGCCTCTGCAGTAAATATTGCCCCTGCAGTGAATATTGTCCCTGCAGTGAATATTGTCCCAGCTGTGAATAGTGTCCCTGCAGTGAATATTGTCCCTGCAGTGAATATTGCCCATGCAGTGAATATTGTCCCTGCAGTGAATTTTGTCCCTACAGTGAATAGTGTCCCTGCAGTGAATATTGTCCCTGCAGTGAATATTGCCCCTGCAGTGAATAGTGTCCCTCCAGTGAATAATTGAATATTCCCCCTGCAGTGAATATTGTCCCTGCAGTGAATATTGCCCTGCAGTGAATAGTTGAATATTCCCCCTGCAGTGAATATTGTCCCAGCTGTGAATATTGTCCCTGCACTGAATAGTTTCCCTGCAGTGAATATTCTCCCTGGAGTGAATTGTGTCCCTGCAGTGAATATTGCCCCTGCAGTGAATAGTTTCCCTGCAGTGAATAGTGTCCCTGCAGTGAATAGTTTCCCTGCAGTGAATAGTGTCCCTGCAGTGAATATTGCCCCTGCAGTGAATATTGTCTCTGCAGTGAATTTTGTCCCTACAGTGAATAGTGTCCCTGCAGTGAATATTGCCCCTGCAGTGAATATTGTCCCTGCAGTGAATATTGCCCCTGCAGTGAATAGTGTCCCTGCAGTGAATAATTGAATATTCGCCCTGCAGTGAATATTGTCCCTGCAGTGAATATTGCCCTGCAGTGAATAGTTGAATATTCCCCCTGCAGTGAATATTGTCCCAGCTGTGAATATTATCCCTGCAGTTAATAGTTTCCCTGCAGTGAATATTCTCCCTGGAGTGAATTGTGTCCCTGCAGTGAATATTGCCCCTGCAGTGAATAGTTTCCCTGCAGTGAATAGTGTCCCTGCAGTGAATAGTTTCCCTGCAGTGAATAGTGTCCCTGCAGTGAATAGTTTCCCTGCAGTGAATAGTTTCCCTGCAGTAAATAGTGCCTCTGCAGTGAATAGTTTCCCTGCAGTGAATATTGTCCCTGCAGTGAATAGTTTACTTGCAGTGAATATTGTCCCTGCAGTGAAAAGTGTCTCTGCAGTGAATATTCTCCCTGCAGTGAATTGTGTCCCTGCAGTGAATATTGCCTCTGCAGTGAATAGTTTCTCTGCAGTGAATAGTGTCCCTGCATAGTTTCCCTGCAGTGAATAGTGTCCCTGCAGTGAATAGTTTCCCTGCAGTGAATAGTGTCCCTGCAGTGAATAGTTTCCCTGCAGTGAATAGTTTCCCTGCAGTAAATAGTGCCTCTGCAGTGAATAGTTTCCCTGCAGTGAATATTGTCCCTGCAGTGGATAGTTTACCTGCAGTGAATATTGTCCCTGCAGTGAATATTGCCCCTGCAGTGAGTATTGCCCCTGCAGTGAATTTTGTCCCTGCAGTGAATAGTGTCCCTGCAGTGAATATTGCCCCTGCAGTGAATATTGTCCCTGCAGTGAATTTTGTCCCTGCAGTGAATAGTGTCCCTGCAGTGAATATTGCCCCTGCAGTGAATATTGTCCCAGCTGTGAATATTGTCCCTGCAGTGAATAGTTTGCCTGCAGTGAATAGTTACCCTGCAGTGAATATTCTCCCTGCAGTGAATTGTGTCCCTGCAGTGAATATTGCCTCTGCAGTGAATAGTGTCCCTGCAATGAATAGTTTCCCGGCAGTTAATAGTGTCCCTGCAGTGAATAGTTTCCCTGCAGAGAATATTGTCCCTGCAGTATACATTGTCCTTGTAGTGAATATTGCCGCTGCAGTGAATATTGTCCCTGCAGTGAATATTGTCCCTGCAGTGAATATTGCCCCTGCAGTGAATAGTGTCCCTGCAGTGAATATTGTCCCTGCAGTGAATATTGACCCTTCAGTGAATAGTGTCCCTGCAGTGAATAGTTTCCCTGCAGAGAATATTGTCCCTGCAGTATACATTGTCCTTGTAGTGAATATTGTCCCTGCAGTGAATATTGCCCCTGCAGTGAATAGTGTCCCTGCAGTGAATATTGTACCTGCAGTGAATATTGACCCTTCAGTGAATAGTGTCCCTGCAGTGAATAGTTTCACTGCAGTGAATATTGCCCCTGCAGTGAATAGTTTCCCTGCAGTGAATATTGCCCCTGCAGTGAATAGTTTCACTGCAGTGAATATTGCCCCTGCAGTGAATAGTTTCCCTGCAGTGAATAGTGCTCCTGCAGTGAATATTGTCCGTGCAGTGAATATTGCCCCTGCAGTGAATAGTGTCCATGCAGTGAATATTGCCCCTGCAGTGAATAGTTTCCCAGCAGTGAATATTGCCCCTGCAGTGAATAGTTTCCCTTCAGTGAATATTGCCCCTGCAGTGAATATTGCCCCTGCAGTGAATATTGTCCGTGCAGTGAACATTGCCCCTGCAGTGAATAGTGTCCCTGCAGTGAATATTGCCCCTGCAGTGAATAGTGTCCCTGCAGTGAATATTGACCCTGCAGTGAATAGTTTCCCTCCAGTGAATATTGCCCCTGCAGTGAATAGTTTCCCTGCAGTGAGTATTGCCCCTGCAGTGAATAGTTTACCTGCAGTGAATATTGCCCCTGCAGTGAATAGTTTCCCTGCAGTGAATATTGCCTTTGCAGTGAATATTGCCCCTGCAGTGAATAGTGTCCCTGCAGTGAATATTGCCCCTGCAGTTAATAGTGTCCCTGCAGTGAATATTGCCCCTGCAGTGAATAGTTTCCCTTCAGTGAATATTGTCCCTGCAGTGAATATTGCCCCTGCAGTGAATATTGTCCGTGCAGTGAATATTGCCCCTGCAGTGAATAGTGTCCCTGCAGTGAATATTGCCCCTGCAGTGAGTATTGCCCCTGCAGTGAATAGTTTCCCTGCAGAGAATATTGTCCCTGCAGAGAATATTGTCCCTGCAGTGAATAGTTTCCCTGCAGAGAATATTGTCCCTGCAGTATACATTGTCCTTGTAGTGAATATTGCCGCTGCAGTGAATATTGTCCCTGCAGTGAATATTGTCCCTGCAGTGAATATTGCCCCTGCAGTGAATAGTGTCCCTGCAGTGAATATTGTCCCTGCAGTGAATATTGACCCTTCAGTGAATCGTGTCCCTGCAGTGAATAGTTTCCCTGCAGTCAATATTGTCCTTGCAGTGAATAGGTCCCTGCAGAGAATATTGTCCCTGCAGTGAATATTGCCCCTGCAGTGAATTGAGTCCCTGCAGTGAATATTGTCCCTGAAGTGAATATTGCCCCTGCAGTGAATATTGTCTCTGCAGTGAATATTGCCCCTGCAGTGAATATTGCCCCTGCAGTGAATATTGCCCCTGCAGTGAATAGTGTCCCTGCAGTGAATTTTGTCCCTGCAGTGAATAGTGTCCCTGCAGTGAATATTGCCCCTGCAGTGAATATTGTCCCTGCAGTGAATTTTGTCCCTGCAGTGAATAGTGTCCCTGCAGTGAATATTGCCCCTGCAGTGAATATTGTCCCTGCAGTGAATATTGCCCTGCAGTGAATAGTTGAATATTCTCCCTGCAGTGAATATTGTCCCAGCTGTGAATATTGTCCCTGCAGTGAATAGTTTGCCTGCAGTGCATAGATACCCTGCAGTGAATAGGTCCCTGCAGAGAATATTGCCCCTGCAGTTAATAGTGTCCCTGCAGTGAATATTGCCCCTGCAGTGAATAGTTTCCCTTCAGTGAATATTGTCCCTGCAGTGAATATTGCCCCTGCAGTGAATATTGTCCGTGCAGTGAATATTGCCCCTGCAGTGAATATTGTCCGTGCAGTGAACATTGCCCCTGCAGTGAATAGTGTCCCTGCAGTGAATATTGCCCCTGCAGTGAATAGTGTCCCTGCAGTGAATATTGACCCTGCAGTGAATAGTTTCCCTCCAGTGAATATTGCCCCTGCAGTGAATAGTTTCCCTGCAGTGAGTATTGCCCCTGCAGTGAATAGTTTACCTGCAGTGAATATTGCCCCTGCAGTGAATAGTTTCCCTGCAGTGAATATTGCCTTTGCAGCGAATATTGCCCATGCAGTGAATAGTGTCCCTGCAGTGAATATTGCCCCTGCAGTTAATAGTGTCCCTGCAGTGAATATTGCCCCTGCAGTGAATAGTTTCCCTTCAGTGAATATTGTCCCTGCAGTGAATATTGCCCCTGCAGTGAATATTGTCCGTGCAGTGAATATTGCCCCTGCAGTGAATAGTGTCCCTGCAGTGAATATTGCCCCTGCAGTGAGTATTGCCCCTGCAGTGAATAGTTTCCCTGCAGAGAATATTGTCCCTGCAGAGAATATTGTCCCTGCAGTGAATAGTTTCCCTGCAGAGAATATTGTCCCTGCAGTATACATTGTCCTTGTAGTGAATATTGCCGCTGCAGTGAATATTGTCCCTGCAGTGAATATTGTCCCTGCAGTGAATATTGCCCCTGCAGTGAATAGTGTCCCTGCAGTGAATATTGTCCCTGCAGTGAATATTGACCCTTCAGTGAATCGTGTCCCTGCAGTGAATAGTTTCCCTGCAGTCAATATTGTCCTTGCAGTGAATAGGTCCCTGCAGAGAATATTGTCCCTGCAGTGAATATTGCCCCTGCAGTGAATTGAGTCCCTGCAGTGAATATTGTCCCTGAAGTGAATATTGCCCCTGCAGTGAATATTGTCTCTGCAGTGAATATTGCCCCTGCAGTGAATATTGCCCCTGCAGTGAATATTGCCCCTGCAGTGAATAGTGTCCCTGCAGTGAATTTTGTCCCTGCAGTGAATAGTGTCCCTGCAGTGAATATTGCCCCTGCAGTGAATATTGTCCCTGCAGTGAATTTTGTCCCTGCAGTGAATAGTGTCCCTGCAGTGAATATTGCCCCTGCAGTGAATATTGTCCCTGCAGTGAATATTGCCCTGCAGTGAATAGTTGAATATTCTCCCTGCAGTGAATATTGTCCCAGCTGTGAATATTGTCCCTGCAGTGAATAGTTTGCCTGCAGTGCATAGATACCCTGCAGTGAATAGGTCCCTGCAGAGAATATTGCCCCTGCAGTTAATAGTGTCCCTGCAGTGAATATTGCACTGCAGTGAATAGTTTCCCTTCAGTGAATATTGTCCCTGCAGTGAATATTGCCCCTGCAGTGAATATTGTCCGTGCAGTGAATATTGCCCCTGCAGTGAATATTGTCCGTGCAGTGAATATTGCCCCTGCAGTGAATAGTGTTCCTGCAGTGAATATTGCCCCTGCAGTGAGTATTGCCCCTGCAGTGAATAGTTTCCCTGCAGAGAATATTGTCCCTGCAGAGAATATTGTCCCTGCAGTGAATAGTTTCCCTGCAGAGAATATTGTCCCTGCAGTATACATTGTCCTTGTAGTGAATATTGCCGCTGCAGTGAATATTGTCCCTGCAGTGAATATTGTCCCTGCAGTGAATATTGCCCCTGCAGTGAATAGTGTCCCTGCAGTGAATATTGTCCCTGCAGTGAATATTGACCCTTCAGTGAATAGTGTCCCTGCAGTGAATAGTTTCACTGCAGTGAATATTGCCCCTGCAGTGAATAGTTTCCCTGCAGTGAATATTGCCCCTGCAGTGAATAGTTTCACTGCAGTTAATATTGCTCCTGCAGTGAATAGTTTCCCTGCAGTGAATAGTGCTCCTGCAGTGAATAGTTTCCCAGCAGTGAATATTGCCCCTGCAGTGAATAGTTTCCCTTCAGTGAATATTATTCCTGCAGTGAATATTGCCCCTGCAGTGAATATTGTCCGTGCAGTGAATATTGCCCCTGCAGTGAATAGTGTCCCTGCAGTGAATATTGCCCTGCAGTGAATAGTTGAATATTCTCCCTGGAGTGAATATTGTCCCAGCTGTGAATATTGTCCCTGCAGTGAATAGTTTGCCTGCAGTGAATAGTTACCCTGCAGTGAATATTCTCCCTGCAGTGAATTGTGTCCCTGCAGTGAATATTGCCTCTGCAGTGAATCGTGTCCCTGCATTGAATAGTTTCCTGGCAGTTAATAGTGTCCCTACAGTGAATAGTTTCCCTGCAGTGCATAGTTTCCCTGCAGTAAATATTGTCCCTGCAGTGAATAGTTTCCCTGCAGTGAATATTGTCCCTGCAGAGAATATTGTCCCTGCAGTGAATAGTTTCACTGCAGAGAATATTGTCACTGCAGTATACATTGTCCTTGTAGTGAATATTGCCGCTGCAGTGAATAGTGTCCCTGCAGTGAATATTGTCCCTGCAGTGAATATTGACCCTTCAGTGAATAGTGTCCCTGCAGTGAATAGTTTCCCTGCAGTCAATATTGTCGCTGCAGTGAATAGTTCCCTGCAGAGAATATTGCCCCTGCAGTTAATAGTGTCCCTGCAGTGAATATTGCCCCTGCAGTGAATAGTTTCCCTTCAGTGAATATTGTCCCTGCAGAGAATATTGCCCCTGCAGTTAATAGTGTCCCTGCAGTGAATATTGCCCCTGCAGTGAATAGTTTCCCTTCAGTGAATATTGTCCCTGCAGTGAATATTGCCCCTGCAGTGAATATTGTCCGTGCAGTGAATATTGCCCCTGCAGTGAATATTGTCCGTGCAGTGAATATTGCCCCTGCAGTGAATAGTGTTCCTGCAGTGAATATTGCCCCTGCAGTGAGTATTGCCCCTGCAGTGAATAGTTTCCCTGCAGAGAATATTGTCCCTGCAGAGAATATTGTCCCTGCAGTGAATAGTTTCCCTGCAGAGAATATTGTCCCTGCAGTATACATTGTCCTTGTAGTGAATATTGCCGCTGCAGTGAATATTGTCCCTGCAGTGAATATTGACCCTTCAGTGAATAGTGTCCCTGCAGTGAATAGTTTCACTGCAGTGAATATTGCCCCTGCAGTGAATAGTTTCCCTGCAGTGAATATTGCCCCTGCAGTGAATAGTTTCACTGCAGTGAATATTGCTCCTGCAGTGAATAGTTTCCCTGCAGTGAATAGTGCTCCTGCAGTGAATAGTTTCCCAGCAGTGAATATTGCCCCTGCAGTGAATAGTTTCCCTTCAGTGAATATTATTCCTGCAGTGAATATTGCCCCTGCAGTGAATATTGTCCGTGCAGTGAATATTGCCCCTGCAGTGAATAGTGTCCCTGCAGTGAATATTGCCCTGCAGTGAATAGTTGAATATTCTCCCTGCAGTGAATATTGTCCCAGCTGTGAATATTGTCCCTGCAGTGAATAGTTTGCCTGCAGTGAATAGTTACCCTGCAGTGAATATTGCCTCTGCAGTGAATCGTGTCCCTGCAGTGAATAGTTTCCTGGCAGTTAATAGTGTCCCTACAGTGAATAGTTTCCCTGCAGTGCATAGTTTCCCTGCAGTAAATATTGTCCCTGCAGTGAATAGTTTCCCTGCAGTGAATATTGTCCCTGCAGAGAATATTGTCCCTGCAGTGAATAGTTTCACTGCAGAGAATATTGTCACTGCAGTATACATTGTCCTTGTAGTGAATATTGCCGCTGCAGTGAATATTGTCCCTGCAGTGAATATTGTCCCTGCAGTGAATATTGCCCCTGCAGTGAATAGTGTCCCTGCAGTGAATATTGTCCCTGCAGTGAATATTGACCCTTCAGTGAATAGTGTCCCTGCAGTGAATAGTTTCCCTGCAGTCAATATTGTCGCTGCAGTGAATAGGTCCCTGCAGAGAATATTGCCCCTGCAGTTAATAGTGTCCCTGCAGTGAATATTGCCCCTGCAGTGAATAGTTTCCCTTCAGTGAATATTGTCCCTGCAGTGAATATTGCCCCTGCAGTGAATATTGTCCGTGCAGTGAATATTGCCCCTGCAGTGAATAGTGTCCCTGCAGTGAATATTGCCCCTGCAGTGAGTATTGCCCCTGAAGTGAATAGTTTCCCTTCAGTGAATATTGCCCCTGCAGTGAGTATTGCCCCTGCAGTGTATCGTGTCCCTGCAGTGAATAATTGAATATACCCCCTGCAGTGAATATTGTCCCTGCAGTGAATATTGCCCTGCAGTGAATAGTTGAATATTCCCCTTGCAGTGAATAGTGTCCCAGCTGTGAATAGTGTCCCAGCTGTGAATAGTGCCCCTGCAGTGAATATTGCCCTTGCAATAAATAGTGTCCCTGCATTGAAAGTATCCCCGCAATGAATATTGCCCCTGCAGTGAATCTTGCCTCTGCAGTGAATAGTGTCCCAGCTGTGAATATTGCCCCTGCAGTGAATATTGTCTCTGCAGTGAATAGTGTCCCAGCTGTGAATAGTGTCCCAGCTGTGAATAGTGCCCCTGCAGTGAATATTGTATCTGCAGTGAATATTGTCCCAGCTGTGAATATTGCCCCTGCAGTGAATATTGGCCCTGCAGTGAATAGTGTCCCAGCTGTGAATATTGCCTCTGCAGTAAATATTGCCCCTGCAGTGAATATTGTCCCTGCAGTGAATATTGTCCCAGCTGTGAATAGTGTCCCTGCAGTGAATATTGTCCCTGCAGTTAATATTGCCCATGCAGTGAATATTGTCCCTGCAGTGCATTTTGTCCCTACAGTGAATAGTGTCCCTGCAGTGAATATTGTCCCTGCAGTGAATATTGCCCCTGCAGTGAATAGTGTCCCTGCAGTGAATAATTGAATATTCCCCCTGCAGTGAATATTGTCCCTGCAGTGAATATTGCCCTGCAGTGAATAGTTGAATATTCCCCCTGCAGTGAATATTGTCCCAGCTGTGAATATTGTCCCTGCACTGAATAGTTTCCCTGCAGTGAATATTCTCCCTGGAGTGAATTGTGTCCCTGCAGTGAATATTGCCCCTGCAGTGAATAGTTTCCCTGCAGTGAATAGTGTCCCTGCAGTGAATAGTTTCCCTGCAGTGAATAGTGTCCCTGCAGTGAATATTGCCCCTGCAGTGAATATTGTCTCTGCAGTGAATTTTGTCCCTACAGTGAATAGTGTCCCTGCAGTGAATATTGCCCCTGCAGTGAATATTGTCCCTGCAGTGAATATTGCCCCTGCAGTGAATAGTGTCCCTGCAGTGAATAATTGAATATTCGCCCTGCAGTGAATATTGTCCCTGCAGTGAATATTGCCCTGCAGTGAATAGTTGAATATTCCCCCTGCAGTGAATATTGTCCCAGCTGTGAATATTATCCCTGCAGTTAATAGTTTCCCTGCAGTGAATATTCTCCCTGGAGTGAATTGTGTCCCTGCAGTGAATATTGCCTCTGCAGTGAATAGTTTCCCTGCAGTGAATAGTGTCCCTGCAGTGAATAGTTTCCCTGCAGTGAATAGTGTCCCTGCAGTGAATAGTTTCCCTGCAGTGAATAGTTTCCCTGCAGTAAATAGTGCCTCTGCAGTGAATAGTTTCCCTGCAGTGAATATTGTCCCTGCAGTGAATAGTTTACTTGCAGTGAATATTGTCCCTGCAGTGAAAAGTGTCTCTGCAGTGAATATTCTCCCTGCAGTGAATTGTGTCCCTGCAGTGAATATTGCCTCTGCAGTGAATAGTTTCTCTGCAGTGAATAGTGTCCCTGCAGTGAATAGTTTCCCTGCAGTGAATAGTGTCCCTGCAGTGAATAGTTTCCCTGCAGTGAATAGTGTCCCTGCAGTGAATAGTTTCCCTGCAGTGAATAGTTTCCCTGCAGTAAATAGTGCCTCTGCAGTGAATAGTTTCCCTGCAGTGAATATTGTCCCTGCAGTGGATAGTTTACCTGCAGTGAATATTGTCCCTGCAGTGAATATTGCCCCTGCAGTGAATATTGCCCCTGCAGTGAATTTTGTCCCTGCAGTGAATAGTGTCCCTGCAGTGAATATTGCCCCTGCAGTGAATATTGTCCCTGCAGTGAATTTTGTCCCTGCAGTGAATAGTGTCCCTGCAGTGAATATTGCCCCTGCAGTGAATATTGTCCCTGCAGTGAATATTGCCCTGCAGTGAATAGTTGAATATTCTCCCTGCAGTGAATATTGTCCCAGCTGTGAATATTGTCCCTGCAGTGAATAGTTTGCCTGCAGTGAATAGTTACCCTGCAGTGAATATTCTCCCTTCAGTGAATTGTGTCCCTGCAGTGAATATTGCCTCTGCAGTGAATAGTGTCCCTGCAATGAATAGTTTCCCGGCAGTTAATAGTGTCCCTGCAGTGAATAGTTTCCCTGCAGAGAATATTGTCCCTGCAGTATACATTGTCCTTGTAGTGAATATTGCCGCTGCAGTGAATATTGTCCCTGCAGTGAATATTGTCCCTGCAGTGAATATTGCCCCTGCAGTGAATAGTGTCCCTGCAGTGAATATTGTCCCTGCAGTGAATATTGACCCTTCAGTGAATAGTGTCCCTGCAGTGAATAGTTTCCCTGCAGTCAATATTGTCCCTGCAGTGAATAGGTCTCTGCAGAGAATATTGTCCCTGCAGTGAATATTGCCCCTGCAGTGAATTGAGTCCCTGCAGTGAATATTGTCCCTGAAGTGAATATTGTCCCTGCAGTGAATATTGCCCCTGCAGTGAATATTGCCCCTGCAGCGAATAGTGTCCCTGCAGTGAATTTTGTCCCTGCAGTGAATAGTGTCCCTGCAGTGAATATTGCCCCTGCAGTGAATATTGTCCCTGCAGTGAATTTTGTCCCTGCAGTGAATCGTGTCCCTGCAGTGAGTATTGCCCCTGCAGTGAATATTCTCCCTGCAGTGAATTGTGTCCCTGCAGTGAATATTGCCTCTGCAGTGAATAGTGTCCCTGCAGTGAATAGTTTCCCGGCAGTGAATATTCTCCCTGCAGTGAATTGTGTCCCTGCAGTGAATATTGCCTCTGCAGTGAATAGTGTCCCTGCAGTGAATAGTTTCCCGGCAGTTAATAGTGTCCCTGCAGTGAATAGTTTCCCTGCAGTGCATAGTTTCCCTGCAGTAAATATTGTCCAAGCAGTGAATAGTTTCCCTGCAGTGAATATTCTCCCTGCAGTGAATTGTGTCCCTGCAGTGAATATTGCCTCTGCAGTGAATAGTGTCCCTGCAGTGAATAGTTTCCCTGCAGTGAATAGTGTCCCTGCAGTGAATAGTTTTCCTGCAGTGAATATTGTTCCTGCAGTGAATATTGCCCCTGCAGTGAATAGTGTCCCTGCAGTGAATAATTGAATATACCCCCTGCAGTGAATATTGTCCCTGCAGTGAATATTGCCCTGCAGTGAATAGTTGAATATTCCCCTTGCAGTGAATAGTGTCCCAGCTGTGAATTGTGCCCCTGCAGTGAATATTGTCCCTGCAGTGAATAGTGTCCCAGCTGTGAATATTGCCCCTGCAGTAAATATTGCCCCTGCAGTGAATAGTTTACCTGCAGTGAATATTGTCCCTGCAGTGAATAGTTTACCTGCAGTGAATATTGTCCCTGCAGTGAAAAGTGTCTCTGCAGTGAATATTCTCCCTGCAGTGAATTGTGTCCCTGCAGTGAATATTGCCTCTGCAGTGAATAGTTACTCTGCAGTGAATAGTGTCCCTGCAGTGAATAGTTTCCCTGCAGTGAATAGTGTCCCTGCAGTGAATAGTTTCCCTGCAGTGAATATTGCCCCTGCAGTGAATATTGTCCCTGCAGTGAATATTGCCCCTGCAGTGTATAGTGTCCCTGCAGTGAATAATTGAATATACCCCCTGCAGTGAATAGTGTCCCAGCTGTGAATAGTGTCCCAGCTGTGAATAGTGCCACTGCAGTGAATATTGCCCTTGCAATAAATAGTGTCCCTGCATTGAAAGTATCCCCGCAATGAATATTGCCCCTGCAGTGAATCTTGCCTCTGCAGTGAATCGTGTCCCAGCTGTGAATATTGCCCCTGCAGTGAATATTGTCTCTGCAGTGAATAGTGTCCCAGCTGTGAATAGTGTCCCAGCTGTGAATATTGCCCCTGCAGTGAATATTGTCCCTGCAGTGAATAGTGTCCCAGCTGTGAATATTGCCTCTGCAGTAAATATTGCCCCTGCAGTGAATATTGTCCCTGCAGTGAATATTGTCCCAGCTGTGAATAGTGTCCCTGCAGTGAATATTGACCCTGCAGTGAATATTGCCCCTGCAGTGAATATTGTCCCTGCAGTGAATTTTGTCCCTACAGTGAATAGTGTCCCTGCAGTGAATATTGTCCCTGCAGTGAATATTGCCCCTGCAGTGAATAGTGTCCCTGCAGTGAATAATTGAATATTCGCCCTGCAGTGAATATTGTCCCTGCAGTGAATATTGCCCTGCAGTGAATAGTTGAATATTCCCCCTGCAGTGAATATTGTCCCAGCTGTGAATATTATCCCTGCAGTTAATAGTTTCCCTGCAGTGAATATTCTCCCTGGAGTGAATTGTGTCCCTGCAGTGAATATTGCCCCTGCAGTGAATAGTTTCCCTGCAGTGAATAGTGTCCCTGCAGTGAATAGTTTCCCTGCAGTGAATAGTGTCCCTGCAGTGAATAGTTTCCCTGCAGTGAATAGTTTCCCTGCAGTAAATAGTGCCTCTGCAGTGAATAGTTTCCCTTGCAGTGAATATTGTCCCTGCAGTGAATAGTTTACTTGCAGTGAATATTGTCCCTGCAGTGAAAAGTGTCTCTGCAGTGAATATTCTCCCTGCAGTGAATTGTGTCCCTGCAGTGAATATTGCCTCTGCAGTGAATAGTGTCCCTGCAGTGAATAGTTTCCCTGCAGTGAATAGTGTCCCTGCAGTGAATAGTTTCCCTGCAGTGAATAGTGTCCCTGCAGTGAATAGTTTCCCTGCAGTGAATAGTTTCCCTGCAGTAAATAGTGCCTCTGCAGTGAATAGTTTCCCTGCAGTGAATATTGTCCCTGCAGTGAATAGTTTACCTGCAGTGAATATTGTCCCTGCAGTGAAAAGTGTCTCTGCAGTGAATAGTTTCCCTGCAGTGAATATTGTCCCTGCAGTGAATATTGTCCCTGCAGTGAATAGTTTCCCTGCAGTGAATATTGTCCCTGCAGTGAATATTGTCCCTGCAGTGAATATTGGTCCTGCAGTGAATATTGCCCCTGCAGTGAATCTTGTCTCTGCAGTGAATAGTGTCCCAGCTGTGAATATTGCCCCTGCAGTGAATATTGCCCCTGCAGTGAAGATTGTCCCTGCAGTGAATATTGTCCCTGCAGTGAATATTGCCCCTGCAGTGAATATTGCCCCTGCAGTGAATTTTGTCCCTGCAGTGAATAGTGTCCCTGCAGTGAATATTGCCCCTGCAGTGAATATTGTCCCTGCAGTGAATTTTGTCCCTACAGTGAATAGTGTCCCTGCAGTGAATATTGCCCCTGCAGTGAATATTGTCCCTGCAGTGAATATTGCCCTGCAGTGAATAGTTGAATATTCTCCCTGCAGTGAATATTGTCCCAGCTGTGAATATTGTCCCTGCAGTGAATAGTTTGCCTGCAGTGAATAGTTACCCTGCAGTGAATATTCTCCCTGCAGTGAATTGTGTCCCTGCAGTGAATATTGCCTCTGCAGTGAATAGTGTCCCTGCAATGAATAGTTTCCCGGCAGTTAATAGTGTCCCTGCAGTGAATAGTTTCCCTGCAGAGAATATTGTCCCTGCAGTATACATTGTCCTTGTAGTGAATATTGCCGCTGCAGTGAATATTGCCCCTGCAGTGAATAGTGTCCCTGCAGTGAATATTGTCCCTGCAGTGAATATTGACCCTTCAGTGAATAGTGTCCCTGCAGTGAATAGTTTCCCTGCAGTCAATATTGTCCCTGCAGTGAATAGGTCTCTGCAGAGAATATTGTCCCTGCAGTGAATATTGCCCCTGCAGTGAATTGAGTCCCTGAAGTGAATATTGTCCCTGCAGTGAATATTGCCCCTGCAGTGAATATTGCCCCTGCAGCGAATAGTGTCCCTGCAGTGAATTTTGTCCCTGCAGTGAATAGTGTCCCTGCAGTGAATATTGCCCCTGCAGTGAATATTGTCCCTGCAGTGAATTTTGTCCCTGCAGTGAATCGTGTCCCTGCAGTGAGTATTGCCCCTGCAGTGAATATTCTCCCTGCAGTGAATTGTGTCCCTGCAGTGAATATTGCCTCTGCAGTGAATAGTGTCCCTGCAGTGAATAGTTTCCCGGCAGTGAATATTCTCCCTGCAGTGAATTGTGTCCCTGCAGTGAATATTGCCTCTGCAGTGAATAGTGTCCCTGCAGTGAATAGTTTCCCGGCAGTTAATAGTGTCCCTGCAGTGAATAGTTTCCCTGCAGTGCATAGTTTCCCTGCAGTAAATATTGTCCAAGCAGTGAATAGTTTCCCTGCAGTGAATATTCTCCCTGCAGTGAATTGTGTCCCTGCAGTGAATATTGCCTCTGCAGTGAATAGTGTCCCTGCAGTGAATAGTTTCCCTGCAGTGAATAGTGTCCCTGCAGTGAATAGTTTCCCTGCAGTGAATATTGTCCCTGCAGTGAATATTGCCCCTGCAGTGAATAGTGTCCCTGCAGTGAATAATTGAATATACCCCCTGCAGTGAATATTGTCCCTGCAGTGAATATTGCCCTGCAGTGAATAGTTGAATATTCCCCTTGCAGTGAATAGTGTCCCAGCTGTGAATTGTGCCCCTGCAGTGAATATTGTCCCTGCAGTGAATAGTGTCCCAGCTGTGAATATTGCCCCTGCAGTAAATATTGCCCCTGCAGTGAATAGTTTACCTGCAGTGAATATTGTCCCTGCAGTGAATAGTTTACCTGCAGTGAATATTGTCCCTGCAGTGAAAAGTGTCTCTGCAGTGAATATTCTCCCTGCAGTGAATTGTGTCCCTGCAGTGAATATTGCCTCTGCAGTGAATAGTTACTCTGCAGTGAATAGTGTCCCTGCAGTGAATAGTTTCCCTGCAGTGAATAGTGTCCCTGCAGTGAATAGTTTCCCTGCAGTGAATATTGCCCCTGCAGTGAATATTGTCCCTGCAGTGAATATTGCCCCTGCAGTGTATAGTGTCCCTGCAGTGAATAATTGAATATACCCCCTGCAGTGAATAGTGTCCCAGCTGTGAATAGTGTCCCAGCTGTGAATAGTGCCACTGCAGTGAATATTGCCCTTGCAATAAATAGTGTCCCTGCATTGAAAGTATCCCCGCAATGAATATTGCCCCTGCAGTGAATCTTGCCTCTGCAGTGAATCGTGTCCCAGCTGTGAATATTGCCCCTGCAGTGAATATTGTCTCTGCAGTGAATAGTGTCCCAGCTGTGAATAGTGTCCCAGCTGTGAATATTGCCCCTGCAGTGAATATTGTCCCTGCAGTGAATAGTGTCCCAGCTGTGAATATTGCCTCTGCAGTAAATATTGCCCCTGCAGTGAATATTGTCCCTGCAGTGAATATTGTCCCAGCTGTGAATAGTGTCCCTGCAGTGAATATTGACCCTGCAGTGAATATTGCCCCTGCAGTGAATATTGTCCCTGCAGTGAATTTTGTCCCTACAGTGAATAGTGTCCCTGCAGTGAATATTGTCCCTGCAGTGAATATTGACCCTGCAGTGAATAGTGTCCCTGCAGTGAATAATTGAATATTCGCCCTGCAGTGAATATTGTCCCTGCAGTGAATATTGCCCTGCAGTGAATAGTTGAATATTCCCCCTGCAGTGAATATTGTCGCAGCTGTGAATATTATCCCTGCAGTTAATAGTTTCCCTGCAGTGAATATTCTCCCTGGAGTGAATTGTGTCCCTGCAGTGAATATTGCCCCTGCAGTGAATAGTTTCCCTGCAGTGAATAGTGTCCCTGCAGTGAATAGTTTCCCTGCAGTGAATAGTGTCCCTGCAGTGAATAGTTTCCCTGCAGTGAATAGTTTCCCTGCAGTAAATAGTGCCTCTGCAGTGAATAGTTTCCCTTGCAGTGAATATTGTCCCTGCAGTGAATAGTTTACTTGCAGTGAATATTGTCCCTGCAGTGAAAAGTGTCTCTGCAGTGAATATTCTCCCTGCAGTGAATTGTGTCCCTGCAGTGAATATTGCCTCTGCAGTGAATAGTGTCCCTGCAGTGAATAGTTTCCCTGCAGTGAATAGTGTCCCTGCAGTGAATAGTTTCCCTGCAGTGAATAGTGTCCCTGCAGTGAATAGTTTCCCTGCAGTGAATAGTTTCCCTGCAGTAAATAGTGCCTCTGCAGTGAATAGTTTCCCTGCAGTGAATATTGTCCCTGCAGTGAATAGTTTACCTGCAGTGAATATTGTCCCTGCAGTGAAAAGTGTCTCTGCAGTGAATAGTTTCCCTGCAGTGAATATTGTCCCTGCAGTGAATATTGTCCCTGCAGTGAATAGTTTCCCTGCAGTGAATATTGTCCCTGCAGTGAATATTGTCCCTGCAGTGAATATTGGTCCTGCAGTGAATATTGCCCCTGCAGTGAATCTTGTCTCTGCAGTGAATAGTGTCCCAGCTGTGAATATTGCCCCTGCAGTGAATATTGCCCCTGCAGTGAATATTGTCCCTGCAGTGAATATTGTCCCTGCAGTGAATATTGCCCCTGCAGTGAATATTGCCCCTGCAGTGAATTTTGTCCCTGCAGTGAATAGTGTCCCTGCAGTGAATATTGCCCCTGCAGTGAATATTGTCCCTGCAGTGAATTTTGTCCCTGCAGTGAATAGTGTCCCTGCAGTGAATATTGCCCCTGCAGTGAATATTGTCCCTGCAGTGAATATTGCCCTGCAGTGAATAGTTGAATATTCTCCCTGCAGTGAATATTGTCCCAGCTGTGAATATTGTCCCTGCAGTGAATAGTTTGCCTGCAGTGAATAGTTACCCTGCAGTGAATATTCTCCCTGCAGTGAATTGTGTCCCTGCAGTGAATATTGCCTCTGCAGTGAATAGTGTCCCTGCAATGAATAGTTTCCCGGCAGTTAATAGTGTCCCTGCAGTGAATAGTTTCCCTGCAGAGAATATTGTCCCTGCAGTATACATTGTCCTTGTAGTGAATATTGCCGCTGCAGTGAATATTGTCCCTGCAGTGAATATTGTCCCTGCAGTGAATATTGCCCCTGCAGTGAATAGTGTCCCTGCAGTGAATATTGTCCCTGCAGTGAATATTGACCCTTCAGTGAATAGTGTCCCTGCAGTGAATAGTTTCCCTGCAGTCAATATTGTCCCTGCAGTGAATAGGTCTCTGCAGAGAATATTGTCCCTGCAGTGAATATTGCCCCTGCAGTGAATTGAGTCCCTGCAGTGAATATTGTCCCTGAAGTGAATATTGTCCCTGCAGTGAATATTGCCCCTGCAGTGAATATTGCCCCTGCAGCGAATAGTGTCCCTGCAGTGAATTTTGTCCCTGCAGTGAATAGTGTCCCTGCAGTGAATATTGCCCCTGCAGTGAATATTGTCCCTGCAGTGAATTTTGTCCCTGCAGTGAATCGTGTCCCTGCAGTGAGTATTGCCCCTGCAGTGAATATTCTCCCTGCAGTGAATTGTGTCCCTGCAGTGAATATTGCCTCTGCAGTGAATAGTGTCCCTGCAGTGAATAGTTTCCCGGCAGTGAATATTCTCCCTGCAGTGAATTGTGTCCCTGCAGTGAATATTGCCTCTGCAGTGAATAGTGTCCCTGCAGTGAATAGTTTCCCGGCAGTTAATAGTGTCCCTGCAGTGAATAGTTTCCCTGCAGTGCATAGTTTCCCTGCAGTAAATATTGTCCAAGCAGTGAATAGTTTCCCTGCAGTGAATAGTCTCCCTGCAGTGAATTGTGTCCCTGCAGTGAATATTGCCTCTGCAGTGAATAGTGTCCCTGCAGTGAATAGTTTCCCTGCAGTGAATAGTGTCCCTGCAGTGAATAGTTTCCCTGCAGTGAATATTGTCCCTGCAGTGAATATTGCCCCTGCAGTGAATAGTGTCCCTGCAGTGAATAATTGAATATACCCCCTGCAGTGAATATTGTCCCTGCAGTGAATATTGCCCTGCAGTGAATAGTTGAATATTCCCCTTGCAGTGAATAGTGTCCCAGCTGTGAATTGTGCCCCTGCAGTGAATATTGTCCCTGCAGTGAATAGTGTCCCAGCTGTGAATATTGCCCCTGCAGTAAATATTGCCCCTGCAGTGAATAGTTTACCTGCAGTGAATATTGTCCCTGCAGTGAATAGTTTACCTGCAGTGAATATTGTCCCTGCAGTGAAAAGTGTCTCTGCAGTGAATATTCTCCCTGCAGTGAATTGTGTCCCTGCAGTGAATATTGCCTCTGCAGTGAATAGTTACTCTGCAGTGAATAGTGTCCCTGCAGTGAATAGTTTCCCTGCAGTGAATAGTGTCCCTGCAGTGAATAGTTTCCCTGCAGTGAATATTGCCCCTGCAGTGAATATTGTCCCTGCAGTGAATATTGCCCCTGCAGTGTATAGTGTCCCTGCAGTGAATAATTGAATATACCCCCTGCAGTGAATAGTGTCCCAGCTGTGAATAGTGTCCCAGCTGTGAATAGTGCCCCTGCAGTGAATATTGCCCTTGCAATAAATAGTGTCCCTGCATTGAAAGTATCCCCGCAATGAATATTGCCCCTGCAGTGAATCTTGCCTCTGCAGTGAATCGTGTCCCAGCTGTGAATATTGCCCCTGCAGTGAATATTGTCTCTGCAGTGAATAGTGTCCCAGCTGTGAATAGTGTCCCAGCTGTGAATATTGCCCCTGCAGTGAATATTGTCCCTGCAGTGAATAGTGTCCCAGCTGTGAATATTGCCTCTGCAGTAAATATTGCCCCTGCAGTGAATATTGTCCCTGCAGTGAATATTGTCCCAGCTGTGAATAGTGTCCCTGCAGTGAATATTGACCCTGCAGTGAATATTGCCCCTACAGTGAATATTGTCCCTGCAGTGAATTTTGTCCCTACAGTGAATAGTGTCCCTGCAGTGAATATTGTCCCTGCAGTGAATATTGCCCCTGCAGTGAATAGTGTCCCTGCAGTGAATAATTGAATATTCCCCCTGCAGTGAATATTGTCCCTGCAGTGAATATTGCCCTGCAGTGAATAGTTGAATATTCCCCCTGCAGTGAATATTGTCCCAGCTGTGAATATTGTCCCTGCAGTTAATAGTTTCCCTGCAGTGAATATTCTCCCTGGAGTGAATTGTGTCCCTGCAGTGAATATTGCCCCTGCAGTGAATAGTTTCCCTGCAGTGAATAGTGTCCCTGCAGTGAATAGTTTCCCTGCAGTGAATAGTGTCCCTGCAGTGAATATTGCCCCTGCAGTGAATATTGTCCCTGCAGTGAATTTTGTCCCTACAGTGAATAGTGTCAGTGAATATTGTCCCTGCAGTGAATATTGCCCCTGCAGTGAATAGTGTCCATACAGTGAATAATTGAATATTCCCCCTGCAGTGAATATTGTCCCTGCAGTGAATATTGCCCTGCAGTGAATAGTTGAATATTCCCCCTGCAGTGAATATTGTCCCAGCTGTGAATATTGTCCCTGCAGTTAATAGTTTCCCTGCAGTGAATATTCTCCCTGGAGTGAATTGTGTCCCTGCAGTGAATATTGCCCCTGCAGTGAATAGATTCCCTGCAGTGAATAGTGTCCCTGCAGTGAATAGTTTCCCTGCAGTGAATAGTGTCCCTGCAGTGAATAGTTTCCCTGCAGTGAATAGTTTCCCTGCAGTAAATAGTGCCTCTGCAGTGAATAGTTTCCCTGCAGTGAATATTGCCCCTGCAGTGAATAGTTTCCCTGCAGTGAATAGTGTCCCTGCAGTGAATAGTTTCCCTGCAGTGAATAGTGTCCCTGCAGTGAATAGTTTCCCTGCAGTGAATAGTTTCCCTGCAGTAAATAGTGCCTCTGCAGTGAATAGTTTCCCTGCAGTGAATATTGACCCTGCAGTGAATAGTTTACCTTCAGTGCATATTGTCCCTGCAGTGAAAAGTGTCTCTGCAGTGAATAGTTTCCCTGCAGAGAATATTGTCCCTGCAGTATACATTGTCCTTGTAGTGAATATTGTCCCTGCAGTGAATATTGTCCCTGCAGTGAATATTGCCCCTGCAGTGAATAGTGTCCCTGCAGTGAATATTGTCCCTGCAGTGAATATTGTCCCTGAAGTGAATATTGCCCCTGCAGTGAATATTGTCTCTGCAGTGAATATTGCCCCTGCAGTGAATATTGCCTCTGCAGTGAATATTGCCCCTGCAGTGAATAGTGTCCCTGCAGTGAATTTTGTCCCTGCAGTGAATAGTGTCCCTGCAGTGAATATTGCCCCTGCAGTGAATATTGTCCCTGCAGTGAATATTGTCTCTGCAGTGAATATTGCCCCTGCAGTGAATATTGCCTCTGCAGTGAATATTGCCCCTGCAGTGAATAGTGTCCATGCAGTGAATTTTGTCCCTGCAGTGAATAGTGTCCCTGCAGTGAATATTGCCCCTGCAGTGAATATTGTCCCTGCAGTGAATTTTGTCCCTGCAGTGAATAGTGTCCCTGCAGTGAATATTGCCCCTGCAGTGAATATTGTCCCTGCAGTGAATATTGCCCTGCAGTGAATAGTTGAATATTCTCCCTGCAGTGAATATTGTCCCAGCTGTGAATATTGTCCCTGCAGTGAATAGTTTGCCTGCAGTGCATAGATACCCTGCAGTGAATATTGCCTCTGCAGTGAATAGTGTCCTTGCAGTGAATAGATTCCCGGCAGTTAATAGTGTCCCTACAGTGAATAGTTTCCCTGCAGTGCATAGTTTCCCTGCAGTAAATATTGTCCCTGCAGTGAATAGTTTCCCTGCAGTGAATATTGTCCCTGCAGTGAATAGTTTCCCTGCAGAGAATATTGTCCCTGCAGTGAATAGTGTCCCTGCAGTGAATAGTTTCCCTGCAGTGAATAGTGTCCCTGCAGTGAATATTGCCCCTGCAGTGAATTTTGCCCCTGCAGTGAATATTGTCCCTGCAGTGAATATTGCCCCTGCAGTGAATAGTGTCCCTGCAGTGAATAATTGAATATACCCCCTGCAGTGAATATTGTCCCTGCAGTGAATATTGCCCTGCAGTGAATATTGACCCTTCAGTGAATAGTGTCCCTGCAGTGAATAGTTTCCCTGCAGTCAATATTGTCGCTGCAGTGAATAGGTCCCTGCAGAGAATATTGCCCCTGCAGTTAATAGTGTCCCTGCAGTGAATATTGCCCCTGCAGTGAATAGTTTCCCTTCAGTGAATATTGTCCCTGCAGTGAATATTGCCCCTGCAGTGAATATTGTCCGTGCAGTGAATATTGCCCCTGCAGTGAATATTGTCCGTGCAGTGAATATTGCCCCTGCAGTGAATAGTGTTCCTGCAGTGAATATTGCCCCTGCAGTGAGTATTGCCCCTGCAGTGAATAGTTTCCCTGCAGAGAATATTGTCCCTGCAGAGAATATTGTCCCTGCAGTGAATAGTTTCCCTGCAGAGAATATTGTCCCTGCAGTATACATTGTCCTTGTAGTGAATATTGCCGCTGCAGTGAATATTGTCCCTGCAGTGAATATTGTCCCTGCAGTGAATATTGCCCCTGCAGTGAATAGTGTCCCTGCAGTGAATATTGTCCCTGCAGTGAATATTGACCCTTCAGTGAATAGTGTCCCTGCAGTGAATAGTTTCACTGCAGTGAATATTGCCCCTGCAGTGAATAGTTTCCCTGCAGTGAATATTGCCCCTGCAGTGAATAGTTTCACTGCAGTGAATATTGCTCCTGCAGTGAATAGTTTCCCTGCAGTGAATAGTGCTCCTGCAGTGAATAGTTTCCCAGCAGTGAATATTGCCCCTGCAGTGAATAGTTTCCCTTCAGTGAATATTATTCCTGCAGTGAATATTGCCCCTGCAGTGAATATTGTCCGTGCAGTGAATATTGCCCCTGCAGTGAATAGTGTCCCTGCAGTGAATATTGCCCTGCAGTGAATAGTTGAATATTCTCCCTGCAGTGAATATTGTCCCAGCTGTGAATATTGTCCCTGCAGTGAATAGTTTGCCTGCAGTGAATAGTTACCCTGCAGTGAATATTCTCCCTGCAGTGAATTGTGTCCCTGCAGTGAATATTGCCTCTGCAGTGAATCGTGTCCCTGCAGTGAATAGTTTCCTGGCAGTTAGTAGTGTCCCTACAGTGAATAGTTTCCCTGCAGTGAATATTGCCCCTGCAGTGAATAGTGTCCCTGCAGTGAATATTGTCCCTGCAGTGAATATTGTCCCTGCAGTGAATATTGTCCCTGCAGTGAATATTGCCCCTGCAGTGAATAGTGTCCCTGCAGTGAATATTGTCCCTGCAGAGAATATTGTCCCTGCAGTGAATAGTTTCACTGCAGAGAATATTGTCACTGCAGTATACATTGTCCTTGTAGTGAATATTGCCGCTGCAGTGAATATTGTCCCTGCAGTGAATATTGTCCCTGCAGTGAATATTGCCCCTGCAGTGAATAGTGTCCCTGCAGTGAATATTGTCCCTGCAGTGAATATTGTCCCTGCAGTGAATATTGTCCCTGCAGTGAATATTGCCCCTGCAGTGAATAGTGTCCCTGCAGTGAATATTGTCCCTGCAGAGAATATTGTCCCTGCAGTGAATAGTTTCACTGCAGAGAATATTGTCACTGCAGTATACATTGTCCCTGCAGTGAATATTGCCCCTGCAGTGAGTATTGCCCCTGCAGTGAATAGTTTCCCTTCAGTGAATATTGCCCCTGCAGTGAGTATTGCCCCTGCAGTGTATCGTGTCCCTGCAGTGAATAATTGAATATACCCCCTGCAGTGAATAGTGTCCCTGCAGTGAATATTGCCCTGCAGTGAATAGTTGAATATTCCCCTTGCAGTGAATAGTGTCCCAGCTGTGAATAGTGTCCCAGCTGTGAATAGTGCCCCTGCAGTGAATATTGCCCTTGCAATAAATAGTGTCCCTGCATTGAAAGTATCCCCGCAATGAATATTGCCCCTGCAGTGAATCTTGCCTCTGCAGTGAATAGTGTCCCAGCTGTGAATATTGCCCCTGCAGTGAATATTGTCTCTGCAGTGAATAGTGTCCCAGCTGTGAATAGTGTCCCAGCTGTGAATAGTGCCCCTGCAGTGAATATTGTATCTGCAGTGAATATTGTCCCAGCTGTGAATATTGCCCCTGCAGTGAATATTGGCCCTGCAGTGAATAGTGTCCCAGCTGTGAATATTGCCTCTGCAGTAAATATTGCCCCTGCAGTGAATATTGTCCTGCAGTGAATATTGTCCCAGCTGTGAATAGTGTCCCTGCAGTGAATATTGTCCCTGCAGTGAATATTGCCCCTGCAGTGAATATTGTCACTGCAGTGAATTTTGTCCCGACAGTGAATAGTGTCCCTGCAGTGAATATTGTCCCTGCAGTGAATATTGCCCCTGCAGTGAATAGTGTCCCTGCAGTGAATAATTGAATATTCCCCCTGCAGTGAATATTGTCCCTGCAGTGAATATTGCCCTGCAGTGAATAGTTGAATATTCCCCCTGCAGTGAATATTGTCCCAGCTGTGAATATTGTCCCTGCAGTGAATAGTTTCCCTGCAGTGAATATTCTCCCTGGAGTGAATTGTGTCCCTGCAGTGAATATTGCCCCTGCAGTGAATAGTTTCCCTGCAGTGAATAGTGTCCCTGCAGTGAATAGTTTCCCTGCAGTGAATAGTGTCCCTGCAGTGAATATTGCCCCTGCAGTGAATATTGTCTCTGCAGTGAATTTTGTCCCTACAGTGAATAGTGTCCCTGCAGTGAATATTGCCCCTGCAGTGAATATTGTCCCTGCAGTGAATATTGCCCCTGCAGTGAATAGTGTCCCTGCAGTGAATAATTGAATATTCGCCCTGCAGTGAATATTGTCCCTGCAGTGAATATTGCCCTGCAGTGAATAGTTGAATATTCCCCCTGCAGTGAATATTGTCCCAGCTGTGAATATTATCCCTGCAGTTAATAGTTTCCCTGCAGTGAATATTCTCCCTGGAGTGAATTGTGTCCCTGCAGTGAATATTGCCCCTGCAGTGAATAGTTTCCCTGCAGTGAATAGTGTCCCTGCAGTGAATAGTTTCCCTGCAGTGAATAGTGTCCCTGCAGTGAATAGTTTCCCTGCAGTGAATAGTTTCCCTGCAGTAAATAGTGCCTCTGCAGTGAATAGTTTCCCTGCAGTGAATATTGTCCCTGCAGTGAATAGTTTACTTGCAGTGAATATTGTCCCTGCAGTGAAAAGTGTCTCTGCAGTGAATATTCTCCCTGCAGTGAATTGTGTCCCTGCAGTGAATATTGCCTCTGCAGTGAATAGTTTCTCTGCAGTGAATAGTGTCCCTGCAGTGAATAGTTTCCCTGCAGTGAATAGTGTCCCTGCAGTGAATAGTTTCCCTGCAGTGAATAGTGTCCCTGCAGTGAATAGTTTCCCTGCAGTGAATAGTTTCCCTGCAGTAAATAGTGCCTCTGCAGTGAATAGTGTCCCTGCAGTGAATAGTTTCCCTGCAGTGAATAGTTTTCCTGCAGTGAATATTGTCCCTGCAGTGAAAAGTGTCTCTGCAGTGAATAGTTTCCCTGCAGTGAATATTGTCCCTGCAGTGAATATTGTCCCTGCAGTGAATAGTTTCCCTGCAGTGAATATTGTCCCTGCAGTGAATATTGTCCCTGCAGTGAATATTGCCCCTGCAGTGAATAGTGTCCCTGCAGTGAATAATTGAATATTCCCCCTGCAGTGAATATTGTCCCTGCAGTGAATATTGCCCTGCAGTGAATAGTTGAATATTCCCCCTGCAGTGAATATTGTCCCAGCTGTGAATATTGTCCCTGCAGGGAATAGTTTCCCTGCAGTGAATATTCTCCCTGGAGTGAATTGTGTCCCTGCAGTGAATATTGCCCCTGCAGTGAATAGTTTCCCTGCAGTGAATAGTGTCCCTGCAGTGAATAGTTTCCCTGCAGTGAATAGTGTCCCTGCAGTGAATATTGCCCCTGCAGTGAATATTGTCTCTGCAGTGAATTTTGTCCCTACAGTGAATAGTGTCCCTGCAGTGAATATTGCCCCTGCAGTGAATATTGTCCCTGCAGTGAATATTGCCCCTGCAGTGAATAGTGTCCCTGCAGTGAATAATTGAATATTCGCCCTGCAGTGAATATTGTCCCTGCTGTGAATATTGCCCTGCAGTGAATAGTTGAATATTCCCCCTGCAGTGAATATTGTCCCAGCTGTGAATATTATCCCTGCAGTTAATAGTTTCCCTGCAGTGAATATTCTCCCTGGAGTGAATTGTGTCCCTGCAGTGAATATTGCCCCTGCAGTGAATAGTTTCCCTGCAGTGAATAGTGTCCCTGCAGTGAATAGTTTCCCTGCAGTGAATAGTGTCCCTGCAGTGAATAGTTTCCCTGCAGTGAATAGTTTCCCTGCAGTAAATAGTGCCTCTGCAGTGAATAGTTTCCCTGCAGTGAATATTGTCCCTGCAGTGAATAGTTTACTTGCAGTGAATATTGTCCCTGCAGTGAAAAGTGTCTCTGCAGTGAATATTCTCCCTGCAGTGAATTGTGTCCCTGCAGTGAATATTGCCTCTGCAGTGAATAGTTTCTCTGCAGTGAATAGTGTCCCTGCAGTGAATAGTTTCCCTGCAGTGAATAGTGTCCCTGCAGTGAATAGTTTCCCTGCAGTGAATAGTGTCCCTGCAGTGAATAGTTTCCCTGCAGTGAATAGTTTCCCTGCAGTAAATAGTGCCTCTGCAGTGAATAGTTTCCCTGCAGTGAATAGTTTCCCTGCAGTGAATAGTTTTCCTGCAGTGAATATTGTCCCTGCAGTGAAAAGTGTCTCTGCAGTGAATAGTTTCCCTGCAGTGAATATTGTCCCTGCAGTGAATATTGTCCCTGCAGTGAATAGTTTCCCTGCAGTGAATATTGTCCCTGCAGTGAATATTGTCCCTGCAGTGAATATTGGTCCTGCAGTGAATATTGCCCCTGCAGTGAATATTGTCTCTGCAGTGAATAGTGTCCCAGCTGTGAATATTGCCCCTGCAGTGAATATTGCCCCTGCAGTGAATATTGTCCCTGCAGTGAATATTGTCCCTGCAGTGAATATTGCCCCTGCAGTGAATATTGTCCCTGCAGTGAATATTGCCCCTGCAGTGAATATTGCCCCTGCAGTGAATTTTGTCCCTGCAGTGAATAGTGTCCCTGCAGTGAATATTGCCCCTGCAGTGAATATTGTCCCTGCAGTGAATTTTGTCCCTGCAGTGAATAGTGTCCCTGCAGTGAATATTGCCCCTGCAGTGAATATTGTCCCTGCAGTGAATATTGCCCTGCAGTGAATAGTTGAATATTCTCCCTGCAGTGAATATTGTCCCAGCTGTGAATATTGTCCCTGCAGTGAATAGTTTGCCTGCAGTGAATAGTTACCCTGCAGTGAATATTCTCCCTGCAGTGAATTGTGTCCCTGCAGTGAATATTGCCTCTGCAGTGAATAGTGTCCCTGCAATGAATAGTTTCCCGGCAGTTAATAGTGTCCCTGCAGTGAATAGTTTCCCTGCAGAGAATATTGTCCCTGCAGTATACATTGTCCTTGTAGTGAATATTGCCGCTGCAGTGAATATTGTCCCTGCAGTGAATATTGTCCCTGCAGTGAATATTGCCCCTGCAGTGAATAGTGTCCCTGCAGTGAATATTGTCCCTGCAGTGAATATTGACCCTTCAGTGAATAGTGTCCCTGCAGTGAATAGTTTCCCTGCAGTCAATATTGTCCCTGCAGTGAATAGGTCTCTGCAGAGAATATTGTCCCTGCAGTGAATATTGCCCCTGCAGTGAATTGAGTCCCTGCAGTGAATATTGTCCCTGAAGTGAATATTGTCCCTGCAGTGAATATTGCCCCTGCAGTGAATATTGCCCCTGCAGCGAATAGTGTCCCTGCAGTGAATTTTGTCCCTGCAGTGAATAGTGTCCCTGCAGTGAATATTGCCCCTGCAGTGAATATTGTCCCTGCAGTGAATTTTGTCCCTGCAGTGAATAGTGTCAATGCAGTGAGTATTGCCCCTGCAGTGAATATTCTCCCTGCAGTGAATTGTGTCCCTGCAGTGAATATTGCCTCTGCAGTGAATAGTGTCCCTGCAGTGAATAGTTTCCCGGCAGTGAATATTCTCCCTGCAGTGAATTGTGTCCCTGCAGTGAATATTGCCTCTGCAGTGAATAGTGTCCCTGCAGTGAATAGTTTCCCGGCAGTTAATAGTGTCCCTGCAGTGAATAGTTTCCCTGCAGTGCAGAGTTTCCCCGCAGTAAATATTGTCCAAGCAGTGAATAGTTTCCCTGCAGTGAATATTCTCCCTGCAGTGAATTGTGTCCCTGCAGTGAATAATTGAATATACCCACTGCAGTGAATATTGTCCCTGCAGTGAATATTGCCCTGCAGTGAATAGTTGAATATTCCCCTTGCAGTGAATAGTGTCCCAGCTGTGAATTGTGCCCCTGCAGTGAATATTGTCCCTGCAGTGAATAGTGTCCCAGCTGTGAATATTGCCCCTGCAGTAAATATTGCCCCTGCAGTGAATAGTTTACCTGCAGTGAATATTGTCCCTGCAGTGAATAGTTTACCTGCAGTGAATATTGTCCCTGCAGTGAATATTGCCTCTGCAGTGAATTGTGTCCCTGCAGTGAATATTGCCTCTGCAGTGAATAGTTACTCTGCAGTGAATAGTGTCCCTGCAGTGAATAGTTTCCCTGCAGTGAATAGTGTCCCTGCAGTGAATAGTTTCCCTGCAGTGAATATTGCCCCTGCAGTGAATAGTGTCCCAGCTGTGAATAGTGTCCCAGCTGTGAATAGTGCCCCTGCAGTGAATATTGCCCTTGCAATAAATAGTGTCCCTGCATTGAAAGTATCCCCGCAATGAATATTGCCCCTGCAGTGAATCTTGCCTCTGCAGTGAATAGTGTCCCAGCTGTGAATATTGCCCCTGCAGTGAATATTGTCTCTGCAGTGAATAGTGTCCCAGCTGTGAATAGTGTCCCAGCTGTGAATATTGCCCCTGCAGTGAATATTGTCCCTGCAGTGAATAGTGTCCCTGCAGTGAATTTTGTCCCTACAGTGAATAGTGTCCCTGCAGTGAATATTGTCCCTGCAGTGAATATTGCCTCTGCAGTGAATAGTGTCCCTGCAGTGAATAATTGAATATTCCCCCTGCAGTGAATATTGTCCCTGCAGTGAATATTGCCCTGCAGTGAATAGTTGAATATTCCCCCTGCAGTGAATATTGTCCCAGCTGTGAATATTGTCCCTGCAGTGAATAGTGTCCCTGCAGTGAATAGTTTCCCTGCAGTGAATAGTGTCCCTGCAGTGAATAGTTTCCCTGCAGTGAATAGTTTCCCTGCAGTAAATAGTGCCTCTGCAGTGAATAGTTTCCCTGCAGTGAATATTGCCCCTGCAGTGAATAGTTTCCCTGCAGTGAATAGTGTCCCTGCAGTGAATAGTTTCCCTGCAGTGAATAGTGTCCCTGCAGTGAATAGTTTCCCTGCAGTGAATAGTTTCCCTGCAGTAAATAGTGCCTCTGCAGTGAATAGTTTCCCTGCAGTGAATATTGACCCTGCAGTGAATAGTTTACCTTCAGTGCATATTGTCCCTGCAGTGAAAAGTGTCTCTGCAGTGAATAGTTTCCCTGCAGTGAATATTGTCCCTGCAGTGAATATTGTCCCTGCAGTTAATAGTTTCCCTGCAGTGAATATTCTCCCTGGAGTGAATTGTGTCCCTGCAGTGAATATTGCCCATGCAGTGAATAGTGTCCCTGCAGTGAATAGTTTCCCTGCAGTGAATAGTTACCCTGCAGTAAATAGTGCCTCTGCAGTGAATAGTTTCCCTGCAGTGAATATTGTCCCTGCAGTGAATAGTTTACCTGCAGTGAATATTGTCCCTGCAGTGAAAAGTGTCTCTGCAGTGAATAGTTTCCCTGCAGTGAATATTGTCCCTGCAGTGAATATTGTCCCTGCAGTGAATAGTTTCCCTGCAGTGAATATTGCTCCTGCAGTGAATATTGCCCCTGCAGTGAATATTGTCTCTGCAGTGAATAGTGTCCCAGCTGTGAATATTGCCGCTGCAGTGAATATTGCCCCTGCAGTGAATATTGTCCCTGCAATGAATATTGTCCCTGCAGTGAATTTTGTCCCTACAGTGAATAGTGTCCCTGCAGTGAATATTGTCCCTGCAGTGAATATTGACCCTTCAGTGAATAGTGTCCCTGCAGTGAATAGTTTCCCTGCAGTCAATATTGTCCCTGCAGTGAATAGGTCCCTGCAGAGAATATTGTCCCTGCAGTGAATATTGCCCCTGCAGTGAATTGAGTCCCTGCAGTGAATATTGTCCCTGAAGTGAATATTGCCCCTGCAGTGAATATTGTCCCTGCAGTGAATATTGCCCCTGCAGTGAATAGTGTCCCTGCAGTGAATTTTGTCCCTGCAGTGAATAGTGTCCCTGCAGTGAATATTGCCCCTGCAGTGAATATTGTCCCTGCAGTGAATTTTGTCCCTGCAGTGAATAGTGTCCCTGCAGTGAATATTGCCCCTGCAGTGAATAGTGTCCCTGCAGTGAATAATTCAATATTCCCCCTGCAGTGAATATTGTCCCTGCAGTGAATATTGCCCTGCAGTGAATAGTTGAATATTCCCCCTGCAGTGAATATTGTCCCAGCTGTGAATATTGTCCCTGCAGTTAATAGTTTCCCTGCAGTGAATATTCTCCCTGGAGTGAATTGTGTCCCTGCAGTGAATATTGCCCCTGCAGTGAATAGTTTCCCTGCAGTGAATAGTGTCCCTGCAGTGAATAGTTTCCCTGCAGTGAATAGTGTCCCTGCAGTGAATAGTTTACCTGCAGTGAATATTGTCCCTGCAGTGAAAAGTGTCTCTGCAGTGAATATTGTCCCTGCAGTGAATATTGTCCCTGCAGTTAATAGTTTCCCTGCAGTGAATATTCTCCCTGGAGTGAATTGTGTCCCTGCAGTGAATATTGCCCATGCAGTGAATCGTTTCCCTGCAGTGAATAGTGTCCCTGCAGTGAATAGTGTCCCTGCAGTGAATAGTTTCCCTGCAGTGAATAGTTTCCCTGCAGTAAATAGTGCCTCTGCAGTGAATAGTTTCCCTGCAGTGAATATTGTCCCTGCAGTGAATAGTTTCCCTGCAGTGAATATTGTCCCTGCAGTGAATAGTTTACCTGCAGTGAATATTGTCCCTGCAGTGAATATTGTCTCTGCAGTGAATATTGCCCCTGCAGTGAATATTGCCCCTGCAGTGAATTTTGTCCCTGCAGTGAATAGTGTCCCTGCAGTGAATATTGTCCCTGCTGTGAATATTGCCCCTGCAGTGAATATTGCCCCTGCAGTGAATTTTGTCCCTGCAGTGAATAGTGTCCCTGCAGTGAATATTGCCCCTGCAGTGAATATTGTCCCTGCAGTGAATTTTGTCCCTGCAGTGAATAGTGTCCCTGCAGTGAATATTGCCCCTGCAGTGAATATTGTCCCTGCAGTGAATATTGCCCTGCAGTGAATAGTTGAATATTCTCCCTGCAGTGAATATTGTCCCAGCTGTGAATATTGTCCCTGCAGTGAATAGTTTGCCTGCAGTGAATAGTTACCCTGCAGTGAATATTCTCCCTGCAGTGAATTGTGTCCCTGCAGTGAATATTGCCTCTGCAGTGAATAGTGTCCCTGCAATGAATAGTTTCCCGGCAGTTAATAGTGTCCCTGCAGTGAATAGTTTCCCTGCAGTGCATAGTTTCCCTGCAGCAAATATTGTCCCTGCAGTGAATAGTTTCCCTGCAGTGAATATTGTCCCTGCAGACAATATTGTCCCTGCAGTGAATAGTTTCCCTGCAGAGAATATTGTCCCTGCAGTATACTTTGTCCTTGTAGTGAATATTGCCGCTGCAGTGAATATTGTCCCTGCAGTGAATATTGTCCCTGCAGTGAATATTGCCCCTGCAGTGAATAGTGTCCCTGCAGTGAATATTGTTCCTGCAGTGAATATTGACCCTTCAGTGAATAGTGTCCCTGCAGTGAATAGTTTCCCTGCAGTCAATATTGTCCCTGCAGTGAATAGGTCCCTGCAGAGAATATTGTCCCTGCAGTGAATATTGCCCCTGCAGTGAATTGAGTCCCTGCAGTGAATATTGTCCCTGAAGTGAATATTGCCCCTGCAGTGAATATTGTCCCTGCAGTGAATATTGCCCCTGCAGTGAATATTGCCCCTGCAGTGAATAGTGTCCCTGCAGTGAATTTTGTCCCTGCAGTGAATAGTGTCCCTGCAGTGAATATTGCCCCTGCAGTGAATATTGTCCCTGCAGTGAATTTTGTCCCTGCAGTGAATAGTGTCCCTGCAGTGAGTATTGCCCCTGCAGTGAATATTCTCCCTGCAGTGAATTGTGTCCCTGCAGTGAATATTGCCTCTGCAGTGAATAGTGTCCCTGCAGTGAATAGTTTCCCGGCAGTTAATAGTGTCCCTGCAGTGAATAGTTTCCCTGCAGTGCATAGTTTCCCTGCAGTAAATATTGTCCCTGCAGTGAATAGTTTCCCTGCAGTGAATATTCTCCCTGCAGTGAATTGTGTCCCTGCAGTGAATATTGCCTCTGCAGTGAATAGTGTACCTGCAGTGAATAGTTTCCCTGCAGTGAATAGTGTCCCTGCAGTGAATAGTTTCCCTGCAGTGAATATTGTCCCTGCAGTGAATATTGCCCCTGCAGTGAATAGTGTCCCTGCAGTGAATAATTGAATATACCCCCTGCAGTGAATATTGTCCCTGCAGTGAATATTGCCCTGCAGTGAATAGTTGAATATTCCCCTTGCAGTGAATAGTGTCCCAGCTGTGAATAGTGTCCCAGCTGTGAATTGTGCCCCTGCAGTGAATATTGTCCCTGCAGTGAATAGTGTCCCAGCTGTGAATATTGCCCCTGCAGTAAATATTGCCCCTGCAGTGAATAGTTTACCTGCAGTGAATATTGTCCCTGCAGTGAATAGTTTACCTGCAGTGAATATTGTCCCTGCAGTGAAAAGTGTCTCTGCAGTGAATATTCTCCCTGCAGTGAATTGTGTCCCTGCAGTGAATATTGCCTCTGCAGTGAATAGTTTCTCTGCAGTGAATAGTGTCCCTGCAGTGAATAGTTTCCCTGCAGTGAATAGTGTCCCTGCAGTGAATAGTTTCCCTGCAGTGAATATTGCCCCTGCAGTGAATATTGTCCCTGCAGTGAATATTGCCCCTGCAGTGTATAGTGTCCCTGCAGTGAATAATTGAATATACCCCCTGCAGTGAATAGTGTCCCAGCTGTGAATAGTGTCCCAGCTGTGAATAGTGCCCCTGCAGTGAATATTGCCCTTGCAATAAATAGTGTCCCTGCATTGAAAGTATCCCCGCAATGAATATTGCCCCTGCAGTGAATCTTGCCTCTGCAGTGAATAGTGTCCCAGCTGTGAATATTGCCCCTGCAGTGAATATTGTCTCTGCAGTGAATAGTGTCCCAGCTGTGAATAGTGTCCCAGCTGTGAATAGTGCCCCTGCAGTGAATATTGTATCTGCAGTGAATATTGTCCCAGCTGTGAATATTGCCCCTGCAGTGAATATTGGCCCTGCAGTGAATAGTGTCCCAGCTGTGAATATTGCCTCTGCAGTAAATATTGCCCCTGCAGTGAATATTGTCCCTGCAGTGAATATTGTCCCAGCTGTGAATAGTGTCCCTGCAGTGAATATTGTCCCTGCAGTGAATATTGCCCCTGCAGTGAATATTGTCACTGCAGTGAATTTTGTCCCGACAGTGAATAGTGTCCCTGCAGTGAATATTGTCCCTGCAGTGAATATTGCCCCTGCAGTGAATAGTGTCCCTGCAGTGAATAATTGAATATTCCCCCTGCAGTGAATATTGTCCCTGCAGTGAATATTGCCCTGCAGTGAATAGTTGAATATTCCCCCTGCAGTGAATATTGTCCCAGCTGTGAATATTGTCCCTGCAGTGAATAGTTTCCCTGCAGTGAATATTCTCCCTGGAGTGAATTGTGTCCCTGCAGTGAATATTGCCCCTGCAGTGAATATTGTCCCTGCAGTGAATATTGTCCCAGCTGTGAATATTGTCCCTGCAGTGAATATTGTCCCAGCTGTGAATAGTGTCCCTGCAGTGAATATTGTCCCTGCAGTGAATATTGCCCCTGCAGTGAATATTGTCCCTGCAGTGAATTTTGTCCCTGCAGTGAATAGTGTCCCTGCAGTGAATATTGCCCCTGCAGTGAATAGTGTCCCTGCAGTGAATAATTCAATATTCCCCCTGCAGTGAATATTGTCCCTGCAGTGAATATTGCCCTGCAGTGAATAGTTGAATATTCCCCCTGCAGTGAATATTGTCCCAGCTGTGAATATTGTCCCTGCAGTTAATAGTTTCCCTGCAGTGAATATTCTCCCTGGAGTGAATTGTGTCCCTGCAGTGAATATTGCCCCTGCAGTGAATAGTTTCCCTGCAGTGAATAGTGTCCCTGCAGTGAATAGTTTCCCTGCAGTGAATAGTGTCCCTGCAGTGAATAGTTTACCTGCAGTGAATATTGTCCCTGCAGTGAAAAGTGTCTCTGCAGTGAATATTGTCCCTGCAGTGAATATTGTCCCTGCAGTTAATAGTTTCCCTGCAGTGAATATTCTCCCTGGAGTGAATTGTGTCCCTGCAGTGAATATTGCCCATGCAGTGAATCGTTTCCCTGCAGTGAATAGTGTCCCTGCAGTGAATAGTGTCCCTGCAGTGAATAGTTTCCCTGCAGTGAATAGTTTCCCTGCAGTAAATAGTGCCTCTGCAGTGAATAGTTTCCCTGCAGTGAATATTGTCCCTGCAGTGAATAGTTTCCCTGCAGTGAATATTGTCCCTGCAGTGAATAGTTTACCTGCAGTGAATATTGTCCCTGCAGTGAATATTGTCTCTGCAGTGAATATTGCCCCTGCAGTGAATATTGCCCCTGCAGTGAATTTTGTCCCTGCAGTGAATAGTGTCCCTGCAGTGAATATTGTCCCTGCTGTGAATATTGCCCCTGCAGTGAATATTGCCCCTGCAGTGAATTTTGTCCCTGCAGTGAATAGTGTCCCTGCAGTGAATATTGCCCCTGCAGTGAATATTGTCCCTGCAGTGAATTTTGTCCCTGCAGTGAATAGTGTCCCTGCAGTGAATATTGCCCCTGCAGTGAATATTGTCCCTGCAGTGAATATTGCCCTGCAGTGAATAGTTGAATATTCTCCCTGCAGTGAATATTGTCCCAGCTGTGAATATTGTCCCTGCAGTGAATAGTTTGCCTGCAGTGAATAGTTACCCTGCAGTGAATATTCTCCCTGCAGTGAATTGTGTCCCTGCAGTGAATATTGCCTCTGCAGTGAATAGTGTCCCTGCAATGAATAGTTTCCCGGCAGTTAATAGTGTCCCTGCAGTGAATAGTTTCCCTGCAGTGCATAGTTTCCCTGCAGCAAATATTGTCCCTGCAGTGAATAGTTTCCCTGCAGTGAATATTGTCCCTGCAGAGAATATTGTCCCTGCAGTGAATAGTTTCCCTGCAGAGAATATTGTCCCTGCAGTATACATTGTCCTTGTAGTGAATATTGCCGCTGCAGTGAATATTGTCCCTGCAGTGAATATTGTCCCTGCAGTGAATATTGCCCCTGCAGTGAATAGTGTCCCTGCAGTGAATATTGTTCCTGCAGTGAATATTGACCCTTCAGTGAATAGTGTCCCTGCAGTGAATAGTTTCCCTGCAGTCAATATTGTCCCTGCAGTGAATAGGTCCCTGCAGAGAATATTGTCCCTGCAGTGAATATTGCCCCTGCAGTGAATTGAGTCCCTGCAGTGAATATTGTCCCTGAAGTGAATATTGCCCCTGCAGTGAATATTGTCCCTGCAGTGAATATTGCCCCTGCAGTGAATATTGCCCCTGCAGTGAATAGTGTCCCTGCAGTGAATTTTGTCCCTGCAGTGAATAGTGTCCCTGCAGTGAATATTGCCCCTGCAGTGAATATTGTCCCTGCAGTGAATTTTGTCCCTGCAGTGAATAGTGTCCCTGCAGTGAGTATTGCCCCTGCAGTGAATATTCTCCCTGCAGTGAATTGTGTCCCTGCAGTGAATATTGCCTCTGCAGTGAATAGTGTCCCTGCAGTGAATAGTTTCCCGGCAGTTAATAGTGTCCCTGCAGTGAATAGTTTCCCTGCAGTGCATAGTTTCCCTGCAGTAAATATTGTCCAAGCAGTGAATAGTTTCCCTGCAGTGAATATTCTCCCTGCAGTGAATTGTGTCCCTGCAGTGAATATTGCCTCTGCAGTGAATAGTGTACCTGCAGTGAATAGTTTCCCTGCAGTGAATAGTGTCCCTGCAGTGAATAGTTTCCCTGCAGTGAATATTGTCCCTGCAGTGAATATTGCCCCTGCAGTGAATAGTGTCCCTGCAGTGAATAATTGAATATACCCCCTGCAGTGAATATTGTCCCTGCAGTGAATATTGCCCTGCAGTGAATAGTTGAATATTCCCCTTGCAGTGAATAGTGTCCCAGCTGTGAATAGTGTCCCAGCTGTGAATTGTGCCCCTGCAGTGAATATTGTCCCTGCAGTGAATAGTGTCCCAGCTGTGAATATTGCCCCTGCAGTAAATATTGCCCCTGCAGTGAATAGTTTACCTGCAGTGAATATTGTCCCTGCAGTGAATAGTTTACCTGCAGTGAATATTGTCCCTGCAGTGAAAAGTGTCTCTGCAGTGAATATTCTCCCTGCAGTGAATTGTGTCCCTGCAGTGAATATTGCCTCTGCAGTGAATAGTTTCTCTGCAGTGAATAGTGTCCCTGCAGTGAATAGTTTCCCTGCAGTGAATAGTGTCCCTGCAGTGAATAGTTTCCCTGCAGTGAATATTGCCCCTGCAGTGAATATTGTCCCTGCAGTGAATATTGCCCCTGCAGTGTATAGTGTCCCTGCAGTGAATAATTGAATATACCCCCTGCAGTGAATAGTGTCCCAGCTGTGAATAGTGTCCCAGCTGTGAATAGTGCCCCTGCAGTGAATATTGCCCTTGCAATAAATAGTGTCCCTGCATTGAAAGTATCCCCGCAATGAATATTGCCCCTGCAGTGAATCTTGCCTCTGCAGTGAATAGTGTCCCAGCTGTGAATATTGCCCCTGCAGTGAATATTGTCTCTGCAGTGAATAGTGTCCCAGCTGTGAATAGTGTCCCAGCTGTGAATAGTGCCCCTGCAGTGAATATTGTATCTGCAGTGAATATTGTCCCAGCTGTGAATATTGCACCTGCAGTGAATATTGTCCCTGCAGTGAATAGTGTCCCAGCTGTGAATATTGCCTCTGCAGTAAATATTGCCCATGCAGTGAATATTGTCCCTGCAGTGAATATTGTCCCAGCTGTGAATAGTGTCACTGCAGTGAATATTGACCCTGCAGTGAATATTGCCCCTGCAGTGAATATTGTCCCTGCAGTGAATTTTGTCCCTACAGTGAATAGTGTCCCTGCATTGAATATTGTCCCTGCAGTGAATATTGCCCCTGCAGTGAATATTGTCCCTGCAGTGAATATTGCCCTGCAGTGAATAGTTGAATATTCCCCCTGCAGTGAATATTGTCCCAGCTGTGAATATTGTCCCTGCAGTTAATAGTTTCCCTGCAGTGAATATTCTCCCTGGAGTGAATTGTGTCCCTGCAGTGAATATTGCCCCTGCAGTGAATAGTTTCCCTGCAGTGAATAGTGTCCCTGCAGTGAATAGTTTCCCTGCAGTGAATAGTGTCCCTGCAGTGAATATTGTCCCTGCAGTGAATATTGTCCCTGCAGTGAATTTTGTCCCTACAGTGAATAGTGTCAGTGAATATTGTCCCTGCAGTGAATATTGCCCCTGCAGTGAATAGTGTCCCTGCAGTGAATAATTGAATATTCCCCCTGCAGTGAATATTGTCCCTGCAGTGAATATTGCCCTGCAGTGAATAGTTGAATATTCCCCCTGCAGTGAATATTGTCCCAGCTGTGAATATTGTCCCTGCAGTGAATAGTTTCCCTGCAGTGAATATTCTCCCTGGAGTGAATTGTGTCCCTGCAGTGAATAGTTTCCCTGCAGTGAATAGTGTCCCTGCAGTGAATAGTTTCCCTGCAGTGAATAGTTTCCCTGCAGTAAATAGTGCCTCTGCAGTGAATAGTTTCCCTGCAGTGAATATT
The DNA here is from genome assembly GCF_044704955.1 of Pristiophorus japonicus. NCBI lineage: Eukaryota > Metazoa > Chordata > Chondrichthyes > Pristiophoridae > Pristiophorus > Pristiophorus japonicus. Next base: position 140,990 of record NW_027253095.1, on the reverse strand, counting down.
GTCCCTGCAGTGAATAGTTTACCTGCAGTGAATATTGTCCCTGCAGTGAAAAGTGTCTCTGCAGTGAATAGTTTCCCTGCAGTGAATATTCTCCCTGCAGTGAATATTGTCCCTGCAGTTAATAGTTTCCCTGCAGTGAATATTCTCCCTGCAGTGAATATTGTCCCTGCAGTGAATATTGCCCTGCAGTGAATAGTTGAATATTCCCCCTGCATTGAATATTGTCCCAGCTGTGAATATTGTCCCTGCAGTTAATAGTTTCCCTGCAGTGAATAGTGTCCCTGCAGTGAATATTGCCCCTGCAGTGAATATTGTCCCTGCAGTGAATTTTGTCCCTACAGTGAATAGTGTCAGTGAATATTGTCCCTGCAGTGAATATTGCCCCTGCAGTGAATAGTGTCCCTGCAGTGAATAATTGAATATTCCCCCTGCAGTGAATATTGTCCCTGCAGTGAATATTGCCCTGCAGTGAATAGTTGAATATTCCCCCTGCAGTGAATATTGTCCCAGCTGTGAATATTGTCCCTGCAGTTAATAGTTTCCCTGCAGTGAATATTCTCCCTGCAGTAAATAGTGCCTCTGCAGTGAATAGTTTCCCTGCAGTGAATATTGTCCCTGCAGTGAATAGTTTACCTGCAGTGAATATTGTCCCTGCAGTGAATATTGTCCCTGCAGTTAATAGTTTCCCTGCAGTGAATATTCTCCCTGGAGTGAATTGTGTCCCTGCAGTGAATATTGCCCATGCAGTGAATAGTTTCCCTGCAGTGAATAGTGTCCCTGCAGTGAATAGTTTCCCTGCAGTGAATATTTTCACTGCAGTAAATAGTGCCTCTGCAGTGAATAGTTTCCCTGCAGTGAATATTTACCTGCAGTAAATATTGTCCCTGCAGTGAAAAGTGTCTCTGCAGTGAATAGTTTCCCTGCAGTGAATATTGCTCCTGCAGTGAATATTGACCCTGCAGTGAATATTGTCTCTGCAGTGAATCGTGTCCCAGCTGTGAATATTGCCCCTGCAGTGAATTTTGTCCCTGCAGTGAATATTGTCTCTGCAGTGAATAGTGTCCCTGCAGTGAATAGTTTCCCGGCAGTTAATAGTGTCCCTGCAGTGAATAGTTTCCCTGCAGTGCATAGTTTCCCTGCAGTAAATATTGTCCCTGCAGTGAATAGTTTCCCTGCAGTGAATATTCTCCCTGCAGTGAATTGTGTCCCTGCAGTGAATATTGCCTCTGCAGTGAATAGTGTCCCTGCAGTGAATAGTTTCCCTGCAGTGAATAGTGTCCCTGCAGTGAATAGTTTCCCTGCAGTGAATATTGTCCCTGCAGTGAATATTGCCCCTGCAGTGAATAGTGTCCCTGCAGTGAATAATTGAATATACCCCCTGCAGTGAATATTGTCCCTGCAGTGAATATTGCCCTGCAGTGAATAGTTGAATATTCCCCTTGCAGTGAATAGTGTCCCAGCTGTGAATTGTGCCCCTGCAGTGAATATTGTCCCTGCAGTGAATCGTGTCCCAGCTGTGAATATTGCCCCTGCAGTAAATATTGCCCCTGCAGTGAATAGTTTACCTGCAGTGAATATTGACCCTGCAGTGAATAGTTTACCTGCAGTGAATATTGTCCCTGCAGTGAAAAGTGTCTCTGCAGTGAATATTCTCCCTGCAGTGAATTGTGTCCCTGCAGTGAATATTGCCTCTGCAGTGAATAAGTTACTCTGTAGTGAATAGTGTCCCTGCAGTGAATAGTTTCCCTGCAGTGAATAGTGTCCCTGCAGTGAATAGTGTCCCAGCTGTGAATATTGCCCTTGCAATAAATAGTGTCCCTGCATTGAAAGTATCCCCGCAATGAATATTGCCCCTGCAGTGAATCTTGCCTCTGCAGTGAATAGTGTCCCAGCTGTGAATAGTGTCCCAGCTGTGAATATTGCCCCTGCAGTGAATATTGTCCCTGCAGTGAATAGTGTCCCAGCTGTGAATATTGCCTCTGCAGTAAATATTGCCCCTGCAGTGAATATTGTCCCTGCAGTGAATATTGTCCCAGCTGTGAATAGTGTCCCTGCAGTGAATATTGACCCTGCAGTGAATATTGCCCCTGCAGTGAATATTGTCCCTGCAGTGAATTTTGTCCCTACAGTGAATAGTGTCCCTGCAGTGAATATTGTCCCTGCAGTGAATATTGCCCCTGCAGTGAATAGTGTCCCTGCAGTGAATAATTGAATATTCCCCCTGCAGTGAATATTGTCCCTGCAGTGAATATTGCCCTGCAGTGAATAGTTGAATATTCCCCCTGCAGTGAATATTGTCCCAGCTGTGAATATTGTCCCTGCAGTTAATAGTTTCCCTGCAGTGAATATTCTCCCTGGAGTGAATTGTGTCCCTGCAGTGAATATTGCCCCTGCAGTGAATAGTTTCCCTGCAGTGAATAGTGTCCCTGCAGTGAATAGTTTCCCTGCAGTGAATAGTGTCCCTGCAGTGAATATTGCCCCTGCAGTGAATATTGTCCCTGCAGTGAATTTTGTCCCTACAGTGAATAGTGTCAGTGAATATTGTCCCTGCAGTGAATATTGCCCCTGCAGTGAATAGTGTCCCTGCAGTGAATAATTGAATATTCCCCCTGCAGTGAATATTGTCCCTGCAGTGAATATTGCCCTGCAGTGAATAGTTGAATATTCCCCCTGCAGTGAATATTGTCCCAGCTGTGAATATTGTCCCTGCAGTTAATAGTTTCCCTGCAGTGAATATTCTCCCTGGAGTGAATTGTGTCCCTGCAGTGAATATTGCCCCTGCAGTGAATAGTTTCCCTGCAGTGAATTTTGTCCCTGCAGTGAATAGTGTCCCTGCAGTGAATATTGCCCCTGCAGTGAATAGTTTCCCTGCAGTGAATAGTGTCCCTGCAGTGAATAGTTTCCCTGCAGTGAATAGTGTCCCTGCAGTGAATAGTTTCCCTGCAGTGAATAGTTTCCCTGCAGTAAATAGTGCCTCTGCAGTGAATAGTTTCCCTGCAGTGAATATTGACCCTGCAGTGAATAGTTTACCTTCAGTGCACATTGTCCCTGCAGTGAAAAGTGTCTCTGCAGTGAATAGTTTCCCTGCAGTGAATATTGTCCCTGCAGTGAATATTGTCTCTGCAGTTAATAGTTTCTCTGCAGTGAATATTCTCCCTGGAGTGAATTGTGTCCCTGCAGTGAATATTGCCCATGCAGTGAATAGTTTCCCTGCAGTGAATAGTGTCCCTGCAGTGAATAGTTTCCCTGCAGTGAATAGTTACCCTGCAGTAAATAGTGCCTCTGCAGTGAATAGTTTCCCTGCAGTGAATATTGTCCCTGCAGTGAATAGTTTACCTGCAGTGAATATTGTCCCTGCAGTGAAAAGTGTCTCTGCAGTGAATAGTTTCCCTGCAGTGAATATTGTCCCTGCAGTGAATATTGTCCCTGCAGTGAATAGTTTCCCTGCAGTGAATATTGCTCCTGCAGTGAATATTGCCCCTGCAGTGAATATTGTCTCTGCAGTGAATAGTGTCCCAGCTGTGAATATTGCCCCTGCAGTGAATATTGCCCCTGCAGTGAATATTGTCCCTGCAGTGAATATTGTCCCTGCAGTGAATTTTGTCCCTACAGTGAATAGTGTCCCTGCAGTGAATATTGTCCCTGCAGTGAATATTGACCCTTCAGTGAATAGTGTCCCTGCAGTGAATATTGTCCCTGCAGTGAATAGTTTCCCTGCAGTGAATATTGCTCCTGCAGTGAATATTGCCCCTGCAGTGAATATTGTCTCTGCAGTGAATAGTGTCCCAGCTGTGAATATTGCCCCTGCAGTGAATATTGCCCCTGCAGTGAATATTTTCCCTGCAGTGAATATTGCTCCTGCAGTGAATATTGCCCCTGCAGTGAATATTGTCTCTGCAGTGAATAGTGTCCCAGCTGTGAATATTGCCCCTGCAGTGAATATTGCCCCTGCAGTGAATATTGTCCCTGCAGTGAATATTGTCCCTGCAGTGAATTTTGTCCCGACAGTGAATAGTGTCCCTGCAGTGAATATTGTCCCTGCAGTGAATATTGACCCTTCAGTGAATAGTGTCCCTGCAGTGAATAGTGTCCCTGCAGTCAATATTGTCCCTGCAGTGAATAGGTCCCTGCAGAGAATATTGTCCCTGCAGTGAATATTGCCCCTGCAGTGAATTGAGTCCCTGCAGTGAATATTGTCCCTGAAGTGAATATTGCCCCTGCAGTGAATATTGTCCCTGCAGTGAATATTGCCCCTGCAGTGAATATTGCCCCTGCAGTGATTATTGCCCCTGCAGTGAATAGTGTCCCTGCAGTGAATTTTGTCCCTGCAGTGAATAGTGTCCCTGCAGTGAATATTGCCCCTGCAGTGAATATTGTCCCTGCAGTGAATTTTGTCCCTGCAGTGAATAGTGTCCCTGCAGTGAATATTGCCCCTGCAGTGAATAGTGTCCCAGCAGTGAATAATTGAATATTCCCCCTGCAGTGAATATTGTCCCTGCAGTGAATATTGCCCTGCAGTGAATAGTTGAATATTCCCCCTGCAGTGAATATTGTCCCTGCAGTGAATATTGTCCCTGCAGTTAATAGTTTCCCTGCAGTGAATATTCTCCCTGGAGTGAATTGTGTCCCTGCAGTGAATATTGCCCATGCAGTGAATAGTTTCCCTGCAGTGAATAGTGTCCCTGCAGTGAATAGTGTCCCTGCAGTGAATAGTTTCCCTGCAGTGAATAGTTTCCCTGCAGTAAATAGTGCCTCTGCAGTGAATAGTTTCCCTGCAGTGAATATTGTCCCTGCAGTGAATAGTTTACCTGCAGTGAATATTGTCCCTGCAGTGAAAAGTGTCTCTGCAGTGAATAGTTTCCCTGCAGTGAATATTGTCCCTGCAGTGAATAGTTTCCCTGCAGTGAATATTGTCCCTGCAGTGAATATTGTCCCTGCAGTGAATATTGGTCCTGCAGTGAATATTGCCCCTGCAGTGAATATTGTCTCTGCAGTGAATAGTGTCCCAGCTGTGAATATTGCCCCTGCAGTGAATATTGCCCCTGCAGTGAATATTGTCCCTACAGTGAATATTGCCCCTGCAGTGAATATTGCCCCTGCAGTGAATTTTGTCCCTGCAGTGAATAGTGTCCCTGCAGTGAATATTGTCCCTGCTGTGAATATTGCCCCTGCAGTGAATATTGCCCCTGCAGTGAATTTTGTCCCTGCAGTGAATAGTGTCCCTGCAGTGAATATTGCCCCTGCAGTGAATATTGTCCCTGCAGTGAATTTTGTCCCTGCAGTGAATAGTGTCCCTGCAGTGAATATTGCCCCTGCAGTGAATATTGTCCCTGCAGTGAATATTGCCCTGCAGTGAATAGTTGAATATTCTCCCTGCAGTGAATATTGTCCCAGCTGTGAATATTGTCCCTGCAGTGAATAGTTTGCCTGCAGTGAATAGTTACCCTGCAGTGAATATTCTCCCTGCAGTGAATAGTGTCCCTGCAATGAATAGTTTCCCGGCAGTTAATAGTGTCCCTGCAGTGAATAGTTTCCCTGCAGTGCATAGTTTCCCTGCAGCAAATATTGTCCCTGCAGTGAATAGTTTCCCTGCAGTGAATATTGTCCCTGCAGAGAATATTGTCCCTGCAGTGAATAGTTTCCCTGCAGAGAATATTGTCCCTGCAGTATACATTGTCCTTGTAGTGAATATTGCCGCTGCAGTGAATATTGTCCCTGCAGTGAATATTGTCCCTGCAGTGAATATTGCCCCTGCAGTGAATAGTGTCCCTGCAGTGAATATTGTCCCTGCAGTGAATATTGACCCTTCAGTGAATAGTGTCCCTGCAGTGAATAGTTTCCCTGCAGTCAATATTGTCCCTGCAGTGAATAGGTCCCTGCAGAGAATATTGTCCCTGCAGTGAATATTGCCCCTGCAGTGAATTGAGTCCCTGCAGTGAATATTGTCCCTGAAGTGAATATTGCCCCTGCAGTGAATATTGTCCCTGCAGTGAATATTGCCCCTGCAGTGAATATTGCCCCTGCAGTGAATAGTGTCCCTGCAGTGAATTTTGTCCCTGCAGTGAATAGTGTCCCTGCAGTGAATATTGCCCCTGCAGTGAATATTGTCCCTGCAGTGAATTTTGTCCCTGCAGTGAATAGTGTCCCTGCAGTGAGTATTGCCCCTGCAGTGAATATTCTCCCTGCAGTGAATTGTGTCCCTGCAGTGAATATTGCCTCTGCAGTGAATAGTGTCCCTGCAGTGAATAGTTTCCCGGCAGTTAATAGTGTCCCTGCAGTGAATAGTTTCCCTGCAGTGCATAGTTTCCCTGCAGTAAATATTGTCCCTGCAGTGAATAGTTTCCCTGCAGTGAATATTCTCCCTGCAGTGAATTGTGTCCCTGCAGTGAATATTGCCTCTGCAGTGAATAGTGTCCCTGTAGTGAATAGTTTCCCTGCAGTGAATAGTGTCCCTGCAGTGAATAGTTTCCCTGCAGTGAATATTGTCCCTGCAGTGAATATTGCCCCTGCAGTGATTAGTGTCCCTGCAGTGAATAATTGAATATACCCCCTGCAGTGAATATTGTCCCTGCAGTGAATATTGCCCTGCAGTGAATAGTTGAATATTCCCCTTGCAGTGAATAGTGTCCCAGCTGTGAATAGTGTCCCAACTGTGAATTGTGCCCCTGCAGTGAATATTGTCCCTGCAGTGAATAGTGTCCCAGCTGTGAATATTGCCCCTTCAGTAAATATTGCCCCTGCAGTGAATAGTTTACCTGCAGTGAATATTGTCCCTGCAGTTAATAGTTTACCTGCAGTGAATATTGTCCCTGCAGTGAATTGTGTCCCTGCAGTGAATATTGCCTCTGCAGTGAAAGGTTTCTCTGCAGTGAATAGTGTCCCTGCAGTGAATAGTTTCCCTGCAGTGAATAGTGTCCCTGCAGTGAATAGTTTCCCTGCAGTGAATATTGCCCCTGCAGTGAATATTGTCCCTGCAGTGAATATTGCCCCTGCAGTGTATAGTGTCCCTGCAGTGAATAATTGAATATACCCCCTGCAGTGAATAGTGTCCCAGCTGTGAATAGTGTCCCAGCTGTGAATAGTGCCCCTGCAGTGAATATTGCCCTTGCAATAAATAGTGTCCCTGCATTGAAAGTATCCCCGCAATGAATATTGCCCCTGCAGTGAATCTTGCCTCTGCAGTGAATAGTGTCCCAGCTGTGAATATTGCCCCTGCAGTGAATATTGTCTCTGCAGTGAATAGTGTCCCAGCTGTGAATAGTGTCCCAGCTGTGAATAGTGCCCCTGCAGTGAATATTGTATCTGCAGTGAATATTGTCCCAGCTGTGAATATTGCCCCTGCAGTGAATATTGTCCCTGCAGTGAATAGTGTCCCAGCTGTGAATATTGCCTCTGCAGTAAATATTGCCCCTGCAGTGAATATTGTCCCTGCAGTGAATATTGTCCCAGCTGTGAATAGTGTCACTGCAGTGAATATTGACCCTGCAGTGAATATTGCCCCTGCAGTGAATATTGTCCATGCAGTGAATTTTGTCCCTACAGTGAATAGTGTCCCTGCAGTGAATATTGTCCCTGCAGTGAATATTGCCCCTGCAGTGAATAGTGTCCCTGCAGTGAATAATTGAATATTCCCCCTGCAGTGAATATTGTCCCTGCAGTGAATATTGCCCTGCAGTGAATAGTTGAATATTCCCCCTGCAGTGAATATTGTCCCAGCTGTGAATATTGTCCCTGCAGTTAATAGTTTCCCTGCAGTGAATATTCTCCCTGGAGTGAATTGTGTCCCTGCAGTGAATATTGCCCCTGCAGTGAATAGTTTCCCTGCAGTGAATAGTGTCCCTGCAGTGAATAGTTTCCCTGCAGTGAATAGTGTCCCTGCAGTGAATATTGCCCCTGCAGTGAATATTGTCCCTGCAGTGAATTTTGTCCCTACAGTGAATAGTGTCAGTGAATATTGTCCCTGCAGTGAATATTGCCCCTGCAGTGAATAGTGTCCCTGCAGTGAATAATTGAATATTCCCCCTGCAGTGAATATTGTCCCTGCAGTGAATATTGCCCTGCAGTGAATAGTTGAATATTCCCCCTGCAGTGAATATTGTCCCAGCAGTGAATATTGTCCCTGCAGTTAATAGTTTCCCTGCAGTGAATATTCTCCCTGGAGTGAATTGTGTCCCTGCAGTGAATAGTTTCCCTGCAGTGAATAGTGTCCCTGCAGTGAATAGTTTCCCTGCAGTGAATAGTTTCCCTGCAGTAAATAGTGCCTCTGCAGTGATTAGTTTCCCTGCAGTGAATATTGTCCCTGCAGTGAATAGTTTACCTGCAGTGAATATTGTCCCTGCAGTGAAAAGTGTCTCTGCAGTGAATAGTTTCACTGCAGTGAATATTGTCCCTGCAGTGAATATTGTCCCTGCAGTTAATAGTTTCCCTGCAGTGAATATTCTCCCTGCAGTGAATATTGTCCCTGCAGTGAATATTGCCCTGCAGTGAATAGTTGAATATTCCCCCTGCATTGAATATTGTCCCAGCTGTGAATATTGTCCCTGCAGTTAATAGTTTCCCTGCAGTGAATATTCTCCCTGGAGTGAATTGTGTCCCTGCAGTGAATATTGCCCCTGCAGTGAATAGTTTCCCTGCAGTGAATAGTGTCCCTGCAGTGAATAGTTTCCCTGCAGTGAATAGTGTCCCTGCAGTGAATATTGCCCCTGCAGTGAATATTGTCCCTGCAGTGAATTTTGTCCCTACAGTGAATAGTGTCAGTGAATATTGTCCCTGCAGTGAATATTGCCCCTGCAGTGAATAGTGTCCCTGCAGTGAATAATTGAATATTCCCCCTGCAGTGAATATTGTCCCTGCAGTGAATATTGCCCTGCAGTGAATAGTTGAATATTCCCCCTGCAGTGAATATTGTCCCAGCTGTGAATATTGTCCCTGCAGTTAATAGTTTCCCTGCAGTGAATATTCTCCCTGGAGTGAATTGTGTCCCTGCAGTGAATATTGCCCCTGCAGTGAATAGTTTCCCTGCAGTGAATAGTGTCCCTGCAGTGAATAGTTTCCCTGCAGTGAATAGTGTCCCTGCAGTGAATAGTTTCCCTGCAGTGAATAGTTTCCCTGCAGTAAATAGTGCCTCTGCAGTGAATAGTTTCCCTGCAGTGAATATTGCCCCTGCAGTGAATAGTTTACCTGCAGTGAATAGTTTACCTGCAGTGAATATTGTCCCTGCAGTGAATATTGTCCCTGCAGTTAATAGTTTCCCTGCAGTGAATATTCTCCCTGGAGTGAATTGTGTCCCTGCAGTGAATATTGCCCATGCAGTGAATAGTTTCCCTGCAGTGAATAGTGTCCCTGCAGTGAATAGTTTCCCTGCAGTGAATAGTTTCCCTGCAGTAAATAGTGCCTCTGCAGTGAATAGTTTCCCTGCAGTGAATATTGTCCCTGCAGTGAATAGTTTACCTGCAGTAAATATTGTCCCTGCAGTGAAAAGTGTCTCTGCAGTGAATAGTTTCCCTGCAGTGAATATTGTCTCTGCAGTGAATATTGTCCCTGCAGTGAATAGTTTCCCTGCAGTGAATATTGTCCCTGCAGTGAATTTTGTCCCTACAGTGAAGACTGTCCCTGCAGTGAATATTGTCCCTGCAGTGAATATTGACCCTTCAGTGAATAGTGTCCCTGCAGTGAATAGTTTCCCTGCAGTCAATATTGTCCCTGCAGTGAATAGGTCCCTGCAGAGAATATTGTCCCTGCAGTGAATATTGCCCCTGCAGTGAATTGAGTCCCTGCAGTGAATATTGTCCCTGAAGTGAATATTGCCCCTGCAGTGAATATTGTCCCTGCAGTGAATATTGCCCCTGCAGTGAATATTGCCCCTGCAGTGAATAGTGTCCCTGCAGTGAATTTTGTCCCTGCAGTGAATAGTGTCCCTGCAGTGAATATTGCCCCTGCAGTGAATAGTTGAATATTCCCCCTGCAGTGAATATTGTCCCAGCTGTGAATATTGTCCCTGCAGTTAATAGTTTCCCTGCAGTAAATATTGTCCCTGCAGTGAATAGTTTCCCTGCAGTGAATAGTTTCCCTGCAGTGAATATTGCCCCTGCAGTGAATAGTTTACCTGCAGTGAATAGTTTACCTGCAGTGAATATTGTCCCTGCAGTGAATATTGTCCCTGCAGTTAATAGTTTCCCTGCAGTGAATATTCTCCCTGGAGTGAATTGTGTCCCTGCAGTGAATATTGCCCATGCAGTGAATAGTTTCCCTGCAGTGAATAGTGTCCCTGCAGTGAATAGTTTCCCTGCAGTAAATAGTTTCCCTGCAGTAAATAGTGCCTCTGCAGTGAATAGTTTCCCTGCAGTGAATATTGTCCCTGCAGTGAATAGTTTACCTGCAGTAAATATTGTCCCTGCAGTGAAAAGTGTCTCTGCAGTGAATAGTTTCCCTGCAGTGAATATTGTCTCTGCAGTGAATATTGGCCCTGCAGTGAATAGTTTCCCTGCAGTGAATATTGTCCCTGCAGTGAATTTTGTCCCTACAGTGAAGACTGTCCCTGCAGTGAATATTGTCCCTGCAGTGAATATTGACCCTTCAGTGAATAGTGTCCCTGCAGTGAATAGTTTCCCTGCAGTCAATATTGTCCCTGCAGTGAATAGGTCCCTGCAGAGAATATTGTCCCTGCAGTGAATATTGCCCCTGCAGTGAATTGAGTCCCTGCAGTGAATATTGTCCCTGAAGTGAATATTGCCCCTGCAGTGAATATTGTCCCTGCAGTGAATATTGCCCCTGCAGTGAATATTGCCCCTGCAGTGAATAGTGTCCCTGCAGTGAATTTTGTCCCTGCAGTGAATAGTGTCCCTGCAGTGAATATTGCCCCTGCAGTGAATAGTTGAATATTCCCCCTGCAGTGAATATTGTCCCAGCTGTGAATATTGTCCCTGCAGTTAATAGTTTCCCTGCAGTGAATATTCTCCCTGGAGTGAATTGTGTCCCTGCAGTGAATAGTTTCCCTGCAGTGAATAGTGTCCCTGCAGTGAATAGTTTCCCTGCAGTGAATAGTTTCCCTGCAGTAAATAGTGCCTCTGCAGTGAATAGTTTCCCTGCAGTGAATATTGTCCCTGCAGTGAATAGTTTACCTGCAGTGAATATTGTCCCTGCAGTGAAAAGTGTCTCTGCAGTGAATAGTTTCCCTGCAGTGAATATTGTCCCTGCAGTGAATATTGTCCCTGCAGTGAATATTGCCCTGCAGTGAATAGTTGAATTTTCCCCCTGCAGTGAATATTGTCCCAGCTGTGAATATTGTCCCTGCAGTTAATAGTTTCCCTGCAGTGAATATTCTCCCTGGAGTGAATTGTGTCCCTGCAGTGAATAGTTTCCCTGCAGTGAATAGTGTCCCTGCAGTGAATAGTTTCCCTGCAGTGAATAGTTTCCCTGCAGTAAATAGTGCCTCTGCAGTGAATAGTTTCCCTGCAGTGAATATTGTCCCTGCAGTGAATAGTTTACCTGCAGTGAATATTGTCCCTGCAGTGAAAAGTGTCTCTGCAGTGAATAGTTTCCCTGCAGTGAATATTGTCCCTGCAGTGAATATTGTCCCTGCAGTTAATAGTTTCCCTGCAGTGAATATTCTCCCTGCAGTGAATATTGTCACTGCAGTGAATATTGCCCTGCAGTGAATAGTTGAATATTCCCCCTGCATTGAATATTGTCCCAGCTGTGAATATTGTCCCTGCAGTTAATAGTTTCCCTGCAGTGAATATTCTCCCTGGAGTGAATTGTGTCCCTGCAGTGAATATTGCCCCTGCAGTGAATAGTTTCCCTGCAGTGAATAGTGTCCCTGCAGTGAATAGTTTCCCTGCAGTGAATAGTGTCCCTGCAGTGAATATTGCCCCTGCAGTGAATATTGTCCCTCCAGTGAATTTTGTCCCTACAGTGAATAGTGTCAGTGAATATTGTCCCTGCAGTGAATATTGCCCCTGCAGTGAATAGTGTCCCTGCAGTGAATAATTGAATATTCCCCCTGCAGTGAATATTGTCCCTGCAGTGAATATTGCCCTGCAGTGAATAGTTGAATATTCCCCCTGCAGTGAATATTGTCCCAGCTGTGAATATTGTCCCTGCAGTTAATAGTTTCCCTGCAGTGAATATTCTCCCTGGAGTGAATTGTGTCCCTGCAGTGAATATTGCCCCTGCAGTGAATAGTTTCCCTGCAGTGAATAGTGTCCCTGCAGTCAATAGTTTCCCTGCAGTGAATAGTGTCCCTGCAGTGAATAGTTTCCGTGCAGTGAATAGTTTCCCTGCAGTAAATACTGCCTCTGCAGTGAATAGTTTCCCTGCAGTGAATATTGTCCCTGCAGTGAATAGTTTACCTGCAGTGAATATTGTCCCTGCAGTGAATATTGTCCCTGCAGTTTATAGTTTCCCTGCAGTGAATATTCTCCCTGGAGTGAATTGTGTCCCTGCAGTGAATATTGCCGATGCAGTGAATAGTTTCCCTGCAGTGAATAGTGTCCCTGCAGTGAATAGTTTCCCTGCAGTGAATAGTTTCCCTGCAGTAAATAGTGCCTCTGCAGTGAATAGTTTCCCTGCAGTGAATATTGTCCCTGCAGTGAATAGTTTACCTGCAGTAAATATTGTCCCTGCAGTGAAAAGTGTCTCTGCAGTGAATAGTTTCCCTGCAGTGAATATTGTCCCTGCAGTGAATATTGTCCCTGCAGTGAATAGTTTCCCTGCAGTGAATATTGCTCCTGCAGTGAATATTGCCCCTGCAGTGAATATTGTCTCTGCAGTGAATAGTGTCCCAGCTGTGAATATTGCCCCTGCAGTGAATATTGCCCCTGCAGTGAATATTGTCCCTGCAGTGAATATTGTCCCTGCAGTGAATTTTGTCCCTACAGTGAAGAGTGTCCCTGCAGTGAATATTGTCCCTGCAGTGAATATTGACCCTTCAGTGAATAGTGTCCCTGCAGTGAATAGTTTCCCTGCAGTCAATATTGTCCCTGCAGTGAATCGGTCCCTGCAGAGAATATTGTCCCTGCAGTGAATATTGCCCCTGCAGTGAATTCAGTCCCTGCAGTGAATATTGTCCCTGAAGTGAATATTGCCCCTGCAGTGAATATTGTCCCTGCAGTGAATATTGCCCCTGCAGTGAATATTGCCCCTGCAGTGAATAGTGTCCCTGCAGTGAATTTTGTCCCTGCAGTGAATAGTGTCCCTGCAGTGAATATTGCCCCTGCAGTGAATATTGTCCCTGCAGTGAATTTTGTCCCTGCAGTGAATAGTGTCCCTGCAGTGAATATTGCCCCTGCAGTGAATATTGTCCCTGCAGTGAATATTGCCCTGCAGTGAATAGTTGAATATTCTCCCTGCAGTGAATATTGTCCCAGCTGTGAATATTGTCCCTGCAGTGAATAGTTTGCCTGCAGTGAATAGTTACCCTGCAGTGAATATTCTCCCTGCAGTGAATTGTGTCCCTGCAGTGAATATTGCCTCTGCAGTGAATAGTGTCCCTGCAGTGAATAGTTTCCCGGCAGTTAATAGTGTCCCTGCAGTGAATAGTTTCCCTGCAGTGCATAGTTTCCCTGCAGTAAATATTGTCCCTGCAGTGAATAGTTTCCCTGCAGTGAATATTGTCCCTGCAGAGAATATTGTCCCTGCAGTGAATAGTTTCCCTGCAGAGAATATTGTCCCTGCAGTATACATTGTCCTTGTAGTGAATATTGCCGCTGCAGTGAATATTGTCCCTGCAGTGAATATTGTCCCTGCAGTGAATATTGCCCCTGCAGTGAATAGTGTCCCTGCAGTGAATATTGTCCCTGCAGTGAATATTGACCCTTCAGTGAATAGTGTCCCTGCAGTGAATAGTTTCCCTGCAGTCAATATTGTCCTTGCAGTGAATAGGTCCCTGCAGAGAATATTGTCCCTGCAGTGAATATTGCCCCTGCAGTGAATTGAGTCCCTGCAGTGAATATTGTCCCTGAAGTGAATATTGCCCATGCAGTGAATATTGTCCCTGCAGTGAATATTGCCCCTGCAGTGAATATTGCCCCTGCAGTGAATAGTGTCCCTGCAGTGAATTTTGTCCCTGCAGTGAATAGTGTCCCTGCAGTGAATATTGCCCCTGCAGTGAATATTGTCCCTGCAGTGAATTTTGTCCCTGCAGTGAATAGTGTCCATGCAGTGAATATTGCCCCTGCAGTGAATATTGTCCCTGCAGTGAATATTGCCCTGCAGTGAATAGTTGAATATTCTCCCTGCAGTGAATATTGTCCCAGCTGTGAATATTGTCCCTGCAGTGAATAGTTTGCCTGCAGTGAATAGTTACCCTGCAGTGAATATTCTCCCTGCAGTGAATTGTGTCCCTGCAGTGAATATTGCCTCTGCAGTGAATAGTGTCCCTGCAGTGAATAGTTTCCCGGCAGTTAATAGTGTCCCTGCAGTGAATAGTTTCCCTGCAGTGCATAGTTTCCCTGCAGTAAATATTGTCCCTGCAGTGAATAGTTTCCCTGCAGTGAATATTCTCCCTGCAGTGAATTGTGTCCCTGCAGTGAATATTGCCTCAGCAGTGAATAGTGTCCCTGCAGTGAATAGTTTCCCTGCAGTGAATAGTGTCCCTGCAGTGAATAGTTTCCCTGCAGTGAATATTGCCCCTGCAGTGAATATTGTCCCTGCAGTGAATATTGCCCCTGTAGTGAATAGTGTCCCTGCAGTGAATAATTGAATATACCCCCTGCAGTGAATATTGTCCCTGCAGTGAATATTGCCCTGCAGTGAATAGTTGAATATTCCCTTTGCAGTTAATAGTGTCCCAGCTGTGAATAGTGTCCCAGCTATGAATTGTGACCCTGCAGTGAATATTGTCCCTGCAGTGAATAGTGTCCCAGCTGTGAATATTGCCCCTGCGTTAAATATTGCTCCTGCAGTGAATAGTTTACCTGCAGTGAATATTGTCCCTGCAGTGAATATTTTACCTGCAGTGAATTTTGTCCCTGCAGTGAAAAGTGTCTCTGCAGTGAATATTCTCCCTGCAGTGAATTGTGTCCCTGCAGTGAATATTGCCTCTGCAGTGAATAGTTTCTCTGCAGTGAATAGTGTCCCTGCAGTGAATAGTTTCCCTGCAGTAAATAGTGTCCCTGCAGTGAATAGTTTCCCTGCAGTGAATATTGCCCCTGCAGTGAATATTGTCCCTGCAGTGAATATTGCCCCTGCAGTGAATAGTGTCCCTGCATTGAATAATTGAATATACCCCCTGCAGTGAATATTGTCCCTGCAGTGAATATTGCCCTGCAGTGAATAGTTGAATATTCCCCTTGCAGTGAATAGTGTCCCAGCTGTGAATAGTGTCCCAGCTGTGAATAGTGTCCCTGCAGTGAATATTGCCCTTGCAATAAATAGTGTCCCTGCATTGAAAGTATCCCCGCAATGAATATTGCCCCTGCAGTGAATCTTGCCTCTGCAGTGAATAGTGTCCCAGCTGTGAATATTGCCCCTGCAGTGAATATTTTCTCTGCAGTGAATAGTGCCCCAGCTGTGAATAGTGTCCCTGCAGTGAATATTGTCCCTGCAGTGAATATTGCCCCTGCAGTGAATATTGTCCCTGCAGTGAATTTTGTCCCTACAGTGAATAGTGTCCCTGCAGTGAATATTGTCCCTGCAGTGAATATTGCCCCTGCAGTGAATAGTGTCCCTGCAGTGAAAAATTGAATATTCCCCCTGCAGTGAATATTGTCCCAGCTGTGAATATTGTCCCTGCAGTTAATAGTTTCCCTGCAGTGAATATTCTCCCTGGAGTGAATTGTGTCCCTGCAGTGAATATTG
This sequence comes from Pristiophorus japonicus, assembly GCF_044704955.1. Lineage (NCBI taxonomy): Eukaryota > Metazoa > Chordata > Chondrichthyes > Pristiophoridae > Pristiophorus > Pristiophorus japonicus. The sequence goes on along the minus strand of NW_027253095.1, from coordinate 125,192 downwards.
CCCCTGCAGTGAATAGTTTCCCTGCAGTGAATAGTGTCCCTGCAGTGAATAGTTTCCCTGCAGTGAATAGTGTCCCTGCAGTGAATATTGCCCCTGCAGTGAATATTGTCCCTGCAGTGAATTTTGTCCCTACAGTGAATAGTGTCCCTGCAGTGAATAATTGAATATTCCCCCTGCAGTGAATATTGTCCCTGCAGTGAATATTGCCCTGCAGTGAATAGTTGAATATTCCCCCTGCAGTGAATATTGTCCCAGCTGTGAATATTGTCCCTGCAGTTAATAGTTTCCCTGCAGTGAATATTCTCCCTGGAGTGAATTGTGTCCCTGCAGTGAATACTTGAATATTCCCCCTGCAGTGAATATTGTCCCTGCAGTTAATATTGCCCTGCAGTGAATAGTTGAATATTCCCCCTGCAGTGAATATTGTCCCAGCTGTGAATATTGTCCCTGCAGTTAATAGTTTCCCTGCAGTGAATATTCTCCCTGGAGTGAATTGTGTCCCTGCAGTGAATATTGCCCCTGCAGTGAATAGTTTCCCTGCAGTGAATAATGTCCCTGCAGTGAATATTGCCCCTGCAGTGAATAGTGTCCCTGCATTGAATAATTGAATATACCCCCTGCAGTGAATATTGTCCCTGCAGTGAATATTGCCCTGCAGTGAATAGTTGAATATTCCCCTTGCAGTGAATAGTGTCCCAGCTGTGAATAGTGTCCCAGCTGTGAATAGTGTCCCTGCAGTGAATATTGCCCTTGCAATAAATAGTGTCCCTGCATTGAAAGTATCCCCGCAATGAATATTGCCCCTGCAGTGAATCTTGCCTCTGCAGTGAATAGTGTCCCAGCTGTGAATATTGCCCCTGCAGTGAATATTGTCTCTGCAGTGAATAGTGTCCCAGCTGTGAATAGTGTCCCAGCTGTGAATAGTGCCCCTGCAGTGAATATTGTATCTGCAGTGAATATTGTCCCAGCTGTGAATATTGCCTCTGCAGTAAATATTGCCCCTGCAGTGAATATTGTCCCTGCAGTGAATATTGTCCCAGCTGTGAATAGTGTCCCTGCAGTGAATATTGTCCCTGCAGTGAATATTGCCCCTGCAGTGAATATTGTCCCTGCAGTGAATTTTGTCCCTACAGTGAATAGTGTCCCTGCAGTGAATATTGTCCCTGCAGTGAATATTGCCCCTGCAGTGAATAGTGTCCCTGCAGTGAATAATTGAATATTCCCCCTGCAGTGAATATTGTCCCAGCTGTGAATATTGTCCCTGCAGTTAATAGTTTCCCTGCAGTGAATATTCTCCCTGGAGTGAATTGTGTCCCTGCAGTGAATATTGCCCCTGCAGTGAATAGTGTCCCTGCAGTGAATAGTTTCCCTGTAGTGAATAGTGTCCCTGCAGTGAATATTGCCCCTGCAGTGAATATTGTCCCTGCAGTGAATTTTGTCCCTGCAGTGAATAGTGTCCCTGCAGTGAATAATTGAATATTCCCCCTGCAGTGAATATTGTCCCTGCAGTGAATATTGCCCTGCAGTGAATAGTTGAATATTCCCCCTGCAGTGAATATTGTCCCAGCTGTGAATATTGTCCCTGCAGTTAATAGTTTCCCTGCAGTGAATATTCTCCCTGGAGTTAATTGTGTCCCTGCAGTGAATAATTGAATATTCCCCCTGCAGTGAATATTGTCCCTGCAGTGAATATTGCCCTGCAGTGAATAGTTGAATATTCCCCCTGCAGTGAATATTGTCCCAGCTGTGAATATTGTCCCTGCAGTTAATAGTTTCCCTGCAGTGAATATTCTCCCTGGAGTGAATTGTGTCCCTGCAGTGAATATTGCCCCTGCAGTGAATAGTTTCCCTGCAGTGAATAGTGTCCCTGCAGTGAATAGTTTCCCTGCAGTGAATAGTGTCCCTGCAGTGAATATTGCCCCTGCAGTGAATATTGTCCCTGCAGTGAATTTTGTCCCTACAGTGAATAGTGTCCCTGCAGTGAATATTGCCCCTGCAGTGAATATTGTCCCTGCAGTGAATATTGCCCCTGCAGTGAATAGTGTCCCTGCAGTGAATAATTGAATATTCCCCCTGCAGTGAATATTGTCCCTGCAGTGAATATTGCCCTGCAGTGAATAGTTGAATATTCCCCCTGCAGTGAATATTGTCCCAGCTGTGAATATTGTCCCTGCAGTTAATTGTTTCCCTGCAGTGAATATTCTCCCTGGAGTGAATTGTGTCCCTGCAGTGAATATTGCCCCTGCAGTGAATAGTTTCCCTGCAGTGAATAGTATCCCTGCAGTGAATAGTTTCCCTGCAGTGAATAGTTTCCCTGCAGTAAATAGTGCCTCTGCAGTGAATAGTTTCCCTGCAGTGAATATTGTCTCTGCAGTGAATAGTTTACCTGCAGTGAATATTGTCCCTGCAGTGAAAAGTATCTCTGCAGTGAATAGTTTCCCTGCAGTGAATATTGTCCCTGCAGTTAATATTGTCCTTGCAGTTAATAGTTTCCCTGCAGTGAATATTCTCCCTGGAGTGAATTGTGTCCCTGCAGTGAATATTGCCCATGCAGTGAATAGTTTCCCTGCAGTGAATAGTGTCCCTGCAGTGAATAGTATCCCTGCAGTAAATAGTGCCTCTGCCGTGAATAGTTTCCCTGCAGTGAATATTGTCCCTGCAGTGAATAGTTTACCTGCAGTGAATATTGTCCCTGCAGTGAAAAGTGTCTCTGCAGTGAATAGTTTCCCTGCAGTGAATATTGTCCCTGCAGTGAATATTGTCCCTGCAGTGAATAGTTTCCCTGCAGTGAATATTGTCCCTGCAGTGAATATTGTCCCTGCAGTGAATATTGCTCCTGCAGTGAATATTGCCCCTGCAGTGAATATTGTATCTGCAGTGAATAGTGTCCCAGATGTGAATATTGCCCCTGCAGTGAATATTGCCCCTGCAGTGAATATTGTCCCTGCAGTGAATAATTGAATATTCCCCCTGCAGTGAATATTGTCCCTGCAGTGAATATTGCCCTGCAGTGAATAGTTTCCTTGCAGTGAATATTCTCCCTGCAGTGAATTGTGTCCCTGCAGTGAATATTGCCCCTGCAGTGAATAGTTTCCTTGCAGTGAATAGTGTCCCTGCAGTGAATAGTTTCCCTGCAGTGAATAGTGTCCCTGCAGTGAATAGTTTCCCTGCAGTGAATAGTGTCTCTGCAGTGAATAGTTTCCCTGCAGTGAATATTGTCCCTGCAGTGAATATTGCTCCTGCAGTGAATATTTCCCCTGCAGTGAATATTGTCTCTGCAGTGAATAGTGTCCCAGCTGTGAATATTGTCCCGACAGTGAATATTGCCCCTGCAGTGAATATTGTCCCTGCAGTGAATATTGTCCCTGCAGTGAATTTTGTCCCTACAGTGAATAGTGTCCCTGCAGTGAATATTGCCCCTGCAGTGAATTTTGTCCCTGCAGTGAATATTGCCCCTGCAGTGAATAGTGTCCCTGCAGTGAATTTTGTCCCTGCAGTGAATGGTGTCATAACAGTGAATATTGCCCCTGCAGTGAATATTGTCCCTGCAGTGAATTTTGTCCCTGCAGTGAATAGTGTCCCTGCAGTGAATATTGCCCCTGCAGTAAATATTGTCCCTGCAGTGAATATTGCCCTGCAGTGAATAGTTGAATATTCTCCCTGCAGTGAATATTGTCCCAGCTGTGAATATTGTGCCTGCAGTGAATAGTTTGCCTGCAGTGAATAGATACCCTGCAGTGAATATTCTCCCTGCAGTGAATTGTGTCCCTGCAGTGAATATTGCCTCTGCAGTGAATAGTGTCCCTGTTGTGAATAGTTTCCCGTCAGTTAATAGTGTCCCTGCAGTGAATAGTTTCCCTGCAGTGCATAGTTTCCCTGCAGTAAATATTGTCCCTGCAGTGAATAGTTTCCCTGCAGTGAATATTCTCCCTGCAGTGAATTGTGTCCCTGCAGTGAATATTGCCTCTGCAGTGAATAGTGTCCCTGCAGTGAATAGTTTCCCTGCAGCGAATAGTATCCCTGCAGTGAATAGTTTCCCTGCAGTGAATATTGCCCCTGCAGTGAATATTGTCCCTGCAGTGAATATTGCCCCTGCAGTGAATAGTGTCCCTGCAGTGAATAATTGAATATACCCCCTGCAGTGAATATTGTCCCTGCAGTGAATATTGCCCTGCAGTGAATATTGCCCCTGCAGTGAATAATTGAATATACCCCCAGCAGTGAATATTGTCCCTGCAGTGAATATTGCCCTGCAGTGAATAGTTGAATATTCCCCTTGCAGTGAATAGTGTCCCAGCTGTGAATAGTGTCCCAGCTGTGAATTGTGCCCCTGCAGTGAATGTTAGCGTTAGTGTTTTCTCTGAAGAATCACTCAACACTCAGGGTCGGTTCCAATGCTGAAGCAGCTTTATTACGCTCAGCGGGAAGGAAAAACTCAGGACCGTATCCAGGTTTCTCTTCACAGAACAAAGAGTTACATGTACCTTTATATGTTTTACAACAGTTAAAAAACAGCTTACTGCAGTTACACAGCTCATCACGGCTGGACACAAGCCAATCATAACGATTATAGATTACATATAGGTTTTTTAATCCAATAGAATTCTCCTAGTAACCAGGGAACCATTGTCAATTTGGGTTGATCGATGACTTTATATGTTCTCTCCCTAGTTCTTTCATCTGGGAGAAATAATTGGTTTGTAGCCTTGTTTACAGCAAATGGTTTCCCTCTTATCTTTCTTCCTGGGGAATTAATTGGTTTATGGCCTTGTTCACAGGAGATGGCTTCCTTCTTATCTCTGCCTTCCCAGGCATTCCTACAGTGGGCCTCACAGGGTTATTGCTCGGTCAGTGAACGTTCAACAGTTCACAGTTTGACTACCTGATTTCCCATAATGCCTGGGCAGCCATTTTATGTGTGTGTCCATTTAAGCTTATGTGAGTTCTAAATATCCAGCAGGTGCCTAATGCCTAAGTCTATATATATCTTTCGACTCTCTACAACAATTCCCCCTTTCGGTAAAGGGACTAGCCCTAGTCCCCTTTTAACCGAAATACTGCCTTTATCTGATATTTGTGCACGGCCCGGTATTCCTTGCCTCAACGTGCTGGCCAGTCACGCGGTTTCAGGAGTTCCGGTTGCTCAAATCAAATTAACAAAGGCTAGCTCCTCCCGTCCCCTTATCAAACAGACTTGTTTAATATCCAGGGAACGGTGATTGGTCCGTTTCCGCCGTTTGTGGCGCCTGCATACCTGGCAGGCCATCACGCCCCATGTTATTGCTAAGATTAATTGTATTCCGACCAGTGTGTGTGAAATAATTCGAATCCATGGGTGGATGTTCACATTTATTCCCCAGTCCCAGACCTTTCTCCACCAACTCTGACTTTGTAAGTCTACCTCGGTATCTTCTTTGATTTTAGTTTGTAGCTGGTGATAGAGTTTTACAGATTGACCCACTCTGAGCCTCAACTCCCGTAATACTTCGGTTAGATGTGGGATAGGGACCTGCTCTGGCTCGTCATAATCCTGCAAATGATCATGGAGCTGATCAGTTACTTCAATAACTTCGGACTTCCGGCGCCTAACCTGGGTGATATGCGCTTGCCCGATCGCGACAGGTCGTAGTGGTGTAAAGCAAAAGTTTGGCTGCGGTATAGGGCACTGCAGGTCATTATACTGGTATGAACGCTCAGTAGTAGAGACGCAGTATCTTCCCCTCCCTCCGTAGCCTGCCCTCGCGAAGTGCATGTGTGCGGGCACTATTTCTAGTACACACCCATTGGTTCGGTTAAACCCGCACTCGTCTAGTTCGCCTCGGCCCACCGGGTGAGGGCATACTGTGATTTCCCCCCTTTGCTTGCAATCTGCTAGGGAAATCCCGGTAAGTATGTTGTTTCGACGAACGGCAGAGGTGGTGGTCAGGTAGTAGCGTATGGAGACATTTTCCCGTATTACTCCGATATTCTCTAGTTGGTATAAGGGGAACGGCCCTGAGTCCGGCGTTGCTATGGGGATCAACAGGACTATCCCTATCCCGGTAGTCCTACCCATCTGGCAATCTGGAATTGCGGGGTATACTCGGGTCAGTCCCTTCAGAGTACAATTATCCAGTGTCCCCCTTTGGTTCGCCAACTGAGCTAAATGTGAACTGTCTATCCAATCGGGTACCTCCCCGCGTTGGATCTGGTTGAGGTTGTGGCGGATCTGTCCCACCATCCACAGACCATAAGCATGACAGAGTTGCCCCTGTCTTTGCTTTATTGTATCTTCTTGTTCTCTATCAATGAGGTGATTGATGGTTTTAGCGTGAGCTTCCAGGACTGAGATGCCATCCAACTGGATTTCGGCCCCCTCCTTTCCTAGGTTGGCCTGGTCTTCCTGGTTTTGCTCCACCCTCTCCAATAACCCCTTCATCACCCCTTTAAGCTGTTCTACCCTCTCATTTAGCCCTTGTATGTCTATCGAGTTCACTACGGAGGTTCCTGTATTGAAAACGGTAGCAACATCATTTACTATTTCCCTCTTCACCCTGGGTGCTAACCCCTGTCCCCGGAACTTACTGGCACCCATGGCATCGGCAGCCTGCTGCATTACGACTTTACTTAATACATTGTACATCTTCCTTGACTGTTCGGTACAATATTCCGGCATCTGGATGCCTGAAATATTGATCAGAACAGGCACAATTTCATGTTTAACATTATCATACAATAATTCCCCTTCGTTGTACATTGCAATCCCATTTTCTGGTCCCTTAGTAGTTATGGGACAAGGCAGTTCTTCGGGCAATGTAGTGATTCTTATGGGGCGCGGTGTCGGAGGGGGTGAGAAACATACATACAATTATATTGCAGCCGCCCCCGCCTCCTCGTAATACCCACACAGCCCCATTCCCTTCTTGCGGATGACTGATTGCTGGGATTGTCCCGGAGGCGCGCAAATTATGCCGAAAGTACATTCATCAGGCCCTTTGACATCCCTCCGTTTAATGCATCTGCTCCTTATACCCGTGGAGCACTGTACACATACTCTTATTCTTATTAGGATTCTTATTAGGATTCACTTGTAACCATGCATTAAAATAAGTCCTGTCCTTGCTCCAGTCCTTGGTTGCTGGGATGCACATTCCGTCCGTTAAATTAAACAAGACTCCATAGTTCATATAGTTGTTTATTTCCAGCGTGCTCTGCTGTCCGTCGGTGTTGCCCAGGGTACGTGCATGTCGCAGGGCTATCCATATTACGAGTAGCGCCTTTAGTATTCCCATTCCGGTAAGTATTATCTGTAATTTTAAACAGACGGCCTGGTCGTCACCAGGGGTTAAGTTTTTTTGCTCTACGAGTGTCCCTGTCACCCTGCAAAATCAGAAGGACAAGGTTATAATCGAACCATTTCGAGCTGAATCTGTAGGGCGTGCGCCCGTGTCTTTACCCACTTAAATATTACCCAAACTCCTATTATGACCAAGGCCAAAGCTATTCCTCCAAACATCGCTGTCTGCTTTACCGTTAGGTTGGGTTTGTGGACTACACCTACCCACCGTGGGGTACATTGGCTCTATTGCCAGAGGTGATGGTGCTATGGCTGCGCACTGCACTATCCGTCTAGTCCCGTTATCTCTTCCAGCCTGTTTATCTTAGCTTTTAACTCTTCAATTTGTTTTATTGAATATCTATTTCTTTATTGTATCAGGCAAGTATTATTACATAAGCTAGTTCTGTTTTTATTTTTGTTTCCTCTGTTAGGTGAGTCCTTTTTTTTCCCTATTAAGAAATCCAAATTAATAATGTTCAGTATAAAACGGCTGTCAATGGAAAGGGTTAACTCCTTTCCAGGTTTGTAAGAAGACCTGATGTCATTACGTGACTTCACGTAATCATCTGAAAAAAAAAGTCTTTGTGCCTTCAAAACTGGCTTCGAAATTAGGAATCCGTTAAACAGCATAAATCATTAGAGTAAACTCCAATGTTTTCTTAACTTCTAATTCAAGTACTTGCCAAAGAATTTTTTTTTTTAAATTGTTTTAAAACAAGACCACACATACAATAGCAATTTTGTTTACTGAAATTCAATTCTGTTTTTTTTTATTTCTCTCTTTCTCCTCGTTATCTTCAAAACCCTCCTGCTTGTTTAGACTGTTCGGGACATTTTGGAAATCTTTTCAAACTGCATTGAAACTTTTTCATAATTGAAAATTCGAATCCATGTAGAGTGTTTTTTACTTATGCCAATTTTTTTTTTTTCCTCTTCTAATTAAACCAATATCTTTTTCACAGCAAACATCAACTAGTATTTAGTAAGTTATGTCTTTTTCCATTTAGTCCGTTACATCTTTTTTTTTTTCTTTCTTCAAATTAGGTTTTGTATTTTACACGGAGGGTTCGTAACTCCATAAAGTTGTTAATTTGTTTACTTTCAAAGTGGCGTCTTTATCTTTTTCTTTTTCTCCATAACTGGAATGGAGACCAGCTTTGAGAGTTTGAGTGCTGCCTTTCGTTATCTCAAAATGCTCCAGTTTCAAAGCCGTTACTAAAGCTTGCTGTTTTTTAACATTTTCCAAAAGTTCCTTTTACACCTTCGCAGATAGCTCGCCACTTGCCCAGGAGTTTGACCTGATCAGATTTAATTTAATCTTTTTTTTTTAAATCCACCTCAGTATTTCCTGTGCCTTCTCTGAATATCTCAAAATCCCAATTCAAACTTTGTAATTTCAATCTTTATTTGAAACTTTTTTTTTTAGAAGCTCTTTTTTTTTAAAGCATTCTTTATCTCATTCCGAGACTAAATTTATGTCTTTCAACCCAATCAATCATTGCATGTTTTCTTTCGGCAAGTAAGTGAGCATGTCAAATAAATATTTTGCTCAACAAACCTATTCTTTATTTGTTTATTCTCCTAGCTCCGTAACTTATCATCCGAATAAATCCACACCTGCGTTTCTAACTTAAATGTCTTAAAACTTCCCACATACAGGACAACATTACAAAGGGTTTAAAAAAAAAGACTTTCACTCTGTTTCTAAAATAAACAGACACTTGCATTCCTCTTCCAACCAGGCTTTCGGAACATGAAAACATAAAACAAAAATTCATTCTGCAGTCAAAAATCACACAGACACTTCTCACTCAACGATCAGACATTTACAACAGTCTCTCTTCTTGTTTTGGCCGGCTCTATTTTTGGATCCATGACCTTTCAGGGAATTCGTAGTTTTATCTAAATAATTCCTCACATAACTAATTCCTGAGGATTCCACCCTGCTTTAATCATTTTTTCAATTAGCTTCTTTTGTTTTTCCGCCAGGTGGCGGGTAAGCGACCCTTCTGGTCCCCACTCGAGTTTACTTGTTTTCATGGCCATTCCTGGGTAGGACTGGTATCGTTAGGAATCTACTCTCAGCGGTCCGCTTTCTTTCTAGCGCGACTTGTAGTAAACTGTCTCTTGGCTACTGTCAGGTCACAAGTTCTGCTGTTACACAAACTTATACAATTCTTAAAAATGCGTTTAAGCAATTCCCGCAGTGCTCTACGTATCCTTAACGACTACCTACCACCGCTCAGCCCGTTGGTCCGACCCTGTTCACAGGTTTGGATTCCGTTAGCCGCTGTACACCGCTTGGTTCTATCCCGGGGTATTTCAAATTACACTACTGGGTCCGGAAGATGTCTCTCGGTATCACGATCCCACGGTCTAAGTGTGTTCCCTACGCCTACTTGGTTCCTGGCCGTCACGTGGGACAAAAGTCCTCTTAATTCAGGCTCAGGCTAGGCGTTTGAGATATTAGACCGTCTCCTCATGTCGATCAACCAGCTTCCACCTTCCGCACCCTTTATACTTAAAAATTGTTTTTTATACTCACCCGGGTTTTTTTCCAAGGGCGTCCAGCGACTCCGGGAAATCCCGTCGACTACGCCATTGTTAGCGTTAGTGTTTTCTCTGAAGAATCACTCAACACTCAGGGTCGGTTCCAATGCTGAAGCAGCTTTATTACGCTCAGCGGGAAGGAAAAACTCAGGACCGTATCCAGGTTTCTCTTCACAGAACAAAGAGTTACATGTACCTTTATATGTTTTACAACAGTTAAAAAACAGCTTACTGCAGTTACACAGCTCATCACGGCTGGACACAAGCCAATCATAACGATTATAGATTACATATAGGTTTTTTAATCCAATAGAATTCTCCTAGTAACCAGGGAACCATTGTCAATTTGGGTTGATCGATGACTTTATATGTTCTCTCCCTAGTTCTTTCATCTGGGAGAAATAATTGGTTTGTAGCCTTGTTTACAGCAAATGGTTTCCCTCTTATCTTTCTTCCTGGGGAATTAATTGGTTTATGGCCTTGTTCACAGGAGATGGCTTCCTTCTTATCTCTGCCTTCCCAGGCATTCCTACAGTGGGCCTCACAGGGTTATTGCTCGGTCAGTGAACGTTCAACAGTTCACAGTTTGACTACCTGATTTCCCATAATGCCTGGGCAGCCATTTTATGTGTGTGTCCATTTAAGCTTATGTGAGTTCTAAATATCCAGCAGGTGCCTAATGCCTAAGTCTATATATATCTTTCGACTCTCTACAACAGTGAATATTGTCCCTGCAGTGAATAGTGTCCCAGCTGTGAATATTGCCCCTGCAGTAAATATTGCCCCTGCAGCGAATAGTTTACCTGCAGTGAATATTGTCCCTGCAGTGAATAGTTTACCTGCAGTGAATATTGTCCCTGCAGTGAAAAGTGTCTCTGCAGTGAATATTCTCCCTGCAGTGAATTGTGTCCCTGCAGTGAATATTGCCTCTGCAGTGAATAGTTTCTCTGCAGTGAATAGTGTCCCTGCAGTGAATAGTTTCCCTGCAGTGAATAGTGTCCCTGCAGTGAATAATTGAATATACCCCCTGCAGTGAATATTGTCCCTGCAGTGAATATTGCCCTGCAGTGAATAGTTGAATATTCCCCTTGCAGTGAATAGTGTCCCAGCTGTGAATAGTGTCCCAGCTGTGAATAGTGCCCCTGCAGTGAATATTGCCCTTGCAATAAATAGTGTCCCTGCATTGAAAGTATCCCCGCAATGAATATTGCCCCTGCAGTGAATCTTGCCTCTGCAGTGAATAGTGTCCCAGCTGTGAATATTGCCCCTGCAGTGAATATTGTCTCTGCAGTGAATAGTGTCCCAGCTGTGAATAGTGTCCCAGCTGTGAATAGTGCCCCTGCAGTGAATATTGTATCTGCAGTGAATATTGTCCCAGCTGTGAATATTGCCCCTGCAGTGAATATTGTCCCTGCAGTGAATAGTGTCCCAGCTGTGAATATTGCCTCTGCAGTAAATATTGCCCCTGCAGTGAATATTGTCCCTGCAGTGAATATTGTCCCAGCTGTGAATAGTGTCCCTGCAGTGAATATTGTCCCTGCAGTGAATATTGCCCCTGCAGTGAATATTATCCCTGCAGTGAATTTTGTCCCTACAGTGAATAGTGTCCCTGCAGTGAATATTGTCCCTGCAGTGAATATTGCCCCTGCAGTGAATAGTGTCCCTGCAGTGAATAATTGAATATTCCCCCTGCAGTGAATATTTTCCCTGCAGTGAATATTGCCCTGCAGTGAATAGTTGAATATTCCCCCTGCAGTGAATATTGTCCCAGCTGTGAATATTGTCCCTGCAGTTAATAGTTTCCCTGCAATGAATATTCTCCCTGCAGTGAATTGTGTCCCTGCAGTGAATATTGCCTCTGCAGTGAATAGTGTCCCTGTAGTGAATAGTTTCCCGGCAGTTAATAGTGTCCCTGCAGTGAATAGTTTCCCTGCAGTGCATAGTTTCCCTGCAGTAAATATTGTCCCTGCAGTGAATAGTTTCCCTGCAGTGAATATTCTCCCTGCAGTGAATTGTGTCCCTGCAGTGAATATTGCCTCTGCAGTGAATAGTGTCCCTGCAGTGAATAGTTTCCCTGCAGCGAATAGTGTCCCTGCAGTGAATAGTTTCCCTGCAGTGAATATTGCCCTTGCAGTGAATATTGTCCCTGCAGTGAATATTGCCCCTGCAGTGAATAGTGTCCCTGCAGTGAATAATTGAATATACCCCCTGCAGTGAATATTGTCTCTGCAGTGAATATTGCCCTGCAGTGAATATTGCCCCTGCAGTGAATAGTGTCCCTGCAGTGAATAATTGAATATACCCCCTGCAGTGAATATTGTCCCTGCAGTGAATATTGCCCTGCAGTGAATAGTTGAATATTCCCCTTGCAGTGAATAGTGTCCCAGCTGTGAATAGTGTCCCAGCTGTGAATTGTGCCCCTGCAGTGAATATTTTCCCTGCAGTGAATAGTGTCCCAGCTGTGAATATTGCCCCTGCAGTAAATATTGCCCCTGCAGTGAATAGTTTACCTGCAGTGAATATTGTCCCTGCAGTGAATAGTTTACCTGCAGTGAATATTGTCCCTGCAGTGAAAAGTGTCTCTGCAGTGAATATTCTCCCTGCAGTGAATTGTGTCCTTGCAGTGAATATTGCCTCTGCAGTGAATAGTTTCTCTGCAGTGAATAGTGTCCCTGCAGTGAATAGTTTCCCTGCAGTGAATAGTGTCCCTGCAGTGAATAGTTTCCCTGCAGTGAATATTGCCCCTGCAGTGAATATTGTCCCTGCAGTGAATATTGCCCCTGCAGTGTATAGTGTCCCTGCAGTGAATAATTGAATATACCCCCTGCAGTGAATATTGTCCCTGCAGTGAATATTGCCCTGCAGTGAATAGTTGAATATTCCCCTTGCAGTGAATAGTGTCCAAGCTGTGAATAGTGTCCCAGCTGTGAATAGTGCCCCTGCAGTGAATATTGCCCTTGCAATAATTAGTGTCCCTGCATTGAAAGTATCCCCGCAATGAATATTGCCCCTGCAGTGAATCTTGCCTCTGCAGTGAATAGTGTCCCAGCTGTGAATATTGCCCCTGCAGTGAATATTGTCTCTGCAGTGAATAGTGTCCCAGCTGTGAATAGTGTCCCAGCTGTGAATAGTGCCCCTGCAGTGAATATTGCCCTTGCAATAAATAGTGTCCCTGCATTGAAAGTATCCCCGCAATGAATATTGCCCCTGCAGTGAATCTTGCCTCTGCAGTGAATAGTGTCCCAGCTGTGAATATTGCCCCTGCAGTGAATATTGTCTCTGCAGTGAATAGTGTCCCAGCTGTGAATAGTGTCCCAGCTGTGAATAGTGCCCCTGCAGTGAATATTGTATCTGCAGTGAATATTGTCCCAGCTGTGAATATTGCCCCTGCAGTGAATATTGTCCCTGCAGTGAATAGTGTCCCAGCTGTGAATATTGCCTCTGCAGTAAATATTGCCCCTGCAGTGAATATTGTCCCTGCAGTGAATATTGTCCCAGCTGTGAATAGTGTCCCTGCAGTGAATATTGTCCCTGCAGTGAATATTGCCCCTGCAGTGAATATTATCCCTGCAGTGAATTTTGTCCCTACAGTGAATAGTGTCCCTGCAGTGAATATTGTCCCTGCAGTGAATATTGCCCCTGCAGTGAATAGTGTCCCTGCAGTGAATAATTGAATATTCCCCCTGCAGTGAATATTTTCCCTGCAGTGAATATTGCCCTGCAGTGAATAGTTGAATATTCCCCCTGCAGTGAATATTGTCCCAGCTGTGAATATTGTCCCTGCAGTTAATAGTTTCCCTGCAATGAATATTCTCCCTGGAGTGAATTGTGTCCCTGCAGTGAATATTGCCCCTGCAGTGAATATTGTCCCTGCAGTGAATAGTGTCCCTGCAGTGAATAGTTTCCCTGCAGTGAATATTGCCCCTGCAGTGAATATTGTCCCTGCAGTGAATTTTGTCCCTACAGTGAATAGTGTCCCTGCAGTGAATATTGCCCCTGCAGTGAATATTGTCCCTGCAGTGAATATTGCCCCTGCAGTGAATAGTGTCCCTGCAGTGAATAATTGAATATTCCCCCTGCAGTGAATATTGTCCCTGCAGTGAATATTGCCCTGCAGTGAATAGTTGAATATTCCCCCTGCAGTGAATATTGTCCCAGCTGTGAATATTGTCCCTGCAGTTAATAGTTTCCCTGCAGTGAATATTCTCCCTGGAGTGAATTGTGTCCCTGCAGTGAATATTGCCCCTGCAGTGAATAGTTTCCCTGCAGTGAATAGTGTCCCTGCAGTGAATAGTGTCCCTGCAGTGAATAGTTTCCCTGCAGTGAATAGTTTCCCTGCAGTAAATAGTGCCTCTGCAGTGAATAGTTTCCCTGCAGTGAATATTGCCCCTGCAGTGAATAGTTTCCCTGCAGTGAATAGTGTCCCTGCAGTGAATAGTTTCCCTGCAGTGAATAGTGTCCCTGCAGTGAATATTGCCCCTGCAGTGAATATTGTCCCTGCAGTGAATTTTGTCCCTACAGTGAATAGTGTCCCTGCAGTGAATATTGCCCCTGCAGTGAATATTGTCCCTGCAGTGAATATTGCCCCTGCAGTGAATAGTGTCCCTGCAGTGAATAATTGAATATTCCCCCTGCAGTGAATATTGTCCCTGCAGTGAATATTGCCCTGCAGTGAATAGTTGAATATTCCCCCTGCAGTGAATATTGTCCCAGCTGTGAATATTGTCCCTGCAGTTAATTGTTTCCCTGCAGTGAATATTCTCCCTGGAGTGAATTGTGTCCCTGCAGTGAATATTGCCCCTGCAGTGAATAGTTAGTTTCCCTGCAGTGAATAGTGTCCCTGCAGTGAATAGTTTCCCTGCAGTGAATAGTTTCCCTGCAGTAAATAGTGCCTCTGCAGTGAATAGTTTCCCTGCAGTGAATATTGTCCCTGCAGTGAATAGTTTACCTGCAGTGAATATTGTCCCTGCAGTGAAAAGTGTCTCTGCAGTGAATAGTTTCCCTGCAGTGAATATTGTCCCTGCAGTTAATATTGTCCCTGCAGTTAATAGTTTCCCTGCAGTGAATATTCTCCCTGGAGTGAATTGTGTCCCTGCAGTGAATATTGCCCATGCAGTGAATAGTTTCCCTGCAGTGAATAGTGTCCCTGCAGTGAATAGTGTCCCTGCAGTGAATAGTTTCCCTGCAGTGAATAGTATCCCTGCAGTAAATAGTGCCTCTGCCGTGAATAGTTTCCCTGCAGTGAATATTGTCCCTGCAGTGAATAGTTTACCTGCAGTGAATATTGTCCCTGCAGTGAAAAGTGTCTCTGCAGTGAATAGTTTCCCTGCAGTGAATATTGTCCCTGCAGTGAATACTGTCCCTGCAGTGAATAGTTTCCCTGCAGTGAATATTGTCCCTGCAGTGAATATTGTCCCTGCAGTGAATATTGCTCCTGCAGTGAATATTGCCCCTGCAGTGAATATTGTATCTGCAGTGAATAGTGTCCCAGCTGTGAATATTGCCCCTGCAGTGAATATTGCCCCTGCAGTGAATATTGTCCCTGCAGTGAATAATTGAATATTCCCCCTGCAGTGAATATTGTCCCTGCAGTGAATATTGCCCTGCAGTGAATAGTTTCCTTGCAGTGAATATTCTCCCTGCAGTGAATTGTGTTTTTGCAGTGAATATTGCCCCTGCAGTGAATAGTTTCCTTGCAGTGAATAGTGTCCCTGCAGTGAATAGTTTCCCTGCAGTGAAAAGTGTCCCTGCAGTGAATAGTTTCCCTGCAGTGAATAGTGTCTCTGCAGTGAATAGTTTCCCTGCAGTGAATATTGTCCCTGCAGTGAATATTGCTCCTGCAGTGAATATTGCCCCTGCAGTGAATATTGTCTCTGCAGTGAATAGTGTCCCAGCTGTGAATATTGTCCCGACAGTGAATATTGCCCCTGCAGTGAATATTGTCCCTGCAGTGAATATTGTCCCTGCAGTGAATTTTGTCCCTACAGTGAATAGTGTCCCTGCAGTGAATATTGCCCCTGCAGTGAATTTTGCCCTGCAGTGAATAGTTGAATATTCTCCCTGCAGTGAATATTGTCCCAGCTGTGAATATTGTCCCTGCAGTGAATAGTTTGCCTGCAGTGAATAGTTACCCTGCAGTGAATATTCTCCCTGCAGTGAATTGTGTCCCTGCAGTGAATATTGCCTCTGCAGTGAATAGTGTCCCTGTAGTGAATAGTTTCCCGGCAGTTAATAGTGTCCCTGCAGTGAATAGTTTCCCTGCAGTGCATAGTTTCCCTGCAGTAAATATTGTCCCTGCAGTGAATAGTTTCCCTGCAGTGAATATTCTCCCTGCAGTGAATTGTGTCCCTGCAGTGAATATTGCCTCTGCAGTGAATAGTGTCCCTGCAGTGAATAGTTTCCCTGCAGCGAATAGTGTCCCTGCAGTGAATAGTTTCCCTGCAGTGAATATTGCCCTTGCAGTGAATATTGTCCCTGCAGTGAATATTGCCCCTGCAGTGAATAGTGTCCCTGCAGTGAATAATTGAATATACCCCCTGCAGTGAATATTGTCTCTGCAGTGAATATTGCCCTGCAGTGAATATTGCCCCTGCAGTGAATAGTGTCCCTGCAGTGAATAATTGAATATACCCCCTGCAGTGAATATTGTCCCTGCAGTGAATATTGCCCTGCAGTGAATAGTTGAATATTCCCCTTGCAGTGAATAGTGTCCCAGCTGTGAATAGTGTCCCAGCTGTGAATTGTGCCCCTGCAGTGAATATTGTCTCTGCAGTGAATAGTGTCCCAGCTGTGAATATTGCCCCTGCAGTAAATATTGCCCCTGCAGTGAATAGTTTACCTGCAGTGAATATTGTCCCTGCAGTGAATAGTTTACCTGCAGTGAATATTGTCCCTGCAGTGAAAAGTGTCTCTGCAGTGAATATTCTTCCTGCAGTGAATTGTGTCCCTGCAGTGAATATTGCCTCTGCAGTGAATAGTTTCTCTGCAGTGAATAGTGTCCCTGCAGTGAATAGTTTCCCTGCAGTGAATATTGCCCCTGCAGTGAATATTGTCCCTGCAGTGAATATTGCCCCTGCAGTGTATAGTGTCCCTGCAGTGAATAATTGAATATACCCCCTGCAGTGAATATTGTCCCTGCAGTGAATATTGCCCTGCAGTGAATAGTTGAATATTCCCCTTGCAGTGAATAGTGTCCCAGCTGTGAATAGTGTCCCAGCTGTGAATACTGCCCCTGCAGTGAATATTGCCCTTGCAATAATTAGTGTCCCTGCATTGAAAGTATCCCCGCAATGAATATTGCCCCTGCAGTGAATCTTGCCTCTGCAGTGAATAGTGTCCCAGCTGTGAATATTGCCCCTGCAGTGAATATTGTCTCTGCAGTGAATAGTGTCCCAGCTGTGAATAGTGTCCCAGCTGTGAATAGTGTCCCTGCAGTGAATATTGTATCTGAAGTGAATATTGTCCCAGCTGTGAATATTGCCCCTGCAGTGAATATTGTCCCTGCAGTGAATAGTGTCCCAGCTGTGAATATTGCCTCTGCAGTAAATATTGCCCCTGCAGTGAATATTGTCCCTGCAGTAAATATTGTCCCAGCTGTGAATAGTGTCCCTGCAGTGAATATTGTCCCTTCAGTGAATATTGCCCCTGCAGTGAATATTATCCCTGCAGTGAATTTTGTCCCTACAGTGAATAGTGTCCCTGCAGTGAATATTGTCCCTGCAGTGAATATTGCCCCTGCAGTGAATAGTGTCCCTGCAGTGAATAATTGAATATTCCCCCTGCAGTGAATATTTTCCCTGCAGTGAATATTGCCCTGCAGTGAATAGTTGAATATTCCCCCTGCAGTGAATATTGTCCCAGCTGTGAATATTGTCCCTGCAGTTAATAGTTTCCCTGCAGTGAATATTCTCCCTGGAGTGAATTGTGTCCCTGCAGTGAATATTGCCCCTGCAGTGAATATTGTCCCTGCAGTGAATAGTGTCCCTGCAGTGAATAGTTTCCCTGCAGTGAATAGTGTCCCTGCAGTGAATATTGCCCCTGCAGTGAATATTGGCCCTGCAGTGAATTTTGTCCCTACAGTGAATAGTGTCCCTGCAGTGAATATTGCCCCTGCAGTGAATATTGTCCCTGCAGTGAACATTGCCCCTGCAGTGAATAGTGTCCCTGCAGTGAATAATTGAATATTCCCCCTGCAGTGAATATTGTCCCTGCAGTGAATATTGCCCTGCAGTGAATAGTTGAATATTCCCCCTGCAGTGAATATTGTCCCAGCTGTGAATATTGTCCCTGCAGTTAATAGTTTCCCTGCAGTGAATATTCTCCCTGGAGTGAATTGTGTCCCTGCAGTGAATATTGCCCCTGCAGTGAATAGTTTCCCTGCAGTGAATAGTGTCCCTGCAGTGAATAGTTTCCCTGCAGTGAATAGTGTCCCTGCAGTGAATAGTTTCCCTGCAGTGAATAGTTTCCCTGCAGTAAATAGTGCCTCTGCAGTGAATAGTTTCCCTGCAGTGAATATTGTCCCTGCAGTGAATAGTTTACCTGCAGTGAATATTGTCCCTGCAGTGAAAAGTGTCTCTGCAGTGAATAGTTTCCCTGCAGTGAATAGTTTCCCTGCAGTGAATATTGTCCCTGCAGTGAATAGTTTACCTGCAGTGAATATTGTCCCTGCAGTGAAAAGTGTCTCTGCAGTGAATAGTTTCCCTGCAGTGAATATTGTCCCTGCAGTGAATATTGTCCCTGCAGTTAATAGTTTCCCTGCAGTGAATATTCTCCCTGGAGTGAATTGTGTCCCTGCAGTGAATATTGCCCATGCAGTGAATAGTTTCCCTGCAGTGAATAGTGTCCCTGCAGTGAATAGTTTCCCTGCAGTGAATAGTGTCCCTGCAGTGAATAGTTTCCCTGCAGTGAATAGTTTCCCTGCAGTAAATAGTGCCTCTGCAGGGAATAGTTTCCCTGCAGTGAATATTGTCCCTGCAGTGAATAGTTTACCTGCAGTGAATATTGTCCCTGCAGTGAAAAGTGTCTCTGCAGTGAATAGTTTCCCTGCAGTGAATATTGTCCCTGCAGTGAATATTGTCCCTGCAGTGAATAGTTTCCCTGCAGTGAATATTGTCCCTGCAGTGAATAGTTTCCCTGCAGTGAATATTGTCCCTGCAGTGAATATTGTCCCTGCAGTGAATATTGCTCCTGCAGTGAATATTGCCCCTGCAGTGAATATTGTCTCTGCAGTGAATCGTGTCCCAGCTGTGAATATTGCCCCTGCAGTGAATATTGACCCTGCAGTGAATATTGTCCCTGCAGTGAATATTGTCCCTGCAATGAATTTTGTCCCTACAGTGAATAGTGTCCCTGCAGTGAATATTGCCCCTGCAGTGAATATTGTCCCTGCAGTGAATATTGTCCCTGCAGCGAATATTGTCCCTGCAGTGAATAGTTTCCCTGCAGAGAATATTGTCCCTGCAGTATACATTGTCCTTGTAGTGAATATTGCCGCTGCAGTGAATATTGTCCCTGCAGTGAATATTGCCCCTGCAGTGAATAGTGTCCCTGCAGTGAATATTGTCCCTGCAGTGAATATTGACCCTTCAGTGAATAGTGTCC
This sequence comes from Pristiophorus japonicus, assembly GCF_044704955.1. Lineage (NCBI taxonomy): Eukaryota > Metazoa > Chordata > Chondrichthyes > Pristiophoridae > Pristiophorus > Pristiophorus japonicus. The sequence goes on along the minus strand of NW_027253095.1, from coordinate 105,724 downwards.
CTGCAGTGAATAGTTTCCCTGCAGTCAATATTGTCCCTGCAGTGAATAGGTCCCTGCAGAGAATATTGTCCCTGCAGTGAATATTGCCCCTGCAGTGAATTGAGTCCCTGCAGTGAATATTGTCCCTGAAGTGAATATTGCCCCTGCAGTGAATATTGTCCCTGCAGTGAATATTGCCCCTGCTGTGAATATTGCCACTGCAGTGAATAGTGTCCCTGCAGTGAATTTTGTCCCTGCAGTGAATAGTGTCCCTGCAGTGAATATTGCCCCTGCAGTGAATATTGTCCCTGCAGTGAATTTTGTCCCTGCAGTGAATCGTGTCCCTGCAGTGAATATTGCCCCTGCAGTGAATATTGTCCCTGCAGTGAATATTGCCCTGCAGTGAATAGTTGAATATTCTCCCTGCAGTGAATATTGTCCCAGCTGTGAATATTGTCCCTGCAGTGAATAGTTTGCCTGCAGTGAATAGCTACCCTGCAGTGAATATTCTCCCTGCAGTGAATTGTGTCCCTGCAGTGAATATTGCCTCTGCAGTGAATAGTGTCCCTGCAGTGAATAGTTTCCCGGCAGTTAATAGTGTCCCTGCAGTGAATAGCTTCCCTGCAGTGCATAGTTTCCCTGCAGTAAATATTGTCCCTGCAGTGAATAGTTTCCCTGCAGTGAATATTCTCCCTGCAGTGAATTGTGTCCCTGCAGTGAATATTGCCTCTGCAGTGAATAGTGTCCCTGCAGTGAATAGTTTCCCTGCAGTGAATAGTGTCCCTGCAGTGAATAGTTTCTTTGCAGTGAATATTGCCCCTGCAGTGAATATTGTCCCTGCAGTGAATATTGCCCCTGCAGTGAATAGTGTCCCTGCAGTGAATAATTGAATATACCCCCTGCAGTGTATATTGTCCCTGCAGTGAATATTTCCCTGCAGTGAATAGTTGAATATTCCCCTTGCAGTGAATAGTGTCCCAGCTGTGAATAGTGTCCCAGCTGTGAATAGTGCCCCTGCAGTGAATATTGACCTTGCAATAAATAGTGTCCCTGCATTGAACGTATCCCGGCAATGAATATTGCCCCTGCAGTGAATATTGTCTCTGCAGTGAATAGTGTCCCAGCTGTGAATAGTGTTCCAACTGTGAATAGTGCCCCTGCAGTGAATATTGTATCTGCAGTGAATATTGTCCCAGCTGTGAATATTGTCCCTGCAGTGAATATTGTCCCAGCTGCGAATAGTGTCCCTGCAGTGAATATTGTCCCTGCAGTGAATATTGCCCCTGCAGTGAATATTGTCCCTGCAGTGAATTTTGTCCCTACAGTGAATAGTTTCCCTGCAGTGAATATTGTCCCTGCAGTGAATATTGCCCCTGCAGTGAATAGTGTCCCTGCAGTGAATAATTGAATATTCCCCCTGCAGTGAATATTGTCCCTGCAGTGAATATTGCCCTGCAGTGAATAGTTGAATATTCCCCCTGCAGTGAATATTGTCCCAGCTGTGAATATTCTCCCTGCAGTTAATAGTTTCCCTGCAGTGAATATTCTCCCTGGAGTGAATTGTGTCCCTGCAGTGAATATTGCCCCTGCAGTGAATAGTTTCCCTGCAGTGAATAGTGTCCCTGCAGTGAATAGTTTCCCTGCAGTGAATAGTGTCCCTGCAGTGAATATTGCCCCTGCAGTGAATATTGTCCCTGCAGTGAATTTTGTCCCTACAGTGAATAGTGTCCCTGCAGTGAATATTGCCCTTGCAGTGAATATTGTCCCTGCAGTGAATTTTGCCCCTGCAGTGAATATTGTCCCTGCAGTGAATATTGCCCCTGCAGTGAATAGTGTCCCTGCAGTGAATAATTGAATATTCCCCCTGCAGTGAATATTGTCCCTGCAGTGAATATTGCCCTGCAGTGAATAGTTGAATATTCCCCCTGCAGTGAATATTGTCCCAGCTGTGAATATTGTCCCTGCAGTTAATAGTTTCCCTGCAGTGAATATTCTCCCTGGAGTGAATTGTGTCCCTGCAGTGAATATTGCCCCTGCAGTGAATAGTTTCCCTGCAGTGAATAGTGTCCCTGCAGTGAATAGTTTCCCTGCAGGGAATAGTGTCCCTGCAGTGAATAGTTTCCCTGCAGTGAATAGTTTCCCTGCAGTAAATAGTGCCTCTGCAGTGAATAGTTTCCCTGCAGTGAATATTGTCCCTGCAGTTAATAGTTTCCCTGCAGTGAATATTCTCCCTGGAGTGAATTGTGTCGCTGCAGTGAATATTGCCCATGCAGTGAAAAGTTTCCCTGCAGTGAATAGTGTCCCTGCAGTGAATAGTTTCCCTGCAGTGAATAGTGTCCCTGCAGTGAATAGTTTCCCTGCAGTTAATATTGTCCCTGCAGTGAATAGGTCCCTGCAGAGAATATTGTCCCTGCAGTGAATATTGCCCCTGCAGTGAATTGAGTCCCTGCAGTGAATATTGTCCCTGAAGTGAATATTGCCGCTGCAGTGAATATTGTCCCTGCAGTGAATATTGCCCCTGCAGTGAATTCTGTCCCTGCAGTGAATAGTGTCCCTGCAGTGAATATTGCCCCTGCAGTGAATATTGTCCCTGAGGTGAATATTGCCCTGCAGTGAATAGTTGAATATTCTCCCTGCAGTGAATATTGTTCCTGCTGTGAATATTGTCCCTGCAGTGAATAGTTTGCCTGCAGTGAACAGTTACCCTGCAGTGAATATTCTCCCTGCAGTGAATTGTGTCCCTGCAGTGAATATTGCCTCTGCAGTGAATAGTGTCCCTGCAGTGAATAGTTTCCCGGCAGTTAATAGTGTCCCTGCAGTGAATAGTTTCCCTGCAGTGAATTGTGTCCCTGCAGTGAATATTGCCTCTGCAGTGAATAGTGTCCCTGCAGTGAATAGTTTCCCTGCAGTGAATAGTGTCCCTGCAGTGAATAGTTTCCCTGCAGTGAATATTGCCCCTGCAGTGAATATTGTCCCTGCAGTGAATATTGCCCCTGCAGTGAATAGTGTCCCTGCAGTGAATAATTGAATATACCCCCTGCAGTGAATATTGTCCCTGCAGTGAATATTGCCCTGCAGTGAATAGTTGAATATTCCCCTTGCAGTGAATAGTGTCCCAGCTGTGAATAGTGCCCCTGCAGTGAATATTGCCCTTGCAATAAATAGTGTCCCTGCATTGAAAGTATCCCGGCAATGAATCTTGCCCCTGCAGTGAATCTTGCCTCTGCAGTGAATAGTGTCCCAGCTGTGAATATTGCCCCTGCAGTGAATATTGTCTCTGCAGTGAATAGTGTCCCAGCTGTGAATAGTGTCCCAGCTGTGAATAGTGCCCCTGCAGTGAATATTGTATCTGCAGTGAATATTGTCCCAGCTGTGAATATTGCCCCTGCAGTGAATATTGTCCCTGCAGTGAATAGTGTCCCAGCTGTGAATATTGCCTCTGCAGTAAATATTGCCCCTGCAGTGAATATTATCCCTGCAGTGAATATTGTCCCAGCTGTGAATAGTGTCCCTGCAGTGAATATTGTCTCTGCAGTGAATATTGCCCCTGCAGTGAATATTGTCCCTGCAGTGAATTTTGTCCCTACAATGAATAGTGTCCCTGCAGTGAATATTGTCCCTGCAGTGAATATTGCCCCTGCAGTGAATAGTGTCCCTGCAGTGAATATTGCCCTGCAGTGAATAGTTGAATATTCCCCCTGCAGTGAATATTGTCCCAGCTGTGAATATTGTCCCTGCAGTTAATAGTTTCCCGGCAGTGAATATTCTCCCTGGAGTGAATTGTGTCCCTGCAGTGAATTTTGTCCCGACAGTGAATAGTGTCCCTGCAGTGAATATTGCCCCTGCAGTGAATATTGTCCCTGCAGTGAATATTGCCCCTGCAGTGAATAGTGTCCCTGCAGTGAATAATTGAATATTCCCCCTGCAGTGAATATTGTCCCTGCAGTGAATATTGCCCTGCAGTGAATAGTTGAATATTCCCCCTGCAGTGAATATTGTCATAGCTGTGAATATTGTCCCTGCAGTTAATAGTTTCCCTGCAGTGAATATTCTCCCTGGAGTGAATTGTGTCCCTGCAGTGAATATTGCCCCTGCAGTGAATAGTTTCCCTGCAGTGAATAGTGTCCCTGCAGTGAATAGTTTCCCTGCAGTATATAGTGCCTCTGCAGTGAATAGTTTCCCTGCAGTGAATATTGTCCCTGCAGTGAATAGTTTACCTGCAGTGAATATTGTCCCTGCAGTGAAAAGTGTCTCTGCAGTGAATAGTTTCCCTGCAGTGAATATTGTCCCTGCAGTGAATATTGTCCCTGCAGTTAATAGTTTCCCTGCAGTGAATATTCTCCCTAGAGTGAATTGTGTCCCTGCAGTGAATATTGCCCATGCAGTGAATAGTTTCCCTGCAGTGAATAGTGTCCCTGCAGTGAATAGTTTCCCTGCAGTGAATAGTGTCCCTGCAGTGAATAGTTTCCCTGCAGTGAATAGTTTCCCTGCAGTAAATAGTGCCTCTGCCGTGAATAGTTTCCCTGCAGTGAATATTGTCCCTGCAGTGAATAGTTTACCTGCAGTGAATATTGTCCCTGCAGTGAAAAGTGTCTCTGCAGTGAATAGTTTCCCTGCAGTGAATATTGTCCCTGCAGTGAATATTGTCCCTGCAGTGAATAGTTTCCCTGCAGTGAATATTGTCCCTGCAGTGAATATTGTCCCTGCAGTGAATATTGCTCCTGCAGTGAATATTGCCCATGCAGTGAATATTGTCTCTGCAGTGAATAGTGTCCCAGCTGTGAATATTGCCCCTGCAGTGAATATTGCCCCTGCAGTGAATATTGTCCCTGCAGTGAATATTGTCCCTGCAGTGAATTTTGTCCCTACAGTGAATAGTGTCCCTGCAGTGAATATTGTCCCTGCAGTGAATATTGACCCTTCAGTGAATAGTGTCCCTGCAGTGAATAGTTTCCCTGCAGTCAATATTGTCCCTGCAGTGAATAGGTCCCTACAGAGAATATTGTCCCTGCAGTGAATATTGCCCCTGCAGTGAATATTGCCCCTGCAGTGAATAATTGAATATACCCCCTCCAGTGAATATTGTCCCTGCAGTGAATATTGCCCTGCAGTGAATAGTTGAATATTCCCCTTGCAGTGAATAGTGTCCCAGCTGTGAATAGTGTCCCAGCTGTGAATAGTGCCCCTGCAGTGAATATTGCCCTTGCAATAAATAGTGTCCCTGCATTGAAAGTATCCCCGCAATGAATATTGCCCCTGCAGTGAATCTTGCCTCTGCAGTGAATAGTGTCCCAGCTGTGAATATTGCCCCTGCAGTGAATATTGTCTCTTCAGTGAATAGTGTCCCAGCTGTGAATAGTGTTCCAGCTGTGAATAGTGCCCCTGCAGTGAATATTGTATCTGCAGTGAATATTGTCCCAGCTGTGAATATTGTCCCTGCAGTTAATAGTTTCCCTGCAGTGAATATTCTCCCTGGAGTGAATTGTGTCCCTGCAGTGAATATTGCCCTGCAGTGAATAGTTGAATATTCTCCCTGCAGTGAATATTGTCCCAGCTGTGAATATTGTCCCTGCAGTGAATATTCTCCCTGCAGTGAATTGTGTCCCTGCAGTGAATATTGCCTCTGCAGTGAATAGTGTCCCTGCAGTGAATCGTTTCCCTGCAGTAAATATTGTCCCTGCAGTGAATAGTTTCCCTGCAGTGAATATTGTCCCTGCAGAGAATATTGTCCCTGCAGTGAATAGTTTCCCTGCAGAGAATATTGTCCCTGCAGTATACATTGTCCTTGTAGTGAATAATGCCGCTGCAGTGAATATTGTCCCTGCAGTGAATATTGCCCCTGCAGTGAATAGTATCCCTGCAGTGAATATTGTCCCTGCAGTGAATATTGACCCTTCAGTGAATAGTGTCCCTGCAGTGAATAGTTTCCCTGCAGTCAATATTGTCCCTGCAGTGAATAGGTCCCTGCAGAGAATATTGTCCCTGCAGTGAATATTGCCCCTGCAGTGAATTGAGTCCCTGCAGTGAATATTGTCCCTGAAGTGAATATTGTCCCTGCAGTGAATATTGCCCCTGCAGTGAATATTGCCCCTGCAGTGAATAGTGTCCCTGCAGTGAATTTTGTCCCTGCAGTGAATAGTGTCCCTGCAGTGAATATTGCCCCTGCAGTGAATATTGTCCCTGCAGTGAATTTTGTCCCTGCAGTGAATCGTGTCCCTGCAGTGAATATTGCCCCTGCAGTGAATATTGTCCCTGCAGTGAATATTGCCCTGCAGTGAATAGTTGAATATTCTCCCTGCAGTGAATATTGTCCCAGCTGTGAATATTGTCCCTGCAGTGAATAGTTTGCCTGCAGTGAATAGCTACCCTGCAGTGAATATTCTCCCTGCAGTGAATTGTGTCCCTGCAGTGAATATTGCCTCTGCAGTGAATAGTGTCCCTGCAGTGAATAGTTTCCCGGCAGTTAATAGTGTCCCTGCAGTGAATAGTTTCCCTGCAGTGCGTAGTTTCCCTGCAGTAAATATTGTCCCTGCAGTGAATAGTTCCCTGCAGTGAATATTCTCCCTGCAGTGAATTGTGTCCCTGCAGTGAATATTGCCTCTGCAGTGATTAGTGTCCCTGCAGTGAATAGTTTCCCTGCAGTGAATAGTGTCCCTGCAGTGAATAGTTTCTTTGCAGTGAATATTGCCCCTGCAGTGAATATTGTCCCTGCAGTGAATATTGCCCCTGCAGTGAATAGTGTCCCTGCAGTGAATAATTGAATATACCCCCTGCAGTGAATATTGTCCCTGCAGTGAATATTGCCCTGCAGTGAATAGTGTCCCAGCTGTGAATAGTGTCCCAGCTGTGAATAGTGCCCCTGCAGTGAATATTGCCCTTGCAATAAATAGTGTCCCTGCATTGAAAGTATCCCGGCAATGAATATTGCCCCTGCAGTGAATCTTGCCTCTGCAGTGAATAGTGTCCCAGCTGTGAATATTGACCCTGCAGTGAATATTGTCTCTGCAGTGAATAGTGTCCCAGCTGTGAATAGTGTTCCAGCTGTGAATAGTGCCCCTGCAGTGAATATTGTATCTGCAGTGAATATTGTCGCAGCTGTGAATATTGCCCCTGCAGTGAATATTGTCCCTGCAGTGAATAGTGTCCCAGCTGTGAATATTGCCTCTGCAGTAAATATTGCCCCTGCAGTGAATATTGTCCCTGCAGTGAATATTGTCCCAGCTGCGAATAGGGTCCCTGCAGTGAATATTGTCCCTGCAGTGAATATTGCCCCTGCAGTGAATATTGTCCCTGCAGTGAATTTTGTCCCTACAGTGAATAGTGTCCCTGCAGTGAATATTGTCCCTGCAGTGAATATTGCCCCTGCAGTGAATAGTGTCCCTGCAGTGAATAATTGAATATTCCCCCTGCAGTGAATATTGTCCCTGCAGTGAATATTGCCCTGCAGTGAATAGTTGAATATTCCCCCTGCAGTGAATATTGTCCCAGCTGTGAATATTGTCCCTGCAGTTAATAGTTTCCCTGCAGTGAATATTCTCCCTGGAGTGAATTGTGTCCCTGCAGTGAATATTGCCCCTGCAGTGAATAGTTTCCCTGCAGTGAATAGTGTCCCTGCAGTGAATAGTTTCCCTGCAGTGAATAGTGTCCCTGCAGTGAATATTGCCCCTGCAGTGAATATTGTCCCTGCAGTGAATTTTGTCCCTACAGTGAATAGTGTCCCTGCAGTGAATATTGCCCCTGCAGTGAATATTGTCCCTGCAGTGAATTTTGCCCCTGCAGTGAATATTGTCCCTGCAGTGAATATTGCCCCTGCAGTGAATAGTGTCCCTGCAGTGAATAATTGAATATTCCCCCTGCAGTGAATATTGTCCCCGCAGTGAATATTGCCCTGCAGTGAATAGTTGAATATTCCCCCTGCAGTGAATATTGTCCCAGCTGTGAATATTGTCCCTGCAGTTAATAGTTTCCCTGCAGTGAATATTCTCCCTGGAGTGAATTGTGTCCCTGCAGTGAATATTGCCCCTGCAGTGAATAGTGTCCCTGCAGTGAATAGTTTCCCTGCAGGGAATAGTGTCCCTGCAGTGAATAGTTTCCCTGCAGTGAATAGTTTCCCTGCAGTAAATAGTGCCTCTGCAGTGAATAGTTTCCCTGCAGTGAATATTGTCCCTGCAGTGAATAGTTTACCTGCAGTGAATATTGTCTCTGCAGTGAAAAGTGTCTCTGCAGTGAATAGTTTCCCTGCAGTGAATATTGTCCCTGCAGTGAATATTGTCCCTGCAGTTAATAGTTTCCCTGCAGTGAATATTCTCCCTGGAGTGAATTGTGTCCCTGCAGTGAATATTGCCCATGCAGTGAAAAGTTTCCCTGCAGTGAATAGTGTCCCAGCTATGAATAGTGTCCCAGCTGTGAATAGTGCCCCTGCAGTGAATATTGCCCTTGCAATAAATAGTGTCCCTGCATTGAAAGTATCCCGGCAATGAATATTGCCCCTGCAGTGAATCTTGCCTCTGCAGTGAATAGTGTCCCAGCTGTGAATATTGACCCTGCAGTGAATATTGTCTCTGCAGTGAATAGTGTCCCAGCTGTGAATAGTGTTCCAGCTGTGAATAGTGCCCCTACAGTGAATATTGTATCTGCAGTGAATATTGTCGCAGCTGTGAATATTGCCCCTGCAGTGAATATTGTCCATGCAGTGAATAGTGTCCCAGCTGTGAATATTGCCTCTGCAGTAAATATTGCACCTGCAGTGAATATTGTCCCTGCAGTGAATATTGTCCCAGCTGCGAATAGTGTCCCTGCAGTGAATATTGTCCCTGCAGTGAATATTGCCCCTGCAGTGAATATTGTCCCTGCAGTGAATTTTGTCCCTACAGTGAATAGTGTCCCTGCAGTGAATATTGTCCCTGCAGTGAATATTGCCCCTGCAGTGAATAGTGTCCCTGCAGTGAATAATTGAATATTCCCCCTGCAGTGAATATTGTCCCTGCAGTGAATATTGCCCTGCAGTGAATAGTTGAATATTCCCCCTGCAGTGAATATTGTCCCAGCTGTGAATATTGTCCCTGCAGTTAATAGTTTCCCTGCAGTGAATATTCTCCCTGGAGTGAATTGTGTCCCTGCAGTGAATATTGCCCCTGCAGTGAATAGTTTCCCTGCAGTGAATATTGTCCCTGCAGTGAATAGTTTCCCTGCAGTGAATAGTGTCCCTGCAGTGAATATTGCCCCTGCAGTGAATATTGTCCCTGCAGTGAATTTTGTCCCTACAGTGAATAGTGTCCCTGCAGTGAATATTGCCCCTGCAGTGAATATTGTCCCTGCAGTGAATTTTGCCCCTGCAGTGAATATTGTCCCTGCAGTGAATATTGCCCCTGCAGTGAATAGTGTCCCTGCAGTGAATAATTGAATATTCCCCCTGCAGTGAATATTGTCCCCGCAGTGAATATTGCCCTGCAGTGAATAGTTGAATATTCCCCCTGCAGTGAATATTGTCCCAGCTGTGAATATTGTCCCTGCAGTTAATAGTTTCCCTGCAGTGAATATTCTCCCTGGAGTGAATTGTGTCCCTGCAGTGAATATTGCCCCTGCAGTGAATAGTTTCCCTGCAGTGAATAGTGTCCCTGCAGTGAATAGTTTCCCTGCAGGGAATAGTGTCCCTGCAGTGAATAGTTTCCCTGCAGTGAATAGTTTCCCTGCAGTAAATAGTGCCTCTGCAGTGAATAGTTTCCCTGCAGTGAATATTGTCCCTGCAGTGAATAGTTTACCTGCAGTGAATATTGTCTCTGCAGTGAAAAGTGTCTCTGCAGTGAATAGTTTCCCTGCAGTGAATATTGTCCCTGCAGTGAATATTGTCCCTGCAGTTAATAGTTTCCCTGCAGTGAATATTCTCCCTGGAGTGAATTGTGTCCCTGCAGTGAATATTGCCCATGCAGTGAAAAGTTTCCCTACAGTGAATAGTGTCCCTGCAGTGAATAGTTTCCCTGCAGTGAATAGTGTCCCTGCAGTGAATAGTTTCCCTGCAGTGAATATTGTTCCTGCAGTGAAAAGTGTCTCTGCAGTGAATAGTGTCCCTGCAGTATACATTGTCCTTGTAGTGAATATTGCCGCTGCAGTGAATATTGTCCCTGCAGTGAATATTGTCCCTGCAGTGAATATTGCCCCTGCAGTGAATAGTGTCCCTGCAGTGAATATTGTCCCTGCAGTGAATATTGACAATTCAGTGAATCGTGTCCCTGCAGTGAATAGTTTCCCTGCAGTCAATATTGTCCCTGCAGTGAATAGGTCCCTGCAGAGAATATTGTCCCTGCAGTGAATATTGCCCCTGCAGTGAATTGAGTCCCTGCAGTGAATATTGTCCCTGAAGTGAATATTGCCCCTGCAGTGAATATTGTCCCTGCAGTGAATATTGCCCCTGCAGTGAATTTTGTCCCTGCAGTGAATAGTGTCCCTGCAGTGAATATTGCCCCTGCAGTGAATGTTGTCCCTGCAGTGAATTCTGTCCCTGCAGTGAATAGTGTCCCTGCAGTGAATATTGCCCCTGCAGTGAATATTGTCCCTGAGGTGAATATTGCCCTGCAGTGAATAGTTGAATATTCTCCCTGCAGTGAATATTGTTCCTGCTGTGAATATTGTCCCTGCAGTGAATAGTTTGCCTGCAGTGAATAGTTACCCTGCAGTGAATATTCTCCCTGCAGTGAATTGTGTCCCTGCAGTGAATATTGCCTCTGCAGTGAATAGTGTCCCTGCAGTGAATAGTTTCCCGGCAGTTAATAGTGTCCCTGCAGTGAATAGTTTCCCTGCAGTGAATTGTGTCCCTGCAGTGAATATTGCCTCTGCAGTGAATAGTGTCCCTGCAGTGAATAGTTTCCCTGCAGTGAATAGTGTCTCTGCAGTGAATAGTTTCCCTGCAGTGAATATTGCTCCTGCAGTGAATATTGTCCCTGCAGTGAATATTGCCCCTGCAGTGAATAGTGTCCCTGCAGTGAATAATTGAATATACCCCCTGCAGTGAATATTATCCCTGCAGTGAATATTGCCCTGCAGTGAATAGTTGAATATTCCCCTTGCAGTGAATAGTGTCCCAGCTGTGAATAGTGTCCCAGCTGTGAATAGTGCCCCTGCAGTGAATATTGCCCTTGCAATAAATCGTGTCCCTGCATTGAAAGTATCCCGGCAATGAATATTGCCCCTGCAGTGAATCTTGCTTCTGCAGTGAATAGTGTCCCAGCTGTGAATATTGCCCCTGCAGTGAATATTGTCTCTGCAGTGAATAGTGTCCCAGCTGTGAATAGTGTCCCAGCTGTGAATAGTGCCCCTGCAGTGAATATTGTATCTGCAGTGAATATTGTCCCAGCTGTGAATATTGCCCCTGCAGTGAATATTGTCCCTGCAGTGAATAGTGTCCCAGCTGTGAATATTGCCTCTGCAGTAAATATTGCCCCTGCAGTGAATATTATCCCTGCAGTGAATATTGTCCCAGCTGTGAATAGTGTCCCTGCAGTGAATATTGTCCCTGCAGTGAATATTGCCCCTGCAGTGAATATTGTCCCTGCAGTGAATTTTGTCCCTACAGTGAATAGTGTCCCTGCAGTGAATATTGTCCCTGCAGTGAATATTGCCCCTGCAGTGAATAGTGTCCCTGCAGTGAATATTGCCCTGCAGTGAATAGTTGAATATTCCCCCTGCAGTGAATATTGTCCCAGCTGTGAATATTGTCCCTGCAGTTAATAGTTTCCCTGCAGTGAATATTCTCCCTGGAGTGAATTGTGTCCCTGCAGTGAATTTTGTCCCTACAGTGAATAGTGTCCCTGCGGTGAATATTGCCCCTGCAGTGAATATTGTCCCTGCAGTGAATATTGCCCCTGCAGTGAATAGTGTCCCTGCAGTGAATAATTGAATATTCCCCCTGCAGTGAATATTGTCCCTGCAGTGAATATTGCCCTGCAGTGAATAGTTGAATATTCCCCCTGCAGTGAATATTGTCCCAGCTGTGAATATTGTCCCTGCAGTTAATAGTTTCCCTGCAGTGAATATTCTCCCTGGAGTGAATTGTGTCCCTGCAGTGAATATTGCCCCTGCAGTGAATAGTTTCCCTGCAGTGAATAGTGTCCCTGCAGTGAATAGTTTCCCTGCAGTGAATAGTTTCCCTGCAGTATATAGTGCCTCTGCAGTGAATAGTTTCCCTGCAGTGAATATTGTCCCTGCAGTGAATAGTTTACCTGCAGTGAATATTGTCCCTGCAGTGAAAAGTGTCTCTGCAGTGAATAGTTTCCCTGCAGTGAATATTGTCCCTGCAGTGAATATTGTCCCTGCAGTTAATAGTTTCCCTGCAGTGAATATTCTCCCTGGAGTGAATTGTGTCCCTGCAGTGAATATTGCCCATGCAGTGAATAGTTTCCCTGCAGTGAATAGTGTCCCTGCAGTGAATAGTTTCCCTGCAGTGAATAGTGTCCCTGCAGTGAATAGTTTCCCTGCAGTGAATAGTTTCCCTGCAGTAAATAGTGCCTCTGCAGTGAATAGTTTCCCTGCAGTGAATATTGTCCCTGCAGTGAATAGTTTACCTGCAGTGAATATTGTCCCTGCAGTGAAAAGTGTCTCTGCAGTGAATAGTTTCCCTGCAGTGAATATTGTCCCTGCAGTGAATATTGTCCCTGCAGTGAATATTGCTTCTGCAGTGAATATTGCCCCTGCAGTGAATATTGTCTCTGCAGTGAATAGTGTCCCAGCTGTGAATATTGCCCCTGCAGTGAATATTGCCCCTGCAGCGAATATTGTCCCTGCAGTGAATATTGTCCCTGCAGTGAATTTTGTCCCTACAGTGAATAGTGTCCCTGCAGTCAATATTGTCCCTGCAGTGAATATTGACCCTTCAGTGAATAGTGTCCCTGCAGTGAATAGTTTCCCTGCAGTCAATATTGTCCCTGCTGTGAATTGGTCCCTGCAGAGAATATTGTCCCTGCAGTGAATATTGCCCCTGCAGTGAATATTGTCTCTGCAGTGAATATTGTCTCTGCAGTGAATAGTGTCCCAGCTGTGAATATTGCCCCTGCAGTGAATATTGCCCCTGCAGCGAATATTGTCCCTGCAGTGAATATTGTCCCTGCAGTGAATTTTGTCCCTACAGTGAATAGTGTCCCTGCAGTCAATATTGTCCCTGCAGTGAATATTGACCCTTCAGTGAATAGTGTCCCTGCAGTGAATAGTTTCCCTGCAGTCAATATTGTCCCTGCAGTGAATAGGTCCTTGCAGAGAATATTGTCCCTGCAGTGAATATTGCCCCTGCAGTGAATTGAGTCCCTGCAGTGAATATTGTCCCTGAAGAGAATATTGTCCCTGCAGTGAATATTGCCCCTGCAGTGAATATTGCCCCTGCAGTGAATAGTGTCCCTGCAGTGAATTTTGTCCCTGCAGTGAATAGTGTCCCTGCAGTGAATATTGCCCCTGCAGTGAATAGTGTCCCTGCAGTGAATTTTGTCCCTGCAGTGAATAGTGTCCCTGCAGTGAATATTGCCCCTGCAGTGAATATTGTCCCTGCAGTGAATATTGCCCTGCAGTGAATAGTTGAATATTCTCCCTGCAGTGAATATTGTCCCAGCTGTGAATATTGTCCCTGCAGTGAATAGTTTGCCTGCAGTGAATAGTTACCCTGCAGTGAATATTCTCCCTGCAGTGAATTGTGTCCCTGCAGTGAATATTGCCTCTGCAGTGAATAGTGTCCCTGCAGTGAATAGTTTCCCGGCAGTTAATAGTGTCCCTGCAGTGAATAGTTTCCCTGCAGTGCATAGTTTCCCTGCAGTAAATATTGTCCCTGCAGTGAATAGTTTCCCTGCAGTGAATATTCTCCCTGCAATGAATTGTGTCCCTGCAGTGAATATTGCCTCTGCAGTGAATAGTGTCCCTGCAGTGAATAGTTTCCCTGCAGTGAATAGTGTCCCTGCAGTGAATAGTTTCCCTGCAGTGAATATTGCCCCTGCAGTGAATATTGTCCCTGCAGTGAATATTGCCCCTGCAGTGAATAGTGTCCCTGCAGTGAATAATTGAACATACCCCCTGCAGTGAATATTGTCCCTGCAGTGAATATTGCCCTGCAGTGAATAGTTGAATATTCCCCTTGCAGTGAATAGTGTCCCAGCTGTGAATAGTGTCTCAGCTGTGAATTGTGCCCCTGCAGTGAATATTGTCCCTGCAGTGAACAGTGTCCCAGCTGTGAATATTGCCCCTGCAGTGAATAGTGTCCCTGCAGTGAATATTGCCCCTGCAGTGAATATTGTCCCTGCAGTGAATAGTTTACCTGCAGTGAATATTGTCCCTGCAGTGAAAAGTGTCTCTGCAGTGAATATTCTCCCTGCAGTGAATTGTGTCCCTGCAGTGAATATTGCCTCTGCAGTGAATAGTTTCTCTGCAGTGAATAGTGTCCCTGCAGTGAATAGTTTTCCTGCAGTGAATAGTGTCCCTGCAGTGAATAGTTTCCCTGCAGTGAATATTGCCCCTGCAGTGAATATTGTCCCTGCAGTGAATATTGCCCCTGCAGTGAATAGTGTCCCTGCAGTGAATAATTGAATATACCCCCTGCAGTGAATATTGTCCCTGCAGTGAATATTGCCCTGCAGTGAATAGTTGAATATTCCCCTTGCAGTGAATAGTGTCCCAGCTGTGAATAGTGTCCCAGCTGTGAATAGTGCCCCTGCAGTGAATATTGCCCTTGCAATAAATAGTGTCCCTGCATTGAAAGTATCCCCGCAATGAATATTGCCCCTGCAGTGAATCTTGCCTCTGCAGTGAATAGTGTCCCAGCTGTGAATATTGCCCCTGCAGTGAATATTGTCTCTTCAGTGAATAGTGTCCCAGCTGTGAATAGTGTCCCAGCTGTGAATAGTGCCCCTGCAGTGAATATTGTATCTGCAGTGAATATTGTCCCAGCTGTGAATATTGCCCCTGCAGTGAATATTGTCCCTGCAGTGAATAGTGTCCCAGCTGTGAATATTGCCTCTGCAGTAAATATTGCCCCTGCAGTGAATATTTTCCCTGCAGTGAATATTGTCCCAGCTGTGAATAGTGGCCCTGCAGTGAATATTGTCCCTGCAGTGAATATTGCCCCTGCAGTGAATATTGTCCCTGCAGTGAATTTTGTCCCTACAGTGAATAGTGTCCCTGCAATGAATAGTGTCTCTGCAGTGAATAATTGAATATTCCCCCTGCAGTGAATATTGTCCCTGCAGTGAATATTGCCCTGCAGTGAATAGTTGAATATTCCCCCTGCAGTGAATATTGTCCCAGCTGTGAATATTGTCCCTGCAGTTAATAGTTTCCCTGCAGTGAATATTCTCCCTGGAGTGAATTGTGTCCCTGCAGTGAATATTGCCCCTGCAGTGAATAGTTTCCCTGCAGTGAATAGTGTCCCTGCAGTGAATACTTTCACTGCAGTGAATAGTTTCCCTGCAGTAAATAGTGCCTCTGCAGTGAATAGTTTCCCTGCAGTGAATATTGTCCCTGCAGTGAATAGTTTACCTGCAGTGAATATTGTCCCTGCAGTGAAAAGTGTCTCTGCAGTGAATAGTTTCCCTGCAGTGAATATTGTCCCTGCAGTGAATATTGTCCCTGCAGTTAATAGTTTCCCTGCAGTGAATATTCTCCCTGGAGTGAATTGTGTCCCTGCAGTGAATATTGCCCATGCAGTGAATAGTTCCCCTGCAGTGAATAGTGTCCCTGCAGTGAATAGTTTCCCTGCAGTGAATAGTGTCCTTGCAGTGAATAGTTTCCCTGCAGTGAATAGTTTCCCTGCAGTAAATAGTGCCTCTGCAGTGAATAGTTTCCCTGCAGTGAATATTGTCCCTGCAGTGAATAGTTTACCTGCAGTGAATATTGTCCCTGCAGTGAAAAGTGTCTCTGCAGTGAATAGTTTCCCTGCAGTGAATATTGTCCCTGCAGAGAATATTATCCCTGCAGTATACATTGTCCTTGTAGTGAATATTGCCGCTGCAGTGAATATTGTCCCTGCAGTGAATATTGTCCCTGCAGTGAATATTGCCCCTGCAGTGAATAGTGTCCCTGCAGTGAATATTGTCCCTGCAGTGAATATTGTCCCTGCAGTGAATTTTGTCCCTACAGTGAATAGTGTCCCTGCAGTCAATATTGTCCCTGCAGTGAATATTGACCCTTCAGTGAATAGTGTCCCTGCAGTGAATAGTTTCCCTGCAGTCAATATTGTCCCTGCTGTGAATTGGTCCCTGCAGAGAATATTGTCCCTGCAGTGAATATTGCCCCTGCAGTGAATATTGTCTCTGCAGTGAATATTGTCTCTGCAGTGAATAGTGTCCCAGCTGTGAATATTGCCCCTGCAGTGAATATTGCCCCTGCAGCGAATATTGTCCCTGCAGTGAATATTGTCCCTGCAGTGAATTTTGTCCCTACAGTGAATAGTGTCCCTGCAGTCAATATTGTCCCTGCAGTGAATATTGACCCTTCAGTGAATAGTGTCCCTGCAGTGAATAGTTTCCCTGCAGTCAATATTGTCCCTGCAGTGAATAGGTCCTTGCAGAGAATATTGTCCCTGCAGTGAATATTGCCCCTGCAGTGAATTGAGTCCCTGCAGTGAATATTGTCCCTGAAGAGAATATTGCCCCTGCAGTGAATATTGTCCCTGCAGTGAATATTGCCCCTGCAGTGAATATTGCCCCTGCAGTGAATAGTGTCCCTGCAGTGAATTTTGTCCCTGCAGTGAATAGTGTCCCTGCAGTGAATATTGCCCCTGCAGTGAATAGTGTCCCTGCAGTGAATTTTGTCCCTGCAGTGAATAGTGTCCCTGCAGTGAATATTGCCCCTGCAGTGAATATTGTCCCTGCAGTGAATATTGCCCTGCAGTGAATAGTTGAATATTCTCCCTGCAGTGAATATTGTCCCAGCTGTGAATATTGTCCCTGCAGTGAATAGTTTGCCTGCAGTGAATAGTTACCCTGCAGTGAATATTCTCCCTGCAGTGAATTGTGTCCCTGCAGTGAATATTGCCTCTGCAGTGAATAGTGTCCCTGCAGTGAATAGTTTCCCGGCAGTTAATAGTGTCCCTGCAGTGAATAGTTTCCCTGCAGTGCATAGTTTCCCTGCAGTAAATATTGTCCCTGCAGTGAATAGTTTCCCTGCAGTGAATATTCTCCCTGCAATGAATTGTGTCCCTGCAGTGAATATTGCCTCTGCAGTGAATAGTGTCCCTGCAGTGAATAGTTTCCCTGCAGTGAATAGTGTCCCTGCAGTGAATAGTTTCCCTGCAGTGAATATTGCCCCTGCAGTGAATATTGTCCCTGCAGTGAATATTGCCCCTGCAGTGAATAGTGTCCCTGCAGTGAATAATTGAACATACCCCCTGCAGTGAATATTGTCCCTGCAGTGAATATTGCCCTGCAGTGAATAGTTGAATATTCCCCTTGCAGTGAATAGTGTCCCAGCTGTGAATAGTGTCTCAGCTGTGAATTGTGCCCCTGCAGTGAATATTGTCCCTGCAGTGAACAGTGTCCCAGCTGTGAATATTGCCCCTGCAGTGAATAGTGTCCCTGCAGTGAATATTGCCCCTGCAGTGAATATTGTCCCTGCAGTGAATAGTTTACCTGCAGTGAATATTGTCCCTGCAGTGAAAAGTGTCTCTGCAGTGAATATTCTCCCTGCAGTGAATTGTGTCCCTGCAGTGAATATTGCCTCTGCAGTGAATAGTTTCTCTGCAGTGAATAGTGTCCCTGCAGTGAATAGTTTTCCTGCAGTGAATAGTGTCCCTGCAGTGAATAGTTTCCCTGCAGTGAATATTGCCCCTGCAGTGAATATTGTCCCTGCAGTGAATATTGCCCCTGCAGTGAATAGTGTCCCTGCAGTGAATAATTGAATATACCCCCTGCAGTGAATATTGTCCCTGCAGTGAATATTGCCCTGCAGTGAATAGTTGAATATTCCCCTTGCAGTGAATAGTGTCCCAGCTGTGAATAGTGTCCCAGCTGTGAATAGTGCCCCTGCAGTGAATATTGCCCTTGCAATAAATAGTGTCCCTGCATTGAAAGTATCCCCGCAATGAATATTGCCCCTGCAGTGAATCTTGCCTCTGCAGTGAATAGTGTCCCAGCTGTGAATATTGCCCCTGCAGTGAATATTGTCTCTTCAGTGAATAGTGTCCCAGCTGTGAATAGTGTCCCAGCTGTGAATAGTGCCCCTGCAGTGAATATTGTATCTGCAGTGAATATTGTCCCAGCTGTGAATATTGCCCCTGCAGTGAATATTGTCCCTGCAGTGAATAGTGTCCCAGCTGTGAATATTGCCTCTGCAGTAAATATTGCCCCTGCAGTGAATATTTTCCCTGCAGTGAATATTGTCCCAGCTGTGAATAGTGGCCCTGCAGTGAATATTGTCCCTGCAGTGAATATTGCCCCTGCAGTGAATATTGTCCCTGCAGTGAATTTTGTCCCTACAGTGAATAGAGTCCCTGCAATGAATAGTGTCTCTGCAGTGAATAATTGAATATTCCCCCTGCAGTGAATATTGTCCCTGCAGTGAATATTGCCCTGCAGTGAATAGTTGAATATTCCCCCTGCAGTGAATATTGTCCCAGCTGTGAATATTGTCCCTGCAGTTAATAGTTTCCCTGCAGTGAATATTCTCCCTGGAGTGAATTGTGTCCCTGCAGTGAATATTGCCCCTGCAGTGAATAGTTTCCCTGCAGTGAATAGTGTCCCTGCAGTGAATACTTTCACTGCAGTGAATAGTTTCCCTGCAGTAAATAGTGCCTCTGCAGTGAATAGTTTCCCTGCAGTGAATATTGTCCCTGCAGTGAATAGTTTACCTGCAGTGAATATTGTCCCTGCAGTGAAAAGTGTCTCTGCAGTGAATAGTTTCCCTGCAGTGAATATTGTCCCTGCAGTGAATATTGTCCCTGCAGTTAATAGTTTCCCTGCAGTGAATATTCTCCCTGGAGTGAATTGTGTCCCTGCAGTGAATATTGCCCATGCAGTGAATAGTTCCCCTGCAGTGAATAGTGTCCCTGCAGTGAATAGTTTCCCTGCAGTGAATAGTGTCCTTGCAGTGAATAGTTTCCCTGCAGTGAATAGTTTCCCTGCAGTAAATAGTGCCTCTGCAGTGAATAGTTTCCCTGCAGTGAATATTGTCCCTGCAGTGAATAGTTTACCTGCAGTGAATATTGTCCCTGCAGTGAAAAGTGTCTCTGCAGTGAATAGTTTCCCTGCAGTGAATATTGTCCCTGCAGAGAATATTGTCCCTGCAGTATACATTGTCCTTGTAGTGAATATTGCCGCTGCAGTGAATATTGTCCCTGCAGTGAATATTGTCCCTGCAGTGAATATTGCCCCTGCAGTGAATAGTGTCCCTGCAGTGAATATTGTCCCTGCAGTGAATATTGACCCTTCAGTGAATAGTGTCCCTGCAGTGAATAGTTTCCCTGCAGTCAATATTGTCCCTGCAGTGAATAGGTCCCTGCAGAGAATATTGTCCCTGCAGTGAATATTGCCCCTGCAGTGAATTGAGTCCCTGCAGTGAATATTGTCCCTGAAGTGAATATTGCCCCTGCAGTGAATATTGTCCCTGCACTGAATATTGCCCCTGCAGTGAATATTGCCCCTGCAGTGAATTTTGTCCCTGCAGTGAATAGTGTCCCTGCAGTGAATATTGCCCCTGCAGTGAATATTGTCCCTGCAGTGAATTTTGTCCCTGCAGTGAATAGTGTCCCTGCAGTGAATATTGCCCCTGCAGTGAATATTGTCCCTGCAGTGAATATTGCCCTGCAGTGAATAGTTGAATATTCTCCCTGCAGTGAATATTGTCCCAGCTGTGAATATTGTCCCTGCAGTGAATAGTTTGCCTGCAGTGAATAGTTACCCTGCAGTGAATATTGCCCCTGCAGTGAATATTGTCCCTGCAGTGAATATTGCCCCTGCAGTGAATAGTGTCCCTGCAGTGAATAATTGAATATACCCCCTGCAGTGAATATTGTCCCTGCAGTGAATATTGCCCTGCAGTGAATAGTTGAATATTCCCCTTGCAGTGAATAGTGTCCCAGCTGTGAATAGTGTCCCAGCTGTGAATTGTGCCCCTGCAGTGAATATTGTCCCTGCAGTGAACAGTGTCCCAGCTGTGAATATTGCCCCTGCAGTGAACAGTGTCCCTGCAGTGAATATTCCCCCTGCAGTGAATATTGTCCCTGCAGTGAAAAGTGTCTCTGCAGTGAATATTCTCCCTGCAGTGAATTGTGTCCCTGCAGTGAATATTGCCTCTGCAGTGAATAGTTTCTCTGCAGTGAATAGTGTCCCTGCAGTGAATAGTTTTCCTGCAGTGAATAGTGTCCCTGCAGTGAATAGTTTCCCTGCAGTGAATATTGCCCCTGCAGTGAATATTGTCCCTGCAGTGAATATTGCCCCTGCAGTGAATAGTGTCCCTGCAGTGAATAATTGAATATACCCCCTGCAGTGAATATTGTCCCTGCAGTGAATATTGCCCTGCAGTGAATAGTTGAATATTCCCCTTGCAGTGAATAGTGTCCCAGCTGTGAATAGTGTCCCAGCTGTGAATAGTGCCCCTGCAGTGAATATTGCCCTTGCAATAAATAGTGTCCCTGCATTGAAAGTATCCCCGCAATGAATATTGCCCCTGCAGTGAATCTTGCCTCTGCAGTGAATAGTGTCCCAGCTGTGAATATTGCCCCTGCAGTGAATATTGTCTCTTCAGTGAATAGTGTCCCAGCTGTGAATAGTGTCCCAGCTGTGAATAGTGCCCCTGCAGTGAATATTGTATCTGCAGTGAATATTGTCCCAGCTGTGAATATTGCCCCTGCAGTGAATATTGTCCCTGCAGTGAATAGTGTCCCAGCTGTGAATATTGCCTCTGCAGTAAATATTGCCCCTGCAGTGAATATTGTCCCTGCAGTGAATATTGTCCCAGCTGTGAATAGTGGCCCTGCAGTGAATATTGTCCCTGCAGTGAATATTGCCCCTGCAGTGAATATTGTCCCTGCAGTGAATTTTGTCCCTACAGTGAATAGTGTCCCTGCAGTGAATATTGTCCCTGCAGTGAATATTGCCCCTGCAGTGAATAGTGTCTCTGCAGTGAATAATTGAATATTCCCCCTGCAGTGAATATTGTCCCTGCAGTGAATATTGCCCTGCAGTGAATAGTTGAATATTCCCCCTGCAGTGAATATTGTCCCAGCTGTGAATATTGTCCCTGCAGTTAATAGTTTCCCTGCAGTGAATATTCTCCCTGGAGTGAATTGTGTCCCTGCAGTGAATATTGCCCATGCAGTGAATAGTTTCCCTGCAGTGAATAGTGTCCCTGCAGTGAATAGTTTCCCTGCAATGAATAGTGTCCCTGCAGTGAATAATTTCACTGCAGTGAATAGTTTCCCTGCAGTAAATAGTGCCTCTGCAGTGAATAGTTTCCCTGCAGTGAATATTGTCCCTGCAGTGAATAGTTTACCTGCAGTGAATATTGTCCCTGCAGTGAAAAGTGTCTCTGCAGTGAATAGTTTCCCTGCAGTGAATATTGTCCCTGCAGTGAATATTGTCCCTGCAGTTAATAGTTTCCCTGCAGTGAATATTCTCCCTGGAGTGAATTGTGTCCCTGCAGTGAATATTGCCCATGCAGTGAATAGTTTCCCTGCAGTGAATAGTGTCCCTGCAGTGAATAGTTTCCCTGCAGTGAATAGTGTCCTTGCAGTGAATAGTTTCCCTGCAGTGAATAGTTTCCCTGCAGTAAATAGTGCCTCTGCAGTGAATAGTTTCCCTGCAGTGAATATTGTCCCTGCAGTGAATAGTTTACCTGCAGTGAATATTGTCCCTGCAGTGAAAAGTATCTCTGCAGTGAATAGTTTCCCTGCAGTGAATATTGTCCCTGCAGAGAATATTGCCCCTGCAGTATACATTGTCCTCGTAGTGAATATTGCCGCTGCAGTGAATATTGTCCCTGCAGTGAATATTGTCCCTGCAGTGAATATTGCCCCTGCAGTGAATAGTGTCCCTGCAGTGAATATTGTCCCTGCAGTGAATATTGACCCTTCAGTGAATAGTGTCCCTGCAGTGAATAGTTTCCCTGCAGTCAATATTGTCCCTGCAGTGAATAGGTCCCTGCAGAGAATATTGTCCCTGCAGTGAATATTGCCCCTGCAGTGAATTGAGTCCCTGCAGTGAATATTGTCCCTGAAGTGAATATTGCCCCTGCAGTGAATATTGTCCCTGCACTGAATATTGCCCCTGCAGTGAATATTGCCCCTGCAGTGAATTTTGTCCCTGCAGTGAATAGTGTCCCTGCAGTGAACAGTGTCCCAGCTGTGAATATTGCCCCTGCAGTGAACAGTGTCCCTGCAGTGAATATTGCCCCTGCAGTGAATATTGTCCCTGCAGTGAAAAGTGTCTCTGCAGTGAATATTCTCCCTGCAGTGAATGTTGTCCCTGCAGTGAATTCTGTCCCTGCAGTGAATAGTGTCCCTGCAGTGAATATTGCCCCTGCAGTGAATATTGTCCCTGCAGTGAATATTGCCCTGCAGTGAATAGTTGAATATTCTCCCTGCAGTGAATATTGTCCCAGCTGTGAATATTGTCCCTGCAGTGAATAGTTTGCCTGCAGTGAATAGTTACCCTGCAGTGAATATTGCCCCTGCAGTGAATATTGTCCCTGCAGTGAATATTGCCCCTGCAGTGAACAGTGTCCCTGCAGTGAATAATTGAATATACCCCCTGCAGTGAATATTGTCCCTGCAGTGAATATTGCCCTGCAGTGAATAGTTGAATATTCCCCTTGCAGTGAATAGTGTCCCAGCTGTGAATAGTGTCCCAGCTGTGAATTGTGCCCCTGCAGTGAATATTGTCCCTGCAGTGAACAGTGTCCCAGCTGTGAATATTGCCCCTGCAGTGAACAGTGTCCCTGCAGTGAATATTGCCCCTGCAGTGAATATTGTCCCTGCAGTGAAAAGTGTCTCTGCAGTGAATATTTTCCCTGCAGTGAATTGTGTCCCTGCAGTGAATATTGCCTCTGCAGTGAATAGTTTCTCTGCAGTGAATAGTGTCCCTGCAGTGAATAGTTTTCCTGCAGTGAATAGTGTCCCTGCAGTGAATAGTTTCCCTGCAGTGAATATTGCCCCTGCAGTGAATATTGTCCCTGCAGTGAATATTGCCCCTGCAGTGAATAGTGTCCCTGCAGTGAATAATTGAATATACCCCCTGCAGTGAATATTGTCCCTGCAGTGAATATTGCCCTGCAGTGAATAGTTGAATATTCCCCTTGCAGTGAATAGTGTCCCAGCTGTGAATAGTGTCCCAGCTGTGAATAGTGCCCCTGCAGTGAATATTGCCCTTGCAATAAATAGTGTCCCTGCATTGAAAGTATCCCCGCAATGAATATTGCCCCTGCAGTGAATCTTGCCTCTGCAGTGAATAGTGTCCCAGCTGTGAATATTGCCCCTGCAGTGAATATTGTCTCTTCAGTGAATAGTGTCCCAGCTGTGAATAGTGTCCCAGCTGTGAATAGTGCCCCTGCAGTGAATATTGTATCTGCAGTGAATATTGTCCCAGCTGTGAATATTGCCCCTGCAGTGAATATTGTCCCTGCAGTGAATAGTGTCCCAGCTGTGAATATTGCCTCTGCAGTAAATATTGCCCCTGCAGTGAATATTGTCCCTGCAGTGAATATTGTCCCAGCTGTGAATAGTGGCCCTGCAGTGAATATTGTCCCTGCAGTGAATATTGCCCCTGCAGTGAATATTGTCCCTGCAGTGAATTTTGTCCCTACAGTGAATAGTGTCCCTGCAGTGAATATTGTCCCTGCAGTGAATATTGCCCCTGCAGTGAATAGTGTCTCTGCAGTGAATAATTGAATATTCCCCCTGCAGTGAATATTGTCCCTGCAGTGAATATTGCCCTGCAGTGAATAGTTGAATATTCCCCCTGCAGTGAATATTGTCCCAGCTGTGAATATTGTCCCTGCAGTTAATAGTTTCCCTGCAGTGAATATTCTCCCTGGAGTGAATTGTGTCCCTGCAGTGAATATTGCCCATGCAGTGAATAGTTTCCCTGCAGTGAATAGTGTCCCTGCAGTGAATAGTTTCCCTGCAGTGAATAGTGTCCCTGCAGTGAATAATTTCACTGCAGTGAATAGTTTCCCTGCAGTAAATAGTGCCTCTGCAGTGAATAGTTTCCCTGCAGTGAATATTGTCCCTGCAGTGAATAGTTTACCTGCAGTGAATATTGTCCCTGCAGTGAAAAGTGTCTCTGCAGTGAATAGTTTCCCTGCAGTGAATATTGTCCCTGCAGTGAATATTGTCCCTGCAGTTAATAGTTTCCCTGCAGTGAATATTCTCCCTGGAGTGAATTGTGTCCCTGCAGTGAATATTGCCCATGCAGTGAATAGTTTCCCTGCAGTGAATAGTGTCCCTGCAGTGAATAGTTTCCCTGCAGTGAATAGTGTCCTTGCAGTGAATAGTTTCCCTGCAGTGAATAGTTTCCCTGCAGTAAATAGTGCCTCTGCAGTGAATAGTTTCCCTGCAGTGAATATTG
This sequence comes from Pristiophorus japonicus, assembly GCF_044704955.1. NCBI lineage: Eukaryota > Metazoa > Chordata > Chondrichthyes > Pristiophoridae > Pristiophorus > Pristiophorus japonicus. Next base: position 81,221 of record NW_027253095.1, on the reverse strand, counting down.
TCCCTGCAGTGAATAGTTTACCTGCAGTGAATATTGTCCCTGCAGTGAAAAGTATCTCTGCAGTGAATAGTTTCCCTGCAGTGAATATTGTCCCTGCAGAGAATATTGCCCCTGCAGTATACATTGTCCTCGTAGTGAATATTGCCGCTGCAGTGAATATTGTCCCTGCAGTGAATATTGTCCCTGCAGTGAATATTGCCCCTGCAGTGAATAGTGTCCCTGCAGTGAATATTGTCCCTGCAGTGAATATTGACCCTTCAGTGAATAGTGTCCCTGCAGTGAATAGTTTCCCTGCAGTCAATATTGTCCCTGCAGTGAATAGGTCCCTGCAGAGAATATTGTCCCTGCAGTGAATATTGCCCCTGCAGTGAATTGAGTCCCTGCAGTGAATATTGTCCCTGAAGTGAATATTGCCCCTGCAGTGAATATTGTCCCTGCACTGAATATTGCCCCTGCAGTGAATATTGCCCCTGCAGTGAATTTTGTCCCTGCAGTGAATAGTGTCCCTGCAGTGAACAGTGTCCCAGCTGTGAATATTGCCCCTGCAGTGAACAGTGTCCCTGCAGTGAATATTGCCCCTGCAGTGAATATTGTCCCTGCAGTGAAAAGTGTCTCTGCAGTGAATATTCTCCCTGCAGTGAATGTTGTCCCTGCAGTGAATTCTGTCCCTGCAGTGAATAGTGTCCCTGCAGTGAATATTGCCCCTGCAGTGAATATTGTCCCTGCAGTGAATATTGCCCTGCAGTGAATAGTTGAATATTCTCCCTGCAGTGAATATTGTCCCAGCTGTGAATATTGTCCCTGCAGTGAATAGTTTGCCTGCAGTGAACAGTTACCCTGCAGTGAATATTGCCCCTGCAGTGAATATTGTCCCTGCAGTGAATATTGCCCCTGCAGTGAACAGTGTCCCTGCAGTGAATAATTGAATATACCCCCTGCAGTGAATATTGTCCCTGCAGTGAATATTGCCCTGCAGTGAATAGTTGAATATTCCCCTTGCAGTGAATAGTGTCCCAGCTGTGAATAGTGTCCCAGCTGTGAATTGTGCCCCTGCAGTGAATATTGTCCCTGCAGTGAACAGTGTCCCAGCTGTGAATATTGCCCCTGCAGTGAACAGTGTCCCTGCAGTGAATATTGCCCCTGCAGTGAATATTGTCCCTGCAGTGAAAAGTGTCTCTGCAGTGAATATTCTCCCTGCAGTGAATTGTGTCCCTGCAGTGAATATTGCCTCTGCAGTGAATAGTTTCTCTGCAGTGAATAGTGTCCCTGCAGTGAATAGTTTCCCTGCAGTGAATAGTTTCCCTGCAGTGAATATTGCCCCTACAGTGAATATTGTCCCTGCAGTGAATATTGCCCCTGCAGTGAATAGTGTCCCTGCAGTGAATAATTGAATATACCCCCTGCAGTGAATATTGTCCCTGCAGTGAATATTGCCCTGCAGTGAATAGTTGAATATTCCCCTTGCAGTGAATAGTGTCCCAGCTGTGAATAGTGTCCCAGCTGTGAATATTCCCCTTGCAGTGAATATTGCCCTGCAGTGAATAGTTGAATATTCCCCTTGCAGTGAATTCTGTCCCTGCAGTGAATAGTGTCCCTGCAGTGAATATTGCCCCTGCAGTGAATATTGTCCCTGCAGTGAATATTGCCCTGCAGTGAATAGTTGAATATTCTCCCTGCAGTGAATATTGTCCCAGCTGTGAATATTGTCCCTGCAGTGAATAGTTTGCCTGCAGTGAATAGTTACCCTGCAGTGAATATTCTCCCTGCAGTGAATTGTGTCCCTGCAGTGAATATTGCCTCTGCAGTGAATAGTGTCCCTGCAGTGAATAGTTTCCCGGCAGTTAATAGTGTCCCTGCAGTGAATAGTTTCCCTGCAGTGCATAGTTTCCCTGCAGTAAATATTGTCCCTGCAGTGAATAGTTTCCCTGCAGTGAATATTCTCCCTGCAGTGAATTGTGTCCCTGCAGTGAATAGTGTCCCTGCAGTGAATAGTTTCCCTGCAGTGAATAGTGTCCCTGCAGTGAATAGTTTCCCTGCAGTGCATAGTTTCCCTGCAGTAAATATTGTCCCTGCAGTGAATAGTTTCCCTGCAGTGAATATTCTCCCTGCAGTGAATTGTGTCCCTGCAGTGAATATTGCCTCTGCAGTGAATAGTGTCCCAGCTGTGAATAGTGTCCCAGCTGTGAATAGTGCCCCTGCAGTGAATATTGTTTCTGCAGTGAATATTGTCCCAGCTGTGAACATTGCCCCTGCAGTGAATATTGTCCCTGCAGTGAATAGTGTCCCAGCTGTGAATATTGCCTCTGCAGTAAATATTGCCCCTGCAGTGAATATTATCCCTGCAGTGAATATTGTCCCAGCTGTGAATAGTGTCCCTGCAGTGAATATTTTCCCTGCAGTGAATATTGCTCCTGCAGTGAATATTGTCCCTGCAGTGAATTTTGTCCCTGCAGTGAATATTGTCCCTGCAGTGAATATTGCCCCTGCAATGAATAGTGTCCCTGCAGTGAATATTGCCCTGCAGTGAATAGTTGAATATTCCCCCTGCAGTGAATATTGTCCCAGCTGTGAATATTGTCCCTGCAGTTAATAGTTTCCCTGCAGTGAATATTCTCCCTGGAGTGAATTGTGTCCCTGCAGTGAATATTGCCCCTGCAGTGAATAGTTTCCCTGCAGTGAATAGTGTCCCAGCAGTGAATAGTTTCCCTGCAGTGAATAGTGTCCCTGCAGTGAATATTGCCCCTGCAGTGAATATTGTCCCTGCAGTGAATTTTGTCCCTACAGTGAATAGTGTCCCTGCAGTGAATATTGCCCCTGCAGTGAATATTGTCCCTGCAGTGAATATTGCCCCTGCAGTGAATAGTGTCCCTGCAGTGAATAATTGAATATTCCCCCTGCAGTGAATATTGTCCCAGCTGTGAATATTGTCCCTGCAGTTAATAGTTTCCCTGCAGTGAATATTCTCCCTGGAGTGAATTGTGTCCCTGCAGTGAATATTGCCCCTGCAGTGAATAGTTTCCCTGCAGTGAATAGTGTCCCTGCAGTGAATAGTTTCCCTGCAGTGAATAGTGTCCCTGCAGTGAATAGTTTGCCTGCAGTGAATAGTTTCCCTGCAGTATATAGTGCCTCTGCAGTGAATAGTTTCCCTGCAGTGAATATTGTCCCTGCAGTGAATAGTTTACCTGCAGTGAATATTGTCCCTGCAGTGAAAAGTGTCTCTGCAGTGAATAGTTTCCCTGCAGTGAATATTGTCCCTGCAGTGAATATTGTCCCTGCAGTTAATAGTTTCCCTGCAGTGAATATTCTCCCTGGAGTGAATTGTGTCCCTGCAGTGAATATTGCCCATGCAGTGAATAGTTTCCCTGCAGTGAATAGTGTCCCTGCAGTGAATAGTTTCCCTGCAGTGAATAGTGTCCCTGCAGTGAATAGTTTCCCTGCAGTGAATAGTTTCCCTGCAGTAAATAGTGCCTCTGCAGTGAATAGTTTCCCTGCAGTGAATATTGTCCCTGCAGTGAATAGTTTACCTGCAGTGAATATTGTCCCTGCAGTGAAAAGTGTCTCTGCAGTGAATAGTTTCCCTGCAGTGAATATTGTCCCTGCAGTGAATATTGTCCCTGCAGTGAATAATTTCCCTGCAGTGAATATTGTCCCTGCAGTGAATATTGTCCCTGCAGTGAATATTGCTCCTGCAGTGAATATTGCCCCTGCAGTGAATATTGTCTCTGCAGTGAATATTGCCCCTGCAGTGAATATTGCCCCTGCAGTGAATATTGTCCCTGCAGTGAATATTGTCCCTGCAGTGAATTTTGTCCCTACAGTGAATAGTGTCCCTGCAGTGAATATTGTCCCTGCAGTGAATATTGACCCTTCAGTGAATAGTGTCCCTGCAGTGAATAGTTTCCCTGCAGTCAATATTGTCCCTGCAGTGAATAGGTCGCTGCAGAGAATATTGTCCCTGCAGTGAATATTGCCCCTGCAGTGAATTGAGTCCCTGCAGTGAATATTGTCCCTGAAGTGAATATTGCCCCTGCAGTGAATATTGCCCCTGCAGTGAATATTGCCCCTGCAGTGAATAGTGTCCCTGCAGTGAATTTTGTCCCTGCAGTGAATAGTGTCCCTGCAGTGAATATTGCCCCTGCAGTGAATATTGTCCCTGCACTGAATATTGCCCTGCAGTGAATAGTTGAATATTCTCCCTGCAGTGAATATTGTCCCAGCTGTGAATATTGTCCCTGCAGTGAATAGTTTGCCTGCAGTGAATAGTTACCCTGCAGTGAATATTCTCCCTGCAGTGAATTGTGTCCCTGCAGTGAATATTGCCTCTGCAGTGAATAGTGTCCCTGCAGTGAATAGTTTCCCGGCAGTTAATAGTGTCCCTGCAGTGAATAGTTTCCCTGCAGTGCATAGTTTCCCTGCAGTAAATATTGTCCCTGCAGTGAATAGTTTCCCTGCAGTGAATATTGTCCCTGCAGAGAATATTGTCCCTGCAGTGAATAGTTTCCCTGCAGAGAATATTGTCCCTGCAGTATACATTGTCCTTGTAGTGAATATTGCCGCTGCAGTGAATATTGTCCCTGCAGTGAATATTGCCCCTTCAGTGAATAGTGTCCCTGCAATGAATATTGTCCCTGCAGTGAATATTGACCCTTCAGTGAATAGTGTCCCTGCAGTGAATAGTTTCCCTGCAGTCAATATTGTCCCTGCAGTGAATAGGTCCCTGCAGAGAATATTGTCCCTGCAGTGAATATTGCCCCTGCAGTGAATTGAGTCCCTGCAGTGAATATTGTCCCTGAAGTGAATATTGCCCCTGCAGTGAATATTGTCCCTGCAGTGAATATTGTCCCTGCAGTGAATTTTGTCCCTGCAGTGAATAGTGTCCCTGCAGTGAATATTGCCCCTGCAGTGAATAATGTCCCTGCAGTGAATATTGCCCTGCAGTGAATAGTTGAATATTCTCCCTGCAGTGAATATTGTCCCAGCTGTGAATATTGTCCCTGCAGTGAATAGTTTGCCTGCAGTGAATAGTTACCCTGCAGTGAATATTCTCCCTGCAGTGAATTGTGTCCCTGCAGTGAATATTGCCTCTGCAGTGAATAGTGTCCCTGCAGTGAATAGTTTCCCTGCAGTGAATAGTGTCCCTGCAGTGAATAGTTTCCCTGCAGTGAATATTGCCCCTGCAGTGAATATTGTCCCTGCAGTGAATATTGCCCCTGCAGTGAATAGTGTCCCTGCAGTGAATAATTGAATATACCCCATGCAGTGAATATTGTCCCTGCAGTGAATATTGCCCTGCAGTGAATAGTTGAATATTCCCCTTGCAGTGAATAGCGTCCCAGCTGTGAATAGTGTCCCAGCTGTGAATTGTGCCCCTGCAGTAAATATTGCCCCTGCAGTGAATAGTTTACCTGCAGTGAATATTGTGCCTGCAGTGAATAGTTTACCTGCAGTGAATATTGTCCCTGCAGTGAAAAGTGTCTCTGCAGTGAATATTCTCCCTGCAGTGAATTGTGTCCCTGCAGTGAATATTGCCTCTGCAGTGAATAGTTTCTCTGCAGTGAATAGTGTCCCTGCAGTGAATAGTTTCCCTGCAGTGAATAGTGTCCCTGCAGTGAATATTGCCCTGCAGTGAATAGTTGAATATTCTCCCTGCAGTGAATATTGTCCCAGCTGTGAATATTGTCCCTGCAGTGAATAGTCTGCCTGCAGTGAATAGTTACCCTGCAGTGAATATTCTCCCTGCAGTGAATTGTGTCCCTGCAGTGAATATTGCCTCTGCAGTGAATAGTGTCCCTGCAGTGAATAGTTTCCCGGCAGTTAATAGTGTCCCTGCAGTGAATAGTTTCCCTGCAGTGCATAGTTTCCCCGCAGTAAATATTGTCCCTGCAGTGAATAGTTTCCCTGCAGTGAATATTCTCCCTGCAGTGAATTGTGTCCCTGCAGTGAATATTGCCTCTGCAGTGAATAGTGTCCCTGCAGTGAATAGTTTCCCTGCAGTGAATAGTGTCCCTGCAGGGAATAGTTTCCCTGCAGTGAATATTGCCCCTGCAGTGAATATTGTCCCTGCAGTGAATATTGCCCCTGCAGTGAATAGTGTCCCTGCAGTGAATAATTGAATATACCCCCTGCAGTGAATATTGTCCCTGCAGTGAATATTGCCCTGCAGTGAATAGTTGAATATTCCCCTTGCAGTGAATAGTGTCCCAGCTGTGAATAGTGTCCCAGCTGTGAATAGTGCCCCTGCAGTGAATATTGCCCTTGCAATAAATAGTGTCCCTGCATTGAAAGTATCCCGGCAATGAATATTGCCCCTGCAGTGAATCTTGCCTCTGCAGTGAATAGTGTCCCAGCTGTGAATATTGCCCCTCCAGTGAATATTGTCTCTGCAGTGAATAGTGTCCCAGCTGTGAATAGTGTCCCAGCTGTGAATAGTGCCCCTGCAGTGAATATTGTATCTGCAGTGAATATTGTCCCAGCTGTGAACATTGCCCCTGCAGTGAATATTGTCCCTGCAGTGAATAGTGTCCCAGCTGTGAATATTGCCTCTGCAGTAAATATTGCCCCTGCAGTGAATATTATCCCTGCAGTGAATATTGTCCCAGCTGTGAATAGTGTCCCTGCAGTGAATATTGTCCCTGCAGTGAATATTGCCCCTGCAGTGAATATTGTCCCTGCAGTGAATTTTGTCCCTGCAGTGAATATTGTCCCTGCAGTGAATATTGCCCCTGCAGTGAATAGTGTCCCTGCAGTGAATATTGCCCTGCAGTGAATAGTTGAATATTCCCCCTGCAGTGAATATTGTCCCAGCTGTGAATATTGTCCCTGCAGTTAATAGTTTCCCTGCAGTGAATATTCTCCCTGGAGTGAATTGTGTCCCTGCAGTGAATATTGCCCCTGCAGTGAATATTGTCCCTGCAGTGAATTTTGTCCCTACAGTGAATAGTGTCCCTGCAGTGAATATTGCCCCTGCAGTGAATATTGTCCCTGCAGTGAATATTGCCCCTGCAGTGAATAGTGTCCCTGCAGTGAATAATTGAATATTCCCCCTGCAGTGAATATTGTCCCTGCAGTGAATATTGCCCTGCAGTGAATAGTTTCCCTGCAGTGAATAGTGTCCCTGCAGTGAATAGTTTCCCTGCAGTGAATAGTGTCCCTGCAGTGAATAGTTTCCCTGCAGTGAATAGTTTCCCTGCAGTATATAGTGCCTCTGCAGTGAATAGTTTCCCTGCAGTGAATTGTGTCCCTGCAGTGAATATTGCCCCTGCAGTGAATAGTTTCCCTGCAGTGAATAGTGTCCCTGCAGTGAATAGTTTCCCTGCAGTGAATAGTGTCCCTGCAGTGAATAATTTCACTGCAGTGAATAGTTTCCCTGCAGTAAATAGTGCCTCTGCAGTGAATAGTTTCCCTGCAGTGAATATTGTCCCTGCAGTGAATAGTTTACCTGCAGTGAATAGTGTCCCTGCAGTGAAAAGTGTCTCTGCAGTGAATAGTTTCCCTGCAGTGAATATTGTCCCTGCATTGAATATTGTCCCTGCAGTTAATAGTTTCCCTGCAGTGAATATTCTCCCTGGAGTGAATTGTGTCCCTGCAGTGAATATTGCCCATGCAGTGAATAGTTTCCCTGCAGTGAATAGTGTCCCTGCAGTGAATAGTTTCCCTGCAGTGAATAGTGTCCTTGCAGTGAATAGTTTCCCTGCAGTGAATAGTTTCCCTGCAGTAAATAGTGCCTCTGCAGTGAATAGTTTCCCTGCAGTGAATATTGTCCCTGCAGTGAATAGTTTACCTGCAGTGAATATTGTCCCTGCAGTGAAAAGTGTCTCTGCAGTGAATAGTTTCCCTGCAGTGAATATTGTCCCTGCAGAGAATATTGTCCCTGCAGTATACATTGTCCTTGTAGTGAATATTGCCGCTGCAGTGAATATTGTCCCTGCAGTGAATATTGTCCCTTCAGTGAATATTGCCCCTGCAGTGAATAGTGTCCCTGCAGTGAATATTGTCCCTGCAGTGAATATTGACCCTTCAGTGAATAGTGTCCCTGCAGTGAATAGTTTCCCTGCAGTCAATATTGTCCCTGCAGTGAATAGGTCCCTGCAGAGAATATTGTCCCTGCAGTGAATATTGCCCCTGCAGTGAATTGAGTCCCTGCAGTGAATATTGTCCCTGAAGTGAATATTGCCCCTGCAGTGAATATTGTCCCTGCACTGAATATTGCCCCTGCAGTGAATATTGCCCCTGCAGTGAATTTTGTCCCTGCAGTGAATAGTGTCCCTGCAGTGAATATTGCCCCTGCAGTGAATGTTGTCCCTGCAGTGAATTCTGTCCCTGCAGTGAATAGTGTCCCTGCAGTGAATATTGCCCCTGCAGTGAATATTGTCCCTGCAGTGAATATTGCCCTGCAGTGAATAGTTGAATATTCTCCCTGCAGTGAATATTGTCCCAGCTGTGAATATTGTCCCTGCAGTGAATAGTTTGCCTGCAGTGAATAGTTACCCTGCAGTGAATATTCTCCCTGCAGTGAATTGTGTCCCTGCAGTGAATATTGCCTCTGCAGTGAATAGTGTCCCTGCAGTGAATAGTTTCCCGGCAGTTAATAGTGTCCCTGCAGTGAATAGTTTCCCTGCAGTGCATAGTTTCCCTGCAGTAAATATTGTCCCTGCAGTGAATAGTTTCCCTGCAGTGAATATTCTCCCTGCAGTGAATTGTGTCCCTGCAGTGAATATTGCCTCTGCAGTGAATAGTGTCCCTGCAGTGAATAGTTTCCCTGCAGTGAATAGTGTCCCTGCAGTGAATAGTTTCCCTGCAGTGCATAGTTTCCCTGCAGTAAATATTGTCCCTGCAGTGAATAGTTTCCCTGCAGTGAATATTCTCCCTGCAGTGAATTGTGTCCCTGCAGTGAATATTGCCTCTGCAGTGAATAGTGTCCCTGCAGTGAATAGTTTCCCTGCAGTGAATAGTGTCCCAGCTGTGAATATTGCCTCTGCAGTAAATATTGCCCCTGCAGTGAATATTGTCCCTGCAGTGAATATTGTCCCAGCTGTGAATAGTGTCCCTGCAGTGAATATTGTCCCTGCAGTGAATATTGCCCCTGCAGTGAATATTGTCCCTGCAGTGAATTTTGTCCCTACAGTGAATAGTGTCCCTGCAGTGAATATTGTCCCTGCAGTGAATATTGCCCTGCAGTGAATAGTTGAATATTCCCCCTGCAGTGAATATTGTCCCAGCTGTGAATATTGTCCCTGCAGTTAATAGTTTCCCTGCAGTGAATATTCTCCCTGGAGTGAATTGTGTCCCTGCAGTGAATATTGCCCCTGCAGTGAATAGTGTCCCTGCAGTGAATAGTTTCCCTGCAGTGAATAGTGTCCCTGCAGTGAATAGTTTCCCTGCAGTGAATAGTTTCCCTGCAGTAAATAGTGCCTCTGCAGTGAATAGTTTCCCTGCAGTGAATATTGTCCCTGCAGTGAATAGTTTACCTGCAGTGAATATTGTCCCTGCAGTGAAAAGTGACTCTGCAGTGAATAGTTTCCCTGCAGTGAATATTGTCCCTGCAGTGAATATTGTCCCTGCAGTTAATAGTTTCCCTGCAGTGAATATTCTCCCTGGAGTGAATTGTTTCCCTGCAGTGAATATTGCCCATGCAGTGAATAGTTTCCCTGCAGTGGATAGTGTCCCTGCAGTGAATAGTTTCCCTGCAGTGAATAGTTTCCCTGCAGTAAATAGTGCCTCTGCAGTGAATAGTTTCCCTGCAGTGAATATTGTCCCTGCAGTGAATAGTTTACCTGCAGTGAATATTGTCCCTGCAGTGAAAAGTGTCTCTGCAGTGAATATTGCCCCTGCAGTGAATTGAGTCCCTGCAGTGAATATTGTCCCTGAAGTGAATATTGCTCCTGCAGTGAATATTGTCCCTGCACTGAATATTGCCCCTGCAGTGAATATTGCCCCTGCAGTGAATTTTGTCCTGCAGTGAATAGTGTCCCTGCAGTGAATATTGACCCTGCAGTGAATGTTGTCCCTGCAGTGAATTCTGTCCCTGCAGTGAATAGTGTCCCTGCAGCGAATATTGCCCCTGCAGTGAATATTGTTCCTGCAGTGAATATTGCCCTGCAGTGAATAGTTGAATATTCTCCCTGCAGTGAATATTGTCCCAGCTGTGAATATTGTCCCTGCAGTGAATAGTTTGCCTGCAGTGAATAGTTACCCTGCAGTGAATATTCTCCCTGCAGTGAATTGTGTCCCTGCAGTGAATATTGCCTCTGCAGTGAATAGTGTCCCTGCAGTGAATAGTTTCCCGGCAGTTAATAGTGTCCCTGCAGTGAATAGTTTCCCTGCAGTGCATAGTTTCCCTGCAGTAAATATTGTCCCTGCAGTGAATAGTTTCCCTGCAGTGAATATTCTCCCTGCAGTGAATTGTGTCACTGCAGTGAATATTGCCTCTGCAGTGAATAGTGTCCCTGCAGTGAATAGTTTCCCTGCAGTGAATAGTGTCCCTGCAGTGAATAGTTTCCCTGCAGTGAATATTGCCCCTGCAGTGAATATTGTCCCTGCAGTGAATATTGCCCCTGCAGTGAATAATTGAATATACCCCCTGCAGTGAATATTGTCCCTGCAGTGAATATTGCCCTGCAGTGAATAGTTGAATATTCCGCTTGCAGTGAATAGTGTCCCAGCTGTGAATAGTGTCCCAGCTGTGAATAGTGCCCCTGCAGTGAATATTGCCCTTGCAATAAATAGTGTCCCTGCATTGAAGGTATCCCGGCAATGAATATTGCCCCTGCAGTGAATCTTGCCTCTGCAGTGAATAGTGTCCCAGCTGTGAATATTGCCCCTGCAGTGAATATTGTCTCTGCAGTGAATAGTGTCCCAGCTGTGAATAGTGTCCCAGCTGTGAATAGTGCCCCTGCAGTGAATATTGTATCTGCAGTGAATATTGTCCCAGCTGTGAACATTGCCCCTGCAGTGAATATTGTCCCTGCAGTGAATAGTGTCCCAGCTGTGAATATTGCCTCTGCAGTAAATATTGCCCCTGCAGTGAATATTATCCCTGCAGTGAATATTGTCCCAGCTGTGAATAGTGTCCCTGCAGTGAATATTGTCCCTGCAGTGAATAGTGTCCCTGCAGTGAATATTGTCCCTGCAGTGAATTTTGTCCCTGCAGTGAATATTGTCCCTGCAGTGAATATTGCCCCTGCAATGAATAGTGTCCCTGCAGTGAATATTGCCCTGCAGTGAATAGTTGAATATTCCCCCTGCAGTGAATATTGTCCCAGCTGTGAATATTGTCCCTGCAGTTAATAGTTTCCCTGCAGTGAATATTCTCCCTGGAGTGAATTGTGTCCCTGCAGTGAATATTGCCCCTGCAGTGAATAGTGTCCCGGCAGTGAATAGTTTCCCTGCAGTGAATAGTGTCCCTGCAGTGAATATTGCCCCTGCAGTGAATATTGTCCCTGCAGTGAATTTTGTCCCAACAGTGAATAGTGTCCCTGCAGTGAATATTGCCCCTGCAGTGAATATTGTCCCTGCAGTGAATATTGCCCCTGCAGTGAATAGTGTCCCTGCAGTGAATAATTGAATATTCCCCCTGCAGTGAATATTGTCCCTGCAGTGAATATTGCCCTGCAGTGAATAGTTGAATATTCCCCCTGCAGTGAATATTGTCCCAGCTGTGAATATTGTCCCTGCAGTTAATAGTTTCCCTGCAGTGAATATTCTCCCTGGAGTGAATTGTGTCCCTGCAGTGAATATTGCCCCTGCAGTGAATAGTTTCCCTGCAGTGAATAGTGTCCCTGCAGTGAATAGTTTCCCTGCAGTGAATAGTGTCCCTGCAGTGAATAGTTTGCCTGCAGTGAATAGTTTCCCTGCAGTATATAGTGCCTCTGCAGTGAATAGTTTCCCTGCAGTGAATATTGTCCCTGCAGTGAATAGTTTACCTGCAGTGAATATTGTCCCTGCAGTGAAAAGTGTCTCTGCAGTGAATAGTTTCCCTGCAGTGAATATTGTCCCTGCAGTGAATATTGTCCCTGCAGTTAATAGTTTCCCTGCAGTGAATATTCTCCCTGGAGTGAATTGTGTCCCTGCAGTGAATATTGCCCATGCAGTGAATAGTTTCCCTGCAGTGAATAGTGTCCCTGCAGTGAATAGTTTCCCTGCAGTGAATAGTGTCCCTGCAGTGAATATTGTCCCTGCAGTGAATAATTTCCCTGCAGTGAATATTGTCCCTGCAGTGAATATTGTCCCTGCAGTGAATATTGCTCCTGCAGTGAATATTGCCCCTGCAGTGAATATTGTCTCTGCAGTGAATATTGCCCCTGCAGTGAATATTGCCCCTGCAGTGAATATTGTCCCTGCAGTGAATATTGTCCCTGCAGTGAATTTTGTCCCTACAGTGAATAGTGTCCCTGCAGTGAATATTGTCCCTGCAGTGAATATTGACCCTTCAGTGAATAGTGTCCCTGCAGTGAATAGTTTCCCTGCAGTCAATATTGTCCCTGCAGTGAATAGGTCGCTGCAGAGAATATTGTCCCTGCAGTGAATATTGCCCCTGCAGTGAATTGAGTCCCTGCAGTGAATATTGTCCCTGAAGTGAATATTGCCCCTGCAGTGAATATTGCCCCTGCAGTGAATATTGCCCCTGCAGTGAATAGTGTCCCTGCAGTGAATTTTGTCCCTGCAGTGAATAGTGTCCCTGCAGTGAATATTGCCCCTGCAGTGAATATTGTCCCTGCACTGAATATTGCCCTGCAGTGAATAGTTGAATATTCTCCCTGCAGTGAATATTGTCCCAGCTGTGAATATTGTCCCTGCAGTGAATAGTTTGCCTGCAGTGAATAGTTACCCTGCAGTGAATATTCTCCCTGCAGTGAATTGTGTCCCTGCAGTGAATATTGCCTCTACAGTGAATAGTGTCCCTGCAGTGAATAGTTTCCCGGCAGTTAATAGTGTCCCTGCAGTGAATAGTTTCCCTGCAGTGCATAGTTTCCCTGCAGTAAATATTGTCCCTGCAGTGAATAGTTTCCCTGCAGTGAATATTGTCCCTGCAGAGAATATTGTCCCTGCAGTGAATAGTTTCCCTGCAGAGAATATTGTCCCTGCAGTATACATTGTCCTTGTAGTGAATATTGCCGCTGCAGTGAATATTGTCCCTGCAGTGAATATTGCCCCTTCAGTGAATCGTGTCCCTGCAATGAATATTGTCCCTGCAGTGAATATTGACCCTTCAGTGAATAGTGTCCCTGCAGTGAATAGTTTCCCTGCAGTCAATATTGTCCCTGTAGTGAATAGGTCCCTGCAGAGAATATTGTCCCTGCAGTGAATATTGCCCCTGCAGTGAATTGAGTCCCTGCAGTGAATATTGTCCCTGAAGTGAATATTGCCCCTGCAGTGAATATTGTCCCTGCAGTGAATATTGTCCCTGCAGTGAATTTTGTCCCTGCAGTGAATAGTGTCCCTGCAGTGAATATTGCCCCTGCAGTGAATAATGTCCCTGCAGTGAATATTGCCCTGCAGTGAATAGTTGAATATTCTCCCTGCAGTGAATATTGTCCCAGCTGTGAATATTGTCCCTGCAGGGAATAGTTTGCCTGCAGTGAATAGTTACCCTGCAGTGAATATTCTCCCTGCAGTGAATTGTGTCCCTGCAGTGAATATTGCCTCTGCAGTGAATAGTGTCCCTGCAGTGAATAGTTTCCCTGCAGTGAATAGTGTCCCTGCAGTGAATAGTTTCCCTGCAGTGAATATTGCCCCTGCAGTGAATATTGTCCCTGCAGTGAATATTGCCCCTGCAGTGAATAGTGTCCCTGCAGTGAATAATTGAATATACCCCATGCAGTGAATATTGTCCCTGCAGTGAATATTGCCCTGCAGTGAATAGTTGAATATTCCCCTTGCAGTGAATAGCGTCCCAGCTGTGAATAGTGTCCCAGCTGTGAATTGTGCCCCTGCAGTAAATATTGCCCCTGCAGTGAATAGTTTACCTGCAGTGAATATTGTGCCTGCAGTGAATAGTTTACCTGCAGTGAATATTGTCCCTGCAGTGAAAAGTGTCTCTGCAGTGAATATTCTCCCTGCAGTGAATTGTGTCCCTGCAGTGAATATTGCCTCTGCAGTGAATAGTTTCTCTGCAGGGAATTGTGTCCCTGCAGTGAATAGTTTCCCTGCAGTGAATAGTGTCCCTGCAGTGAATATTGCCCTGCAGTGAATAGTTGAATATTCTCCCTGCAGTGAATATTGTCCCAGCTGTGAATATTGTCCCTGCAGTGAATAGTTTGCCTGCAGTGAATAGTTACCCTGCAGTGAATATTCTCCCTGCAGTGAATTGTGTCCCTGCAGTGAATATTGCCTCTGCAGTGAATAGTGTCCCTGCAGTGAATAGTTTCCCGGCAGTTAATAGTGTCCCTGCAGTGAATAGTTTCCCTGCAGTGCATAGTTTCCCCGCAGTAAATATTGTCCCTGCAGTGAATAGTTTCCCTGCAGTGAATATTCTCCCTGCAGTGAATTGTGTCCCTGCAGTGAATATTGCCTCTGCAGTGAATAGTGTCCCTGCAGTGAATAGTTTCCCTGCAGTGAATAGTGTCCCTGCAGGGAATAGTTTCCCTGCAGTGAATATTGCCCCTGCAGTGAATATTGTCCCTGCAGTGAATATTGCCCCTGCAGTGAATAGTGTCCCTGCAGTGAATAATTGAATATACCCCCTGCAGTGAATATTGTCCCTGCAGTGAATATTGCCCTGCAGTGAATAGTTGAATATTCCCCTTGCAGTGAATAGTGTCCCAGCTGTGAATAGTGTCCCAGCTGTGAATAGTGCCCCTGCAGTGAATATTGCCCTTGCAATAAATAGTGTCCCTGCATTGAAAGTATCCCGGCAATGAATATTGCCCCTGCAGTGAATCTTGCCTCTGCAGTGAATAGTGTCCCAGCTGTGAATATTGCCCCTGCAGTGAATATTGTCTCTGCAGTGAATAGTGTCCCAGCTGTGAATAGTGTCCCAGCTGTGAATAGTGCCCCTGCAGTGAATATTGTATCTGCAGTGAATATTGTCCCAGCTGTGAACATTGCCCCTGCAGTGAATATTGTCCCTGCAGTGAATAGTGTTCCAGCTGTGAATATTGCCTCTGCAGTAAATATTGCCCCTGCAGTGAATATTATCCCTGCAGTGAATAATGTCCCAGCTGTGAATAGTGTCCCTGCAGTGAATATTGTCCCTACAGTGAATATTGCCCCTGCAGTGAATATTGTCCCTGCAGTGAATTTTGTCCCTGCAGTGAATATTGTCCCTGCAGTGAATATTGCCCCTGCAGTGAATAGTGTCCCTGCAGTGAATATTGCCCTGCAGTGAATAGTTGAATATTCCCCCTGCAGTGAATATTGTCCCAGCTGTGAATATTGTCCCTGCAGTTAATAGTTTCCCTGCAGTGAATATTCTCCCTGGAGTGAATTGTGTCCCTGCAGTGAATATTGCCCCTGCAGTGAATATTGTCCCTGCAGTGAATTTTGTCCCTACAGTGAATAGTGTCCCTGCAGTGAATATTGCCCCTGCAGTGAATATTGTCCCTGCAGTGAATATTGCCCCTGCAGTGAATAGTGTCCCTGCAGTGAATAATTGAATATTCCCCCTGCAGTGAATATTGTCCCTGCAGTGAATATTGCCCTGCAGTGAATAGTTGAATATTCCCCCTGCAGTGAATATTGTCCCAGCTGTGAATATTGTCCCTGCAGTTAATAGTTTCCCTGCAGTGAATATTCTCCCTGGAGTGAATTGTGTCCCTGCAGTGAATATTGCCCCTGCAGTGAATATTGCTCCTGCAGTGAATATTGTCCCTGCAGTGAATATTGTCTCTGCAGTGAATAGTGTCCCTGCAGTGAATAGTTTCCCTGCAGTGAATAGTGTCCCTGCAGTGAATAGTTTCCCTGCAGTGAATAGTTTCCCTGCAGTATATAGTGCCTCTGCAGTGAATAGTTTCCCTGCAGTGAATATTGTCCCTGCAGTGAATAGTTTACCTGCAGTGAATATTGTCCCTGCAGTGAAAAGTGTCTCTGCAGTGAATAGTTTCCCTGCAGTGAATATTGTCCCTGCAGTGAATATTGTCCCTGCAGTTAATAGTTTCCCTGCAGTGAATATTCTCCCTGGAGTGAATTGTGTCCCTGCAGTGAATATTGCCCATGCAGTGAATAGTTTCCCTGCAGTGAATAGTGTCCCTGCAGTGAATATTTTCCCTGCAGTGAATAGTGTCCCTGCAGTGAATAGTTTCCCTGCAGTGCATAGTTTCCCTGCAGTAAATATTGTCCCTGCAGTGAATAGTTTCCCTGCAGTGAATATTCTCCCTGCAGTGAATTGTGTCCCTGCAGTGAATATTGCCTCTGCAGTGAATAGTGTCCCTGCAGTGAATAGTTTCCCTGCAGTGAATAGTGTCCCTGCAGTGAATAGTTTCCCTGCAGTGCATAGTTTCCCTGCAGTAAATATTGTCCCTGCAGTGAATAGTTTCCCTGCAGTGAATATTCTCCCTGCAGTGAATTGTGTCCCTGCAGTGAATATTGCCTCTGCAGTGAATAGTGTCCCTGCAGTGAATAGTTTCCCTGCAGTGAATAGTGTCCCAGCTGTGAATATTGCCTCTGCAGTAAATATTGCCCCTGCAGTGAATATTGTCCCTGCAGTGAATATTGTCCCAGCTGTGAATAGTGTCCCTGCAGTGAATATTGTCCCTGCAGTGAATATTGCCCCTGCAGTGAATATTGTCCCTGCAGTGAATTTTGTCCCTACAGTGAATAGTGTCCCTGCAGTGAATATTGTCCCTGCAGTGAATATTGCCCTGCAGTGAATAGTTGAATATTCCCCCTGCAGTGAATATTGTCCCAGCTGTGAATATTGTCCCTGCAGTTAATAGTTTCCCTGCAGTGAATATTCTCCCTGGAGTGAATTGTGTCCCTGCAGTGAATATTGCCCCTGCAGTGAATAGTGTCCCTGCAGTGAATAGTTTCCCTGCAGTGAATAGTGTCCCTGCAGTGAATAGTTTCCCTGCAGTGAATAGTTTCCCTGCAGTAAATAGTGCCTCTGCAGTGAATAGTTTCCCTGCAGTGAATATTGTCCCTGCAGTGAATAGTTTACCTGCAGTGAATATTGTCCCTGCAGTGAAAAGTGACTCTGCAGTGAATAGTTTCCCTGCAGTGAATATTGTCCCTGCAGTGAATATTGTCCCTGCAGTTAATAGTTTCCCTGCAGTGAATATTCTCCCTGGAGTGAATTGTTTCCCTGCAGTGAATATTGCCCATGCAGTGAATAGTTTCCCTGCAGTGGATAGTGTCCCTGCAGTGAATAGTTTCCCTGCAGTGAATAGTTTCCCTGCAGTAAATAGTGCCTCTGCAGTGAATAGTTTCCCTGCAGTGAATATTGTCCCTGCAGTGAATAGTTTACCTGCAGTGAATATTGTCCCTGCAGTGAAAAGTGTCTCTGCAGTGAATATTGCCCCTGCAGTGAATTGAGTCCCTGCAGTGAATATTGTCCCTGAAGTGAATATTGCTCCTGCAGTGAATATTGTCCCTGCACTGAATATTGCCCCTGCAGTGAATATTGCCCCTGCAGTGAATTTTGTCCTGCAGTGAATAGTGTCCCTGCAGTGAATATTGACCCTGCAGTGAATGTTGTCCCTGCAGTGAATTCTGTCCCTGCAGTGAATAGTGTCCCTGCAGCGAATATTGCCCCTGCAGTGAATATTGTTCCTGCAGTGAATATTGCCCTGCAGTGAATAGTTGAATATTCTCCCTGCAGTGAATATTGTCCCAGCTGTGAATATTGTCCCTGCAGTGAATAGTTTGCCTGCAGTGAATAGTTACCCTGCAGTGAATATTCTCCCTGCAGTGAATTGTGTCCCTGCAGTGAATATTGCCTCTGCAGTGAATAGTGTCCCTGCAGTGAATAGTTTCCCGGCAGTTAATAGTGTCCCTGCAGTGAATAGTTTCCCTGCAGTGCATAGTTTCCCTGCAGTAAATATTGTCCCTGCAGTGAATAGTTTCCCTGCAGTGAATATTCTCCCTGCAGTGAATTGTGTCACTGCAGTGAATATTGCCTCTGCAGTGAATAGTGTCCCTGCAGTGAATAGTTTCCCTGCAGTGAATAGTGTCCCTGCAGTGAATAGTTTCCCTGCAGTGAATATTGCCCCTGCAGTGAATATTGTCCCTGCAGTGAATATTGCCCCTGCAGTGAATAATTGAATATACCCCCTGCAGTGAATATTGTCCCTGCAGTGAATATTGCCCTGCAGTGAATAGTTGAATATTCCGCTTGCAGTGAATAGTGTCCCAGCTGTGAATAGTGTCCCAGCTGTGAATAGTGCCCCTGCAGTGAATATTGCCCTTGCAATAAATAGTGTCCCTGCATTGAAGGTATCCCGGCAATGAATATTGCCCCTGCAGTGAATCTTGCCTCTGCAGTGAATAGTGTCCCAGCTGTGAATATTGCCCCTGCAGTGAATATTGTCTCTGCAGTGAATAGTGTCCCAGCTGTGAATAGTGTCCCAGCTGTGAATAGTGCCCCTGCAGTGAATATTGTATCTGCAGTGAATATTGTCCCAGCTGTGAACATTGCCCCTGCAGTGAATATTGTCCCTGCAGTGAATAGTGTCCCAGCTGTGAATATTGCCTCTGCAGTAAATATTGCCCCTGCAGTGAATATTATCCCTGCAGTGAATATTGTCCCAGCTGTGAATAGTGTCCCTGCAGTGAATATTGTCCCTGCAGTGAATAGTGTCCCTGCAGTGAATATTGTCCCTGCAGTGAATTTTGTCCCTGCAGTGAATATTGTCCCTGCAGTGAATATTGCCCCTGCAATGAATAGTGTCCCTGCAGTGAATATTGCCCTGCAGTGAATAGTTGAATATTCCCCCTGCAGTGAATATTGTCCCAGCTGTGAATATTGTCCCTGCAGTTAATAGTTTCCCTGCAGTGAATATTCTCCCTGGAGTGAATTGTGTCCCTGCAGTGAATATTGCCCCTGCAGTGAATAGTGTCCCGGCAGTGAATAGTTTCCCTGCAGTGAATAGTGTCCCTGCAGTGAATATTGCCCCTGCAGTGAATATTGTCCCTGCAGTGAATTTTGTCCCAACAGTGAATAGTGTCCCTGCAGTGAATATTGCCCCTGCAGTGAATATTGTCCCTGCAGTGAATATTGCCCCTGCAGTGAATAGTGTCCCTGCAGTGAATAATTGAATATTCCCCCTGCAGTGAATATTGTCCCTGCAGTGAATATTGCCCTGCAGTGAATAGTTGAATATTCCCCCTGCAGTGAATATTGTCCCAGCTGTGAATATTGTCCCTGCAGTTAATAGTTTCCCTGCAGTGAATATTCTCCCTGGAGTGAATTGTGTCCCTGCAGTGAATATTGCCCCTGCAGTGAATAGTTTCCCTGCAGTGAATAGTGTCCCTGCAGTGAATAGTTTCCCTGCAGTGAATAGTGTCCCTGCAGTGAATAGTTTGCCTGCAGTGAATAGTTTCCCTGCAGTATATAGTGCCTCTGCAGTGAATAGTTTCCCTGCAGTGAATATTGTCCCTGCAGTGAATAGTTTACCTGCAGTGAATATTGTCCCTGCAGTGAAAAGTGTCTCTGCAGTGAATAGTTTCCCTGCAGTGAATATTGTCCCTGCAGTGAATATTGTCCCTGCAGTTAATAGTTTCCCTGCAGTGAATATTCTCCCTGGAGTGAATTGTGTCCCTGCAGTGAATATTGCCCATGCAGTGAATAGTTTCCCTGCAGTGAATAGTGTCCCTGCAGTGAATAGTTTCCCTGCAGTGAATAGTGTCCCTGCAGTGAATATTGTCCCTGCAGTGAATAATTTCCCTGCAGTGAATATTGTCCCTGCAGTGAATATTGTCCCTGCAGTGAATATTGCTCCTGCAGTGAATATTGCCCCTGCAGTGAATATTGTCTCTGCAGTGAATATTGCCCCTGCAGTGAATATTGCCCCTGCAGTGAATATTGTCCCTGCAGTGAATATTGTCCCTGCAGTGAATTTTGTCCCTACAGTGAATAGTGTCCCTGCAGTGAATATTGTCCCTGCAGTGAATATTGACCCTTCAGTGAATAGTGTCCCTGCAGTGAATAGTTTCCCTGCAGTCAATATTGTCCCTGCAGTGAATAGGTCGCTGCAGAGAATATTGTCCCTGCAGTGAATATTGCCCCTGCAGTGAATTGAGTCCCTGCAGTGAATATTGTCCCTGAAGTGAATATTGCCCCTGCAGTGAATATTGCCCCTGCAGTGAATATTGCCCCTGCAGTGAATAGTGTCCCTGCAGTGAATTTTGTCCCTGCAGTGAATAGTGTCCCTGCAGTGAATATTGCCCCTGCAGTGAATATTGTCCCTGCACTGAATATTGCCCTGCAGTGAATAGTTGAATATTCTCCCTGCAGTGAATATTGTCCCAGCTGTGAATATTGTCCCTGCAGTGAATAGTTTGCCTGCAGTGAATAGTTACCCTGCAGTGAATATTCTCCCTGCAGTGAATTGTGTCCCTGCAGTGAATATTGCCTCTACAGTGAATAGTGTCCCTGCAGTGAATAGTTTCCCGGCAGTTAATAGTGTCCCTGCAGTGAATAGTTTCCCTGCAGTGCATAGTTTCCCTGCAGTAAATATTGTCCCTGCAGTGAATAGTTTCCCTGCAGTGAATATTGTCCCTGCAGAGAATATTGTCCCTGCAGTGAATAGTTTCCCTGCAGAGAATATTGTCCCTGCAGTATACATTGTCCTTGTAGTGAATATTGCCGCTGCAGTGAATATTGTCCCTGCAGTGAATATTGCCCCTTCAGTGAATCGTGTCCCTGCAATGAATATTGTCCCTGCAGTGAATATTGACCCTTCAGTGAATAGTGTCCCTGCAGTGAATAGTTTCCCTGCAGTCAATATTGTCCCTGTAGTGAATAGGTCCCTGCAGAGAATATTGTCCCTGCAGTGAATATTGCCCCTGCAGTGAATTGAGTCCCTGCAGTGAATATTGTCCCTGAAGTGAATATTGCCCCTGCAGTGAATATTGTCCCTGCAGTGAATATTGTCCCTGCAGTGAATTTTGTCCCTGCAGTGAATAGTGTCCCTGCAGTGAATATTGCCCCTGCAGTGAATAATGTCCCTGCAGTGAATATTGCCCTGCAGTGAATAGTTGAATATTCTCCCTGCAGTGAATATTGTCCCAGCTGTGAATATTGTCCCTGCAGGGAATAGTTTGCCTGCAGTGAATAGTTACCCTGCAGTGAATATTCTCCCTGCAGTGAATTGTGTCCCTGCAGTGAATATTGCCTCTGCAGTGAATAGTGTCCCTGCAGTGAATAGTTTCCCTGCAGTGAATAGTGTCCCTGCAGTGAATAGTTTCCCTGCAGTGAATATTGCCCCTGCAGTGAATATTGTCCCTGCAGTGAATATTGCCCCTGCAGTGAATAGTGTCCCTGCAGTGAATAATTGAATATACCCCATGCAGTGAATATTGTCCCTGCAGTGAATATTGCCCTGCAGTGAATAGTTGAATATTCCCCTTGCAGTGAATAGCGTCCCAGCTGTGAATAGTGTCCCAGCTGTGAATTGTGCCCCTGCAGTAAATATTGCCCCTGCAGTGAATAGTTTACCTGCAGTGAATATTGTGCCTGCAGTGAATAGTTTACCTGCAGTGAATATTGTCCCTGCAGTGAAAAGTGTCTCTGCAGTGAATATTCTCCCTGCAGTGAATTGTGTCCCTGCAGTGAATATTGCCTCTGCAGTGAATAGTTTCTCTGCAGGGAATTGTGTCCCTGCAGTGAATAGTTTCCCTGCAGTGAATAGTGTCCCTGCAGTGAATATTGCCCTGCAGTGAATAGTTGAATATTCTCCCTGCAGTGAATATTGTCCCAGCTGTGAATATTGTCCCTGCAGTGAATAGTTTGCCTGCAGTGAATAGTTACCCTGCAGTGAATATTCTCCCTGCAGTGAATTGTGTCCCTGCAGTGAATATTGCCTCTGCAGTGAATAGTGTCCCTGCAGTGAATAGTTTCCCGGCAGTTAATAGTGTCCCTGCAGTGAATAGTTTCCCTGCAGTGCATAGTTTCCCCGCAGTAAATATTGTCCCTGCAGTGAATAGTTTCCCTGCAGTGAATATTCTCCCTGCAGTGAATTGTGTCCCTGCAGTGAATATTGCCTCTGCAGTGAATAGTGTCCCTGCAGTGAATAGTTTCCCTGCAGTGAATAGTGTCCCTGCAGGGAATAGTTTCCCTGCAGTGAATATTGCCCCTGCAGTGAATATTGTCCCTGCAGTGAATATTGCCCCTGCAGTGAATAGTGTCCCTGCAGTGAATAATTGAATATACCCCCTGCAGTGAATATTGTCCCTGCAGTGAATATTGCCCTGCAGTGAATAGTTGAATATTCCCCTTGCAGTGAATAGTGTCCCAGCTGTGAATAGTGTCCCAGCTGTGAATAGTGCCCCTGCAGTGAATATTGCCCTTGCAATAAATAGTGTCCCTGCATTGAAAGTATCCCGGCAATGAATATTGCCCCTGCAGTGAATCTTGCCTCTGCAGTGAATAGTGTCCCAGCTGTGAATATTGCCCCTGCAGTGAATATTGTCTCTGCAGTGAATAGTGTCCCAGCTGTGAATAGTGTCCCAGCTGTGAATAGTGCCCCTGCAGTGAATATTGTATCTGCAGTGAATATTGTCCCAGCTGTGAACATTGCCCCTGCAGTGAATATTGTCCCTGCAGTGAATAGTGTTCCAGCTGTGAATATTGCCTCTGCAGTAAATATTGCCCCTGCAGTGAATATTATCCCTGCAGTGAATAATGTCCCAGCTGTGAATAGTGTCCCTGCAGTGAATATTGTCCCTACAGTGAATATTGCCCCTGCAGTGAATATTGTCCCTGCAGTGAATTTTGTCCCTGCAGTGAATATTGTCCCTGCAGTGAATATTGCCCCTGCAGTGAATAGTGTCCCTGCAGTGAATATTGCCCTGCAGTGAATAGTTGAATATTCCCCCTGCAGTGAATATTGTCCCAGCTGTGAATATTGTCCCTGCAGTTAATAGTTTCCCTGCAGTGAATATTCTCCCTGGAGTGAATTGTGTCCCTGCAGTGAATATTGCCCCTGCAGTGAATATTGTCCCTGCAGTGAATTTTGTCCCTACAGTGAATAGTGTCCCTGCAGTGAATATTGCCCCTGCAGTGAATATTGTCCCTGCAGTGAATATTGCCCCTGCAGTGAATAGTGTCCCTGCAGTGAATAATTGAATATTCCCCCTGCAGTGAATATTGTCCCTGCAGTGAATATTGCCCTGCAGTGAATAGTTGAATATTCCCCCTGCAGTGAATATTGTCCCAGCTGTGAATATTGTCCCTGCAGTTAATAGTTTCCCTGCAGTGAATATTCTCCCTGGAGTGAATTGTGTCCCTGCAGTGAATATTGCCCCTGCAGTGAATATTGCTCCTGCAGTGAATATTGTCCCTGCAGTGAATATTGTCTCTGCAGTGAATAGTGTCCCTGCAGTGAATAGTTTCCCTGCAGTGAATAGTGTCCCTGCAGTGAATAGTTTCCCTGCAGTGAATAGTTTCCCTGCAGTATATAGTGCCTCTGCAGTGAATAGTTTCCCTGCAGTGAATATTGTCCCTGCAGTGAATAGTTTACCTGCAGTGAATATTGTCCCTGCAGTGAAAAGTGTCTCTGCAGTGAATAGTTTCCCTGCAGTGAATATTGTCCCTGCAGTGAATATTGTCCCTGCAGTTAATAGTTTCCCTGCAGTGAATATTCTCCCTGGAGTGAATTGTGTCCCTGCAGTGAATATTGCCCATGCAGTGAATAGTTTCCCTGCAGTGAATAGTGTCCCTGCAGTGAATATTTTCCCTGCAGTGAATAGTGTCCCTGCAGTGAATAGTTTCCCTGCAGTGAATAGTTTCCCTGCAGTAAATAGTGCCTCTGCAGTGAATAGTTTCCCTGCAGTGAATATTGTCCCTGCAGTGAATAGTTTACCTGCAGTGAATATTGCCCCTGCAGTGAATAGTGTCCCTGCAGTGAATAATTGAATATTCCCCCTGCAGTGAATATTGTCCCTGCAGTGAATATTGCCCTGCAGTGAATAGTTGAATATTCCCCCTGCAGTGAATATTGTCCCAGCTGTGAATATTGTCCCTGCAGTTAATAGTTTCCCTGCAGTGAATATTCTCCCTGGAGTGAATTGTGTCCCTGCAGTGAATATTGCCCCTGCAGTGAATAGTTTCCCTGCAGTGAATAGTGTCCCTGCAGTGAATAGTTTCCCTGCAGTGAATAGTGTCCCTGCAGTGAATAGTTTCCCTGCAGTGAATAGTTTCCCTGCAGTATATAGTGCCTCTGCAGTGAATAGTTTCCCTGCAGTGAATATTGTCCCTGCAGTGAATAGTTTACCTGCAGTGAATATTGTCCCTGCAGTGAATAGTTTACCTGCAGTGAATATTGTCCCTGCAGTGAAAAGTGTCTCTGCAGTGAATAGTTTCCCTGCAGTGAATATTGTCCCTGCAGTGAATATTGTCCCTGCAGTGAATAGTTTCCCTGCAGTGAATATTGTCCCTGCAGTGAATATTGTCCCTGCAGTGAATATTGCTCCTGCAGTGAATATTGTCCCTGCAGTGAATATTGTCTCTGCAGTGAATAGTGTCCCAGCTGTGAATATTGCCCCTGCAGTGAATATTGCCCCTGCAGTGAATATTGTCCCTGCAGTGAATATTGTCCCTGCAGTGAATTTTGTCCCTACAGTGAATAGTGTCCCTGCAGTGAATATTGTCCCTGCAGTGAATATTGACCCTTCAGTGAATAGTGTCCCTGCAGTGAATAGTTTCCCTGCAGTCAATATTGTCCCTGCAGTGAATCGGTCGCTGCAGAGAATATTGTCCCTGCAGTGAATATTGCCCCTGCAGTGAATTGAGTCCCTGCAGTGAATATTGTCCCTGAAGTGAATATTGTCCCTGCAGTGAATATTGCCCCTGAAGTGAATATTGCCCCTGCAGTGAATAGTGTCCCTGCAGTGAATTTTGTCCCTGCAGTGAATAGTGTCCCTGCAGTGAATATTGCCCCTGCAGTGAATATTGTCCCTGCAGTGAATTTTGTCCCTGCAGTGAATAGTGTCCCTGCAGTGAATATTGCCCCTGAAGTGAATATTGTCCCTGCAGTGAATATTGCCCTGCAGTGAATAGTTGAATATTCTCCCTGCAGTGAATTGTGTCCCTGCAGTGAATATTGCCTCTGCAGTGAATAGTGTCCCAGCTGTGAATATTGCCCCTGCAGTGAATATTGTCTCTGCAGTGAATAGTGTCCCAGCTGTGAATAGTGTCCCAGCTGTGAATAGTGCCCCTGCAGTGAATATTGTATCTGCAGTGAATATTGTCCCAGCTGTGAACATTGCCCCTGCAGTGAATATTGTCCCTGCAGTGAATAGTGTCCCAGCTGTGAATATTGCCTCTGCAGTAAATATTGCCCCTGCAGTGAATATTATCCCTGCAGTGAATATTGTCCCAGCTGTGAATAGTGTCCCTGCAGTGAATATTGTCCCTGCAGTGAATATTGCCCCTGCAGTGAATATTGTCCCTGCAGTGAATTTTGTCCCTGCAGTGAATATTGTCCCTGCAGTGAATAGTGTCCCTGCAGTGAATATTGCCCTGCAGTGAATAGTTGAATATTCCCCCTGCAGTGAATATTGTCCCAGCTGTGAATATTGTCCCTGCAGTTAATAGTTTCCCTGCAGTGAATATTGTCCCTGGAGTGAATTGTGTCCCTGCAGTGAATATTGCCCCTGCAGTGAATATTGTCCCTGCAGTGAATTTTGTCCCGACAGTGAATAGTGTCCCTGCAGTGAATATTGCCCCTGCAGTGAATATTGTCCCAGCTGTGAATATTGTCCCTGCAGTTAATAGTTTCCCTGCAGTGAATATTCTCCCTGGAGTGAATTGTGTCCCTGCAGTGAATATTGCCCCTGCAGTGAATAGTTTCCCTGCAGTGAATAGTGTCCCTGCAGTGAATAGTTTCCCTGCAGTGAATAGTGTCCCTGCAGTGAATAGTTTCCCTGCAGTGAATAGTTTCCCTGCAGTATATAGTGCCTCTGCAGTGAATAGTTTCCCTGCAGTGAATATTGTCCCTGCAGTGAATAGTTTACCTGCAGTGAATATTGTCCCTGCAGTGAAAAGTGTCTCTGCAGTGAATAGTTTCCCTGCAGTGAATATTGTCCCTGCAGTGAATATTGTCCCTGCAGTTAATAGTTTCCCTGCAGTGAATATTCTCCCTGGAGTGAATTATGTCCCTGCAGTGAATATTGCCCATGCAGTGAATAGTTTCCCTGCAGTGAATAGTGTCCCTGCAGTGAATAGTTTCCCTGCAGTGAATAGTGTCCCTGCAGTGAATAGTTTCCCTGCAGTGAATAGTTTCCCTGCAGTAAATAGTGCCTCTGCAGTGAATAGTTTCCCTGCACTGAATATTGTCCCTGCAGTGAATAGTTTACCTGCAGTGAATATTGTCCCTGCAGTGAAAAGTGTCTCTGCAGTGAATAGTTTCCCTGCAGTGAATATTGTCCCTGCAGTGAATATTGTCCCTGCAGTGAATAGTTTCCCTGCAGTGAATATTGTCCCTGCAGTGAATATTGTCCCTGCAGTGAATATTGCTCCTGCAGTGAATATTGTCCCTGCAGTGAATATTGTCTCTGCAGTGAATAGTGTCCCAGCTGTGAATATTGCCCCTGCAGTGAATATTGCCCCTGCAGTGAATATTGTCCCTGCAGTGAATATTGTCCCTGCAGTGAATTTTGTCCCTACAGTGAATAGTGTCCCTGCAGTGAATATTGTCCCTGCAGTGAATATTGACCCTTCAGTGAATAGTGTCCCTGCAGTGAATAGTTTCCCTGCAGTCAATATTGTCCCTGCAGTGAATCGGTCGCTGCAGAGAATATTGTCCCTGCAGTGAATATTGCCCCTGCAGTGAATTGAGTCCCTGCAGTGAATATTGTCCCTGAAGTGAATATTGTCCCTGCAGTGAATATTGCCCCTGAAGTGAATATTGCCCCTGCAGTGAATAGTGTCCCTGCAGTGAATTTTGTCCCTGCAGTGAATAGTGTCCCTGCAGTGAATATTGCCCCTGCAGTGAATATTGTCCCTGCAGTGAATTTTGTCCCTGCAGTTAATAGTGTCCCTGCAGTGAATATTGCCCCTGAAGTGAATATTGTCCCTGCAGTGAATATTGCCCTGCAGTGAATAGTTGAATATTCTCCCTGCAGTGAATTGTGTCCCTGCAGTGAATATTGCCTCTGCAGTGAATAGTGCCCCTGCAGTGAATATTGTATCTGCAGTGAATATTGTCCCAGCTGTGAACATTGCCCCTGCAGTGAATATTGTCCCTGCAGTGAATAGTGTCCCAGCTGTGAATATTGCCTCTGCAGTAAATATTGCCCCTGCAGTGAATATTGTCCCTGCAGTGAATATTGTCCCAGCTGTGAATAGTGTCCCTGCAGTGAATATTGCCCCTGCAGTGAATATTGCCCCTGCAGTGAATATTGTCCCTGCAGTGAATTTTGTCCCTACAGTGAATAGTGTCCCTGCAGTGAATATTGTCCCTGCAGTGAATATTCCCCCTGCAGTGAATATTGTCCCAGCTGTGAATATTGTCCCTGCAGTTAATAGTTTCCCTGCAGTGAATATTCTCCCTGGAGTGAATTGTGTCCCTGCAGTGAATATTGCCCCTGCAGTGAATAGTTTCCCTGCAGTGAATAGTGTCCCTGCAGTGAATAGTTTCCCTGCAGTGAATAGTGTGCCTGCAGTGAATAGTTTCCCTGCAGTGAATAGTTTCCCTGCAGTAAATAGTGCCTCTGCAGTGAATAGTTTACCTGCAGTGAATATTGTACCTGCAGTGAATAGTTTACCTGCAGTGAATATTGACCCCGCAGTGAAAAGTGTCTCTGCAGTGAATAGTTTCCCTGCAGTGAATATTGTCCCTGCAGTGAATATTGTCCCTGCAGTTAATAGTTTCCCTGCAGTGAATATTCTCCCTGGAGTGAATTGTGTCCCTGCAGTGAATATTGCCCATGCAGTGAATAGTTTCCCTGCAGTGAATAGTGTCCCTGCAGTGAATAGTTTCCCTGCAGTGAATAGTTTCCCTGCAGTGAATAGTTTCCCTGCAGTAAATAGTGCCTCTGCAGTGAATAGTTTCCCTGCAGTGAATAGTTTCCCTGCAGTAAATAGTGCCTCTGCAGTGAATAGTTTCCCTGCAGTGAATATTGTCCCTGCAGTGAATAGTTTACCTGCAGTGAATATTGTCCCTGCAGTGAAAAGTGTCTCTGCAGTGAATATTGCCCCTGCAGTGAATTGAGTCCCTGCAGTGAATATTGTCCCTGAAGTGAATATTGCCCCTGCAGTGAATATTGTCCCTGCACTGAATATTGCCCCTGCAGTGAATATTGCCCCTGCAGTGAATTTTGTCCTGCAGTGAATAGTGTCCCTGCAGTGAATATTGCCCCTGCAGTGAATGTTGTCCCTGCAGTGAATTCTGTCCCCTGCTGTGAATAGTGTCCCTGCAGTGAATATTGCCCCTGCAGTGAATATTGTCCCTGCAGTGAATATTGCCCTGCAGCGAATAGTTGAATATTCTCCCTGCAGTGAATATTGTCCCAGCTGTGAATATTGTCCCTGCAGTGAATAGTTTGCCTGCAGTGAATAGTTACCCTGCAGTGAATATTCTCCCTGCAGTGAATTGTGTCCCTGCAGTGAATATTGCCTCTGCAGTGAATAGTGTCCCTGCAGTGAATAGTTTCCCGGCAGTAAATAGTGTCCCTGCAGTGAATAGTTTCCCTGCAGTGCATAGTTTCCCTGCAGTAAATATTGTCCCTGCAGTGAATAGTTTCCCTGCAGTGAATATTCTCCCTGCAGTGAATTGTGTCCCTGCAGTGAATATTGCCTCTGCAGTGAATAGTGTGCCTGCAGTGAATAGTTTCCCTGCAGTGAATAGTGTCCCTGCAGTGAATAGTTTCCCTGCAGTGAATATTGCCCCTGCAGTGAATATTGTCCCTGCAGTGAATATTGCCCCTGCAGTGAATAGTGTCCCTGCAGTGAATAATTGAATATACCCACTGCAGTGAATATTGTCCCTGCAGTGAATATTGCCCTGCAGTGAATAGTTGAATATTCCGCTTGCAGTGAATAGTGTCCCAGCTGTGAATAGTGTCCCAGCTGTGAATAGTGCCCCTGCAGTGAATATTGCACTTGCAATAAATAGTGTCCCTGCATTGAAAGTATCCCGGCAATGAATATTGCCCCTGCAGTGAATCTTGCCTCTGCAGTGAATAGTGTCCCAGCTGTGAATATTGACCCTGCAGTGAATATTGTCTCTGCAGTGAATAGTGTCCCAGCTGTGAATAGTGTCCCAGCTGTGAATAGTGCCCCTGCAGTGAATATTGTATCTGCAGTGAATATTGTCCCAGCTGTGAACATTGCCCCTGCAGTGAATATTGTCCCTGCAGTGAATAGTGTCCCAGCTGTGAATATTGCCTCTGCAGTGAATATTGCCCCTGCAGTGAATAGTTTCCCTGCAGTGAATAGTGTCCCTGCAGTGAATAGTTTCCCTGCAGTGAATAGTGTCCCTGCAGTGAATATTGCCCCTGCAGTGAATATTGTCCCTGCAGTGAATTTTGACCCTACAGTGAATAGTGTCCCTGCAGTGAATATTGCCCCTGCAGTGAATATTGTCCCTGCAGTGAATATTGCCCCTGCAGTGAATAGTGTCCCTGCAGTGAATAATTGAATATTCCCCCTGCAGTGAATATTGTCCCTGCAGTGAATATTGCCCTGCAGTGAATAGTGTCCCTGCAGTGAATATTGCCCTGCAGTGAATAGTTGAATATTCCCCCTGCAGTGAATATTGTCCCAGCTGTGAATATTGTCCCTGCAGTTAATAGTTTCCCTGCAGTGAATATTCTCCCTGGAGTGAATTGTGTCCCTGCAGTGAATATTGCCCCTGCAGTGAATATTGTCCCTGCAGTGAATTTTGTCCCTACAGTGAATAGTGTCCCTGCAGTGAATATTGCCCCTGCAGTGAATATTGTCCCTGCAGTGAATATTGCCCCTGCAGTGAATAGTGTCCCTGCAGTGAATAATTGAATATTCTCCCTGGAGTGAATTGTGTCCCTGCAGTGAATATTGCCCATGCAGTGAATAGTTTCCCTGCAGTGAATAGTTTACCTGCAGTGAATATTGTCCCTGCAGTGAAAAGTGTCTCTGCAGTGAATAGTTTCCCTGCAGTGAATATTGTCCCTGCAGTGAATATTGACCCTTCAGTGAATAGTGTCCCTGCAGTGAATATTGTCCCTGCAGTGAATATTGTCCCTGCAGTGAATATTGCTCCTGCAGTGAATATTGTCCCTGCAGTGAATATTGTCTCTGCAGTGAATAGTGTCCCAGCTGTGAATATTGCCCCTGCAGTGAATATTGCCCCTGCAGTGAATATTGTCCCTGCAGTGAATATTGTCCCTGCAGTGAATTTTGTCCCTACAGTGAATAGTGTCCCTGCAGTGAATATTGTCCCTGCAGTGAATATTGACCCTTCAGTGAATCAGTCGCTGCAGAGAATATTGTCCCTGCAGTGAATATTGCCCCTGCAGTGAATTGAGTCCCTGCAGTGAATATTGTCCCTGCAGTCAATATTGTCCCTGCAGTGAATCAGTCGCTGCAGAGAATATTGTCCCTGCAGTGAATATTGCCCCTGCAGTGAATTGAGTCCCTGCAGTGAATATTGTCCCTGAAGTGAATATTGTCCCTGCAGTGAATATTGCCCCTGAAGTGAATATTGCCCCTGCAGTGAATAGTGTCCCTGCAGTGAATTTTGTCCCTGCAGTGAATAGTGTCCCTGCAGTGAATATTGCCCCTGCAGTGAATATTGTCCCTGCAGTGAATTTTGTCCCTGCAGTGAATAGTGTCCCTGCAGTGAATATTGCCCCTGAAGTGAATATTGTCCCTGCAGTGAATATTGCCCTGCAGTGAATAGTTGAATATTCTCCCTGTCGTGAATATTGTCCCAGCTGTGAATATTGTCCCTGCAGTGAATAGTTTGCCTGCAGTGAATAGTTACCCTGCAGTGAATATTCTCCCTGCAGTGAATTGTGTCCCTGCAGAGAATATTGCCTCTGCAGTGAATAGTGTCCCTGCAGTGAATAGTTTCCCTGCAGTGAATAGTGTCCCTGCAGTGAATAGTTTCCCTGCAGTGAATAGTTTCCCTGCAGTAAATAGTGCCTCTGCAGTGAATAGTTTCCCTGCAGTGAATATTGTCCCTGCAGTGAATAGTTTACCTGCAGTGAATATTGCCCCTGCAGTGAAAAGTGTCTCAGCAGTGAATATTGCCCCTGCAGTGAATTGAGTCCCTGCAGTGAATACTGTCCCTGAAGTGAATATTGCCCCTGCAGTGAATATTGTCCCTGCACTGAATATTGCCCCTGCAGTGAATATTGCCCCTGCAGTGAATTTTGTCCTGCAGTGAATAGTGTCCCTGCAGTGAATATTGCCCCTGCAGTGAATGTTGTCCCTGCAGTGAATTCTGTCCCTGCAGTGAATAGTGTCCCTGCAGTGAATATTGCCCCTGCAGTGAATATTGTCCCTGCAGTGAATATTGCCCTGCAGTGAACAGTTGAATATTCTCCCTGCAGTGAATATTGTCCCAGCTGTGAATATTGTCCCTGCAGTGAATTGTTTGCCTGCAGTGAATAGTTACCCTGCAGTGAATATTCTCCCTGCAGTGAATTGTGTCCCTGCAGTGAATATTGCCTCTGCAGTGAATAGTGTCCCTGCAGTGAATAGTTTCCCTGCAGTGCATAGTTTCCCTGCAGTAAATATTGTCCCTGCAGTGAATAGTTTCCCTGCAGTGAATATTCTCCCTGCAGTGAATTGTGTCCCTGCAGTGAATATTGCCTCTGCAGTGAATAGTGTCCCTGCAGTGAATAGTTTCCCTGCAGTGAATAGTGTCCCTGCAGTGAATAGTTTCCCTGCAGTGCATAGTTTCCCTACAGTAAATATTGTCCCTGCAGTGAATAGTTTCCCTGCAGTGAATATTCTCCCTGCAGTGAATTGTGTCCCTGCAGTGAATATTGCCTCTGCAGTGAATAGTGTCCCTGCAGTGAATAGTTTCCCTGCAGTGAATAGTGTCCCAGCTGTGAATATTGCCTCTGCAGTAAATATTGCCCCTGCAGTGAATATTGTCCCTGCAGTGAATATTGTCCCAGCTGTGAATAGTGTCCCTGCAGTGAATATTGCCCCTGCAGTGAATATTGCCCCTGCAGTGAATATTGTCCCTGCAGTGAATTTTGTCCCTACAGTGAATAGTGTCCCTGCAGTGAATATTGTCCCTGCAGTGAATATTCCCCCTGCAGTGAATATTGTCCCAGCTGTGAATATTGTCCCTGCAGTTAATAGTTTCCCTGCAGTGAATATTCTCCCTGGAGTGAATTGTGTCCCTGCAGTGAATATTGCCCCTGCAGTGAATAGTTTCCCTGCAGTGAATAGTGTCCCTGCAGTGAATAGTTTCCCTGCAGTGAATAGTTTCCCTGCAGTAAATAGTGCCTCTGCAGTGAATAGTTTCCCTGCAGTGAATATTGTCCCTGCAGTGAATAGTTTACCTGCAGTGAATATTGACCCTGCAGTGAAAAGTGTCTCTGCAGTGAATAGTTTCCCTGCAGTGAATATTGTCCCTGCAGTGAATATTGTCCCTGCAGTTAATAGTTTCCCTGCAGTGAATATTGTCCCTGGAGTGAATTGTGTGCCTGCAGTGAATATTGCCCATGCAGTGAATAGTTTCCCTGCAGTGAATAGTGTCCCTGCAGTGAATAGTTTCCCTGCAGTGAATAGTGTCCCTGCAGTGAATAGTTTCCCTGCAGTAAATAGTGCCTCTGCAGTGAATAGTTTCCCTGCAGTGAATAGTTTCCCTGCAGTAAATAGTGCCTCTGCAGTGAATAGTTTCCCTGCAGTGAATATTGTCCCTGCAGTGAATAGTTTACCTGCAGTGAATATTGTCCCTGCAGTGAAAAGTGTCTCTGCAGTGAATATTGCCCCTGCAGTGAATTGAGTCCCTGCAGTGAATATTGTCCCTGAAGTGAATATTGCCCCTGCAGTGAATATTGTCCCTGCACTGAATATTGCCCCTGCAGTGAATATTGCCCCTGCAGTGAATTTTGTCCTGCAGTGAATAGTGTCCCTGCAGTGAATATTGCCCCTGCAGTGAATGTTGTCCCTGCAGTGAATTCTGTCCCCTGCAGTGAATAGTGTCCCTGCAGTGAATATTGCCCCTGCAGTGAATATTGTCCCTGCAGTGAATATTGCCCTGCAGCGAATAGTTGAATATTCTCCCTGCAGTGAATATTGTCCCAGCTGTGAATATTGTCCCTGCAGTGAATAGTTTGCCTGCAGTGAATAGTTACCCTGCAGTGAATATTCTCCCTGCAGTGAATTGTGTCCCTGCAGTGAATATTGCCTCTGCAGTGAATAGTGTCCCTGCAGTGAATAGTTTCCCGGCAGTTAATAGTGTCCCTGCAGTGAATAGTTTCCCTGCAGTGCATAGTTTCCCTGCAGTAAATATTGTCCCTGCAGTGAATAGTTTCCCTGCAGTGAATATTCTCCCTGCAGTGAATTGTGTCCCTGCAGTGAATATTGCCTCTGCAGTGAATAGTGTCCCTGCAGTGAATAGTTTCCCTGCAGTGAATAGTGTCCCTGCAGTGAATAGTTTCCCTGCAGTGAATATTGCCCCTGCAGTGAATATTGTCCCTGCAGTGAATATTGCCCCTGCAGTGAATAGTGTCCCTGCAGTGAATAATTGAATATTCCCCCTGCAGTGAATATTGTCCCTGCAGTGAATATTGCCCTGCAGTGAATAGTTGAATATTCCGCTTGCAGTGAATAGTGTCCCAGCTGTGAATAGTGTCCCAGCTGTGAATAGTGCCCCTGCAGTGAATATTGCCCTTGCAATAAATAGTGTCCCTGCATTGAAAGTATCCCGGCAATGAATATTGCCCCTGCAGTGAATCTTGCCTCTGCAGTGAATAGTGTCCCAGCTGTGAATATTGCCCCTGCAGTGAATATTGTCTCTGCAGTGAATAGTGTCCCAGCTGTGAATAGTGTCCCAGCTGTGAATAGTGCCCCTGCAGTGAATATTGTATCTGCAGTGAATATTGTCCCAGCTGTGAACATTGCCCCTGCAGTGAATATTGTCCCTGCAGTGAATAGTGTCCCAGCTGTGAATATTGCCTCTGCAGTAAATATTGCCCCTGCAGTGAATATTATCCCTGCAGTGAATATTGTCCCAGCTGTGAATAGTGTCCCTGCAGTGAATATTGTCCCTGCAGTGAATATTGCCCCTGCAGTGAATATTGTCCCTGCAGTGAATTTTGTCCCTGCAGTGAATATTGTCCCTGCAGTGAATATTGCCGCTGCAGTGAATAGTGTCCCTGCAGTGAATATTGCCCTGCAGTGAATAGTTGAATATTCCCCCTGCAGTGAATATTGTCCCAGCTGTGAATATTGTCCCTGCAGTGAATAGTGTCCCTGCAGTGAATAGTTTCCCTGCAGTGAATAGTGTCCCTGCAGTGAATATTGCCCCTGCAGTGAAAATTGTCCCTGCAGTGAATTTTGTCCCTACAGTGAATAGTGTCCCTGCAGTGAATATTGCCCCTGCAGTGAATATTGTCCCTTCAGTGAATATTGCCCCTGCAGTGAATAGTGTCCCTGCAGTGAATAATTGAATATTCCCCCTGCAGTGAATATTGTCCCTGCAGTGAATATTGCCCTGCAGTGAATAGTTGAATATTCCCCCTGCAGTGAATATTGTCCCAGCTGTGAATATTGTCCCTGCAGTTAATAGTTTCCCTGCAGTGAATATTCTCCCTGGAGTGAATTGTGTCCCTGCAGTGAATATTGCCCCTGCAGTGAATAGTTTCCCTGCAGTGAATAGTGTCCCTGCAGTGAATAGTTTCCCTGCAGTGAATAGTGTCCCTGCAGTGAATAGTTTCCCTGCAGTGAATAGTTTCCCTGCAGTATATAGTGCCTCTGCAGTGAATAGTTTCCCTGCAGTGAATATTGTCCCTGCAGTGAATATTGCCCCTGCAGTGAATAGTGTCCCTGCAGTGAATAATTGAATATTCCCCCTGCAGTGAATATTGTCCCTGCAGTGAATATTGCCCTGCAGTGAATAGTTGAATATTCCGCTTGCAGTGAATAGTGTCCCAGCTGTGAATAGTGTCCCAGCTGTGAATAGTGCCCCTGCAGTGAATATTGCCCTTGCAATAAATAGTGTCCCTGCATTGAAAGTATCCCGGCAATGAATATTGCCCCTGCAGTGAATCTTGCCTCTGCAGTGAATAGTGTCCCAGCTGTGAATATTGCCCCTGCAGTGAATATTGTCTCTGCAGTGAATAGTGTCCCAGCTGTGAATAGTGTCCCAGCTGTGAATAGTGCCCCTGCAGTGAATATTGTATCTGCAGTGAATATTGTCCCAGCTGTGAACATTGCCCCTGCAGTGAATATTGTCCCTGCAGTGAATAGTGTCCCAGCTGTGAATATTGCCTCTGCAGTAAATATTGCCCCTGCAGTGAATATTATCCCTGCAGTGAATATTGTCCCAGCTGTGAATAGTGTCCCTGCAGTGAATATTGTCCCTGCAGTGAATATTGCCCCTGCAGTGAATATTGTCCCTGCAGTGAATTTTGTCCCTGCAGTGAATATTGTCCCTGCAGTGAATATTGCCGCTGCAGTGAATAGTGTCCCTGCAGTGAATATTGCCCTGCAGTGAATAGTTGAATATTCCCCCTGCAGTGAATATTGTCCCAGCTGTGAATATTGTCCCTGCAGTGAATAGTGTCCCTGCAGTGAATAGTTTCCCTGCAGTGAATAGTGTCCCTGCAGTGAATATTGCCCCTGCAGTGAAAATTGTCCCTGCAGTGAATTTTGTCCCTACAGTGAATAGTGTCCCTGCAGTGAATATTGCCCCTGCAGTGAATATTGTCCCTTCAGTGAATATTGCCCCTGCAGTGAATAGTGTCCCTGCAGTGAATAATTGAATATTCCCCCTGCAGTGAATATTGTCCCTGCAGTGAATATTGCCCTGCAGTGAATAGTTGAATATTCCCCCTGCAGTGAATATTGTCCCAGCTGTGAATATTGTCCCTGCAGTTAATAGTTTCCCTGCAGTGAATATTCTCCCTGGAGTGAATTGTGTCCCTGCAGTGAATATTGCCCCTGCAGTGAATAGTTTCCCTGCAGTGAATAGTGTCCCTGCAGTGAATAGTTTCCCTGCAGTGAATAGTGTCCCTGCAGTGAATAGTTTCCCTGCAGTGAATAGTTTCCCTGCAGTATATAGTGCCTCTGCAGTGAATAGTTTCCCTGCAGTGAATATTGTCCCTGCAGTGAATAGTTTACCTGCAGTGAATATTGTCCCTGCAGTGAAAAGTGTCTCTGCAGTGAATAGTTTCCCTGCAGTGAATATTGTCCCTGCAGTGAATATTGTCCCTGCAGTTAATAGTTTCCCTGCAGTGAATATTCTCCCTGGAGTGAATTGTGTCCCTGCAGTGAATATTGCCCATGCAGTGAATAGTTTCCCTGCAGTGAATAGTGTCCCTGCAGTGAATAGTTTCCCTGCAGTGAATAGTGTCCCTGCAGTGAATAGTTTCCCTGCAGTGAATAGTTTCCCTGCAGTAAATAGTGCCTCTGCAGTGAATAGTTTCCCTGCAGTGAATATTGTCCCTGCAGTGAATAGTTTACCTGCAGTGAATATTGTCCCTGCAGTGAAAAGTGTCTCTGCAGTGAATAGTTTCCCTGCAGTGAATATTGTCCCTACAGTGAATATTGTCCCTGCAGTGAATAGTTTCCAATGTGAATATTGTCCCTGCAGTGAATATTGTCCCTGCAGTGAATATTGCTCCTGCAGTGAATATTGCCCCTGCAGTGAATATTGTCTCTGCAGTGAATAGTGTCCCAGCTGTGAATATTGCCCCTGCAGTGAATATTGCCCCTGCAGTGAATTTTGTCCCTACAGTGAATTGTGTCCCTGCAGTGAATAATGTCCCTGCAGTGAATATTGACCCTTCAGTGAATAGTGTCCCTGCAGTGAATAGTTTCCCTGCAGTCAATATTGTCCCTGCAGTGAATAGGTCGCTGCAGAGAATATTGTCCCTGCAGTGAATATTGCCCCTGCAGTGAATT
Organism: Pristiophorus japonicus; assembly: GCF_044704955.1. Classification (NCBI taxonomy): domain Eukaryota; kingdom Metazoa; phylum Chordata; class Chondrichthyes; family Pristiophoridae; genus Pristiophorus; species Pristiophorus japonicus. Next base: position 44,059 of record NW_027253095.1, on the reverse strand, counting down.
GAGTCCCTGCAGTGAATATTGTCCCTGAAGTGAATATTGCCCCTGCAGTGAATATTGCCCCTGCAGTGAATATTGCCCCTGCAGTGAATAGTGTCCCTGCAGTGAATTTTGTCCCTGCAGTGAATAGTGTCCCTGCAGTGAATATTGCCCCTGCAGTGAATATTGTCCCTGCAGTGAATTTTGTCCCTGCAGTGAATAGTGTCCCTGCAGTGAATATTGCCCCTGAAGTGAATATTGTCCCTGCAGTGAATAGTGTCCCTGCAGTGAATAATTGAATATACCCCCTGCAGTGAATATTGTCCCTGCAGTGAATATTGCCCTGCAGTGAATAGTTGAATATTCCCCTTGCAGTGAATAGTGTCCCAGCTGTGAATAGTGTCCCAGCTGTGAATAGTGCCCCTGCAGTGAATATTGCCCTTGCAATAAATAGTGTCCCTGCATTGAAAGTATCCCCGCAATGAATATTGCCCCTGCAGTGAATCTTGCCTCTGCAGTGAATAGTGTCCCAGCTGTGAATATTGCCCCTGCAGTGAATATTGTCTCTGCAGTGAATAGTGTCCCAGCTGTGAATAGTGTCCCAGCTGTGAATAGTGCCCCTGCAGTGAATATTGGCCCTGCAGTGAATATTGCCCCTGCAGTGAATATTGTCCCTGCAGTGAATTTTGTCCCTACAGTGAATAGTGTCCCTGCAGTGAATATTGTCCCTGCAGTGAATATTGCCCCTGCAGTGAATAGTGTCCCTGCAGTGAATAATTGAATATTCCCCCTGCAGTGAATATTGTCCCAGCTGTGAATATTGTCCCTGCAGTTAATAGTTTCCCTGCAGTGAATATTCTCCCTGGAGTGAATTGTGTCCCTGCAGTGAATATTGCCCCTGCAGTGAATAGTTTCCCTGCAGTGAATAGTGTCCCTGCAGTGAATAGTTTCCCTGCAGTGAATAGTGTCCCTGCAGTGAATATTGCCCCTGCAGTGAATATTGTCCCTGCAGTGCATTTTGTCCCTACAGTGAATAGTGTCCCTGCAGTGAATATTGCCCCTGCAGTGAATATTGTCCCTGCAGTGAATATTGCCTCTGCAGTGAATAGTGTCCCTGCAGTGAATAATTGTATATTCCCCCTGCAGTGAATATTGTCCCTGCAGTGAATATTGCCCTGCAGTGAATAGTTGAATATACCCCCTGCAGTGAATATTGTCCCAGCTGTGAATATTGTCCCTGCAGTTAATAGTTTCCCTGCAGTGAATATTCTCCCTGGAGTGAATTGTGTCCCTGCAGTGAATATTGCCCCTGCAGTGAATAGTTTCCCTGCAGTGAATAGTGTCCCTGCAGTGAATAGTTTCCCTGCAGTGAATAGTGTCCCTGCAGTGAATAGTTTCCCTGCAGTGAATAGTGTCCCTGCAGTGAATAGTTTCCCTGCAGTGAATAGTTTCCCTGCAGTAAATAGTGCCTCTGCAGTGAATAGTTTCCCTGCAGTGAATATTGTCACTGCAGTGAATAGTTTACCTGCAGTGAATATTGTCCCTGCAGTGAAAAGTGTCTCTGCAGTGAATAGTTTCCCTGCAGTGAATATTGTCCCTGCAGTGAATGTTGTCCCTGCAGTTAACAGTTTCCCTGCAGTGAATATTCTCCCTGGAGTGAATTGTGTCCCTGCAGTGAATATTGCCCATGCAGTGAATAGTTTCCCTGCAGTGAATAGTGTCCCTGCAGTGAATAGTGTCCCTGCAGTGAATAGTTTCCCTGCAGTGAATAGTTTCCCTGCAGTAAATAGTGCCTCTGCAGTGAATAGTTTCCCTGCAGTGAATATTGTCCCTGCAGTGAATAGTTTACCTGCAGTGAATATTGTCCCTGCAGTGAAAAGTGTCTCTGCAGTGAATAGTTTCCCTGCAGTGAATATTGTCCCTGCAGTGAATATTGTCCCTGCAGTGAATATTGCTCCTGCAGTGAATATTGTCTCTGCAGTGAATAGTGTCCCAGCTGTGAATATTGCCCCTGCAGTGAATATTGTCCCTGCAGTGAAAATTGTCCCTGCAGTGAATTTTGTCCCTACAGTGAATAGTGTCCCTGCAGTGAATATTGCCCCTGCAGTGAATATTGTCCCTGCAGTGAATATTGCCCCTGCAGTGAATAATTGAATATTCCCCCTGCAGTGAATATTGTCCCTGCAGTGAATATTGCCCTGCAGTGAATAGTTGAATATTCCCCCTGCAGTGAATATTGTCCCAGCTGTGAATATTGTCCCTGCAGTTAATAGTTTCCCTGCAGTGAATATTCTCCCTGCAGTGAATTGTGTCCCTGCAGTGAATATTGCCCCTGCAGTGAATAGTGTCCCTGCAGTGAATAATTGAATATTGCCCCTGCAGTGAATTGTGTCCCTGCAGTGAATATTGCCCCTGCAGTGAATAGTTTCCCTGCAGTGAATTTTGTCCCTCCAGTGAATAGTGTCCCTGCAGTGAATATTGCCCCTGCAGTGAATATTGTCCCTGCAGTGAATATTGCCCCTGCAGTGAATAGTGTCCCTGCAGTGAGTAATTGAATATTCCCCCTGCAGTGAATATTGTCCCTGCAGTGAATATTGCCCTGCAGTGAATAGTTGAATATTCCCCCTGCAGTGAATATTGTCCCAGGTGTGAATATTGTCCCTGCAGTTAATAGTTTCCCTGCAGTGAATATTCTCCCTGCAGTGAATTGTGTCCCTGCAGTGAATATTGCCCCTGCAGTGAATAGTTTCCTTGCAGTGAATAGTGTCCCTGCAGTGAATAGTTTCCCTGCAGTGAATAGTGTCCCTGCAGTGAATAGTTTCCCTGCAGTGAATAGTTTCCCTGCAGTGAATAGTGCCTCTGCAGTGAATAGTTTCCCTGCAGTGAATATTGTCCCTGCAGTGAATAGTTTACCTGCAGTGAATATTGTCCCTGCAGTGAAAAGTGTCTCTGCAGTGAATAGTTTCCCTGCAGTGAATATTGTCCCTGCAGTGAATCTTGCCCCTGCAATGAATAGTGCCCCTGCAGTGGATTGTGTCCCTGCAGTGAATAGTGCCCCTGCAGTGAATATTGCCCCTGCAGTGAATAGTTTCCCTGCAGTGAATATTCTCCCTGCAGTGAATTGTGTCCCTGCAGTGAATATTGCCCCTGCAGTGAATAGTTTCCTTGCAGTGAATAGTGTCCCTGCAGTGAATAGTTTCCCTGCAGTGAATAGTGTCCCTGCAGTGCATAGTTTCCCTGCAGTGAATAGTGCCTCTGCAGTGAATAGTTTCCCTGCAGTGAATATTGTCCCTGCAGTGAATACTTTACCTGCAGTGAATATTGTCCCTGCAGTGAAAAGTGTCTCTGCAGTGAATAGTTTCCCTGCGGTGAATATTGTCCCTGCAGTGAATATTGTCCCTGCAGTGAATAGTTTCTCTGCAGTGAATATTGTCCCTGCAGTGAATATTGCCCCTTCAGTGAATATTGCCCTTGCAATAAATAGTGTCCCTGCTTTGAAAGTGTCCCTGCAGTGAATATTGCCCCTGCAGTGAATCTTGCCCCTGCAATGAATAGTGCCCCTGCAGTGAATATTGCCTCTGCAGTGAATAGTGCCCCTGCAGTGTATATTGTCCCTGCGGTGAATATTGCCCCTGCAGTTAATATTGGCGCTGCAGTGAATATTGCCCCTGCAGTGAATATTGCTCTGCAGTGAATATTGTCCCTGCAGTGGATTGTGTCCCTGCAGTGAATATTGCCCCTGCAGTGAATAGTTTCCCTGCAGTGAATATTCTCCCTGCAGTGAATTGTGTCCCTGCAGTGAATAGTTTCCCTGCAGTGAATAGTGTCCCTGCAGTGAATATTGCCCCTGCAGTGAATATTGTCCCTGCAGTGAATATTGCCCCTGCAGTGAATAGTGTCCCTGCAGTGAATAATTGAATATTCCCCTTGCAGTGAATATTGTCCCTGCAGTGAATATTGCCCTGCAGTGAATAGTTGAATATTCCCCCTGCAGTGAATAGTGTCCCACCTGTGAATAGTGTCCCAGCTGTGAATAGTGCCCCTGCAGTGAATATTGCCCTTGCAATAAATAGTGACCCTGCATTGAATGTGTCCCTGCAATGAATATTGCCCCTGCAGTGAATCTTGCCCCTGCAGTGAATAGTGTCCCAGCTGTGAATATTGCCCCTTCAGTGAATATTGTCTCTGCAGTGAATAGTGTCCCAGCTATGAATAGTGTCCCAGCTGTGAATAGTGCCCCTGCAGTGAATATTGTATCTGCGTGAATATTGTCCCAGCTGTGAATATTGCACCTGCAGTGAATATTGTCCCTGCAGTGAATAGTTTCCCTGCAGTGAATAGTGTCCCTGCAGTGAATAGTTTCCCTGCAGTGAATAGTGTCCCTGCAGTGAATAGTTTCCCTGCAGTGAATAGGTTCCCTGCAGTAAATAGTGCCTCTGCAGTGAATAGTTTCCCTGCAGTGAATATTGTCCCTGCAGTGAATAGTTTACCTGCAGTGAATATTGTCCCTGCAGTGAAAAGTGTCTCTGCAGTGAATAGTTTCCCTGCAGTGAATATTGTCCCTGCAGTGAATATTGTCCCTGCAGTTAATAGTTTCCCTGCAGTGAATATTCTCCCTGGAGTGAATTGTGTCCCTGCAGTGAATAGTGTCCCAGCTGTGAATATTGCCCCTGCAGTGAATATTGTCCCTGCAGTGAATATTGTCCCTGCAGTGAATTTTGTCCCTACAGTGAATAGTGTCCCTGCAGTGAATATTGCCCCTGCAGTGAATATTGTCCCTGCAGTGAATATTGCCCCTGCAGTGAATAATTGAATATTCCCCCTGCAGTGAATATTGTCCCTGCAGTGAATATTGCCCTGCAGTGAATAGTTGAATATTCCCCCTGCAGTGAATATTATCCCAGCTGTGAATATTGTCCCTGCAGTTAATAGTTTCCCTGCAGTGAATATTCTCCCTGCAGTGAATTGTGTCCCTGCAGTGAATATTGCCCCTGCAGTGAATAATGTCCCTGCAGTGAATAATTGAATATTGCCCCTGCAGTGAATTGTGTCCCTGCAGTGAATATTGCCCCTGCAGTGAATAGTTTCCCTGCAGTGAATTTTGTCCCTACAGTGAATAGTGTCCCTGCAGTGAATATTGCCCCTGCAGTGAATATTGTCCCTGCAGTGAATATTGCCCCTGCAGTGAATAGTGTCCCTGCAGTGAATAATTGAATATTCCCCCTGCAGTGAATATTGTCCCTGCAGTGAATATTGCCCTGCAGTGAATAGTTGAATATTCCCCCTGCAGTGAATATTGTCCCAGCTGTGAATATTGTCCCAGCAGTTAATAGTTTCCCTGCAGTGAATATTCTCCCTGCAGTGAATTGTGTCCCTGCAGTGAATATTGCCCCTGCAGTGAATAGTTTCCTTGCAGTGAATAGTGTCCCTGCAGTGAATAGTTTCCCTGCAGTGAATCGTGTCCCTGCAATGAATGGTTTCCCTGCAGTGAATAGTTTCCCTGCAGTGAATAGTGCCTCTGCAGTGAATAGTTTCCCTGCAGTGAATATTGTCCCTGCAGTGAATAGTTTACCTGCAGTGAATATTGTCCCTGCAGTGAAAAGTGTCTCTGCAGTGAATAGTTTCCCTGCAGTGAATATTGCCCCTGCAGTGAATCTTGCCCCTGCAATGAATAGTGCCCCTGCAGTGAATATTGCCTCTGCAGTGAATAGTGCCCCTGCAGTGAATATTGCCTCTGCAGTGAATAGTGCCCCTGCAGTGAATATTGTCCCTGCGGTGAATATTGTCCCTGCAGTTAATATTGGCGCTGCAGTGAATATTGCCCCTGCAGTGAATATTGCTCCGCAGTGAATATTGTCCCTGCAGTGGATTGTGTCCCTGCAGTGAATAGTGCCCCTGCAGTGAATATTGCCCCTGCAGTGAATAGTTTCCCTGCAGTGAATATTCTCCCTGCAGTGAATTGTGTCCCTGCAGTGAATATTGCCCCTGCAGTGAATAGTTTCCTTGCAGTGAATAGTGTGCCTGCAGTGAATAGTTTCCCTGCAGTGAATAGTGTCCCTGCAGTGAATAGTTTCCCTTCAGTAAATAGTGCCTCTGCAGTGAATAGTTTCCCTGCAGTGAATATTGTCCCTGCAGTGAATAGTTTACCTGCAGTGAATATTGTCCCTGCAGTGAAAAGTGTCTCTGCAGTGAATAGTTTCCCTGCGGTGAACATTGTCCCTGCAGTGAATATTGTCCCTGCAGTGAATAGTTTCTCTGCAGTGAATATTGTCCCTGCAGTGAATATTGCCCCTGCAGTGAATATTGCCCTTGCAATAAATAGTGTCCCTGCTTTGAAAGTGTCCCTGCAGTGAATATTGCCCCTGCAGTGAATAGTTTCCTTGCAGTGAATAGTGTGCCTGCAGTGAATAGTTTCCCTGCAGTGAATAGTGTCCCTGCAGTGAATAGTTTCCCTTCAGTAAATAGTGCCTCTGCAGTGAATAGTTTCCCTGCAGTGAATATTGTCCCTGCAGTGAATAGTTTACCTGCAGTGAATATTGTCCCTGCAGTGAAAAGTGTCTCTGCAGTGAATAGTTTCCCTGCGGTGAACATTGTCCCTGCAGTGAATAGTTTACCTGCAGTGAATAGTTTCCCTGCAGTGAATATTGTCCCTGCAGTGAATATTGTCCCTGCAGTGGATTGTGTCCCTGCAGTGAATAGTGCCCCTGCAGTGAATAGTTTCCCTGCAGTGAATATTCTCCCTGCAGTGAATTGTGTCCCTGCAGTGAATAGTTTCCCTGCAGTGAATAGTGTCCCTGCAGTGAATATTGCCCCTGCAGTGAATATTGTCCCTGCAGTGAATATTGCCCCTGCAGTGAATAGTGTCCCTGCAGTGAATAATTGAATATTCCCCCTGCAGTGAATATTGTCCCTGCAGTGAATATTGCCCAGCAGTGAATAGTTGAATATTCCCCCTGCAGATAATAGTGTCCCAGCTGTGAATAGTGTCCCAGCTGTGAATAGTGCCCCTGCAGTGAATATTGCCCTTGCAATAAATAGTGTCCCTGCATTGAATGTGTCCCTGCAATGAATATTGCCCCTGCAGTGAATCTTGCCCCTGCAGTGAATAGTGTCCCAGCTGTGAATATTGCCCCTTCAGTGAATATTGTCTCTGCAGTGAATATTGTCCCAGCTGTGAATATTGCACCTGCAGTGAATATTGTCCCTGCAGTGAATAGTGTCCCAGCTGTGAATATTGCCCCTGCAGTAAATATTGCCCCTGCAGTGAATATTGTCCCTGCAGTGAATATTGTCCCAGCTGTGAATAGTGTCCCTGCAGTGAATATTGTCCCTGCAGTGAATATTGCCCCTGCAGTGAATATTTTCCCTGCAGTGAATATTGCTCCTGCAGTGAATATTGTCCCTGCAGTGAATAGTATCCCTGCAGTGAATATTGCCCCTGCAGTGAATATTGTCCCTGCAGTGAATATTGCCCCTGCAGTGAATATTGCCCCTGCAGTGAATATTGTCTCTGCAGTGAATAGTGTCCCAGCTGTGAATATTGCCCCTGCAGTGAATATTGCCCCTGCAGTGAATATTGTCCCTGCAATGAATATTGTCCCTGCAGTGAATTTTGTCCCTACAGTGAATAGTGTCCCTGCAGTAAATATTGCCCCTGCAGTGAATATTGTCCCTGCAGTGAATATTACCCCTGCAGTGAATAGTGTCCCTGCAGTGAATAATTGAATATTCCCCCTGCAGTGAATATTGTCCCTGCAGTGAATATTGCCCTGCAGTGAATAGTTGAATATTCCCCCTGCAGTGAATATTGTCCCAGCTGTGAATATTGTCCCTGCAGTGAATAGTTTCCCTGCAGTGAATATTCTCCCTGCAGTGAATTGTGTCCCTGCAATGAATATTGCCCCTGCAGTGAATAGTATCCCTGCAGTGAATATTGCCCCTGCAGTGAATATTGTCCCTGCAGTGAATATTGCCCCTGCAGTGAATATTGTCTCTGCAGTGAATAGTGTCCCAGCTGTGAATATTGCCCCTGCAGTGAATATTGCCCCTGCAGTGAATATTGTCCCTGCAATGAATATTGTCCCTGCAGTGAATTTTGTCCCTACAGTGAATAGTGTCCCTGCAGTAAATATTGCCCCTGCAGTGAATATTGTCCCTGCAGTGAATATTACCCCTGCAGTGAATAGTGTCCCTGCAGTGAATAATTGAATATTCCCCCTGCAGTGAATATTGTCCCTGCAGTGAATATTGCCCTGCAGTGAATAGTTGAATATTCCCCCTGCAGTGAATATTGTCCCAGCTGTGAATATTGTCCCTGCAGTGAATAGTTTCCCTGCAGTGAATATTGTCCTTGCAGTGAATATTGACCTTGCAATAAATAGTGTCCCTGCTTTGAAAGTGTCCCTGCAGTGAATATTGCCCCTGCAGTGAATCTTGCCCCTGCAATGAATAGTGCCCCTGCAGTGAATATTGCCTCTGCAGTGAATAGTGCCCCTGCAGTGAATAGTTTCCCTGCAGTGAATATTCTCCCTGCAGTGAATTGTGTCCCTGCAGTGAATATTGCCCCTGCAGTGAATAGTTTCCTTGCAGTGAATAGTGTCCCTGCAGTGAATAGTTTCCCTGCAGTGAATAGTGTCCCTGCAGTGAATAGTTTACCTGCAGTGAATAGTGCCTCTGCAGTGAATAGTTTCCGTGCAGTGAATATTGTCCCTGCAGTGAATACTTTACCTGCAGTCAATATTGTCCCTGCAGTGAAAAGTGTTTCTGCAGTGAATAGTTTCCCTGCGGTGAATATTGTCCCTGCAGTGAATATTGTCCCTGCAGTGAATATTGCCCCTGCAGTGAATATTGCCCTTGCAATAAATAGTGTCCCTGCTTTGAAAGTGTCCCTGCAGTGAATATTGCCCCTGCAGTGAATCTTGCCCCTGCAATGAATAGTGCCCCTGCAGTGAATATTGCCTCTGCAGTGAATAGTGCCCCTGCAGTGTATATTGTCCCTGCGGTGAATATTGCCCCTGCAGTTAATATTGGCGCTGCAGTGAATATTGCCCCTGCAGTGAATATTGCTCTGCAGTGAATATTGTCCCTGCAGTGGATTGTGTCCCTGCAGTGAATATTGCCCCTGCAGTGAATAGTTTCCCTGCAGTGAATATTCTCCCTGCAGTGAATTGTGTCCCTGCAGTGAATAGTTTCCCTGCAGTGAATAGTGTCCCTGCAGTGAATATTGCCCCTGCAGTGAATATTGTCCCTGCAGTGAATATTGCCCCTGCAGTGAATAGTGTCCCTGCAGTGAATAATTGAATATTCCCCTTGCAGTGAATATTGTCCCTGCAGTGAATATTGCCCTGCAGTGAATAGTTGAATATTCCCCCTGCAGTGAATAGTGTCCCAGCTGTGAATAGTGTCCCAGCTGTGAATAGTGCCCCTGCAGTGAATATTGCCCTTGCAATAAATAGTGACCCTGCATTGAATGTGTCCCTGCAATGAATATTGCCCCTGCAGTGAATCTTGCCCCTGCAGTGAATAGTGTCCCAGCTGTGAATATTGCCCCTTCAGTGAATATTGTCTCTGCAGTGAATAGTGTCCCAGCTGTGAATAGTGTCCCAGCTGTGAATAGTGCCCCTGCAGTGAATATTGTATCTGCAGTGAATATTGTCCCAGCTGTGAATATTGCACCTGCAGTGAATATTGTCCCTGCAGTGAATAGTTTCCCTGCAGTGAATAGTGTCCCTGCAGTGAATAGTTTCCCTGCAGTGAATAGTGTCCCTGCAGTGAATAGTTTCCCTGCAGTGAATAGGTTCCCTGCAGTAAATAGTGCCTCTGCAGTGAATAGTTTCCCTGCAGTGAATATTGTCCCTGCAGTGAATAGTTTACCTGCAGTGAATATTGTCCCTGCAGTGAAAAGTGTCTCTGCAGTGAATAGTTTCCCTGCAGTGAATATTGTCCCTGCAATGAATATTGTCCCTGCAGTTAATAGTTTCCCTGCAGTGAATATTCTCCCTGGAGTGAATTGTGTCCCTGCAGTGAATAGTGTCCCAGCTGTGAATATTGCCCCTGCAGTGAATATTGCCCCTGCAGTGAATATTGTCCCTGCAGTGAATATTGTCCCTGCAGTGAATTTTGTCCCTACAGTGAATAGTGTCCCTGCAGTGAATATTGCCCCTGCAGTGAATATTGTCCCTGCAGTGAATATTGCCCCTGCAGTGAATAATTGAATATTCCCCCTGCAGTGAATATTGTCCCTGCAGTGAATATTGCCCTGCAGTGAATAGTTGAATATTCCCCCTGCAGTGAATATTATCCCAGCTGTGAATATTGTCCCTGCATTTAATAGTTTCCCTGCAGTGAATATTCTCCCTGCAGTGAATTGTGTCCCTGCAGTGAATATTGCCCCTGCAGTGAATAATGTCCCTGCAGTGAATAATTGAATATTGCCCCTGCAGTGAATTGTGTCCCTGCAGTGAATATTGCCCCTGCAGTGAATAGTTTCCCTGCAGTGAATTTTGTCCCTTCAGTGAATAGTGTCCCTGCAGTGAATATTGCCCCTGCAGTGAATATTGTCCCTGCAGTGAATAGTGTCCCTGCAGTGAATAATTGAATATTCCCCCTGCAGTGAATATTGTCCCTGCAGTGAATATTGCCCAGCAGTGAATAGTTGAATATTCCCCCTGCAGATAATAGTGTCCCAGCTGTGAATAGTGTCCCAGCTGTGAATAGTGCCCCTGCAGTGAATATTGCCCTTGCAATAAATAGTGTCCCTGCATTGAATGTGTCCCTGCAATGAATATTGCCCCTGCAGTGAATCTTGCCCCTGCAGTGAATAGTGTCCCAGCTGTGAATATTGCCCCTTCAGTGAATATTGTCTCTGCAGTGAATAGTGTCCCAGCTGTGAATAGTGTCCCAGCTGTGAATAGTGCCCCTGCAGTGAATATTGTATCTGCAGTGAATATTGTCCCAGCTGTGAATATTGCACCTGCAGTGAATATTGTCCCTGCAGTGAATAGTGTCCCAGCTGTGAATATTGCCCCTGCAGTAAATATTGCCCCTGCAGTGAATATTGTCCCTGCAGTGAATATTGTCCCAGCTGTGAATAGTGTCCCTGCAGTGAATATTGTCCCTGCAGTGAATATTGCCCCTGCAGTGAATATTTTCCCTGCAGTGAATATTGCTCCTGCAGTGAATATTGTCCCTGCAGTGAATAGTATCCCTGCAGTGAATATTGCCCCTGCAGTGAATATTGTCCCTGCAGTGAATATTGCCCCTGCAGTGAATATTGCCCCTGCAGTGAATATTGTCTCTGCAGTGAATAGTGTCCCAGCTGTGAATATTGCCCCTGCAGTGAATATTGCCCCTGCAGTGAATATTGTCCCTGCAATGAATATTGTCCCTGCAGTGAATTTTGTCCCTACAGTGAATAGTGTCCCTGCAGTAAATATTGCCCCTGCAGTGAATATTGTCCCTGCAGTGAATATTACCCCTGCAGTGAATAGTGTCCCTGCAGTGAATAATTGAATATTCCCCCTGCAGTGAATATTGTCCCTGCAGTGAATATTGCCCTGCAGTGAATAGTTGAATATTCCCCCTGCAGTGAATATTGTCCCAGCTGTGAATATTGTCCCTGCAGTGAATAGTTTCCCTGCAGTGAATATTCTCCCTGCAGTGAATTGTGTCCCTGCAATGAATATTGCCCCTGCAGTGAATAGTATCCCTGCAGTGAATATTGCCCCTGCAGTGAATATTGTCCCTGCAGTGAATATTGCCCCTGCAGTGAATATTGTCTCTGCAGTGAATAGTGTCCCAGCTGTGAATATTGCCCCTGCAGTGAATATTGCCCCTGCAGTGAATATTGTCCCTGCAATGAATATTGTCCCTGCAGTGAATTTTGTCCCTACAGTGAATAGTGTCCCTGCAGTAAATATTGCCCCTGCAGTGAATATTGTCCCTGCAGTGAATATTACCCCTGCAGTGAATAGTGTCCCTGCAGTGAATAATTGAATATTCCCCCTGCAGTGAATATTGTCCCTGCAGTGAATATTGCCCTGCAGTGAATAGTTGAATATTCCCCCTGCAGTGAATATTGTCCCAGCTGTGAATATTGTCCCTGCAGTGAATAGTTTCCCTGCAGTGAATATTCTCCCTGCAGTGAATTGTGTCCCTGCAATGAATATTGCCCCTGCAGTGAATAGTTTCCCTGCAGTGAATATTGTCCCTGCAGTGAATATTGACCTTGCAATAAATAGTGTCCCTGCTTTGAAAGTGTCCCTGCAGTGAATATTGCCCCTGCAGTGAATCTTGCCCCTGCAATGAATAGTGCCCCTGCAGTGAATATTGCCTCTGCAGTGAATAGTGCCCCTGCAGTGAATAGTTTCCCTGCAGTGAATATTCTCCCTGCAGTGAATTGTGTCCCTGCAGTGAATATTGCCCCTGCAGTGAATAGTTTCCTTGCAGTGAATAGTGTCCCTGCAGTGAATAGTTTCCCTGCAGTGAATAGTGTCCCTGCAGTGAATAGTTTACCTGCAGTGAATAGTGCCTCTGCAGTGAATAGTTTCCGTGCAGTGAATATTGTCCCTGCAGTGAATACTTTACCTGCAGTGAATATTGTCCCTGCAGTGAAAAGTGTTTCTGCAGTGAATAGTTTCCCTGCGGTGAATATTGTCCCTGCAGTGAATATTGTCCCTGCAGTGAATATTGCCCCTGCAGTGAATATTGCCCTTGCAATAAATAGTGTCCCTGCTTTGAAAGTGTCCCTGCAGTGAATATTGCCCCAGCAGTGAATCTTGCCCCTGCAATGAATAGTGCCCCTGCAGTGAATATTGCCTCTGCAGTGAATAGTGCCCCTGCAGTGTATATTGTCCCTGCGGTGAATATTGCCCCTGCAGTTAATATTGGCGCTGCAGTGAATATTGCCCCTGCAGTGAATATTGCTCTGCAGTGAATATTGTCCCTGCAGTGGATTGTGTCCCTGCAGTGAATATTGCCCCTGCAGTGAATAGTTTCCCTGCAGTGAATATTCTCCCTGCAGTGAATTGTGTCCCTGCAGTGAATAGTTTCCCTGCAGTGAATAGTGTCCCTGCAGTGAATATTGCCCCTGCAGTGAATATTGTCCCTGCAGTGAATATTGCCCCTGCAGTGAATAGTGTCCCTGCAGTGAATAATTGAATATTCCCCTTGCAGTGAATATTGTCCCTGCAGTGAATATTGCCCTGCAGTGAATAGTTGAATATTCCCCCTGCAGTGAATAGTGTCCCAGCTGTGAATAGTGTCCCAGCTGTGAATAGTGCCCCTGCAGTGAATATTGCCCTTGCAATAAATAGTGACCCTGCATTGAATGTGTCCCTGCAATGAATATTGCCCCTGCAGTGAATCTTGCCCCTGCAGTGAATAGTGTCCCAGCTGTGAATATTGCCCCTTCAGTGAATATTGTCTCTGCAGTGAATAGTGTCCCAGCTGTGAATAGTGTCCCAGCTGTGAATAGTGCCCCTGCAGTGAATATTGTATCTGCAGTGAATATTGTCCCAGCTGTGAATATTGCACCTGCAGTGAATATTGTCCCTGCAGTGAATAGTTTCCCTGCAGTGAATAGTGTCCCTGCAGTGAATAGTTTCCCTGCAGTGAATAGTGTCCCTGCAGTGAATAGTTTCCCTGCAGTGAATAGGTTCCCTGCAGTAAATAGTGCCTCTGCAGTGAATAGTTTCCCTGCAGTGAATATTGTCCCTGCAGTGAATAGTTTACCTGCAGTGAATATTGTCCCTGCAGTGAAAAGTGTCTCTGCAGTGAATAGTTTCCCTGCAGTGAATATTGTCCCTGCAATGAATATTGTCCCTGCAGTTAATAGTTTCCCTGCAGTGAATATTCTCCCTGGAGTGAATTGTGTCCCTGCAGTGAATAGTGTCCCAGCTGTGAATATTGCCCCTGCAGTGAATATTGCCCCTGCAGTGAATATTGTCCCTGCAGTGAATATTGTCCCTGCAGTGAATTTTGTCCCTACAGTGAATAGTGTCCCTGCAGTGAATATTGCCCCTGCAGTGAATATTGTCCCTGCAGTGAATATTGCCCCTGCAGTGAATAATTGAATATTCCCCCTGCAGTGAATATTGTCCCTGCAGTGAATATTGCCCTGCAGTGAATAGTTGAATATTCCCCCTGCAGTGAATATTATCCCAGCTGTGAATATTGTCCCTGCATTTAATAGTTTCCCTGCAGTGAATATTCTCCCTGCAGTGAATTGTGTCCCTGCAGTGAATATTGCCCCTGCAGTGAATAATGTCCCTGCAGTGAATAATTGAATATTGCCCCTGCAGTGAATTGTGTCCCTGCAGTGAATATTGCCCCTGCAGTGAATAGTTTCCCTGCAGTGAATTTTGTCCCTTCAGTGAATAGTGTCCCTGCAGTGAATATTGCCCCTGCAGTGAATATTGTCCCTGCAGTGAATATTGCCCCTGCAGTGAATAGTGTCCCTGCAGTGAATAATTGAATATTCCCCCTGCAGTGAATATTGTCCCTGCAGTGAATATTGCCCTGCAGTGAATAGTTGAATATTCCCCCTGCAGTGAATATTGTCCCAGCTGTGAATATTGTCCCTGCAGTTAATAGTTTCCCTGCAGTGAATATTCTCCCTGCAGTGAATTGTGTCCCTGCAGTGAATATTGCCCCTGCAGTGAATAGTTTCCTTGCAGTGAATAGTGTCCCTGCAGTGAATAGTTTCCCTGCAGTGAATCGTGTCCCTGCAGTGAATAGTTTCCCTGCAGTGAATAGTTTCCCTGCAGTGAATAGTGCCTCTGCAGTGAATAGTTTCCCTGCAGTGAATATTGTCCCTGCAGTGAATAGTTTACCTGCAGTGAATATTGACCCTGCAGTGAAAAGTGTCTCTGCAGTGAATAGTTTCCCTGCAGTGAATATTGCCCCTGCAGTGAATCTTGCCCCTGCAATGAATAGTGCCCCTGCAGTGAATATTGCCTCTGCAGTGAATAGTGCCCCTGCAGTGCATATTGCCTCTGCAGCGAATAGTGCCCCTGCAGTGAATATTGTCCCTGCGGTGAATATTGTCCCTGCAGTTAATATTGGCGCTGCAGTGAATATTGCCCCTGCAGTGAATATTGCTCTGCAGTGAATATTGTCCCTGCAGTGGATTGTGTCCCTGCAGTGAATAGTGCCCCTGCAGTGAATATTGCCCCTGCAGTGAATAGTTTCCCTGCAGTGAATATTCTCCCTGCAGTGAATTGTGTCCCTGCAGTGAATATTGCCCCTGCAGTGAATAGTTTCCTTGCAGTGAATAGTGTCCCTACAGTGAATAATTTCCCTGCAGTGAATAGTGTCCCTGCAGTGAATAGTTTCCCTGCAGTGAATAGTGCCTCTGCAGTGAATAGTTTCCCTGCAGTGAATAGTTTCTCTGCAGTGAATATTGTCCCTGCAGTGAATATTGCCCCTGCAGTGAATATTGCCCTTGCAATAAATAGTGTCCCTGCTTTGAAAGTGTCCCTGCAGTGAATATTGCCCCTGCAGTGAATCTTGCCCCTGCAATGAATAGTGCCCCTGCAGTGAATATTGCCTCTGCAGTGAATAGTGCCCCTGCAGTGAATATTGTCCCTGCGGTGAATATTGCCCCTGCAGTTAATATTGGCGCTGCAGTGAATATTGCCCCTGCAGTGAATAATGCTCTGCAGTGAATATTGTCCCTGCAGTGGATTGTGTCCCTGCAGTGAATAGTGCCCCTGCAGTGAATATTGCCCCTGCAGTGAATAGTTTCCCTGCAGTGAATATTCTCCCTGCAGTGAATTGTGTCCCTGCAGTGAATAGTTTCCCTGCAGTGAATAGTGTCCCTGCAGTGAATATTGCCCCTGCAGTGAATATTGTCCCTGCAGTGAATATTGCCCCTGCAGTGAATAGTGTCCCTGCAGTGAATAATTGAATATTCCCCCTGCAGTGAATATTGTCCCTGCAGTGAATATTGCCCAGCAGTGAATAGTTGAATATTCCCCCTGCAGTGAATAGTGTCCCAGCTGTGAATAGTGTCCCAGCTGTGAATAGTGCCCCTGCAGTGAATATTGCCCTTGCAATAAATAGTGTCCCTGCATTGAATGTGTCCCTGCAATGAATATTGCCCCTGCAGTGAATCTTGCCCCTGCAGTGAATAGTGTCCCAGCTGTGAATATTGCCCCTTCAGTGAATATTGTCTCTGCAGTGAATAGTGTCCCAGCTGTGAATAGTGTCCCAGCTGTGAATAGTGCCCCTGCAGTGAATATTGTCCCTGCAGTGAATATTGTCCCAGCTGTGAATAGTGTCCCTGCAGTGAATATTGTCCCTGCAGTGAATATTGCCCCTGCAGTGAATATTTTCCCTGCAGTGAATATTGCTCCTGCACTGAATATTGTCCCTGCAGTGAATAGTATCCCTGCAGTGAATATTGCCCCTGCAGTGAATATTGTCCCTGCAGTGAATATTGCCCCTGCAGTGAATATTGCCCCTGCAGTGAATATTGTCTCTGCAGTGAATAGTGTCCCAGCTGTGAATATTGCCCCTGCAGTGAATATTGCCCCTGCAGTGAATATTGTCCCTGCAATGAATATTGTCCCTGCAGTGAATTTTGTCCCTACAGTGAATAGTGTCCCTGCAGTAAATATTGCCCCTGCAGTGAATATTGTCCCTGCAGTGAATATTACCCCTGCAGTGAATAGTGTCCCTGCAGTGAATAATTGAATATTCCCCCTGCAGTGAATATTGTCCCTGCAGTGAATATTGCCCTGCAGTGAATAGTTGAATATTCCCCCTGCAGTGAATATTGTCCCAGTTGTGAATATTGTCCCTGCAGTGAATAGTTTCCCTGCAGTGAATATTCTCCCTGCAGTGAATTGTGTCCCTGCAATGAATATTGCCCCTGCAGTGAATAGTTTCCCTGCAGTGAATATTGTCCCTGCAGTGAATATTGACCTTGCAATAAATAGTGTCCCTGCTTTGAAAGTGTCCCTGCAGTGAATATTGCCCCTGCAGTGAATCTTGCCCCTGCAATGAATAGTGCCCCTGCAGTGAATATTGCCTCTGCAGTGAATAGTGCCCCTGCAGTGAATATTGTCCCTGCGGTGAATATTGTGCCTGCAGTTAACATTGGCGCTGCAGTGAATATTGCCCCTGCAGTGAATATTGCTCTGCAGTGAATATTGTCCCTGCAGTGGATTGTGTCCCTGCAGTGAATAGTGCCCCTGCAGTGAATATTGCCCCTGCAGTGAATAGTTTCCCTGCAGTGAATATTGTCCCTGCAGTGAATTTTGTCCCTACAGTGAATAGTGTCCTTGCAGTGAATATTGCCCCTGCAGTGAATATTGTCCCTGCAGTGAATATTGCCCCTGCAGTGAATAGTGTCCCTGCAGTGAATAATTGAATATTCCCCCTGCAGTGAATATTGTCCCTGCAGTGAATATTGCCCTGCAGTGAATAGTTGAATATTCCCCCTGCAGTGAATATTGTCCCAGCTGTGAATATTGTCCCTGCAGTTAATATTTTCCTTGCAGTGAATATTCTCCCTGCAGTGAATTGTGTCCCTGCAGTGAATATTGCCCCTGCAGTGAATATTTTCCTTGCAATGAATAGTGTCACTGCAGTGAATAGTTTCCCTGCAGTGAATAGTGTCCCTGCAGTGAATAGTTTCCCTGCAGTGAATAGTGTCTCTGCAGTGAATAGTTTCCCTGCAGTGAATATTGTCCCAGCTGTGAATATTGCACCTGCAGTTAACATTGGCGCTGCAGTGAATATTGCCCCTGCAGTGAATATTGCTCTGCAGTGAATATTGTCCCTGCAGTGGATTGTGTCCCTGCAGTGAATAGTGCCCCTGCAGTGAATATTTCCCCTGCAGTGAATAGTTTCCCTGCAGTGAATATTGTCCCTGCAGTGAATTTTGTCCCTGCAGTGAATAGTGTCCTTGCAGTAAATATTGCCCCTGCAGTGAATATTGCCCCTGCAGTGAATATTGTCTCTGCAGTGAATAGTGTCCCAGCTGTGAATATTGCCCCTGCAGTGAATATTGCCCCTGCAGTGAATATTGTCCCTGCAATGAATATTGTCCCTGCAGTGAATTTTGTCCCTACAGTGAATAGTGTCCCTGCAGTAAATATTGCCCCTGCAGTGAATATTGTCCCTGCAGTGAATATTACCCCTGCAGTGAATAGTGTCCCTGCAGTGAATAATTGAATATTCCCCCTGCAGTGAATATTGTCCCTGCAGTGAATATTGCCCTGCAGTGAATAGTTGAATATTCCCCCTGCAGTGAATATTGTCCCAGCTGTGAATATTGTCCCTGCAGTGAATAGTTTCCCTGCAGTGAATATTCTCCCTGCAGTGAATTGTGTCCCTGCAATGAATATTGCCCCTGCAGTGAATAGTTTCCCTGCAGTGAATATTGTCCCTGCAGTGAATATTGACCTTGCAATAAATAGTGTCCCTGCTTTGAAAGCGTCCCTGCAGTGAATATTGCCCCTGCAGTGAATCTTGCCCCTGCAATGAATAGTGCCCCTGCAGTGAATATTGCCTCTGCAGTGAATAGTGCCCCTGCAGTGAATATTGTCCCTGCGGTGAATATTGTCCCTGCAGTTAACATTGGCGCTGCAGTGAATATTGCCCCTGCAGTGAATATTGCTCTGCAGTGAATATTGTCCCTGCAGTGGATTGTGTCCCTGCAGTGAATAGTGCCCCTGCAGTGAATATTGCCCCTGCAGTGAATAGTTTCCCTGCAGTGAATATTGTCCCTGCAGTGAATTTTGTCCCTACAGTGAATAGTGTCCTTGCAGTGAATATTGCCCCTGCAGTGAATATTGTCCCTGCAGTGAATATTGCCCCTGCAGTGAATAGTGTCCCTGCAGTGAATAATTGAATATTCCCCCTGCAGTGAATATTGTCCCTGCAGTGAATATTGCCCTGCAGTGAATAGTTGAATATTCCCCCTGCAGTGAATATTGTCCCAGCTGTGAATATTGTCCCTGCAGTTAATAGTTTCCTTGCAGTGAATATTCTCCCTGCAGTGAATTGTGTCCCTGCAGTGAATATTGCCCCTGCAGTGAATATTTTCCTTGCAGTGAATAGTGTCACTGCAGTGAATAGTTTCCCTGCAGTGAATAGTGTCCCTGCAGTGAATAGTTTCCCTGCAGTGAATATTGTCCCTGCAGTGAATAGTGTCCCTGCAGTGAATATTGCCCCTGCAGTGAATATTGCCACTGCAGTGAATATTGTCCCTGCAGTGAATATTGCCCCTGCAGTGAATATTGTCTCTGCAGTGAATACTGTCCCAGCTGTGAATATTGCCCCTGCAGTGAATATTGCCGCTGCAGTGAATATTGTCCCTGCAGTGAATATTGTCCCTGCAGTGAATATTGTCCCTGCAGTGAATATTGCCCCTGCAGTGAATATTGCCCTTGCAATAAATAGTGTCCCTGCTTTGAAAGTGTCCCTGCAGTGAATATTGCCCCTGCAGTGAATCTTGCCCCTGCAATGAATAGTGCCCCTGCAGTGAATATTGCCTCTGCAGTGAATAGTGCCCCTGCAGTGAATATTGTCCCTGCGGTGAATATTGTCCCTGCAGTTAATATTGGCGCTGCAGTGAATATTACCCCTGCAGTGAATATTGCTCTGCAGTGAATATTGTCCCTGCAGTGGATTGTGTCCCTGCAGTGAATAGTTTCCCTGCAGTGAATAGTGTCCCTGCAGTGAATAGTGTCCCTGCAGTGAATATTGCCCCTGCAGTAAATATTGTCCCTGCAGTGAATATTGCCCCTGCAGTGAATAGTGTCCCTGCAGTGAATAATTGAATATTCCCCCTGTAGTGAATATTGTCCCTGCAGTGAGTATTGCCCTGCAGTGAATAGTTGAATATTCCCCCTGCAGTGAATAGTGTCCCAGCTGTGAATAGTGTCCCAGCTGTGAATAGTGCCTCTGCAGTGAATAATGCCCTTGCAACAAATAGTGTCCCTGCATTGAATGTGTCCCTGCAATGAACATTGCCCCTGCAGTGAATCTTGCCCCTGCAGTGAATAGTGTCCCAGCTGTGAATATTGCCCCTGCAGTGAATATTGTCTCTGCAGTGAATAGTGTCCCAGCTGTGAATAGTGCCCCAGCTGTGAATAGTGCCCCTGCAGTGAATATTGTATCTGCAGTGAATATTGTCCCAGCTGTGAATATTGCCCCTGCAGTGAATATTGTCCCTGCAGTGAATAGTGACCCAGCTGTGAATATTGCCCCTGCAGTAAATATTGCCCCTGCAGTGAATATTGTCCCTGCAGTGAATATTGTCCCAGCTGTGAATAGTGTCCCTGCAGTGAATATTGTCCCTGCAGTGAATATTGCCCCTTCAGTGAATATTGTCCCTGCAGTGAATATTGCTCCTGCAGTGAATCTTGTCCCTGCAGTGAATAGTGTCCCTGCAGTGAATATTGCCCCTGCAGTGAATATTGTCCCTGCAGTGAATATTACCCCTGCAGTGAATATTGTCTCTGCAGTGAATAGTGTCCCAGCTGTGAATAGTGTCCCAGCTGTGAATATTGCCCCTGCAGTGAATATTGCCCGTGCAGTGAATATTGTCCCTGCAGTGAATATTGTCCCTGCAGTGAATTTTGTCCCGGCAGTGAATTTTGTCCCTACAGTGAATAGTGTCCCTGCAGTGAATATTGACCCTGCAGTGAATATTGTCCCTGCAGTGAATATTGCCCCTGCAGTGAATAGTGTCCCTGCAGTGAATAATTGAATATTCCCCCTGCAGTGAATATTGTCCAAGCTGTGAATATTGTCCCTGCAGTGAATAGTTTCCCTGCAGTGAATATTCTCCCTGCAGTGAATTGTGTCCCTGCAGTGAATATTGCCCCTGCAGTGAATATTCTCCCTGCAGTGAATTGTGTCCCTGCAGTGAATATTGCCGCTGCAGTGATTAGTTTCCCTGCAGTGAATATTGTCCCTGCAGTGAATATTGCCCTTGCAGTTAATATTGGCGCTGCAGTGAATATTGCCCCTGCAGTGAATAGTGCCCCTGCAGTGAATATTGCCCTTGCAATAAATACTTTCCCTGCATTGAATGTGTCCCTGCAATGAATATTGCCCCTGCAGTGAATCTTGCCCCTGCAGTGAATAGTGTCCCAGCTGTGAATAGTGTCCTAGCTGTGAATAGTGCCCATGCAGTGAATATTGTATCTGCAGTGAATATTGTCCCAGCTGTGAATATTGCCCCTGCAGTGAATATTGTCCCTGCAGAGAATAGTGTCCCAGCTGTGAATATTGCCCCTGCAGTAAATATTGCCCCTGCAGTGAATATTGTCCCTGCAGTGAATATTGTCCCAGCTGTGAATAGTGTCCCTGCAGTGAATATTGTCCCTGCAGTGAATATTGCCCCTGCAGTGAATATTGTCCCTGCAGTGAATATTGCTCCTGCAGTGAATATTGTCCCTGCAGTGAATAGTGTCCCTGCAGTGAATATTGCCCCTGCAGTGAATATTGCCACTGCAGTGAATATTGTCCCTGCAGTGAATATTGCCCCTGCAGTGAATATTGTCTCTGCAGTGAATAGTGTCCCAGCTGTGAATATTGCCCCTGCAGTGAATATTGCCGCTGCAGTGAATATTGTCCCTGCAGTGAATATTGTCCCTGCAGTGAATTTTGTCCCTACAGTGAATAGTGTCCCTGCAGTGAATATTGCCCCTGCAGTGAATATTGTCCCTGCAGTGAATATTGCCCCTGCAGTGAATAGTGTCCCTGCAGTGAATAGTGTCCCTGCAGTGAATAATTGAATATTCCCCCAGCAGTGAATATTGTCCCAGCTGTGAATATTGTCCCTGCAGTGAATAGTTTCCCTGCAGTGAATATTCTCCCTGCAGTGAATTGTGTCCCTGCAGTGAATATTGCCCCTGCAGTGAATATTCTCCCTGCAGTGAATTGTGTCCCTGCAGTGAATATTGCCCCTGCAGTGAATAGTTTCCCTGCAGTGAATATTGTCCCTGCAGTGAATATTGCCCTTGCAATAAAGTGTCCCTGCTTTGAAAGTGTCCCTGCAGTGAATATTGCCCCTGCAGTGAATCTTGCCCCTGCAATGAATAGTGCCCCTGCAGTGAATATTGCCTCTGCAGTGAATAGTGCCCCTGCAGTGAATGTTGTCCCTGCGGTGAATATTGTCCCTGCAGTTAATATTGGCGCTGCAGTGAATATTGCCCCTGCAGTGAATATTGCTCTGCAGTGAATATTGTCCCTGCAGTGGATTGTGTCCCTGCAGTGAATAGTGCCCCTGCAGTGAATATTGCCCCTGCAGTGAATAGTTTCCCTGCAGTGAATATTCTCCCTGCAGTGAATTGTGTCCCTGCAGTGAATATTGCCTCTGCAGTGAATAGTTTCTCTGCAGTGAATAGTGTCCCTGCAGTGAATAGTTTCCCTGCAGTGAATAGTGTCCCTGCAGTGAATAGTTTCCCTGCAGTGAATATTGCCGCTGCAGTGAATATCGTCCCTGCAGTGAATATTGCCCCTGCAGTGAATAGTGTCCCTGCAGTGAATAATTGAATATTCCCCATGCAGTGAATATTGTCCCTGCAGTGAATATTGCCCTGCAGTGAATAGTTGAATATTCCCCCTGCAGTGAATAGTGTCCCAGCTGTGAATAGTGTCCCAGCTGTGAATAGTGCCCCTGCAGTGAATAGTGTCCCAGCTGTGAATATTGCCCCTGCAGTGAATATTGTCTCTGCAGTGAATAGTGTCCCAGCTGTGAATAGTGTCCCAGCTGTGAATAGTGCCCCTGCAGTGAATATTGTATCTGCAGTGAATATTGTCCCAGCTGTGAATATTGCCCCTGCAGTGAATATTGTCCCTGCAGTGAATAGTGTCCCAGCTGTGAATATTGCCCCTGCAGTAAATATTGCCCCTGTAGTGAATATTGTCCCTGCAGTGAATATTGTCCCAGCTGTGAATAGTGTCCCTGCAGTGAATATTGTCCCTGCAGTGAATATTGCCCCTGCAGTGAATATTGTCTCTGCAGTGAATAGTGTCCCAGCTGTGAATATTGCCCCTACAGTGAATATTGCCCCTGCAGTGAATAGTGTCCCTGCAGTGAATAGTTTCCCTGCAGTCAATATTGTCCCTGCAGTGAATATTGTCCCTGCAGTGAATATTGCTCCTGCAGTGAATATTGCCACTGCAGTGAATAGTGTCCCTGCAGTGAATAATTGAATATTCCCCCTGCAGTGAATATTGTCCCTGCAGTGAATATTGCCCTGCAGTGAATAGTTGAATATTCCCCCTGCAGTGAATATTGTCCCAGCTGTGAATATTGTCCCTGCAGTTAATAGTTTCCCTGCAGTGAATATTCTCCCTGCAGTGAATTGTGTCCCTGCAGTGAATATTGCCCCTGCAGTGAATAGTTTCCCTGCAGTGAATAGTGTCCCTGCAGTGAATAATTTCCCTGCAGTGAATAGTGTCCCTGCAGTGAATATTGCCCCTGCAGTGAATAGTGTCTCTGCAGTGAATAGTTTCCCTGCAGTGAATATTGTCCCTGCAGTGAATAGTTTACCTGCAGTGAATATTGTCCCTGCAGTGAATATTGTCCCTGCAGTGAATAGTTTCCCTGCAGTGAATATTGCCCTTGCAATAAATAGTGTCCCTGCTTTGAAAGTGTCCCTGCAGTGAATATTGCCCCTGCAGTGAATCTTGCCCCTGCAATGAATAGTGCCCCTGCAGTGAATATTGCCTCTGCAGTAAATAGTGCATCTGCAGTGAATATTGTCCCTGCGGTGAATATTGTCCCTGCAGTTAATATTGGCGCTGCAGTGAATATTGCCCCTGCAGTGAATATTGCTCTGCAGTGAATATTGTCCCTGCAGTGGATTGTGTCCCTGCAGTGAATAGTGCCCCTGCAGTGAATATTGCCCCTGCAGTGAATAGTGTCCCTGCAGTGAATAATTGAATATTCCCCCTGCAGTGAATATTGTCCCTGCAGTGAATATTGCTCTGCAGTGAATAGTTGAATATTCCCCATGCAGTGAATAGTGTCCCAGCTGTGAATAGAGTCCCAGCTGTGAATAGTGCCCCTGCAGTGAATATTGCCCTTGCAATAAATAGTGTCCCTGCATTGAAAGTGTCCCTGCAATGAATATTGCCCCTGCAGTGAATCTTGCCCCTGCAGTGAATAGTGTCCCAGCTATGAATATTGCCCCTGCAGTGAATATTGACTCTGCAGTGAATAGTGTCCCAGCTGTGAATAGTGTCCCAGCTGTGAATAGTGCCCCTGCAGTGAATATTGTATCTGCAGTGAATATTGTCCCAGCTGTGAATATTGCCCTTGCAGTGAATATTGTCTCTGCAGTGAATAGTGTCCCAGCTGTGAATATTGCCCCTGCAGTAAATATTGCCCCTGCACTGAATATTGTCCCTGCAGTGAATATTGTCCCAGCTGTGAATATTGTCCCTGCAGTGAATATTGACCCTGCAATGAATATTGTCCCTGCAGTGAATATTGTCCCTGCAGTGAATATTGCCCCTGCAGTGAATATTGCCCCTGCAGTGAATATTGTCTCTGCAGTGAATAGTGTCCCAGCTGTGAATATTGCCCCTGCAGTGAATATTGTCCCTGCAGTGAATATTGCCCCTGCAGTGAATATTGCCCTTGCAATAAATAGTGTCCCTGCATTGAAAGTGTCCCTGCAGTGAATATTGCCCCTGCAGTGAATCTTGCCCCTGCAATGAATCGTGTCCCTGCAGTGAATAGTGTCCCTGCAGTGAATATTGTCCCTGCGGTGAATATTGTCCCTGCAGTTAATATTGGCGCTGCAGTGAATATTGCCCCTGCAGTGAATATTGCTCTGCGGTGAATATTATCCCTGCAGTGGATTGTGTCCCTGCAGTGAATAGTGCCCCTGCAGTGAATATTGCCCCTGCAGTGAATAGTTTCCCTGCAGTGAATAGTGTCCCTGCAGTGAATATTGCCCCTGCAGTGAATATTGCCCTTGCAATAAATAGTGTCCCTGCAGTGAATAGTGTCCCTGCAGTGAATATTGCCCCTGCAGTGAATAGTGCCCCCGCCCTGAATAGTGCCCTTGCAGTGATCAGCTGAGGCCATTAGTGCCTCATTTACCACCACCCCCACCCCCCTTCACTACTGGGCTGAAAAGGACCAATTTCACACAATTTTTATTAAATTATAATATAATTGTAAAAGTTTTTATTATTATTAATAATTTGACCCCATTTCCAGAAATGGGGCGCTTTTGAATTCCGCTCCCGATGTTTGAAAGCGGTGGTGGGCTGATTTAAGGATGATCCCATTATTCCAGAACTCTAAGATGCTGAAAAGCTGGTTGTTCTGGTGAACTGACTGGATTGTGTTCGTTCAGTGTGCAGAGCAGCACCACCTTGTGTTGGGAGGATCGATGGTAGGCCTCCCATTTCTTTGCCAATTAGTTTCTCACAGTCCCCACTGTTTATAGCCGGAGAGTTCGTGTTAACACAATCCATGACAGGTTAATAAAATGACTGCTATAATGGCTAACCGTGCGAACAGCTGGTTCGGAGCTTTGAGTATTGATCGGCACCAAATTGTACATCAAGTTTCGAAAGCAGAACGACGTCAGCCACAAGGCTCCAGACCTCATTACAGCCTTGGTCCAAACATCGGCAAAGGAGCAGAATGCCAAGCGGTGGAAATTCGGTCGCACCTCATTCGGGGTAGTAACCCAAGCTGGACGGTAATTGTAGCGCTTTGTAAAGGTTTGCGCCCACCGTCCAGAAATTCGTCAGATTCAGGCGAAGAGCTGACAGAGGCGCTAAATCAGCTGTTGCACACTGCAGCTGGGAGAGCCATAACGAAAGTTTGGTCGGTATATTTAGCGAGCCCATTGCACATGCGCGGAACTCGGGAACAGCCGAGTCTTACCAGCGCGGCAACTCAAGTGTAAGCATGCACAGTTCAAGACTCGCACTCACCTGAGTCCGGGAGGATGGATGCGGACGCAGAGAGGCAACGTGCACACCGCTTCTCGCCACGGTCCTTGAGGTGCTCCTGGAGGTCATGGAATGGCGACAAGATAACCTGGTGCCTGGAGGGGGACAAAGGCCATTCCCCAGAGTGTTCAGGAGGCTGTGGAGTGAGGTGGCACAGTATGTCTCTTCCTGCGACACGGTGTACAGAAGTTCAATGACCTGACTAGGGTCGTCAGGGTGAGTACCCGTTACATTATCCTTGCAATGCCTTCATGTGAGCCTCACTGCTTGACACAGCCCCCACCTTCTCTATGTGTGCCAGGCCATGCTCCTCATTGCTGTAGACACCCTCAAAGCTCTGTCCATCCAAGTGGCTCTCACCTTCCAGCTCCTGACTCAGCCTGAGGATATGAACAGACCTTTTAACTCTCCATATGCAATCACAGGCCTTCAGCATCATACTTACTCATACCTCCTTGTGCCCAGACCCCACATTTTACACATCCACTGTGAGCTGCCATGCATTCTGAGATGCAGACATTCACACCTCGTGACATCAGTAGCAAGTCACTTACTACAGACAGTAAGTACAGGCCCATAGACAACATTTTGTTTTGCTCATTGCCCATAACAGGCCAGAGTAGGAGTGGACGGGAGGAGGGGAGCCAGATCTCCAGGACCTCACCGCCATTGAAGAGCGAGTGTCTGCCCTCATGGGCCTGGCGGTGGGAGCGGTGATGGCCCGATAGGCAGAGCCCCCACAGGACACTGACGGTTTGTCAGTGAGAGCTCCGGTTTCTGAGCCTTCGTCCCACATGCCTTACGACATGAATCTGCAAAATAACAATGCCCCCTCCTTCTTGCCTTCCTGCCCCCTCCCCAACTGCTACCCACACTTGTGTTGCTTTGTGCTTACAGATGATGAACCAAATGTGCCACAGCCTGCCCGTCAGCCAGCGTCCTCAGACAAGGGGGAGGATGAAGATGTCGGGACGTGTGTGGCCACCGACCGGGACCCAACCCCAGTGCCTGCGAGCGGGGACATAAGCTCGGTGGAGGACACCAACAACTGACGGGGCATCCCAGATGCTGACGCTCCTGGACCCAGTGGCCTGCAGCAACGTGCAGCGCGAGAGGAAGCTCAGGGGCCAGCTCTCCGGAGGGCAAATCAGCCCAGGATTCCTGCTAAGAGTCAGGCCAATGAGGACCTGGATTGAGAGGCCCTGAACAGAGAGTCATTGCAGATGCACCGTGAGATGATGGGTGCATTGGGGAGAGTGCCGCAGAGCATGGCTGTACTTGGTGTGAGTGTGGTGGAGGCTACCTCCAGCATGGGCTGTGCCTCTTAGCAGCCCACTGAGACTATCCTTGCCCGGCTAAACCGGGAAGTGGGCTCAACGAGTGACAGTGAGGTCACAGAGGTGATAGCACATGCCATGGTCAAAGACACTAAAAACATCCCAATGGTGGGTAATCAAGCGGCTATGGGGAGGGAGGAAATTAATAAAATCACTATCACCAATGAAATAGTACTCGGTAAAATAATGGAACTAAAGGCAGACAAGTTCCCTGGACCTGATGCCTTACATCCTAGAGTATGAAGAGAAGTGACTGCAGAGATAGTGGATGCATTGGTTGTAATCTACCAAAATTCCCTGGATTCTGGGGAGGTCTCAGGAAACTATAGACCAGTTAGCTTAACATCTGTCATTGGAAAAATGCTGGATTCCATTATTAAAGAAGCAGTAGTGGAACATTTGGAAAAGCATGCAGGCAGTGACTAGTGGGGTGCCGCAGGGCTCAGTGCTGGGACCCCAGCTTTTTACAATATACATTAATGATTTGGATGAAGGAATTGAGTGTAACATCTCCAAGTTTGCAGATGACACTAAACTGGGTGGCGATGTGAGCTGTGAGGAGGATACTAAGAGGCTGCAGGGTGACTTGGACAGGTTAGGTGAGTGGGCAAATGCATGGCAGATGCCGTAAAATGTGAGGTTATCCACTTTGGGGGCAGAAACACGAAGGCAGAATATTATCTGAATGGCGGCAGATTAGGAAAAGGGGAAGTGTAACGAGACCTGGGTGTCATGGTACATCAATCATTGAAAGTTGACATGCAGGTACAGCAGACAGTGAAGAAGGCAAATGGCCTTCATAGCTAGAGGATTTGAGTATAGGACAGGGAGGTCTTACTGCAATTGTACAGGGCCTTGGTGAGGCCTCACCTGGAATATTGTGTTCAGTTTTGGTCTCCTAATCTTAGGAAGGACGTTCTTGCTATTGAGGGAGTGTAGCGAAGGTTCACCAGACTGATTTCCGGGATGGCAGGACTGACATGAGGAGAGACTGGATCGACTGGGCCTGTATTCACTGGAGTTTAGAAGGATGAGAGGGGATCTCATAGAAACATATAAAATTCTGACAGGACTGGACAGGTTAGATGCAGGAAGAATGTTCCCGATGTTGGGGAAGTCCAGACCCAGGGGACACAGTCTAATGATAAGGGGTAAGCCATCTAGGACTGAGATGAGGAGAAACTTCTTCACTCAGAGAGTTGTTAACCTGTGGAATTCCCTACCGCAGAGAGTTGTTGATGCCAGTTCGTGGATATATTCAAAAGGGAGTTAGATATGGCCCTTACGGCTAAAGGGATCAAGGGGTATGGAGAGAAAGCGGGAAAGGGGTACTGAGGTGAATGATCAGCCATGATCTTATTGAATGGTGGTGCAAGCTCGAAGGGCCGAATGGCCTACTCCTGCACCTATTTTCTATGTTTCTATGATTCAATCAAGCAGAGTCAGCATGGTTTTATGAAAGGGAAATCATGTTTGACAAATTTGTTGGAGTTCTTTGAGGATGTAACGAGCAGGGTGGATAAGGGGGAACCAGTGGACGTGGTGTATTTGGATTTCTAGAAGGCATTCGATAAGGTGCCATATAAGAGGTGACTGCACAGGATAAAGGCTCACGGGGTTGGGGGTAATATATTAGCATGGGTAGAGGATTGGCAAACTAACAGAAAACAGAGAGTCAGGATAAATGGGTCATTTTCCGATTGGCAAACAGTGACTAATGGGATGCCGCAGGGATCGGTGCTGGTTCCTCAACTATTTACAATCTATATTAATGACTTGGATGAAGGGACTGAGTGTAATGTAACCAAGTTTGCTGATGATACAAAGATGGGTAGGAAAGCAAATTGTGAGAAAGACACAAAAAATCTGCAAAGGGAAATAGACAGGCTAAGTGAGTGGGCAAAAATTTAGCAGATGGAGTATAATGTGGGAAAATGTGAGGTTATCCACTTTGGCAGAAAAAATAGAAAAGCAAATTATAATTTAAATGGAGAAACATTGCAAAGTGCTGCTATACAGAGGGACCTGGGAGCCCTTGTGCTTGAAAGACGAAAAGTTAGTATGCAGGTACAGCAAGTAATCAGGAGGCAAATGGAATGTTGGCCTTTATTGCAAGGGGGATGGAGTATAAAAGCAGAGAAGTCCTGCTACAACTGTATTGGTGAGGCCACACCTAGAGTACTGCGTACAGTTTTGGTCTCTGTATTTAAGGAAGGATATACTTACATTGGAGGCTGTTCAGAGAAGGTTCACTCGGTTGATTCCGGAGATGAGAGGGTTGACTTATGAAGATAGGTTGAGTAGGTTGGGCCTATACTCATTGGAGTTCAGAGGTGATCTTATTGAAACTTATAAGATAATGAGGGGGTTCGACAAGGTGGATGCAGAGAGGAAAAGTAGGCGACAAAGTCTCAGAATAAGGGATCGCCCATTTAAAACTGAGATAAGGAGGAATTTCTTCTCTCAGAGGGTTGCAAATCTATGGAATTCTCTGCCCCAGAGAGCTGTGGAGGCTGGGTCATTGAATATTTAAGGCAGAGATAGACAGATTTTTGAGCGATAAGGGAATAAAGCGTTATGGGGAGCGGGCAGGGAAGTGGAGCTGAATCCATGATCAGATCAGCTATGATCTTATTAAATAGCGGAGCAGACTCGAATGGCCAAATGGCCTACTCCTGCTCCTATTTCTTATGTTCTGATGTTCTTATGGTTGACATGGCAGCAACCATGACATCACAGGCTGAAGCTACGCACAGGTCTTCATGATGTTGTGCAGACACTGGTTGCTGGCATGCACTCTCAGACTGCAGCATTTCAGGCACTCCCTGCGTTCATTCAGTCTCAGAGTGTTGCCATGCAAGCAGTGTCTGCCGCTATCCTCTCTGACTTCCCCACAGTCAGACGGAGAGTAGACAGGGCTGCAGCACGTCAGCAATCTGCGGGGGCACATATTGCTTCTGGTGCTCTGGCGCAGCCCCGGAGGAGTGGCACTGTGCCATTGGAAATGGAAGATGCTGACCTTCCTCACGATGACAACATTCCTGCTCCAGTCACTGCCAGTCCGCTTTAGTACCCGACACAGCCGGCAGCCCAGCCATCCCACACTGCTGCCGCCCATCCTGAGGCGTGCAGTCAGCAGTCGGGCACTCCATGCCCACAGTTGATCGAGGGTGTCATTGTAGACCATCTGACCTGCCTCCTCAGACACACAGCAGCCATCAAACAGCCTTGCTGCAGGCACTGAGGCCACATTGAGGAGGAGCAGTAGGTGAGGGAGGTGGGTGAGGCGGAAGGGCAGCAAATGCCTACGTCAAACATAATAATTGAAGGTATCCCTATGGGTCCAATTTACATCATGGTGCATAAATCACTCACATTCTTTAATTTGAGGGGGCGGTGCTCCATTTAGGTATTTTTGAGGGTGTGGGGTTTTGGGGGTTGTTTGAGGGATGCAAATAAATAAAATGTTACTTTGACCGTCTCCTTCAGCCTCTGGTGTATGACTGTGGACTTGTGATGGAGATGTGGCACTGTCATAAGAACATAAGAACATAAGAATTAGGAACAGGAGTAGGCCATCTAGCCCCTCGAGCATGCTCCACCATTCAATAAGATCATGACTGATCTGGCCGTGGACTCAGTTCCACTTACCCACCCGCTACCCGTAACCCTTAATTCCTTTATTGGTTAAAAATCTATCTACCTGTGACTTGAATACATTCAATGAGCTAGCCTCAACTGCTTCCTTGGGCAGAGAATTCCACAGATTCACAACCCTCTGGGAGAAGAAATTCCTTCTCAACTCGGTTTTAAATTGGCTCCCCCATATTTTGAGGTTGTGCCCACTAGTTCTAGTCTCCCCGACCAGTGGAAACAACCTCTCCGCCTTTATCTTGTCTATCCCTTTCATTATTTTAAATGTTTCTATAAGATCACCCCTCATCCTTCTGAACTCCAACGAGTAAAGACCCAGTCTACTCAATCTATCATCATAAGGTAACCCCCTCATCTCCGGAATCAGCCTAGTGAATCGTCTCTGTACCCCCTCCAAAGCCAGTATATCCTTCCTTAAGTAAGGTGACCAAAACTGCACGTAGTACTCCAGGTGCGGCCTTACCAATACTCTGTACAGTTGCAGCAGGACCTCCCTGCTTTTGTACTCTATCCCTCTCGCAATGAAGGCCAACATTCCATTCGCCTTCCTGATTATCTGTTGCACCTGCAAACTAACTTTTTGACTAACCTGCAAACTAACTAACTGTCGTAGCACAATGCACGGTCAATAATAGCTGCATCCCTCAGCTCCCTCCATTTAAGCAAACCGATACCTTTTGAGCCACTGCCGTATAGCCCTGGCACCGGTAACATTGGCAGGCTGCTCCTCGTCCTACTCCTCGTCCCCCTCCTCCTGAGGTGGGCCTGTGATCCCCAATGGCAAGGCCCTCATGATGGCCAAGTTGTGCACCAAGCATCACACAATGAATAGCGAGACCTAGTGAGGGGAATATTGAAGACTGCCTCCAGAGCGATCCAGGCAGCGGAATCGCTTCTTCAGCAGCCCTACTGTCTGCTCTATGATGTTGCGGGTGGCGGCATTGTTCTCATTGTAGCGTTCCTCCAGTTCTGTGGTGGGGTTGCGGAGGAGAGTCATTAGCCCTTGTCCCCGAGCAGCCAGCCTCGGCCTTCCTGTGGTGGCTGAAACAGTCGTGACACAGTGCTCTCCCGCAGGATAAACGCATCATGAGCATTTCGAGGATAGCAAGCATTGACTGTAAGGAAGCGCTGCGTGTGAAACATAGAAAATAGGTGCAGGAGTAGGCCATTCGGCCCTTCGAGCCTGCACTGCCATTCAATAAGATCATGGCTGATAATTCACCTCAGTACCCCTTTCCTGCTTTCTCTCCAGACCACTTGATCCCTTTGGCCATAAGGGCCATATCTAACTCCCTTTTGAATATATCTAACGAACTGGCCTCAACAACTTTTTGCGGTAGAGAATTCCACAGGTTAACCACTCTCTGAGTGAAGACGTTTCTCCTCATCTCGGGCCTGAATGGCTTACCCCTTATTCTTAGACTGCGACCACTGGTTCTGGAACTCCCCAGCAACGGGAACATTCTTCCTGCCTCTGATCTGTCCAATCCCGTCAGAATTTTATATGTTTCTATGAGATCCCCTCTCATTCTTCTAAACTCTAGTGGACACAAGCTCAGTTGATCCAGTCTCTCCTCATAAGTCAGTCCTGCCATCCCTGGAATCAATCTGGTGAACCTTCGCTGTACTCTCTCAATAGCAAGAACATCCTTCCTCAGATTAGGAGACCAGTTAATGTAGCATATTTGGACTTTCAAAGTGTGGCCTCACCAAGGCTCTGTACAACTGCAGTAAGACCTCCCTGCTCCTATACTCAAATCCTCTAGCTATGAAGGCCAACATGCCATTTGCCTTCTTCACCGCCTGCTGTACCTGCATGCCAAACTTCAATGACTGATGTACCATGACACCCAAGTCTCGTTGCACCTCCCCTTTTCCTAATCTGTCACCATTCAGATAATATTCTGTCTTCCTGTTTTTGCCACCAAAGTGGATAACCTCACATTTATCCACATTATACTGCATTTGCCTACTCACCTAACCTGTCCAAGTCACCCTGCAGCCTCTTAGCATCCTCCTCACAGCTCACACTGCCACCCAGCTTAGTGTCATCTGCAAACTTGGAGATATTACATTCAATTCCTTCATCTAAATCATTGATGTATATTGTAAATAGCTGGGGTCCCAGCACTGATCACTGCCTGCCATTCTGAAAAGGACCCATTTATTCTGACTCTCTGCTTCCTGTCTGCCAACCAGTTCTCTATCCACGTCAGTACATTACCCCCAATACCATGTGATTTAATTTTGCACACTAATCTCTTGTGTGGGACCTTGAGAAAAGCCTTTTGAAAGTCCAAATATGCTACATTAACTGGTTCTCCCTTGTCCACTCTACTAGTTACATCCCCAAAAAATTCTAGAAGATTTGTAAAGCATGATTTCCCTTTCATAAATCCATGCTGACTTGGACCGATCCTGCCACTGCTTTCTAAATGCGCTGATATTTCATCTTTAATAATTGATTCCAACATTTTCCCCACCACCGACGTCAGACTAACCGGTCTATTATTCCCTGTTTTCTCTCTCCCTCCTTTTTTTTAAAGTGGTGTTACATTAGCTACCCTCCAGTCCATAGGAACTGATTCAGAGTCAATAGAATGTTGGAAAATGATCACCAATGCATCCACTATTTCTAGGACCACTTCCTTAAGTACTCTGGGATGCAGCCTATCAGGCCCTGACAATTTATCGGCCTTCAATCCCATCAATTTCCCTAATACAATTTCTTGACTAATATCGATTTCCTTCAGCTCCTCCTTTTCGCTAGACCCTCGAGCCCCTAGTATTTCCAGAAGGTTATTTGTGTCTTCCCTAGTGAAGACAGATCCAAAGTATTTCTTCAATTGGTCTGCCATTTCTTTGTTCCCCATTATAAATTCACCTGATTTTGACTGCAAAGGACCTACGTTGGTCTTCACTAATCTTTTTCTCTTCACATATCTACAGAAGCTTTTGCAGTCAGTTTTTATGTTCCCGGCAAGCTTCCTCTCATACTTTATTTTCCCCCTCCTAATTAGACTCTTTGTCCTCCTCTGCTGAATTCTAAATTTCTCCCAGTCCTCAGGTTTGTTGCTTTTTCTGGCCAATTTATATGCCTCCTCCTTCGATTTAACACTATCCTTAATTTCCCTTGTTATCCACGGTTGAGCTACCTTCCCCTTTTTATGTTTACTCCAGACAGGGATGTACAATTGTTGAAGTTATCCATGTAATCTATAAATGTCTGCCATTGCCTATCTACCGTCAACCCTTTAAGTTTCATTTGCCAGTCTATCCTAGCCAATTCACGGTCTCATACCATTGAAGTTACCTTTCCTTAAGTTCAGGGCCCTAGTCTCTGAATTAACTGTGTCACTCTCCATCTTAATAAAGAATTCTACCATGTTATGGTCACTCTTCCCCAGGGGGCCTTGCACAACAAGATTGCAAATTAGTCCCTTCTCATTGCACATCACCCAGTCTAGGATGGCCAGCTCTCTAGTTGGTTCCTCAACATATTGGTCGAGAAAGCCATCCCTAATACACTCCAGGAAATCCTCCTCCACCGCATTGCTACCAGCTTGGTTAGCCCAATCTATATGTAGATTAAAGTCGCCCATGATAACTATTGTATTTTTATTACACGCATCCCTAATTTCTTGTTTGATGCCATCCCCAACCTCACTACTACTGTCTGGGGGTCTGTACACAACTCCCACTAGCGTTTTCTGCCCTTTGATATTCCGCAGCTCTACCCATACAAATTCCACATCATCCAAGCTAATGTCCTTCCCTACTATTGCGTTAATTTCCTCTTTAACCAGCAACGCTACCCCGCCTCCTTTTCCTTTCTGTCTATCCTTCCTGAATGTTGAATACCCTGGATGATGAGTTCACAGCCTTGGTCACCCTGGAGCCATGTCTCCGTAATCCCAATTATATCATAATCGTTAATAGCTGCAGTTAATTCATCCACCATTGAGGTACAGAGCCTTCAGGCTTGTCTTTTTAACACTCTTTGTCCCTTTAGAATTTTGCTGTAATGTGGTCGCACACCAGCTGCATATTTAGGGAGTGACATCCCTTTCTGTTTCTGAAGAGCTCTGCATTAAGGAATGTTTCTCACAAGGCCACGAGTGTGCAGTCAATGGCTCCTTGCACCCTTGGGAAGCCTGCTATCCTGGCAAACCCACATGTGCACTCATCCTGTGTCTCCCGGGTCATCGGGAAGTTAATGAAATCCATTCTGCGAGTGTAGAGAGCCTGTGTGATGTCGCAGATGCAGCGATGTGCTGCGAGTTGTGAGACGCTGCATATGTCTC
Source organism: Pristiophorus japonicus (assembly GCF_044704955.1). Classification (NCBI taxonomy): domain Eukaryota; kingdom Metazoa; phylum Chordata; class Chondrichthyes; family Pristiophoridae; genus Pristiophorus; species Pristiophorus japonicus. Next base: position 8,844 of record NW_027253095.1, on the reverse strand, counting down.
TTGATGCTGCCTGGAAGGAGCCAGAGGCATATAAGGTGAGTGCCACCGTGACCTTCACTGTGACGGGCAATGCAGTCCTGGTGCCGATGTGAGGCTGCAGGTCTGCCTGCAGGAGATGGCATATCTCTGTAATTACCTCCTTTCGGAAGCGCAGCTTTCTGACACACTGCTCCTCGGACAGGTCCAGGTATGAGCATTGCCACCGGTAAAGCCGTGGGGGGCAAGGCCTCCTACCCCAACATCTAGGGGCTCTCCTCCTTCAGCTGCCACCATGGCCAACAGCACTTCTCTCTTCACAACGCCTTGCTAGAGCATGTCGAATGCGACACTGATAAACAAGTAATGCCCCCATTAAAGTTTTAGAAACAAGTTTCTCTGTAGCTCAACATATGTCTGTCTGCCGTTGCAGACTCGGAGGCTCACGCAGCGTGCTGTGTGTAAACGTTGCACTGACTGTGACCTCCGAGGGAAGCACTTCCTCATCCCTTTAAGTAGCCACCAGTTAACGACTGTGGAAGCCTGGACCCACTGGTTTTCCAGATGTTATTCCGTTAAATGAGGCAGCTGCACGTGATTTTCCGACCGGAGCGCAGGTGTGGGCGTTGCACCAGGAATATGTCAGGATCGCACTGATCATCAGCAGCCAGGCGCTACTGGTTTGCACCCCCGGTGAGCCTGTAATGGATTTTCTGTCCGGGCACTAAACGCTGCACTCCCTCGGTAACTTCTTACGTTCCCATTAATGGCCCCTCTGGCCGTCAACTGAGGCGTTAGACAACTGAAAATCCAGTCACAGGTGTGAGGTGAGAGTGATTGCCCTGGACCTCAAGGCAGTATTTGATTGAGTCTGGCATCAAGGACATCTAATACTTCTCCAGTGCTTTGAGGTGCCTACTGTACATAGTCCATGTCTCTGAAGCATATAGGAGGACGGGTATTACTGCTGCTCTGTAGACCATGAGCTTGGTGCCGGGTTTGAGATCCTGGTCTTCGAACACTCATTTCCTCAGGCGGCCGAAGGCTGCACTGGCACACTGAAGGCGGTGTTGGACTTCGCCATCGATGTCTGCCCTTGCTGATAGTAGGCTCTCAAGGTATGGAAAGTGCTCCACATTGACCAAGGTCTCAGCATGGATCTTGATAATCGGGGTGCAGTACTGTGTGGCGGGGGCAGGTTGGTAGAGGACCTTTGTCTTACTGATGTTTAATGTGAGGCCCAGACTCTCGTACACTACAGTGAAAGTGTCAACGATGGTTTGGAGTTCGGACTCCGAATGTGCACAAATGCAAGCGTCATCTGCATATTGTAATTCAATGACAGAGGTTGGAGCAACCTTGGATCTGGACTGGATTTCCTGCTTGTCCTGCAGATTAACTCCATTCCGGCGGGGAGCTTGTTAAGGGTAAGTTGAAGCATTGCAGCAAGGAAGATTGGGAAGAGCGTTGGTGCGATGACACAGCCTTGTTTGAGCCCGGTCTGTATTTGTATTGGCTCTGTGGTGGATCCGTTGGTAAGAATCACGATTAGTGTGCATGTCATCATGAAGCAGGCGGAGGATGGTAACAAATTTTTGAGGACAGCCGAATCTGAGAAATCCCTCACAGTTGACAGTTGAAAGCATTTGTGAGGTCAAAGAAGGCCATGTAGAGAGTGTTATATCTCGAATAAAGCAATGTGACGGGGTACTGTAGACGTAGACTGTAAGTGTGACCTTAATCTCTTTATTGTAACTCCAGAGTGTTGGTACAGCATGGGAGGTCTGCTTATATACAGTGCTCCCAAGATCCCTTGAGACTCCCAACAAATACGCCCTCTGGTGGCGGCAGAATGCTGGTTACATAGGGTTGCATACATAACATCACTCCATCCCAAAGTCAATAGTACACTTGTTTACAGGTTGAGACGATCTGGGGCTTTCCGCTCCCTAGTCGATCGTCTCGGTACAAACACAGGTGCAGGTGTGTTGGTTGGGCCTTCGCTGGGCTACTGCACAGCTGGCTTTTCTGGGCTGCTGGGGGTGATGAGTTCAGCTTCATGGTCAATCGTGATGTTGGTTGCCACTTGTGTGTATGTCTGAGGGTCAAAGTTGGTGGTGTCATCTTCGGGTTGTTCGTGGCTGTCTGTGAATCGCAGTTTTGTTTGGTCAAATGTTTTCTGCAAGTTAGTCCATTTGCGAGTTTGACCTGAAACACCCTACTCCCTTCTTTGGCAATAACCGTGCCTGCAAGCCATTTGGGACCATGTCCATAGTTCAGTCCAAATATAGGGTCATTGACTTCGATATCGCATGACAAATTTGCGCGATCATGGTACATGCTTTCTTGATGCCGCCTGCCCTCGACGTGGTCCTGGAGATCAGGGTGGACTAGAGAGAGCCTTGTTTTCAGTGCCCTTTTCATGTGCAGCTCGGCTGGGTGAACCCCGGTGAGCGAGTGGAGTCTGGTGCAGTAGCTGAGCAGGACTCGGGACAGGCGGGTCTGCAGGGAGCCTTCCGACACGCGTTTCAAGCTTTGCTTGATAGTTTGGACTGCCCGTTCTGCCTGGCCGTTAGATACGGGCTTTAACAGGGCAGATGTGACATGCTTAATCCCATTGCGGGTCATAAATTCCTTGAAGTCAGCGCTGGTGAAACATGGCCCGTTGTCGCAGACAAGGACATCAGGCAGACCGTGCGTGGCAAACATGGCTCGTAGGCTTTCGATGGTGGCAGTGGATGCTTACAGACATTATTACACACTCAATCTATTTTGAATAAGCACCTACAACCACAAGAACATTTTGCCTAGGAATGGGCCAGCGAAGTCAACCTAGACCACAGTTTGGAGGGCCATGGCCACAAACTTAGTGGTGCCTCCCTGCGTGCATTGCTCAGTTCAGAGCAAGTATTGCATTGGCGCATGCAAGACTCCAAGTCTGAGTCGATACCAGGCCACCACACATGTGATCTGGCTATAGCTTTCATCATTACTATGCCTGGGTGGATACTGTGTAGGTCGCATATGAACGTTTCCCTGCCTTTCTTGGGCAAAACCACGTGATTACCCCACAAAAGACAGTCCGCCTGTGTGGACATTTCATCATTACGCTGCTGGAACGGCTTGATCTCTTCCTGTATCTCTGCTGGGACGTTGGACCAGCTCCCATGGAGGACACAGTTTTTTACAAGAGACAGTAAAGGATCCTGGCTGGTCCAGCTCCTGATCTGGCAGACCGTAACGGGTGACTTTTCGTTTTCAAATGCACCCATCACGAGGAGCAAGTCTGCAGGCTGTGCCATTTCCACCCCGGTGGTGGGCAATGGTAGCCGACTGAGGGCATCAGCGCAGTTCTCTGTGCCTGGCCTGTGACGAATTATATAGTTATATGCAGAAAGTGTGAGCACCCATCTATGGATGCGAGCAGAGGCATTTGCTCTCTGAAAGTAGCGATATGAGCAGCTTATCGTCAGTTTCTAACTCGAACTTAAGCCCAAACAGATACTGATGAATTTTTTTTACCCCGTATACGTATGCCAGAGCTTCTTTTTCAATCATGCTGTCGGCCCTTTCGGCCTTGGACAAGCTCCTATTCGTATAAGCTCCTAATTGCAATGTTCCCGATTCGTTAGCTTGTTGTAACACACATCCGAATCCCGTACAAAGACTCATCGCAAGCTAGCACTAAACGTTTACAAGACAAGCAGTTTGTTGGAACATAACAGATTTTGGGCTTTCTCAAAAGCTGTCTCTTGTGATTTCCCCTATACCCAGTCATCTCCCTTACGTAACAACACGTGTAGAGGTTCCAGCAAGGTTCTTAACCCGGGTATGAAATTACCAAAATAATTGAGGAGGCCCATGATCGTCCGCAGCTCCTTCACATTCTGACGCGTTCTTGATGGCCTCTGTCTTGGCGTTGGTAGGTCTGATGCCGTCTGCCGCGATTCTTCTCCCTAAAACTTGACCTCTGGCGCCAGAAAAACACACATCGAGCGTTTCAACCTGAGTCCCACATGATCTAGCCAACTTAGAACCTCCTCCAGGTTCTTCAAGTGTTCGATGGTGTCCCGACCTGTGATCAATATGTCATCCTGGAAAACCACGGTGCACGGAACCAACTTTAGCAGATTTTCCATGTTCCCGATCGAATCCCAAACGGACATTTATTGTAGATGAACAGACCTTTGTGCGTGTTGATGCAGGTGAGGCCTTTCAAAGATTCTGCCAGCTCCTGCGCCATGTAGGCCGAGGTCAGGTCCAACTTGGTGAATGTCTTTCCTCCTGCCAGCGTCGCATATAGGTCGCCTACCTTGGGTAGCGGGTACTGGTTCTGCAGCGAAAAACGGTTAATCGTTACTTTATAGTCCCCACAAATTCTGACCATGCCATCACCCTTGAGAACCGGAACAATCGGACTGGCCCACTCATTGAACTCCACCGGCACGATGATGCCTTCTTGTTGCAGCCTGTCCAGCTCGAGCTCCACTTTCTCTCGCATCATATATGGCACTGCCCGTGCCCTGTGGTAGATGGATCGTGTACCGGGAATCAAGTGGATCTGCACCTTCGCCCCCGAGAAACTTCCGATGCCTGGCTCAAACAATGACAGGAACTTGCTCAGAACCTGGGCACATGAGGTGTTGTCGACGGACGAAAGCACTCGGATATCGTTCCAGTTCCGGCGGATTTTTCCCAGCCAGCTTCTGCCAAACACTGTGGGGCCATCTCCTGGTACAATCCATAGTGGTTGTTCATGCACTGCTCGTAGGAGGCTTTTACTGCTGCGCCGCCAATTACAGGGATCAGCTCTTTAGTGTAAGTTCTCAGCTTGGTATGAATAGGGCTCAGCTTGGGCCTTGTGCCTTGTTGCACTACAGCCTCTCGAAGGCCTTTTCGCTCATGATGGACTGACTTGCAACCGTGTCCAGTTCCATGGATACTGGAATTCGGTTCAGTTTGACTTTTAACATGATCGGTGGACATTTCGTGGTGAAGATGTGTAACCCGTACACTTCTGCCTCCTCAGTTTGAGTCTCTAGTTCAGTTTGATCCGCCATGGATCGATCCTCCCCTGCAATGTGGTGGTGGAATGTTCTCGTCTGCACATCCGCTGGAGGTGTCACATTGTTCCACAGCTTTTGCACGCATAGTGTTTGAAGCGGCATTGAAGGGCTCGATGATCACCTCCGCAGCGCCAACAAGGTGTCAATTGCCTCACATTAAAGTTGACTCTGGGTCATCTGAGGTCAGCTGCAGGTGTGTACGTTCTTCCATATGCATTCCTGCCTGAAAACGACGTTACTTTGTGTACAGTACTTGCCGAAACCTCTTTGGTCGAGTCACTCCACAAAGGCCTCCCAATCGTCCCATTCTGAGAATGTCTCCAGGATACCAACAGTTCTCTGCATTCTCTGCATGGTTCATTATCTCGTCGCCAGTGTTATATCTTGAATAAAGCGATGTAACTGAGTACTGTAGACATAAGTGTGACCTTAGTCTCTTTATTCTAACTCCAGAGTGTTGGTACAGCATGGGAGGCCTGCTTATATACAGTGATCCCTTGAGACTCCAACAGATACGCCCTCTGGTGGTGGTAAAATGCTGGTTACATAGTGTTGCATACATAACAGAGAGGTTGATGCTGCTCCCACATTTTTCTTGGATTTGTCGCGTGGTGAAGATCATGTCCATTGTGCCCCTTAGTGGGCAGAATCCACATTGTGACCACGGGAGGAGCTCTTCAGCCACTGGGAGAAGGCAATTGAGGAGGATTCTTGCAATGACTTTCCCTGTGGCAGACAGCAGGGAAACCCCTCTGTAATTACTGCAATCGGACTTGTCGCCTGTCTTAAAGATGGCCACAATTACCACGTCCCTGTGGATCTGTCATAACTGGCACAAAGCAAGATGGTTGTGGTTCTTGGAGGCCAGTCATCTCAGCACCAAGACATCACAGCAAGAGTTCCTCAGGGCCCTGGCAGGTGACAGTGTGCAGGGTGCCGGTCCCCGGGCTCCCGGCAGGTGGCAGTGTGCAGGGTGAGTGTCCCCGGGCTCCCGGCAGGTGGCAGTGTGCAGGGTGAGTGTCCCCGGGATCCCGGCAGGGGGCGGTGCTCGGGCCCGGACCGTTTGTCCGCGCTCGCTGTTTCCCGGGGACGCGGTGCGCGCGCCGAGCCGCAGCCTGGCGGATCGCTCCATGTCGGCGGCCTTTGTTTCTCCAGCCACTTCGGAGCGGCGGCAGTGCGGGGCCCGAGCGGTGGCGGCGGCCTGAGGTGAGCGGGGGCCGGGGTCGGGGGAGCGTGAGGGCCGTCCAGCCGCCCGGGAGCGGCCTGAGGCCAGGCGGCGCACAAAGGGAGATCCACCAACAAAGGCCGGGCCCGGGGAGCGGGGCTGAGGCCGGAGTCTGAGCCCAGGGAGCGGCACCTGGAGCGGGGGATCGGGCGGTAATTCGGAGAGGTGGTGAAATTTCGGCCTCCCAGTCTGACCCCTGGACCCCGTGCCACTCCACCCCACCCCCCCGCTCTGTTTGACCCCCGAACTCTCTCCACCCCCCCCGGAGTCTGACACCTCACACCCCCCCCCCAGTTTGACCCCCGACCCCTCTCTCCACCACCCCCCCCCCCCCGGAGTCTGACCCCCACCCCCCCCCCCCGGAGTCTGACCCCCACCCCCCCCCCCGGAGTCTGACCCCCCCCACCCCCCCGGAGTCTGACCCCCCCCACCCCCCGGAGTCTGACCCCCACCCACCCCCCCGGAGTCTGACCCCCCCCCCCCGGAGTCTGACCCCCACCCCCTCCGGAGTCTGACCCCCCCCCCCCGGAGTCTGACCCCCCCCCCCCCCGGAGTCTGACCCCCCCCCCCCGGAGTCTGACCCCCACCCCCCCCCCCCCGGAGTCTGACCCCCCCCGGAGTCTGACCCCCCCCCCCCCCCGGAGTCTGACCCCCACCCCCCCCGGAGTCTGACCCCAACCCCCCCCCCCCCAGGAGTCTGACCCCCCCCCCCCAGGAGTCTGACCCCCACCCCCCCCCCAGGAGTCTGACCCCCCACCCCCCCCCCAGGAGTCTGACCCCCCCCACCCCCCCCCCCAGGAGTCTGACCCCCCACCCCCCCCCCCAGGAGTCTGACCCCCCCACACCCCCCCCCAGGAGTCTGACCCCCCCCCCCCCCTGGAGTCTGACCCCTACCCCCCCCCCCCCCCCCCGGAGTCTGACCCCTACCCCCCCCCCCCCGGAGTCTGACCCCTACCCCCCCCCTCCCGAGTCTGACCCCTACCCCCCCCTCCCGAGTCTGACCCCTACCACCCCCCCCCCCCGCCCCCGCCCTCCGAGTCTGACCCCTACCACCCCCCCCCCCCCCCCCCGAGTCTGACCCCTACCCCCCCCCCCCCCGGAGTCTGACCCCTACCACACCCCCCCCCCCCGGAGTCTGACCCCTACCCCCCCCCCCCCCGGAGTCTGACCCCTACCCCCCCCCCGGAGTCTGACCCCCCCCCCCCCCCCCGAGTCTGACCCCTCTCCTAACCCCCCCCCCCCCCACGGAGTCTGACCCTTCTCCTAACCCCCCCCCCCCCCCCCCGGAGTCTGACCCCTCTCCTCCCCCCCCCCCCCCCGGGAGTCTGAACCCGCACCTCCTCCCCCCAACCCCCGGAGTCTGACCCCTCTCCTCCTCCCCCCCCCCCCCCCGGAGTCTGACCCCTCTCCTCCCCCCCCCCCCCCCGGAGTCTGACCCCTCTCTCTCCCCCCCCCCCCCCCCCCCGGAGTCTGACCCCTCTCCTCCTCCCCCCCCCCCCCCCCCCCCGGAGTCTGACCCCTCCCCTCCTCCGCCTCCTCTCCCCCCCCCTCCTCCCTCCCCCCCTCCCTCCTCCTCCCCTCCCCCCCCCCTCCTCCTCCCCTCCCCCCCCCTCCTCCTCCTCCCCCCCCCTCCTCCTCCTCCCCCCCCCTCCTCCTCCTCCCCCCCCCCTCCTCCTCCTCCCCTCCCTCCTCCTCCTCCCCTCCCTCCTCCTCCCCTCCCCCCCCTCTCCTCCCCTCCCCCCCCTCTCCTCCCCTCCCCCCCCCCTCCTCCCCTCCCCCCCCCCTCCTCCCCTCCCCCCCCTCCTCCTCCCCTCCTCCTCCCCTCCCCCCCCTCCTCCTCCCCTCCTCCTCCCCTCCTCCTCCCTCCTCCCCTCCTCCCCTCCCCCCTCCTCCCCTCCCCCCCTCCCCCCCTCCTCCCCTCCCCCCCTCCTCCCCTCCCCCCCTCCTCCCCTCCCCCCTCCTCCCCTCCCCCCTCCTCCCCTCCCCCTCCTCCCCTCCCCCCTCCTCTCCTCCCCTCCCCCCCCTCCCCTCCCCCCCTCCCCCCCTCCCCCCCTCCCCCCCTCCCCCCTCCTCCCCTCCCCCCCTCCCCCCCTCCTCCCCTCCCCCCCTCCTCCCCTCCCCCCCTCCTCCCCTCCCCCCCTCCCCCCCTCCTCCCCTCCTCCCCTCCTCCCCTCCCCCCCTCCTCCCCTCCCCCCCTCCTCCCCTCCCCTTCCCCCGGAGTCTGACCCATCTCCTCCTCTCCCCCCCCCCCAGTCTGACCCCTCTCCTCCTCCCCCCCCCTAGTCTGACCCCTCTCCTCCTCCCCCCCCCCAGTCTGACCCATCTCCTCCTCCCCGCCCCCCCCAGTCTGACCCCTCTCCTCCTCCCCCCCCCCCCCAGTCTGACCCCTCTCCTCCTCCCCCCCCCCCCCCCCCCAGTCTGACCCCTCTCCTCCTCCCCCCCCCCCGCAGTCTGACCCCTCTCCCTCCTCCCCCCCTCCCAGTCTGACCCCTCTCCTCCCCCCCCTCCCAGTCTGACCCCTCTCCTCCCCCCCTCCCAGTCTGACCCCTCTCCTCCCCCCCCCCCTCCCAGTCTGAC